>NW_027673656.1:485000-1189000 GCF_964194415.1 Vipera berus | reverse complement strand
TATCTTGCATTTGTTAGGAAAAACTGCTTATAGCATGAAAAGTGCCCATTGCAGATAGAGCTCAAATTCGCAAAACAAACACATATTCCTGTTCCCCTGCCTCCCCGAAGACCAAAAAACCATGACTTTTGCAGATGTGAAGTTTCCTTGCGGAGATAGCCCATGCTATATCTTGCATTTGTTAGGAAAAACTGCTTAGAGCATGAAAAGTGCCCATTGCAGAAAGAGCTCAAATTCGAAAAACAAACACGTATTCATGTTCCCCCGGCTCACTGAACACCAAAAAACCATGACTTTTGCAGATCTGAAGTTTCCTTGCGGAGATAGCCCATGTTATATCTTGCATTTGTTAGGAAAAACTGCTTATAGTATGAAAAGTGCCCATTGCAGAAAGAGCTCAAATTCGAAAAACAGACACATATTCCTGTTCCCCTGCCTCCCCGAAGATCAAAAAACCATGACTTTTGCAGATCTGAAGTTTCCTTGCAGAGATAGCCCATGCTATATCTTGCATTTGTTAGGAAAAACTGCTTAGAGCATGAAAAGTGCCCATTGCAGAAAGAGCTCAAATTCCAAAAACAAACACGTATTCATGTTCCCCCGGCTCACTGAACACCAAAAAACCATGAGTTTTGCAGATCTGAAGTTTCCTTGTGGAGATAGCCCATGTTATATCTTGCATTTGTTTGGAAAAACTGCTTATAGCATGAAAAGTGCCCATTGCAGATAGAGCTCAAATTCGCAAAAGAAACACATATTCATGTTCCCCTGTCTCCCCGAAGACCAAAAAACCACGACTTTTGCAGATCTGAAGTTTCCTTGCGGAGATAGCCCATGCTATATCTTGCATTTGTTAGGAAAAACTGCTTATAGCATGAAAAGTGCCCATTGCAGATAGAGCTCAAATTCGCAAAACAAACACATATTCCTGTTCCCCTGCCTCCCCGAAGACCAAAAAACCATGACTTTTGCAGATCTGAAGTTTCCTTGCGGAGATAGCCCATGCTATATCTTGCATTTGTTAGGAAAAACTGCTTATAGTATGAAAAGTGCCCATTGCAGAAAAAGCTCAAATTCGAAAAACAAACACATATTCCTGTTCCCCTGCCTCCCCGAAGACCAAAAAACCATGACTTTTGCAGATGTGAAGTTTCCTTGCGGAGATAGCCCATGCTATATCTTGCATTTGTTAGGAAAAACTGCTTAGAGCAGGAAAAGTGCCCATTGCAGAAAGAGCTCAAATTTGAAAAACAAACACGTATTCATGTTCCCTTGTCTCCCCGAAGACCAAAAAACAATGACTTTTGCAGATCTGAAGTTTCCTTGCGGAGATAGCCCATGCTATATCTTGCATTTGTTAGGAAAAACTGCTTATAGCATGAAAAGTGCCCATTGCAGATAGAGCTCAAATTCGCAAAACAAACACATATTCCTGTTCCCCTGCCTCCCCGAAGACCAAAAAACCATGACTTTTGCAGATGTGAAGTTTCCTTGCGGAGATAGCCCATGCTATATCTTGCATTTGTTAGGAAAAACTGCTTATAGTATGAAAAGTGCCCATTGCAGAAAAAGCTCAAATTCGAAAAACAAACACATATTCCTTTTCCCCTGCCTCCCCGAAGACCAAAAAACCATGACTTTTGCAGATGTGAAGTTTCCTTGCGGAGATAGCCCATGCTATATCTTGCATTTGTTAGGAAAAACTGCTTAGAGCATGAAAAGTGCCCATTGCAGAAAGAGCTCAAATTCGAAAAACAAACACGTATTCATGTTCCCCCGGCTCACTGAACACCAAAAAAACCATGACTTTTGCAGATCTGAAGTTTCCTTGCGGAGATAGCCCATGTTATATCTTGCATTTGTTAGGAAAAACTGCTTAGAGCATGAAGAGTGCCCTTTGCAGAAAGAGCTCAAATTCGAAAAACAAACACGTATTCATGTTCCCCCGGCTCACTGAACACCAAAAAACCATGAGTTTTGCAGATCTGAAGTTTCCTTGCGGAGATAGCCCATGCTATATCTTGCATTTGTTAGGAAAAACTGCTTATAGCATGAAAAGTGCCCATTGCAGATAGAGCTCAAATTCGCAAAACAAACACATATTCCTGTTCCCCTGCCTCCCCGAAGACCAAAAAACCATGACTTTTGCAGATCTGAAGTTTCCTTGCGGAGATAGCCCATGCTATATCTTGCATTTGTTAGGAAAAACTGCTTATAGCATGAAAAGTGCCCATTGCAGAAAGAGCTCAAATTCGAAAAACAAACACGTATTCCTGTTCCCCTGCCTCCCCGAACACCAAAAAACCATGACTTTTGCAGATCTGAAGTTTCCTTGCGGAGATAGCCCATGCTATATCTTGCATTTGTTAGGAAAAACTGCTTATAGCATGAAAAGTGCCCATTGCAGATAGAGCTCAAATTCGCAAAACAAACACATATTCCTGTTCCCCTGCCTCCCCGAAGACCAAAAAACCATGACTTTTGCAGATGTGAAGTTTCCTTGCGGAGATAGCCCATGCTATATCTTGCATTTGTTAGGAAAAACTGCTTATAGTATGAAAAGTGCCCATTGCAGAAAAAGCTCAAATTCGAAAAACAAACACATATTCCTTTTCCCCTGCCTCCCCGAAGACCAAAAAACCATGACTTTTGCAGATGTGAAGTTTCCTTGCGGAGAAAGCCCATGCTATATCTTGCATTTGTTAGGAAAAACTGCTTACAGCATGAAAAGTGCCCATTGCAGAAAGAGCTCAAATTCGAAAAACAAACACGTATTCATGTTCCCCCGGCTCACTGAACACCAAAAAACCATGAGTTTTGCAGATCTGAAGTTTCCTTGCGGAGATAGCCCATGCTATATCTTGCATTTGTTAGGAAAAACTGCTTATAGCATGAAAAGTGCCCATTGCAGATAGAGCTCAAATTCGCAAAACAAACACATATTCCTGTTCCCCTGCCTCTCCGAAGACCAAAAAACCATGACTTTTGCAGATCTGAAGTTTCCTTGCGGAGATAGCCCATGCTATATCTTGCATTTGTTAGGAAAAACTGCTTAGAGCATGAAAAGTGCCCATTGCAGAAAGAGCTCAAATTCGAAAAACAAACACGTATTCATGTTCCCCCGGCTCACTGAACACCAAAAAACCATGACTTTTGCAGATCTGAAGTTTCCTTGCGGAGATAGCCCATGTTATATCTTGCATTTGTTAGGAAAAACTGCTTATAGTATGAAAAGTGCCCATTGCAGAAAGAGCTCAAATTGGAAAAACAGACACATATTCCTGTTCCCCTGCCTCCCCGAAGATCAAAAAACCATGACTTTTGCAGATCTGAAGTTTCCTTGCAGAGATAGCCCATGCTATATCTTGCATTTGTTAGGAAAAACTGCTTATAGTATGAAAAGTGCCCATTGCAGAAAGAGCTCAAATTCGAAAAACAAACACATATTCCTGTTCCCCTGCCTCCCCGAAGACCAAAAAACCATGACTTTTGCAGATGTGAAGTTTCCTTGCGGAGATAGCCCATGCTATATCTTGCATTTGTTAGGAAAAACTGCTTATAGCATGAAAAGTGCCCATTGCAGATAGAGCTCAAATTCGCAAAACAAACACATATTCCTGTTCCCCTGCCTCCCCGAACACCAAAAAACCATGACTTTTGCAGATCTGAAGTTTCCTTGCGGAGATAGCCCATGCTATATCTTGCATTTGTTAGGAAAAACTGCTTATAGCATGAAAAGTGACCATTGCAGATAGAGCTCAAATTCGCAAAACAAACACATATTCCTGTTCCCCTGCCTCCCCGAAGACCAAAAAACCATGACTTTTGCAGATGTGAAGTTTCCTTGCGGAGATAGCCCATGCTATATCTTGCATTTGTTAGGAAATACTGCTTATAGTATGAAAAGTGCCCATTGCAGAAAAAGCTCAAATTCGAAAAACAAACACATATTCCTGTTCCCCTGCCTCCCCGAAGACCAAAAAACCATGACTTTTGCAGATGTGAAGTTTCCTTGCGGAGATAGCCCATGCTATATCTTGCATTTGTGTGGAAAAACTGCTTAGAGCATGAAAAGTGCCCATTGCAGAAAGAGCTCAAATTCGAAAAACAAACACGTATTCATGTTCCCCCGGCTCACTGAACACCAAAAAACCATGACTTTTGCAGATCTGATGTTTCCTTGCGGAGATAGCCCATGTTATATCTTGCATTTGTTAGGAAAAACTGCTTAGAGCATGAAGAGTGTCCTTTGCAGAAAGAGCTCAAATTCGAAAAACAAACACGTATTCATGTTCCCCCGGCTCACTGAACACCAAAAAACCATGAGTTTTGCAGATCTGAAGTTTCCTTGCGGAGATAGCCCATGCTATATCTTACATTTGTTAGGAAAAACTGCTTATAGCATGAAAAGTGCCCATTGCAGATAGAGCTCAAATTCGCAAAACAAACACATATTCCTGTTCCCCTGCCTCCCCGAAGACCAAAAAACCATGACTTTTGCAGATCTGAAGTTTCCTTGCGGAGATAGCCCATGCTATATCTTGCATTTGTTAGGAAAAACTGCTTAGAGCATGAAAAGTGCCCATTGCAGAAAGAGCTCAAATTCGAAAAACAAACACGTATTCATGTTCCCCCGGCTCACTGAACACCAAAAAACCATGACTTTTGCAGATCTGAAGTTTCCTTGCGGAGATAGCCCATGTTATATCTTGCATTTGTTAGGAAAAACTGCTTATAGTATGAAAAGTGCCCATTGCAGAAAGAGCTCAAATTCGAAAAACAGACACATATTCCTGTTCCCCTGCCTCCCCGAAGATCAAAAAACCATGACTTTTGCAGATCTGAAGTTTCCTTGCAGAGATAGCCCATGCTATATCTTGCATTTGTTAGGAAAAACTGCTTAGAGCATGAAAAGTGCCCATTGCAGAAAGAGCTCAAATTCGAAAAACAAACACATATTCCTGTTCCCCTGCCTCCCCGAAGACCAAAAAACCATGACTTTTGCAGATGTGAAGTTTCCTTGCGGAGATAGCCCATGCTATATCTTGCATTTGTTAGGAAAAACTGCTTAGAGCATGAAAAGTGCCCATTGCAGAAAGAGCTCAAATTCGAAAAACAAACACGTATTCATGTTCCCCCGGCTCACTGAACACCAAAAAACCATGACTTTTGCAGATCTGAAGTTTCCTTGCGGAGATAGCCCATGTTATATCTTGCATTTGTTAGGAAAAACTGCTTAGAGCATGAAAAGTGCCCATTGCAGAAAGAGCTCAAATTCGAAAAACAAACACGTATTCATGTTCCCCCGGCTCACTGAACACCAAAAAACCATGAGTTTTGCAGATCTGAAGTTTCCTTGCGGAGATAGCCCATGATATATCTTGCATTTGTTAGGAAAAACTGCTTATAGTATGAAAAGTGCCCATTTCACAAAGAGCTCAAATTCAAAAAACAAACACATATTCATGTTCCCCTGCCTCCCCGAAGACCAAAAAACCATGACCTTTGCAGATCTGAAGTTTCCTTGCGGAGATAGCCCATGCTATATCTTGCATTTGTTAGGAAAAACTGCTTATAGCATGAAAAGTGCCCATTGCAGATAGAGCTCAAATTCGCAAAACAAACACATATTTCTGTTCCCCTGCCTCCCCGAAGACCAAAAAACCATGACTTTTGCAGATCTGAAGTTTCCTTGCGGAGATAGCCCATGCTATATCTTGCATTTGTTAGGAAAAACTGCTTAGAGCATGAAAAGTGCCCATTGTAGAAAGAGCTCAAATTCGAAAAACAAACACGTATTCATGTTCCCCCGGCTCACTGAACACCAAAAAACCATGACTTTTGCAGATCTGAAGTTTCCTTGCGGAGATAGCCCATGCTATATCTTGCATTTGTTAGGAAAAACTGTTTAGAGCATGAAAAGTGCCCATTGCAGAAAGAGCTCAAATTCGAAAAACAAACACGTATTCATGTTCCCCCGGCTCACTGAACACCAAAAAACCATGACTTTTGCAGATCTGAAGTTTCCTTGCGCAGATAGCCCATGTTATATCTTGCATTTGTTAGGAAAAACTGCTTAGAGCATGAAAAGTGCCCATTGCAGAAAGAGCTCAAATTCGAAAAACAAACACGTATTCATGTTCCCCCGGCTCACTGAACACCAAAAAACCATGAGTTTTGCAGATCTGAAGTTTCCTTGCGGAGATAGCCCATGATATATCTTGCATTTGTTAGGAAAAACTGCTTATAGTATGAAAAGTGCCCATTTCACAAAGAGCTCAAATTCAAAAAACAAACACATATTCATGTTCCCCTGCCTCCCCGAAGACCAAAAAACCATGACCTTTGCAGATCTGAAGTTTCCTTGCGGAGATAGCCCATGCTATATCTTGCATTTGTTAGGAAAAACTGCTTATAGTATGAAAAGTGCCCATTGCAGAAAAAGCTCAAATTCGAAAAACAAACACATATTCCTGTTCCCCTGCCTCCCCGAAGACCAAAAAACCATGACTTTTGCAGATGTGAAGTTTCCTTGCGGAGATAGCCCATGCTATATCTTGCATTTGTTAGGAAAAACTGTTTAGAGCATGAAAAGTGCCCATTGCAGAAAGAGCTCAAATTCGAAAAACAAACACGTATTCATGTTCCCCCGGCTCACTGAACACCAAAAAACCATGACTTTTGCAGATCTGAAGTTTCCTTGCGGAGATAGCCCATTTTATATCTTGCATTTGTTAGTAAAAACTGCTTATAGTATGAAAAGTGCCCATTGCAGAAAGAGCTCAAATTCGAAAAACAAACACATATTCCTGTTCCCCTGCCTCCCCGAAGATCAAAAAACCATGTCTTTTGCAGATCTGAAGTTTCCTTGCAGAGATAGCCCATGCTATATCTTGCATTTGTTAGGAAAAACTGCTTAGAGCATGAAAAGTGCCCATTGCAGAAAGAGCTCAAATTCGAAAAACAAACACGTATTCATGTTCCCCCGGCTCACTGAACACCAAAAAACCATGACTTTTGCAGATCTGAAGTTTCCTTGCGGAGATAGCCCATGCTATATCTTGCATTTGTTAGGAAAAACTGCTTATAGCATGAAAAGTGCCCATTGCTGATAGAGCTCAAATTCGCAAAACAAACACATATTCCTGTTCCCCTGCCTCCCCGAAGACCAAAAAACCATGACTTTTGCAGATGTGAAGTTTCCTTGCGGAGATAGCCCATGCTATATCTTGCATTTGTTAGGAAAAACTGCTTAGAGCATGAAAAGTGCCCATTGCAGAAAGAGCTCAAATTCGAAAAACAAACACGTATTCATGTTCCCCCGGCTCACTGAACACCAAAAAACCATGACTTTTGCAGATCTGAAGTTTCCTTGCGGAGATAGCCCATGTTATATCTTGCATTTGTTAGGAAAAACTGCTTATAGTATGAAAAGTGCCCATTGCAGAAAGAGCTCAAATTCGAAAAACAGACACATATTCCTGTTCCCCTGCCTCCCCGAAGATCAAAAAACCATGACTTTTGCAGATCTGAAGTTTCCTTGCAGAGATAGCCCATGCTATATCTTGCATTTGTTAGGAAAAACTGCTTAGAGCATGAAAAGTGCCCATTGCAGAAAGAGCTCAAATTCGAAAAACAAACACGTATTCATGTTCCCCCGGCTCACTGAACACCAAAAAACCATGAGTTTTGCAGATCTGAAGTTTCCTTGTGGAGATAGCCCATGTTTTATCTTGCATTTGTTTGGAAAAACTGCTTATAGCATGAAAAGTGCCCATTGCAGATAGAGCTCAAATTCGCAAAACAAACACATATTCATGTTCCCCTGTCTCCCCGAAGACCAAAAAACCATGACTTTTGCAGATCTGAAGTTTCCTTGCGGAGATAGCCCATGCTATATCTTGCATTTGTTAGGAAAAACTGCTTATAGCATGAAAAGTGCCCATTGCAGATAGAGCTCAAATTCGCAAAACAAACACATATTCCTGTTCCCCTGCCTCCCCGAAGACCAAAAAACCATGACTTTTGCAGATCTGAAGTTTCCTTGCGGAGATAGCCCATGCTATATCTTGCATTTGTTAGGAAAAACTGCTTATAGTATGAAAAGTGCCCATTGCAGAAAAAGCTCAAATTCGAAAAACAAACACATATTCCTGTTCCCCTGCCTCCCCGAAGACCAAAAAACCATGACTTTTGCAGATGTGAAGTTTCCTTGCGGAGATAGCCCATGCTATATCTTGCATTTGTTAGGAAAAACTGCTTAGAGCATGAAAAGTGCCCATTGCAGAAAGAGCTCAAATTTGAAAAACAAACACGTATTCATGTTCCCTTGTCTCCCCGAAGACCAAAAAACCATGACTTTTGCAGATCTGAAGTTTCCTTGCGGAGATAGCCCATGCTATATCTTGCATTTGTTAGGAAAAACTGCTTATAGCATGAAAAGTGCCCATTGCAGATAGAGCTCAAATTCGCAAAACAAACACATATTCCTGTTCCCCTGCCTCCCCGAAGACCAAAAAACCATGACTTTTGCAGATCTGAAGTTTCCTTGCGGAGATAGCCCATGCTATATCTTGCATTTGTTAGGAAAAACTGCTTATAGCATGAAAAGTGCCCATTGCAGATAGAGCTCAAATTCGCAAAACAAACACATATTCCTGTTCCCCTGCCTCCCCGAAGACCAAAAAACCATGACTTTTGCAGATGTGAAGTTTCCTTGCGGAGATAGCCCATGCTATATCTTGCATTTGTTAGGAAAAACTGCTTATAGTATGAAAAGTGCCCATTGCAGAAAAAGCTCAAATTCGAAAAACAAACACATATTCCTTTTCCCCTGCCTCCCCGAAGACCAAAAAACCATGACTTTTGCAGATGTGAAGTTTCCTTGCGGAGATAGCCCATGCTATATCTTGCATTTGTTAGGAAAAACTGCTTAGAGCATGAAAAGTGCCCATTGCAGAAAGAGCTCAAATTCGAAAAACAAACACGTATTCATGTTCCCCCGGCTCACTGAACACCAAAAAACCATGACTTTTGCAGATCTGAAGTTTCCTTGCGGAGATAGCCCATGTTATATCTTGCATTTGTTAGGAAAAACTGCTTAGAGCATGAAGAGTGCCCTTTGCAGAAAGAGCTCAAATTCGAAAAACAAACACGTATTCATGTTCCCCCGGCTCACTGAACACCAAAAAACCATGAGTTTTGCAGATCTGAAGTTTCCTTGCGGAGATAGCCCATGCTATATCTTGCATTTGTTAGGAAAAACTGCTTATAGCATGAAAAGTGCCCATTGCAGATAGAGCTCAAATTCGCAAAACAAACACATATTCCTGTTCCCCCGCCTCCCCGAAGACCAAAAAACCATGACTTTTGCAGATCTGAAGTTTCCTTGCGGAGATAGCCCATGCTATATCTTGCATTTGTTAGGAAAAACTGCTTAGAGCATGAAAAGTGCCCATTGCAGAAAGAGCTCAAATTCGAAAAACAAACACGTATTCATGTTCCCCCGGCTCACTGAACACCAAAAAACCATGACTTTTGCAGATCTGAAGTTTCCTTGCGGAGATAGCCCATGTTATATCTTGCATTTGTTAGGAAAAACTGCTTATAGTATGAAAAGTGCCCATTGCAGAAAGAGCTCAAATTCGAAAAACAGACACATATTCCTGTTCCCCTGCCTCCCCGAAGATCAAAAAACCATGACTTTTGCAGATCTGAAGTTTCCTTGCAGAGATAGCCCATGCTATATCTTGCATTTGTTAGGAAAAACTGCTTATAGTATGAAAAGTGCCCATTGCAGAAAGAGCTCAAATTCGAAAAACAAACACATATTCCTGTTCCCCTGCCTCCCCGAAGACCAAAAAACCATGACTTTTGCAGATGTGAAGTTTCCTTGCGGAGATAGCCCATGCTATATCTTGCATTTGTTAGGAAAAACTGCTTATAGCATGAAAAGTGCCCATTGCAGATAGAGCTCAAATTCGCAAAACAAACACATATTCCTGTTCCCCTGCCTCCCCGAACACCAAAAAACCATGACTTTTGCAGATCTGAAGTTTCCTTGCGGAGATAGCCCATGCTATATCTTGCATTTGTTAGGAAAAACTGCTTATAGCATGAAAAGTGCCCATTGCAGATAGAGCTCAAATTCGCAAAACAAACACATATTCCTGTTCCCCTGCCTCCCCGAAGACCAAAAAACCATGACTTTTGCAGATGTGAAGTTTCCTTGCGGAGATAGCCCATGCTATATCTTGCATTTGTTAGGAAAAACTGCTTATAGTATGAAAAGTGCCCATTGCAGAAAAAGCTCAAATTCGAAAAACAAACACATATTCCTTTTCCCCTGCCTCCCCGAAGACCAAAAAACCATGACTTTTGCAGATGTGAAGTTTCCTTGCGGAGATAGCCCATGCTATATCTTGCATTTGTTAGGAAAAACTGCTTAGAGCATGAAAAGTGCCCATTGCAGAAAGAGCTCAAATTCGAAAAACAAACACGTATTCATGTTCCCCCGGCTCACTGAACACCAAAAAACCATGACTTTTGCAGATCTGAAGTTTCCTTGCGGAGATAGCCCATGCTATATCTTGCATTTGTTAGGAAAAACTGCTTAGAGCATGAAAAGTGCCCATTGCAGAAAGAGCTCAAATTCGAAAAACAAACACGTATTCATGTTCCCCCGGCTCACTGAACACCAAAAAACCATGACTTTTGCAGATCTGAAGTTTCCTTGCGGAGATAGCCCATGTTATATCTTGCATTTGTTAGGAAAAACTGCTTATAGTATGAAAAGTGCCCATTGCAGAAAGAGCTCAAATTCGCAAAACAAACACATATTCCTGTTCCCCTGCCTCCCCGAAGACCAAAAAACCATGACTTTTGCAGATGTGAAGTTTCCTTGCGGAGATAGCCCATGCTATATCTTGCATTTGTTAGGAAAAACTGCTTATAGTATGAAAAGTGCCCATTGCAGAAAAAGCTCAAATTCGAAAAACAAACACATATTCCTTTTCCCCTGCCTCCCCGAAGACCAAAAAACCATGACTTTTGCAGATGTGAAGTTTCCTTGCGGAGATAGCCCATGCTATATCTTGCATTTGTTAGGAAAAACTGCTTAGAGCATGAAAAGTGCCCATTGCAGAAAGAGCTCAAATTCGAAAAACAAACACGTATTCATGTTCCCCCGGCTCACTGAACACCAAAAAACCATGACTTTTGCAGATCTGAAGTTTCCTTGCGGAGATAGCCCATGTTATATCTTGCATTTGTTAGGAAAAACTGCTTAGAGCATGAAGAGTGCCCTTTGCAGAAAGAGCTCAAATTCGAAAAACAAACACGTATTCATGTTCCCCCGGCTCACTGAACACCAAAAAACCATGAGTTTTGCAGATCTGAAGTTTCCTTGCGGAGATAGCCCATGCTATATCTTGCATTTGTTAGGAAAAACTGCTTATAGCATGAAAAGTGCCCATTGCAGATAGAGCTCAAATTCGCAAAACAAACACATATTCCTGTTCCCCTGCCTCCCCGAAGACCAAAAAACCATGACTTTTGCAGATCTGAAGTTTCCTTGCGGAGATAGCCCATGCTATATCTTGCATTTGTTAGGAAAAACTGCTTAGAGCATGAAAAGTGCCCATTGCAGAAAGAGCTCAAATTCGAAAAACAAACACGTATTCATGTTCCCCCGGCTCACTGAACACCAAAAAACCATGACTTTTGCAGATCTGAAGTTTCCTTGCGGAGATAGCCCATGTTATATCTTGCATTTGTTAGGAAAAACTGCTTATAGTATGAAAAGTGCCCATTGCAGAAAGAGCTCAAATTCGAAAAACAGACACATATTCCTGTTCCCCTGCCTCCCCGAAGATCAAAAAACCATGACTTTTGCAGATCTGAAGTTTCCTTGCAGAGATAGCCCATGCTATATCTTGCATTTGTTAGGAAAAACTGCTTATAGTATGAAAAGTGCCCATTGCAGAAAGAGCTCAAATTCGAAAAACAAACACATATTCCTGTTCCCCTGCCTCCCCGAAGACCAAAAAACCATGACTTTTGCAGATGTGAAGTTTCCTTGCGGAGATAGCCCATGCTATATCTTGCATTTGTTAGGAAAAACTGCTTATAGCATGAAAAGTGCCCATTGCAGATAGAGCTCAAATTCGCAAAACAAACACATATTCCTGTTCCCCTGCCTCCCCGAACACCAAAAAACCATGACTTTTGCAGATCTGAAGTTTCCTTGCGGAGATAGCCCATGCTATATCTTGCATTTGTTAGGAAAAACTGCTTATAGCATGAAAAGTGCCCATTGCAGATAGAGCTCAAATTCGCAAAACAAACACATATTCCTGTTCCCCTGCCTCCCCGAAGACCAAAAAACCATGACTTTTGCAGATGTGAAGTTTCCTTGCGGAGATAGCCCATGCTATATCTTGCATTTGTTAGGAAATACTGCTTATAGTATGAAAAGTGCCCATTTCAGAAAAAGCTCAAATTCGAAAAACAAACACATATTCCTGTTCCCCTGCCTCCCCGAAGACCAAAAAACCATGACTTTTGCAGATGTGAAGTTTCCTTGCGGAGATAGCCCATGCTATATCTTGCATTTGTTAGGAAAAACTGCTTAGAGCATGAAAAGTGCCCATTGCAGAAAGAGCTCAAATTCGAAAAACAAACACGTATTCATGTTCCCCCGGCTCACTGAACACCAAAAAACCATGACTTTTGCAGATCTGAAGTTTCCTTGCGGAGATAGCCCATGTTATATCTTGCATTTGTTAGGAAAAACTGCTTAGAGCATGAAGAGTGCCCTTTGCAGAAAGAGCTCAAATTCGAAAAACAAACACGTATTCATGTTCCCCCGGCTCACTGAACACCAAAAAACCATGACTTTTGCAGATCTGAAGTTTCCTTGCGGAGATAGCCCATGTTATATCTTGCATTTGTTAGGAAAAACTGCTTATAGTATGAAAAGTGCCCATTGCAGAAAGAGCTCAAATTCGAAAAACAGACACATATTCCTGTTCCCCTGCCTCCCCGAAGATCAAAAAACCATGACTTTTGCAGATCTGAAGTTTCCTTGCAGAAATAGCCCATGCTATATCTTGCATTTGTTAGGAAAAACTGCTTAGAGCATGAAAAGTGCCCATTGCAGAAAGAGCTCAAATTCGAAAAACAAACACATATTCCTGTTCCCCTGCCTCCCCGAAGATCAAAAAACCATGACTTTTGCAGATCTGAAGTTTCCTTGCAGAGATAGCCCATGCTATATCTTGCATTTGTTAGGAAAAACTGCTTAGAGCATGAAAAGTGCCCATTGCAGAAAGAGCTCAAATTCGAAAAACAAACACATATTCCTGTTCCCCTGCCTCCCCGAAGACCAAAAAACCATGACTTTTGCAGATATGAAGTTTCCTTGCGGAGATAGCCCATGCTATATCTTGCATTTGTTAGGAAAAACTGCTTAGAGCATGAAAAGTGCCCATTGCAGAAAGAGCTCAAATTCGAAAAACAAACACGTATTCATGTTCCCCCGGCTCACTGAACACCAAAAAACCATGAGTTTTGCAGATCTGAAGTTTCCTTGCGGAGATAGCCCATGTTATATCTTGCATTTGTTAGGAAAAACTGCTTATAGTATGAAAAGTGCCCATTGCAGAAAGAGCTCAAATTCGAAAAACAGACACATATTCCTGTTCCCCTGCCTCCCCGAAGATCAAAAAACCATGACTTTTGCAGATCTGAAGTTTCCTTGCAGAGATAGCCCATGCTATATCTTGCATTTGTTAGGAAAAACTGCTTAGAGCATGAAAAGTGCCCATTGCAGAAAGAGCTCAAATTCGAACAACAAACACATATTCCTGTTCCCCTGCCTCCCCGAAGACCAAAAAACCATGACTTTTGCAGATATGAAGTTTCCTTGCGGAGATAGCCCATGCTATATCTTGCATTTGTTAGGAAAAACTGCTTAGAGCATGAAAAGTGCACATTGCAGAAAGAGCTCAAATTCAAAAAACAAACACGTATTCATGTTCCCCCGGCTCACTGAACACCAAAAAACCATGACTTTTGCAGATCTGAAGTTTCCTTGCGGAGATAGCCCATGTTATATCTTGCATTTGTTAGGAAAAACTGCTTAGAGCATGAAAAGTGCCCATTGCAGAAAGAGCTCAAATTCGAAAAACAAACACGTATTCATGTTCCCCCGGCTCACTGAACACCAAAAAACCATGAGTCTTGCAGATCTGAAGTTTCCTTGCGGAGATAGCCCATGATATATCTTGCATTTGTTAGGAAAAACTGCTTATAGTATGAAGAGTGCCCATTTCACAAAGAGCTCAAATTCAAAAAACAAACACATATTCATGTTCCCCTGCCTCCCCGAAGATCAAAAAACCATGACTTTTGCAGATATGAAGTTTCCTTGCGGAGATAGCCCATGCTATATCTTGCATTTGTTAGGAAAAACTGCTTAGAGCATGAAAAGTGCACATTGCAGAAAGAGCTCAAATTCAAAAAACAAACACGTATTCATGTTCCCCCGGCTCACTGAACACCAAAAAACCATGACTTTTGCAGATCTGAAGTTTCCTTGCGGAGATAGCCCATGTTATATCTTGCATTTGTTAGGAAAAACTGCTTAGAGCATGAAAAGTGCCCTTTGCAGAAAGAGCTCAAATTCGAAAAACAAACACGTATTCATGTTCCCCCGGCTCACTGAACACCAAAAAACCATGAGTTTTGCAGATCTGAAGTTTCCTTGCGGAGATAGCCCATGCTATATCTTGCATTTGTTAGGAAAAACTGCTTATAGCATGAAAAGTGCCCATTGCAGATAGAGCTCAAATTCGCAAAACAAACACATATTCCTGTTCCTCTGCCTCCCCGAAGACCAAAAAACCATGACTTTTGCAGATCTGAAGTTTCCTTGCGGAGATAGCCCATGCTATATCTTGCATTTGTTAGGAAAAACTGCTTAGAGCATGAAAAGTGCCCATTGCAGAAAGAGCTCAAATTCGAAAAACAAACACGTATTCATGTTCCCCCGGCTCACTGAACACCAAAAAACCATGACTTTTGCAGATCTGAAGTTTCCTTGCGGAGATAGCCCATGTTATATCTTGCATTTGTTAGGAAAAACTGCTTATAGTATGAAAAGTGCCCATTGCAGAAAGAGCTCAAATTCGAAAAACAGACACATATTCCTGTTCCCCTGCCTCCCCGAAGATCAAAAAACCATGACTTTTGCAGATCTGAAGTTTCCTTGCAGAGATAGCCCATGCTATATCTTGCATTTGTTAGGAAAAACTGCTTATAGTATGAAAAGTGCCCATTGCAGAAAGAGCTCAAATTCGAAAAACAAACACATATTCCTGTTCCCCTGCCTCCCCGAAGACCAAAAAACCATGACTTTTGCAGATGTGAAGTTTCCTTGCGGAGATAGCCCATGCTATATCTTGCATTTGTTAGGAAAAACTGCTTATAGCATGAAAAGTGCCCATTGCAGATAGAGCTCAAATTCGCAAAACAAACACATATTCCTGTTCCCCTGCCTCCCCGAACACCAAAAAACCATGACTTTTGCAGATCTGAAGTTTCCTTGCGGAGATAGCCCATGCTATATCTTGCATTTGTTAGGAAAAACTGCTTATAGCATGAAAAGTGCCCATTGCAGATAGAGCTCAAATTCGCAAAACAAACACATATTCCTGTTCCCCTGCCTCCCCGAAGACCAAAAAACCATGACTTTTGCAGATGTGAAGTTTCCTTGCGGAGATAGCCCATGCTATATCTTGCATTTGTTAGGAAATACTGCTTATAGTATGAAAAGTGCCCATTTCAGAAAAAGCTCAAATTCGAAAAACAAACACATATTCCTGTTCCCCTGCCTCCCCGAAGACCAAAAAACCATGACTTTTGCAGATGTGAAGTTTCCTTGCGGAGATAGCCCATGCTATATCTTGCATTTGTTAGGAAAAACTGCTTAGAGCATGAAAAGTGCCCATTGCAGAAAGAGCTCAAATTCGAAAAACAAACACGTATTCATGTTCCCCCGGCTCACTGAACACCAAAAAACCATGACTTTTGCAGATCTGAAGTTTCCTTGCGGAGATAGCCCATGTTATATCTTGCATTTGTTAGGAAAAACTGCTTAGAGCATGAAGAGTGCCCTTTGCAGAAAGAGCTCAAATTCGAAAAACAAACACGTATTCATGTTCCCCCGGCTCACTGAACACCAAAAAACCATGAGTTTTGCAGATCTGAAGTTTCCTTGCGGAGATAGCCCATGCTATATCTTGCATTTGTTAGGAAAAACTGCTTATAGCATGAAAAGTGCCCATTGCAGATAGAGCTCAAATTCGCAAAACAAACACATATTCCTGTTCCCCTGCCTCCCCGAAGACCAAAAAACCATGACTTTTGCAGATCTGAAGTTTCCTTGCGGAGATAGCCCATGCTATATCTTGCATTTGTTAGGAAAAACTGCTTAGAGCATGAAAAGTGCCCATTGCAGAAAGAGCTCAAATTCGAAAAACAAACACGTATTCATGTTCCCCCGGCTCACTGAACACCAAAAAACCATGACTTTTGCAGATCTGAAGTTTCCTTGCGGAGATAGCCCATGTTATATCTTGCATTTGTTAGGAAAAACTGCTTATAGTATGAAAAGTGCCCATTGCAGAAAGAGCTCAAATTCGAAAAACAGACACATATTCCTGTTCCCCTGCCTCCCCGAAGATCAAAAAACCATGACTTTTGCAGATCTGAAGTTTCCTTGCAGAGATAGCCCATGCTATATCTTGCATTTGTTAGGAAAAACTGCTTAGAGCATGAAAAGTGCCCATTGCAGAAAGAGCTCAAATTCGAAAAACAAACACATATTCCTGTTCCCCTGCCTCCCCGAAGACCAAAAAACCATGACTTTTGCAGATATGAAGTTTCCTTGCGGAGATAGCCCATGCTATATCTTGCATTTGTTAGGAAAAACTGCTTAGAGCATGAAAAGTGCCCATTGCAGAAAGAGCTCAAATTCGAAAAACAAACACGTATTCATGTTCCCCCGGCTCACTGAACACCAAAAAACCATGACTTTTGCAGATCTGAAGTTTCCTTGCGGAGATACCCATGTTATATCTTGCATTTGTTTGGAAAAACTGCTTAGAGCATGAAAAGTGCCCATTGCAGAAAGAGCTCAAATTCGAAAAACAAACACGTATTCATGTTCCCCCGGCTCACTGAACACCAAAAAACCATGAGTTTTGCAGATCTGAAGTTTCCTTGCGGAGATAGCCCATGATATATCTTGCATTTGTTAGGAAAAACTGCTTATAGTATGAAAAGTGCCCATTTCACAAAGAGCTCAAATTCAAAAAACAAACACATATTCATGTTCCCCTGCCTCCCCGAAGACCAAAAAACCATGACCTTTGCAGATCTGAAGTTTCCTTGCGGAGATAGCCCATGCTATATCTTGCATTTGTTAGGAAAAACTGCTTATAGCATGAAAAGTGCCCATTGCAGATAGAGCTCAAATTCGCAAAACAAACACATATTCCTGTTCCCCTGCCTCCCCGAAGATCAAAAAACCATGACTTTTGCAGATCTGAAGTTTCCTTGCGGAGATAACCCATGCTATATCTTGCATTTGTTAGTAAAAACTGCTTATAGTATGAAAAGTGCCCATTGCAGAAAAAGCTCAAATTCGAAAAACAAACACATATTCCTGTTCCCCTGCCTCCCCGAAGACCAAAAAACCATGACTTTTGCAGATGTGAAGTTTCCTTGCGGAGATAGCCCATGCTATATCTTGCATTTGTTAGGAAAAACTGTTTAGAGCATGAAAAGTGCCCATTGCAGAAAGAGCTCAAATTCGAAAAACAAACACGTATTCATGTTCCCCCGGCTCACTGAACACCAAAAAACCATGACTTTTGCAGATCTGAAGTTTCCTTGCGGAGATAGCCCATTTTATATCTTGCATTTGTTAGGAAAAACTGCTTATAGTATGAAAAGTGCCCATTGCAGAAAGAGCTCAAATTCGAAAAACAAACACATATTCCTGTTCCCCTGCCTCCCCGAAGATCAAAAAACCATGTCTTTTGCAGATCTGAAGTTTCCTTGCAGAGATAGCCCATGCTATATCTTGCATTTGTTAGGAAAAACTGCTTAGAGCATGAAAAGTGCCCATTGCAGAAAGAGCTCAAATTCGAAAAACAAACACGTATTCATGTTCCCCCGGCTCACTGAACACCAAAAAACCATGAGTTTTGCAGATCTGAAGTTTCCTTGCGGAGATAGCCCATGCTATATCTTGCATTTGTTAGGAAAAACTGTTTAGAGCATTAAAAGTGCCCATTGCAGAAAAAGCTCAAATTCGAAAAACAAACACATATTCCTGTTCCCCTGCCTCCCCGAAGACCAAAAAACCATGACTTTTGCAGATGTGAAGTTTCCTTGCGGAGATAGCCCATGCTATATCTTGCATTTCTTAGGAAAAACTGCTTAGAGCATGAAAAGTGCCCATTGCAGAAAGAGCTCAAATTCGAAAAACAAACACGTATTCATGTTCCCCCGGCTCACTGAACACCAAAAAACCATGACTTTTGCAGATCTGAAGTTTCCTTGCGGAGATAGCCCATGTTATATCTTGCATTTGTTAGGAAAAACTGCTTAGAGCATGAAGAGTGCCCTTTGCAGAAAGAGCTCAAATTCGAAAAACAAACACGTATTCATGTTCCCCCGGCTCACTGAACACCAAAAAACCATGAGTTTTGCAGATCTGAAGTTTCCTTGCGGAGATAGCCCATGCTATATCTTGCATTTGTTAGGAAAAACTGCTTATAGCATGAAAAGTGCCCATTGCAGATAGAGCTCAAATTCGCAAAACAAACACATATTCCTGTTCCCCTGCCTCCCCGAAGACCAAAAAACCATGACTTTTGCAGATCTGAAGTTTCCTTGCGGAGATAGCCCATGCTATATCTTGCATTTGTTAGGAAAAACTGCTTAGAGCATGAAAAGTGCCCATTGCAGAAAGAGCTCAAATTCGAAAAACAAACACGTATTCATGTTCCCCCGGCTCACTGAACACCAAAAAACCATGACTTTTGCAGATCTGAAGTTTCCTTGCGGAGATAGCCCATTTTATATCTTGCATTTGTTAGGAAAAACTGCTTATAGTATGAAAAGTGCCCATTGCAGAAAGAGCTCAAATTCGAAAAACAGACACATATTCCTGTTCCCCTGCCTCCCCGAAGATCAAAAAACCATGACTTTTGCAGATCTGAAGTTTCCTTGCAGAGATAGCCCATGCTATATCTTGCATTTGTTAGGAAAAACTGCTTAGAGCATGAAAAGTGCCCATTGCAGAAAGAGCTCAAATTCGAAAAACAAACACATATTCCTGTTCCCCTGCCTCCCCGAAGACCAAAAAACCATGACTTTTGCAGATGTGAAGTTTCCTTGCGGAGATAGCCCATGCTATATCTTGCATTTGTTAGGAAAAACTGCTTATAGCATGAAAAGTGCCCATTGCAGATAGAGCTCAAATTCGCAAAACAAACACATATTCCTGTTCCCCTGCCTCCCCGAACACCAAAAAACCATGACTTTTGCAGATCTGAAGTTTCCTTGCGGAGATAGCCCATGCTATATCTTGCATTTGTTAGGAAAAACTGCTTATAGCATGAAAAGTGCCCATTGCAGATAGAGCTCAAATTCGCAAAACAAACACATATTCCTGTTCCCCTGCCTCCCCGAAGACCAAAAAACCATGACTTTTGCAGATGTGAAGTTTCCTTGCGGAGATAGCCCATGCTATATCTTGCATTTGTTAGGAAAAACTGCTTATAGTATGAAAAGTGCCCATTGCAGAAAAAGCTCAAATTCGAAAAACAAACACATATTCCTGTTCCCCTGCCTCCCCGAAGACCAAAAAACCATGACTTTTGCAGATGTGAAGTTTCCTTGCGGAGATAGCCCATGCTATATCTTGCATTTGTTAGGAAAAACTGCTTAGAGCATGAAAAGTGCCCATTGCAGAAAGAGCTCAAATTCGAAAAACAAACACGTATTCATGTTCCCCCGGCTCACTGAACACCAAAAAACCATGACTTTTGCAGATCTGAAGTTTCCTTGCGGAGATAGCCCATGTTATATCTTGCATTTGTTAGGAAAAACTGCTTAGAGCATGAAGAGTGCCCTTTGCAGAAAGAGCTCAAATTCGAAAAACAAACACGTATTCATGTTCCCCCGGCTCACTGAACACCAAAAAACCATGAGTTTTGCAGATCTGAAGTTTCCTTGCGGAGATAGCCCATGCTATATCTTGCATTTGTTAGGAAAAACTGCTTAGAGCATGAAAAGTGCCCATTGCAGAAAGAGCTCAAATTCGAAAAACAAACACATATTCCTGTTCCCCTGCCTCCCCGAAGACCAAAAAACCATGACTTTTGCAGATGTGAAGTTTCCTTGCGGAGATAGCCCATGCTATATCTTGCATTTGTTAGGAAAAACTGCTTAGAGCATGAAAAGTGCCCATTGCAGAAAGAGCTCAAATTCGAAAAACAAACACGTATTCATGTTCCCCCGGCTCACTGAACACCAAAAAACCATGACTTTTGCAGATCTGAAGTTTCCTTGCGGAGATAGCCCATGTTATATCTTGCATTTGTTAGGAAAAACTGCTTATAGTATGAAAAGTGCCCATTGCAGAAAGAGCTCAAATTCGAAAAACAGACACATATTCCTGTTCCCCTGCCTCCCCGAAGACCAAAAAACCATGACTTTTGCAGATCTGAAGTTTCCTTGTAGAGATAGCCCATGCTATATCTTGCATTTGTTAGGAAAAACTGCTTAGAGCATGAAAAGTGCCCATTGCAGAAAGAGCTCAAATTCGAAAAACAAACACGTATTCATGTTCCCCCGGCTCACTGAACACCAAAAAACCATGACTTTTGCAGATCTGAAGTTTCCTTGCGGAGATAGCCCATGCTATATCTTGCATTTGTTAGGAAAAACTGCTTAGAGCATGAAAAGTGCCCATTGCAGAAAGAGCTCAAATTCGAAAAACAAACACGTATTCATGTTCCCCCGGCTCACTGAACACCAAAAAACCATGACTTTTGCAGATCTGAAGTTTCCTTGCGGAGATAGCCCATGTTATATCTTGCATTTGTTAGGAAAAACTGCTTATAGTATGAAAAGTGCCCATTGCAGAAAGAGCTCAAATTCGAAAAACAAACACATATTCCTGTTCCCCTTCCTCCCCGAAGACCAAAAAACCATGACTTTTGCAGATCTGAAGTTTCCTTGCGGAGATAGCCCATGCTATATCTTGCATTTGTTAGGAAAAACTGCTTATAGTATGAAAAGTGCCCATTGCAGAAAGAGCTCAAATTCGAAAAACAGACACATATTCCTGTTCCCCTGCCTCCCCGAAGATCAAAAAACCATGACTTTTGCAGATCTGAAGTTTCCTTGCAGAGATAGCCCATGCTATATCTTGCATTTGTTAGGAAAAACTGCTTAGAGCATGAAAAGTGCCCATTGCAGAAAGAGCTCAAATTCGAAAAACAAACACATATTCCTGTTCCCCTGCCTCCCCGAAGACCAAAAAACCATGACTTTTGCAGATGTGAAGTTTCCTTGCGGAGATAGCCCATGCTATATCTTGCATTTGTTAGGAAAAACTGCTTATAGCATGAAAAGTGCCCATTGCAGATAGAGGTCAAATTCGCAAAACAAACACATATTCCTGTTCCCCTGCCTCCCCGAACACCAAAAAACCATGACTTTTGCAGATCTGAAGTTTCCTTGCGGAGATAGCCCATGCTATATCTTGCATTTGTTAGGAAAAACTGCTTATAGCATGAAAAGTGCCCATTGCAGATAGAGCTCAAATTCGCAAAACAAACACATATTCCTGTTTACCTGCCTCCCCGAAGACCAAAAAACCATGACTTTTGCAGATGTGAAGTTTCCTTGCGGAGATAGCCCATGCTATATCTTGCATTTGTTAGGAAAAACTGCTTATAGTATGAAAAGTGCCCATTGCAGAAAAAGCTCAAATTCGAAAAACAAACACATATTCCTGTTCCCCTGCCTCCCCGAAGACCAAAAAACCATGACTTTTGCAGATGTGAAGTTTCCTTGCGGAGATAGCCCATGCTATATCTTGCATTTGTTAGGAAAAACTGCTTAGAGCATGAAAAGTGCCCATTGCAGAAAGAGCTCAAATTCGAAAAACAAACACGTATTCATGTTCCCCCGGCTCACTGAACACCAAAAAACCATGACTTTTGCAGATCTGAAGTTTCCTTGCGGAGATAGCCCATGTTATATCTTGCATTTGTTAGGAAAAACTGCTTAGAGCATGAAGAGTGCCCTTTGCAGAAAGAGCTCAAATTCGAAAAACAAACACGTATTCATGTTCCCCCGGCTCACTGAACACCAAAAAACCATGAGTTTTGCAGATCTGAAGTTTCCTTGCGGAGATAGCCCATGCTATATCTTGCATTTGTTAGGAAAAACTGCTTATAGCATGAAAAGTGCCCATTGCAGATAGAGCTCAAATTCGCAAAACAAACACATATTCCTGTTCCCCTGCCTCCCCGAAGACCAAAAAACCATGACTTTTGCAGATCTGAAGTTTCCTTGCGGAGATAGCCCATGCTATATCTTGCATTTGTTAGGAAAAACTGCTTAGAGCATGAAAAGTGCCCATTGCCGAAAGAGCTCAAATTCGAAAAACAAACACGTATTCATGTTCCCCCGGCTCACTGAACACCAAAAAACCATGACTTTTGCAGATCTGAAGTTTCCTTGCGGAGATAGCCCATGTTATATCTTGCATTTGTTAGGAAAAACTGCTTATAGTATGAAAAGTGCCCATTGCAGAAAGAGCTCAAATTCGAAAAACAGACACATATTCCTGTTCCCCTGCCTCCCCGAAGATCAAAAAACCATGACTTTTGCAGATCTGAAGTTTCCTTGTAGAGATAGCCCATGCTATATCTTGCATTTGTTAGGAAAAACTGCTTAGAGCATGAAAAGTGCCCATTGCAGAAAGAGCTCAAATTCGAAAAACAAACACATATTCCTGTTCCCCTGCCTCCCCGAAGACCAAAAAACCATGACTTTTGCAGATGTGAAGTTTCCTTGCGGAGATAGCCCATGCTATATCTTGCATTTGTTAGGAAAAACTGCTTAGAGCATGAAAAGTGCCCATTGCAGAAAGAGCTCAAATTCGAAAAACAAACACGTATTCATGTTCCCCCGGCTCACTGAACACCAAAAAACCATGACTTTTGCAGATCTGAAGTTTCCTTGCGGAGATAGCCCATGTTATATCTTGCATTTGTTAGGAAAAACTGCTTAGAGCATGAAAAGTGCCCATTGCAGAAAGAGCTCAAATTCGAAAAACAAACACGTATTCATGTTCCCCTGCCTCCCCGAAGACCAAAAAACCATGACTTTTGCAGATCTGAAGTTTCCTTGCGGAGATAGCCCATGCTATATCTTGCATTTGTTAGGAAAAACTGCTTATAGCATGAAAAGTGCCCATTGCAGATAGAGCTCAAATTCGCAAAACAAACACATATTCCTGTTCCCCTGCCTCCCCGAAGACCAAAAAACCATGACTTTTGCAGATCTGAAGTTTCCTTGCGGAGATAGCCCATGCTATATCTTGCATTTGTTAGGAAAAACTGCTTATAGTATGAAAAGTGCCCATTGCAGAAAAAGCTCAAATTCGAAAAACAAACACATATTCCTGTTCCCCTGCCTCCCCGAAGACCAAAAAACCATGACTTTTGCAGATCTGAAGTTTCCTTGCGGAGATAGCCCATGCTATATCTTGCATTTGTTAGGAAAAACTGTTTAGAGCATGAAAAGTGCCCATTGCAGAAAGAGCTCAAATTCGAAAAACAAACACGTATTCATGTTCCCCCGGCTCACTGAACACCAAAAAACCATGACTTTTGCAGATCTGAAGTTTCCTTGCGGAGATAGCCCATTTTATATCTTGCATTTGTTAGGAAAAACTGCTTATAGTATGAAAAGTGCCCATTGCAGAAAGAGCTCAAATTCGAAAAACAAACACATATTCCTGTTCCCCTGCCTCCCCGAAGATCAAAAAACCATGTCTTTTGCAGATCTGAAGTTTCCTTGCAGAGATAGCCCATGCTATATCTTGCATTTGTTAGGAAAAACTGCTTAGAGCATGAAAAGTGCCCATTGCAGAAAGAGCTCAAATTCGAAAAACAAACACGTATTCATGTTCCCTCGGCTCACTGAACACCAAAAAACCATGAGTTTTGCAGATCTGAAGTTTCCTTGCGGAGATAGCCCATGCTATATCTTGCATTTGTTAGGAAAAACTGTTTAGAGCATTAAAAGTGCCCATTGCAGAAAAAGCTCAAATTCGAAAAACAAACACATATTCCTGTTCCCCTGCCTCCCCGAAGACCAAAAAACCATGACTTTTGCAGATGTGAAGTTTCCTTGCGGAGATAGCCCATGCTATATCTTGCATTTGTTAGGAAAAACTGCTTAGAGCATGAAAAGTGCCCATTGCAGAAAGAGCTCAAATTCGAAAAACAAACACGTATTCATGTTCCCTTGTTTCCCCGAAGACCAAAAAACCATGACTTTTGCAGATCTGAAGTTTCCTTGCGGAGATAGCCCATGCAATATCTTGCATTTGTTAGGAAAAACTGCTTATAGCATGAAAAGTGCCCATTGCAGATAGAGCTCAAATTCGCAAAACAAACACATATTCCTGTTCCCCTGCCTCCCCGAAGACCAAAAAACCATGACTTTTGCAGATCTGAAGTTTCCTTGCGGAGATAGCCCATGCTATATCTTGCATTTGTTAGGAAAAACTGCTTATAGTATGAAAAGTGCCCATTGCAGAAAAAGCTCAAATTCGAAAAACAAACACATATTCCTGTTCCCCTGCCTCCCCGAAGACCAAAAAACCATGACTTTTGCAGATGTGAAGTTTCCTTGCGGAGATAGCCCATGCTATATCTTGCATTTGTTAGGAAAAACTGCTTAGAGCATGAAAAGTGCCCATTGCTGGACTTCCGGTGGCTCCGCGGCGACGGAGGCAGCCTTCCCGGGCTGCCCGCGGCTCAGCTGTGTGATTTTTCGCCCGAAACAGCGTCGATCAGCTGTTCGGGCGAATTTGAAGCCCCCTCCTCGGGAGAAGAGGAGGGGGTGAGCCCCCAGGTAGGGGTTGAGTTCTCCGGGGCCACCTGAGCTTGGAGCTTGGGCGGCTGAAGGATTGAACTCCCCCGCAGCCTGGGCTGCTCCCAGCTGGCTAGCGTCTCTGCTCCGGACTTCATGGAGCAGAGCCAGGCGTCTGCGACCATCCCTGCTTGAAGGAGAGACTATGAAAGGGAAAAGAGCAGGCAGAGCAGTACAAGAGGGAAAGATGAAGAGATGAAGAGGATTATTTTATTTTACTCTCGAGCTTGATGGACTTTGCTTAAAACTTAAAGTGAAAGTGCGTCACAATTGTAAGTAAAAGATGGCGTCTAAACCTCCCCCTAGAACTTTTCGGAGTGCTGGAAATTCTCCGGTGCAACAACAATTATTACTGCAGGCGTTGCATTCTCCAGATGTATTGACATCGAAGGATCTTGAAAAACATACCCAGTTAATTTTGGAGTCAATGGGTGTTAAATTTGCACAGATGGAGGAGAAATTGGAGAAATTGGAGCAGAGAATGGAAGAAAGGATGGAACAGAAACTCAGAGAGATGAAGGTAGACATTTTGTCCTCAGTGCATAAAGTAGCTAAATGTGTGGAGGTGCTGGATGACAAAGTGGTAGAACTGACTCAAAAAAATGCTATATTAGAAGCAAAAGTATTGGAAATTGAAGATTTAAAAGACAAAATGGATAGCGAACTGAGTCTGGCTCAATTTTACCAGATGCAGTTTGCTGTTAGAATTAGAGGCCTAAAAGAGAATATTAAGGAAGATTTAAAGCAGCTGGTTTCTGAGGCTTTTGAGGTGGTATTGAACCATCCAGCATCTGAAATAAAACAAGGCATGGACAAAGTGTTTCGTGTGAACTCGTGGATTGCTAAACAGAGAAAGTTGCCTAGAGATGTGGTGGTTTATTTTGTAAAAAGGGAAATTAGAGATGAAGTTATACAAGCTGCCTATGATACTAAAGTTGTGATTGCTGGTCAAGAAGTTTTGGTTTTAAAAGAAATTCCTCCAAAGATTTTAAAGAGAAGGAAGGACTTTATATTTCTTGTGCAAGAGCTCAAGCAAAGAGATATAAGGTTCAGATGGGAGATCCCAGCTGGGTTGAGCTTCATGTATGAAGGCAAAAGGTACTGTTTGGGTACTGTGAAGCAAGCGCATGATTTTTACAACAATGTCTTAAAAGCAACCCCATTAACACTTTTGGAAGCTGCAGAGGGATCTGGAGAAGGAGAACATCAAGAGGATGAAGATGGACAGATAGACGAGAATGGTACAGGAGGAGATCAAGCTGCAACTCTTTTGGATGATCCTAGAGAACAGAGGGTGACGCGTGCTGCCTTAAAACGCTCAAAAAAGAGAAGAAAATAGGACCAGTAGAAATCTATGGAACTTCCACAACATACTGATAGTCAAGTGGTGGTTGTGTTTTTAAGAGTTTTGGGATGATATGTATGGTAACAGAATTTTTAATTTGGAATTAATGGACAATTTACTACAGAGGAAGAGGAAGAAAGTTTTGTGGGTTAATGTGGGTTAATTTGTGTAAGAACTATCTTAATAGCCTATTTTGGCTAGAGAGGTTAATAGGGATAGGTGCTTGTGATGTGTAAATGAGAATATGTTTAGGAAATAGTGAATTGTGGAAGAACATAGATAGGAATGACGCTAGTTTTCTTTTATTTTAGTTCTTTATACATATATAGTATTTTTAAGGATTGGTTTACTTTATATAAGCTAGAGAGTGATGGATTTTAGAGTTTATAATTGTTAGTATATGATTGTTTATGATTGCTTTTTAGATATATACCTTGTATTTTGCTCTGGGAAGTCGGGGGGGGGGGAGGGGGGGAGGAGGGGAAGTAGGGGGGGGAGGCAGGGGAGGGAGGAGGGAGAGGGGGAGGGGGGGGATAGGGGGGAGGTAGGGAGGGGAGGAGGGAGGGGGAAGGGGGGTTTTCTAAAGGAAAACTGTATTTTAAAACTTTTCAATAAAAAAAAAAAAAAGAAAAGTGCCCATTGCAGAAAGAGCTCAAATTCGAAAAACAAACACGTATTCATGTTCCCCCGGCTCACTGAACACCAAAAAACCATGACTTTTGCAGATCTGAAGTTTCCTTGCGGAGATAGCCCATTTTATATCTTGCATTTGTTAGGAAAAACTGCTTATAGTATGAAAAGTGCCCATTGCAGAAAGAGCTCAAATTCGAAAAACAGACACATATTCCTGTTCCCCTGCCTCCCCGAAGATCAAAAAACCATGACTTTTGCAGATCTGAAGTTTCCTTGCAGAGATAGCCCATGCTATATCTTGCATTTGTTAGGAAAAACTGCTTAGAGCATGAAAAGTGCCCATTGCAGAAAGAGCTCAAATTCGAAAAACAAACACATATTCCTGTTCCCCTGCCTCCCCGAAGACCAAAAAACCATGACTTTTGCAGATGTGAAGTTTCCTTGCGGAGATAGCCCATGCTATATCTTGCATTTGTTAGGAAAAACTGCTTAGAGCATGAAAAGTGCCCATTGCAGAAAGAGCTCAAATTCGAAAAACAAACACGTATTCATGTTCCCTTGTTTCCCCGAAGACCAAAAAACCATGACTTTTGCAGATCTGAAGTTTCCTTGCGGAGATAGCCCATGCAATATCTTGCATTTGTTAGGAAAAACTGCTTATAGCATGAAAAGTGCCCATTGCAGATAGAGCTCAAATTCGCAAAACAAACACATATTCCTGTTCCCCTGCCTCCCCGAAGACCAAAAAACCATGACTTTTGCAGATCTGAAGTTTCCTTGCGGAGATAGCCCATGCTATATCTTGCATTTGTTAGGAAAAACTGCTTATAGTATGAAAAGTGCCCATTGCAGAAAAAGCTCAAATTCGAAAAACAAACACATATTCCTGTTCCCCTGCCTCCCCGAAGACCAAAAAACCATGACTTTTGCAGATGTGAAGTTTCCTTGCGGAGATAGCCCATGCTATATCTTGCATTTGTTAGGAAAAACTGCTTAGAGCATGAAAAGTGCCCATTGCTGGACTTCCGGTGGCTCCGCGGCGACGGAGGCAGCCTTCCCGGGCTGCCCGCGGCTCAGCTGTGTGATTTTTCGCCCGAAACAGCGTCGATCAGCTGTTCGGGCGAATTTGAAGCCCCCTCCTCGGGAGAAGAGGAGGGGGTGAGCCCCCAGGTAGGGGTTGAGTTCTCCGGGGCCACCTGAGCTTGGAGCTTGGGCGGCTGAAGGATTGAACTCCCCCGCAGCCTGGGCTGCTCCCAGCTGGCTAGCGTCTCTGCTCCGGACTTCATGGAGCAGAGCCAGGCGTCTGCGACCATCCCTGCTTGAAGGAGAGACTATGAAAGGGAAAAGAGCAGGCAGAGCAGTACAAGAGGGAAAGATGAAGAGATGAAGAGGATTATTTTATTTTACTCTCGAGCTTGATGGACTTTGCTTAAAACTTAAAGTGAAAGTGCGTCACAATTGTAAGTAAAAGATGGCGTCTAAACCTCCCCCTAGAACTTTTCGGAGTGCTGGAAATTCTCCGGTGCAACAACAATCATTACTGCAGGCGTTGCATTCTCCAGATGTATTGACATCGAAGGATCTTGAAAAACATACCCAGTTAATTTTGGAGTCAATGGGTGTTAAATTTGCACAGATGGAGGAGAAATTGGAGAAATTGGAGCAGAGAATGGAAGAAAGGATGGAACAGAAACTCAGAGAGATGAAGGTAGACATTTTGTCCTCAGTGCATAAAGTAGCTAAATGTGTGGAGGTGCTGGATGACAAAGTGGTAGAACTGACTCAAAAAAATGCTATATTAGAAGCAAAAGTATTGGAAATTGAAGATTTAAAAGACAAAATGGATAGCGAACTGAGTCTGGCTCAATTTTACCAGATGCAGTTTGCTGTTAGAATTAGAGGCCTAAAAGAGAATATTAAGGAAGATTTAAAGCAGCTGGTTTCTGAGGCTTTTGAGGTGGTATTGAACCATCCAGCATCTGAAATAAAACAAGGCATGGACAAAGTGTTTCGTGTGAACTCGTGGATTGCTAAACAGAGAAAGTTGCCTAGAGATGTGGTGGTTTATTTTGTAAAAAGGGAAATTAGAGATGAAGTTATACAAGCTGCCTATGATACTAAAGTTGTGATTGCTGGTCAAGATGTTTTGGTTTTAAAAGAAATTCCTCCAAAGATTTTAAAGAGAAGGAAGGACTTTATATTTCTTGTGCAAGAGCTCAAGCAAAGAGATATAAGGTTCAGATGGGAGATCCCAGCTGGGTTGAGCTTCATGTATGAAGGCAAAAGGTACTGTTTGGGTACTGTGAAGCAAGCGCATGATTTTTACAACAATGTCTTAAAAGCAACCCCATTAACACTTTTGGAAGCTGCAGAGGGATCTGGAGAAGGAGAACATCAAGAGGATGAAGATGGACAGATAGACGAGAATGGTACAGGAGGAGATCAAGCTGCAACTCTTTTGGATGATCCTAGAGAACAGAGGGTGACGCGTGCTGCCTTAAAACGCTCAAAAAAGAGAAGAAAATAGGACCAGTAGAAATCTATGGAACTTCCACAACATACTGATAGTCAAGTGGTGGTTGTGTTTTTAAGAGTTTTGGGATGATATGTATGGTAACAGAATTTTTAATTTGGAATTAATGGACAATTTACTACAGAGGAAGAGGAAGAAAGTTTTGTGGGTTAATGTGGGTTAATTTGTGTAAGAACTATCTTAATAGCCTATTTTGGCTAGAGAGGTTAATAGGGATAGGTGCTTGTGATGTGTAAATGAGAATATGTTTAGGAAATAGTGAATTGTGGAAGAACATAGATGGGAATGACGCTAGTTTTCTTTTATTTTAGTTCTTTATACATATATAGTATTTTTAAGGATTGGTTTACTTTATATAAGCTAGAGAGTGATGGATTTTAGAGTTTATAATTGTTAGTATATGATTGTTTATGATTGCTTTTTAGATATATACCTTGTATTTTGCTCTGGGAAGTCGGGGGGGGAGGGGGGGAGGAGGGGAAGTAGGGGGGGGGAGGCAGGGGAGGGAGGAGGGAGAGGGGGAGGGGGGGGGATAGGGGGGAGGTAGGGAGGGGAGGAGGGAGGGGGAAGGGGGGTTTTCTAAAGGAAAACTGTATTTTAAAACTTTTCAATAAAAATAAAAAAAAAAAAGAAAAGTGCCCATTGCAGAAAGAGCTCAAATTCGAAAAACAAACACGTATTCATGTTCCCCCGGCTCACTGAACACCAAAAAACCATGACTTTTGCAGATCTGAAGTTTCCTTGCGGAGATAGCCCATTTTATATCTTGCATTTGATAGGAAAAACTGCTTATAGTATGAAAAGTGCCCATTGCAGAAAGAGCTCAAATTCGAAAAACAGACACATATTCCTGTTCCCCTGCCTCCCCGAAGATCAAAAAACCATGACTTTTGCAGATCTGAAGTTTCCTTGCAGAGATAGCCCATGCTATATCTTGCATTTGTTAGGAAAAACTGCTTAGAGCATGAAAAGTGCCCATTGCAGAAAGAGCTCAAATTCGAAAAACAAACACATATTCCTGTTCCCCTGCCTCCCCGAAGACCAAAAAACCATGACTTTTGCAGATGTGAAGTTTCCTTGCGGAGATAGCCCATGCTATATCTTGCATTTGTTAGGAAAAACTGCTTATAGCATGAAAAGTGCCCATTGCAGATAGAGCTCAAATTCGCAAAACAAACACATATTCCTGTTCCCCTGCCTCCCCGAACACCAAAAAACCATGACTTTTGCAGATCTGAAGTTTCCTTGCGGAGATAGCCTATGCTATATCTTGCATTTGTTAGGAAAAACTGCTTATAGCATGAAAAGTGCCCATTGCAGATAGAGCTCAAATTCGCAAAACAAACACATATTCCTGTTCCCCTGCCTCCCCGAAGACCAAAAAACCATGACTTTTGCAGATGTGAAGTTTCCTTGCGGAGATAGCCCATGCTATATCTTGCATTTGTTAGGAAAAACTGCTTATAGTATGAAAAGTGCCCATTGCAGAAAAAGCTCAAATTCGAAAAACAAACACATATTCCTGTTCCCCTGCCTCCCCGAAGACCAAAAAACCATGACTTTTGCAGATGTGAAGTTTCCTTGCGGAGATAGCCCATGCTATATCTTGCATGTGTTAAGAAAAACTGCTTAGAGCATGAAAAGTGCCCATTGCAGAAAGAGCTCAAATTCGAAAAACAAACACGTATTCATGTTCCCCCGGCTCACTGAACACCAAAAAACCATGACTTTTGCAGATCTGAAGTTTCCTTGCGGAGATAGCCCATGTTATATCTTGCATTTGTTAGGAAAAACTGCTTAGAGCATGAAGAGTGCCCTTTGCAGAAAGAGCTCAAATTCGAAAAACAAACACGTATTCATGTTCCCCCGGCTCACTGAACACCAAAAAACCATGAGTTTTGCAGATCTGAAGTTTCCTTGCGGAGATAGCCCATGCTATATCTTGCATTTGTTAGGAAAAACTGCTTAGAGCATGAAAAGTGCCCATTGCAGAAAGAGCTCAAATTCGAAAAACAAACACATATTCCTGTTCCCCTGCCTCCCCGAAGACCAAAAAACCATGACTTTTGCAGATGTGAAGTTTCCTTGCGGAGATAGCCCATGCTATATCTTGCATTTGTTAGGAAAAACTGCTTAGAGCATGAAAAGTGCCCATTGCAGAAAGAGCTCAAATTCGAAAAACAAACACGTATTCATGTTCCCCCGGCTCACTGAACACCAAAAAACCATGACTTTTGCAGATCTGAAGTTTCCTTACGGAGATAGCCCATGTTATATCTTGCATTTGTTAGGAAAAACTGCTTATAGTATGAAAAGTGCCCATTGCAGAAAGAGCTCAAATTCGAAAAACAGACACATATTCCTGTTCCCCTGCCTCCCCAAAGACCAAAAAACCATGACTTTTGCAGATCTGAAGTTTCCTTGTAGAGATAGCCCATGCTATATCTTGCATTTGTTAGGAAAAACTGCTTAGAGCATGAAAAGTGCCCATTGCAGAAAGAGCTCAAATTCGAAAAACAAACACATATTCCTGTTCCCCTGCCTCCCTGAAGACCAAAAAACCATGACTTTTGCAGATGTAAAGTTTCCTTGCGGAGATAGCCCATGCTATATCTTGCATTTGTTAGGAAAAACTGCTTAGAGCATGAAAAGTGCCCATTGCAGAAAGAGCTCAAATTCGAAAAACAAACACGTATTCATGTTCCCCCGGCTCACTGAACACCAAAAAACCATGACTTTTGCAGATCTGAAGTTTCCTTGCGGAGATAGCCCATGTTATATCTTGCATTTGTTAGGAAAAACTGCTTAGAGCATGAAAAGTGCCCATTGCAGAAAGAGCTCAAATTCGAAAAACAAACACGTATTCATGTTCCCCCGGCTCACTGAACACCAAAAAACCATGAGTTTTGCAGATCTGAAGTTTCCTTGCGGAGATAGCCCATGTTATATCTTGCTTTTGTTAGGAAAAACTGCATATAGTATGAAAAGTGCCCATTGCAGAAAGAGCTCAAATTCGAAAAACAAACACATATTCCTGTTCCCCTGCCTCCCCGAAGACCAAAAAACCATGACTTTTGCAGATCTGAAGTTTCCTTGCGGAGATAGCCCATGCTATATCTTGCATTTGTTAGGAAAAACTGCTTATAGCATGAAAAGTGCCCATTGCAGATAGAGCTAAAATTCGCAAAACAAACACATATTCCTGTTCCCCTGCCTCCCCAAAGACCAAAAAACCATGACTTTTGCAGATGTGAAGTTTCCTTGCGGAGATAGCCCATGCTATATCTTGCATTTGTTAGGAAAAACTGCTTATAGCATGAAAAGTGCCCATTGCAGATAGAGCTCAAATTCGCAAAACAAACACATATTCCTGTTCCCCTGCCTCCCCGAAGACCAAAAAACCATGACTTTTGCAGATGTGAAGTTTCCTTGCGGAGATAGCCCATGCTATATCTTGCATTTGTTAGGAAAAACTGCTTATAGTATGAAAAGTGCCCATTGCAGAAAGAGCTCAAATTCGAAAAACAGACACATATTCCTGTTCCCCTGCCTCCCCGAAGACCAAAAAACCATGACTTTTGCAGATCTGAAGTTTCCTTGTAGAGATAGCCCATGCTATATCTTGCATTTGTTAGGAAAAACTGCTTAGAGCATGAAAAGTGCCCATTGCAGAAAGAGCTCAAATTCGAAAAACAAACACATATTCCTGTTCCCCTGCCTCCCCGAAGACCAAAAAACCATGACTTTTGCAGATGTAAAGTTTCCTTGCGGAGATAGCCCATGCTATATCTTGCATTTGTTAGGAAAAACTGCTTAGAGCATGAAAAGTGCCCATTGCAGAAAGAGCTCAAATTCGAAAAACAAACACGTATTCATGTTCCCCCGGCTCACTGAACACCAAAAAACCATGACTTTTGCAGATCTGAAGTTTCCTTGCGGAGATAGCCCATGTTATATCTTGCATTTGTTAGGAAAAACTGCTTAGAGCATGAAAAGTGCCCATTGCAGAAAGAGCTCAAATTCGAAAAACAAACACGTATTCATGTTCCCCCGGCTCACTGAACACCAAAAAACCATGAGTTTTGCAGATCTGAAGTTTCCTTGCGGAGATAGCCCATGTTATATCTTGCTTTTGTTAGGAAAAACTGCATATAGTATGAAAAGTGCCCATTGCAGAAAGAGCTCAAATTCGAAAAACAAACACATATTCCTGTTCCCCTGCCTCCCCGAAGACCAAAAAACCATGACTTTTGCAGATCTGAAGTTTCCTTGCGGAGATAGCCCATGCTATATCTTGCATTTGTTAGGAAAAACTGCTTATAGCATGAAAAGTGCCCATTGCAGATAGAGCTAAAATTCGCAAAACAAACACATATTCCTGTTCCCCTGCCTCCCCGAAGACCAAAAAACCATGACTTTTGCAGATGTGAAGTTTCCTTGCGGAGATAGCCCATGCTATATCTTGCATTTGTTAGGAAAAACTGCTTATAGCATGAAAAGTGCCCATTGCAGATAGAGCTCAAATTCGCAAAACAAACACATATTCCTGTTCCCCTGCCTCCCCGAAGACCAAAAAACCATGACTTTTGCAGATGTGAAGTTTCCTTGCGGAGATAGCCCATGCTATATCTTGCATTTGTTAGGAAAAACTGCTTATAGTATGAAAAGTGCCCATTGCAGAAAAAGCTCAAATTCGAAAAACAAACACATATTCCTGTTCCCCTGCCTCCCCGAAGACCAAAAAACCATGACTTTTGCAGATGTGAAGTTTCCTTGCGGAGATAGCCCATGCTATATCTTGCATTTGTTAGGAAAAACTGCTTAGAGCATGAAAAGTGCCCATTGCAGAAAGAGCTCAAATTCGAAAAACAAACACGTATTCATGTTCCCTTGTCTCCCCGAAGACCAAAAAACCATGACTTTTGCAGATCTGAAGTTTCCTTGCGGAGATAGCCCATGCTATATCTTGCATTTGTTAGGAAAAACTGCTTATAGCATGAAAAGTGCCCATTGCAGATAGAGCTCAAATTCGCAAAACAAACACGTATTCATGTTCCCCCGGCTCACTGAACACCAAAAAACCATGACTTTTGCAGATCTGAAGTTTCCTTGCGGAGATAGCCCATGCTATATCTTGCATTTGTTAGGAAAAACTGCTTAGAGCATGAAAAGTGCCCATTGCAGAAAGAGCTCAAATTCGAAAAACAAACACGTATTCATGTTCCCTTGTCTCCCCGAAGACCAAAAAACCATGACTTTTGCAGATCTGAAGTTTCCTTGCGGAGATAGCCCATGCTATATCTTGCATTTGTTAGGAAAAACTGCTTATAGCATGAAAAGTGCCCATTGCAGATAGAGCTCAAATTCGCAAAACAAACACGTATTCATGTTCCCCCGGCTCACTGAACACCAAAAAACCATGACTTTTGCAGATCTGAAGTTTCCTTGCGGAGATAGCCCATGCTATATCTTGAATTTGTTAGGAAAAACTGCTTATAGCATGAAAAGTGCCCATTGCAGAAAAAGCTCAAATTCGAAAAACAAACACATATTCCTGTTCCCCTGCCTCCCCGAAGACCAAAAAACCATGACTTTTGCAGATGTGAAGTTTCCTTGCGGAGATAGCCCATGCTATATCTTGCATTTGTTAGGAAAAACTGCTTAGAGCATGAAAAGTGCCCATTGCAGAAAGAGCTCAAATTCGAAAAACAAACACGTATTCATGTTCCCCCGGCTCACTGAACACCAAAAAACCATGACTTTTGCAGATCTGAAGTTTCCTTGCGGAGATAGACCATGTTATATCTTGCATTTGTTAGGAAAAACTGCTTAGAGCATGAAAAGTGCCCATTGCAGAAAGAGCTCAAATTCGAAAAACAAACACGTATTCATGTTCCCCCGGCTCACTGAACACCAAAAAACCATGAGTTTTGCAGATCTGAAGTTTCCTTGCGGAGATAGCCCATGCTATATCTTGCATTTGTTAGGAAAAACTGTTTAGAGCATGAAAAGTGCCCATTGCAGAAAAAGCTCAAATTCGAAAAACAAACACATATTCCTGTTCCCCTGCCTCCCCGAAGACCAAAAAACCATGACTTTTGCAGATGTGAAGTTTCCTTGCGGAGATAGCCCATGCTATATCTTGCATTTGTTAGGAAAAACTGCTTAGAGCATGAAAAGTGCCCATTGCAGAAAGAGCTCAAATTCGAAAAACAAACACGTATTCATGTTCCCTTGTCTCCCCGAAGACCAAAAAACCATGACTTTTGCAGATCTGAAGTTTCCTTGCGGAGATAGCCCATGCTATATCTTGCATTTGTTAGGAAAAACTGCTTATAGCATGAAAAGTGCCCATTGCAGATAGAGCTAAAATTAGCAAAACAAACACATATTCCTGTTCCCCTGCCTCCCCGAAGACCAAAAAACCATGACTTTTGCAGATGTGAAGTTTCCTTGCGGAGATAGCCCATGCTATATCTTGCATTTGTTAGGAAAAACTGCTTATAGCATGAAAAGTGCCCATTGCAGATAGAGCTCAAATTCGCAAAACAAACACATATTCCTGTTCCCCTGCCTCCCCGAAGACCAAAAAACCATGACTTTTGCAGATGTGAAGTTTCCTTGCGGAGATAGCCCATGCTATATCTTGCATTTGTTAGGAAAAACTGCTTATAGTATGAAAAGTGCCCATTGCAGAAAAAGCTCAAATTCGAAAAACAAACACATATTCCTGTTCCCCTGCCTCCCCGAAGACCAAAAAACCATGACTTTTGCAGATGTGAAGTTTCCTTGCGGAGATAGCCCATGCTATATCTTGCATTTGTTAGGAAAAACTGCTTAGAGCATGAAAAGTGCCCATTGCAGAAAGAGCTCAAATTCGAAAAACAAACACGTATTCATGTTCCCTTGTCTCCCCGAAGACCAAAAAACCATGACTTTTGCAGATCTGAAGTTTCCTTGCGGAGATAGCCCATGCTATATCTTGCATTTGTTAGGAAAAACTGCTTATAGCATGAAAAGTGCCCATTGCAGATAGAGCTCAAATTCGCAAAACAAACACGTATTCATGTTCCCCCGGCTCACTGAACACCAAAAAACCATGACTTTTGCAGATCTGAAGTTTCCTTGCGGAGATAGCCCATGCTATATCTTGCATTTGTTAGGAAAAACTGCTTAGAGCATGAAAAGTGCCCATTGCAGAAAGAGCTCAAATTCGAAAAACAAACACGTATTCATGTTCCCTTGTCTCCCCGAAGACCAAAAAACCATGACTTTTGCAGATCTGAAGTTTCCTTGCGGAGATAGCCCATGCTATATCTTGCATTTGTTAGGAAAAACTGCTTATAGCATGAAAAGTGCCCATTGCAGATAGAGCTCAAATTCGCAAAACAAACACGTATTCATGTTCCCCCGGCTCACTGAACACCAAAAAACCATGACTTTTGCAGATCTGAAGTTTCCTTGCGGAGATAGCCCATGCTATATCTTGCATTTGTTAGGAAAAACTGCTTAGAGCATGAAAAGTGCCCATTGCAGAAAGAGCTCAAATTCGAAAAACAAACACGTATTCATGTTCCCCCGGCTCACTGAACACCAAAAAACCATGAGTTTTGCAGATCTGAAGTTTCCTTGCGGAGATAGCCCATGTTATATCTTGCTTTTGTTAGGAAAAACTGCATATAGTATGAAAAGTGCCCATTGCAGAAAGAGCTCAAATTCGAAAAACAAACACATATTCCTGTTCCCCTGCCTCCCCGAAGACCAAAAAACCATGACTTTTGCAGATCTGAAGTTTCCTTGCGGAGATAGCCCATGCTATATCTTGCATTTGTTAGGAAAAACTGCTTATAGCATGAAAAGTGCCCATTGCAGATAGAGCTCAAATTCGCAAAACAAACACGTATTCATGTTCCCCCGGCTCACTGAACACCAAAAAACCATGACTTTTGCAGATCTGAAGTTTCCTTGCGGAGATAGCCCATGCTATATCTTGCATTTGTTAGGAAAAACTGCTTAGAGCATGAAAAGTGCCCATTGCAGAAAGAGCTCAAATTCGAAAAACAAACACGTATTCATGTTCCCCCGGCTCACTGAACACCAAAAAACCATGACTTTTGCAGATCTGAAGTTTCCTTGCGGAGATAGACCATGTTATATCTTGCATTTGTTAGGAAAAACTGCTTAGAGCATGAAAAGTGCCCATTGCAGAAAGAGCTCAAATTCGAAAAACAAACACGTATTCATGTTCCCCCGGCTCACTGAACACCAAAAAACCATGAGTTTTGCAGATCTGAAGTTTCCTTGCGGAGATAGCCCATGCTATATCTTGCATTTGTTAGGAAAAACTGTTTAGAGCATGAAAAGTGCCCATTGCAGAAAAAGCTCAAATTCGAAAAACAAACACATATTCCTGTTCCCCTGCCTCCCCGAAGACCAAAAAACCATGACTTTTGCAGATGTGAAGTTTCCTTGCGGAGATAGCCCATGCTATATCTTGCATTTGTTAGGAAAAACTGCTTAGAGCATGAAAAGTGCCCATTGCAGAAAGAGCTCAAATTCGAAAAACAAACACGTATTCATGTTCCCTTGTCTCCCCGAAGACCAAAAAACCATGACTTTTGCAGATCTGAAGTTTCCTTGCGGAGATAGCCCATGCTATATCTTGCATTTGTAAGGAAAAACTGCTTATAGCATGAAAAGTGCCCATTGCAGATAGAGCTCAAATTCGCAAAACAAACACGTATTCATGTTCCCCCGGCTCACTGAACACCAAAAAACCATGACTTTTGCAGATCTGAAGTTTCCTTGCGGAGATAGCCCATGCTATATCTTGCATTTGTTAGGAAAAACTGCTTAGAGCATGAAAAGTGTCCATTGCAGAAAGAGCTCAAATTCGAAAAACAAACACGTATTCATGTTCCCCCGGCTCACTGAACACCAAAAAACCATGAGTTTTGCAGATCTGAAATTTCCTTGCGGAGATAGCCCATGTTATATCTTGCTTTTGTTAGGAAAAACTGCATATAGTATGAAAAGTGCCCATTGCAGAAAGAGCTCAAATTCGAAAAACAAACACATATTCCTGTTCCCCTGCCTCCCCGAAGACCAAAAAATCATGACTTTTGCAGATCTGAAGTTTCCTTGCGGAGATAGCCCATGCTATATCTTGCATTTGTTAGGAAAAACTGCTTATAGCATGAAAAGTGCCCATTGCAGATAGAGCTCAAATTCGCAAAACAAACACATATTCCTGTTCCCCTGCCTCCCCGAAGACCAAAAAACCATGACTTTTGCAGATGTGAAGTTTCCTTGCGGAGATAGCCCATGCTATATCTTGCATTTGTTAGGAAAAACTGCTTAGAGCATGAAAAGTACCCATTGCAGAAAGAGCTCAAATTCGAAAAACAAACACGTATTCATGTTCCCCCGGCTCACTGAACACCAAAAAACCATGACTTTTGCAGATCTGAAGTTTCCTTGCGGAGATAGCCCATGTTATATCTTGCATTTGTTAGGAAAAACTGCTTATAGCATGAAAAGTGTCCATTGCAGATAGAGCTCAAATTCGCAAAACAAACACATATTCCTGTTCCCCTGCCTCCCCGAAGACCAAAAAACCATGACTTTTGCAGATCTGAAGTTTCCTTGCGGAGATAGCCCATGCTATATCTTGCATTTGTTAGGAAAAACTGCTTATAGTATGAAAAGTGCCCATTGCAGAAAAAGCTCAAATTCGAAAAACAAACACATATTCCTGTTCCCCTGCCTCCCCGAAGACCAAAAAACCATGACTTTTGCAGATGTGAAGTTTCCTTGCGGAGATAGCCCATGCTATATCTTGCATTTGTTAGGAAAAACTGCTTATAGCATGAAAAGTGCCCATTGCAGATAGAGCTCAAATTCGCAAAACAAACACATATTCCTGTTCCCCTGCCTCCCCGAACACCAAAAAACCATGACTTTTGCAGATCTGAAGTTTCCTTGCGGAGATAGCCCATGCTATATCTTGCATTTGTTAGGAAAAACTGCTTATAGCATGAAAAGTGCCCATTGCAGATAGAGCTCAAATTCGCAAAACAAACACATATTCCTGTTCCCCTGCCTCCCCGAAGACCAAAAAACCATGACTTTTGCAGATGTGAAGTTTCCTTGCGGAGATAGCCCATGCTATATCTTGCATTTGTTAGGAAAAACTGCTTAGAGCATGAAAAGTGCCCATTGCAGAAAGAGCTCAAATTCGAAAAACAAACACGTATTCATGTTCCCCCGGCTCACTGAACACCAAAAAACCATGACTTTTGCAGATCTGAAGTTTCCTTGCGGAGATAGCCCATGTTATATCTTGCATTTGTTAGGAAAAACTGCTTATAGCATGAAAAGTGTCCATTGCAGATAGAGCTCAAATTCGCAAAACAAACACATATTCCTGTTCCCCTGCCTCCCCGAAGACCAAAAAACCATGACTTTTGCAGATCTGAAGTTTCCTTGCGGAGATAGCCCATGCTATATCTTGCATTTGTTAGGAAAAACTGCTTATAGTATGAAAAGTGCCCATTGCAGAAAAAGCTCAAATTCGAAAAACAAACACATATTCCTGTTCCCCTGCCTCCCCGAAGACCAAAAAACCATGACTTTTGCAGATGTGAAGTTTCCTTGCGGAGATAGCCCATGCTATATCTTGCATTTGTTAGGAAAAACTGCTTATAGCATGAAAAGTGCCCATTGCAGATAGAGCTCAAATTCGCAAAACAAACACATATTCCTGTTCCCCTGCCTCCCCGAACACCAAAAAACCATGACTTTTGCAGATCTGAAGTTTCCTTGCGGAGATAGCCCATGCTATATCTTGCATTTGTTAGGAAAAACTGCTTATAGCATGAAAAGTGCCCATTGCAGATAGAGCTCAAATTCGCAAAACAAACACATATTCCTGTTCCCCTGCCTCCCCGAAGACCAAAAAACCATGACTTTTGCAGATCTGAAGTTTCCTTGCGGAGATAGCCCATGCTTTATCTTGCATTTGTTAGGAAAAACTGCTTAGAGCATGAAAAGTGCCCATTGCAGAAAGAGCTCAAATTCGAAAAACAAACGCGTATTCATGTTCCCCCGGCTCACTGAACACCAAAAAACCATGACTTTTGCAGATCTGAAGTTTCCTTGCGGAGATAGCCCATGTTATATCTTGCATTTGTTAGGAAAAACTGCTTATAGTATGAAAAGTGCCCATTGCAGAAAGAGCTCAAATTCGAAAAACAGACACATATTCCTGTTCCCCTGCCTCCCCGAAGATCAAAAAACCATGACTTTTGCAGATCTGAAGTTTCCTTGCAGAGATAGCCCATGCTATATCTTGCATTTGTTAGGAAAAACTGCTTAGAGCATGAAAAGTGCCCATTGCAGAAAGAGCTCAAATTCGAAAAACAAACGCGTATTCATGTTCCCCCGGCTCACTGAACACCAAAAAACCATGACTTTTGCAGATCTGAAGTTTCCTTGCGGAGATAGCCCATGTTATATCTTGCATTTGTTAGGAAAAACTGCTTATAGTATGAAAAGTGCCCATTGCAGAAAGAGCTCAAATTCGAAAAACAGACACATATTCCTGTTCCCCTGCCTCCCCGAAGATCAAAAAACCATGACTTTTGCAGATCTGAAGTTTCCTTGCAGAGATAGCCCATGCTATATCTTGCATTTGTTAGGAAAAACTGCTTAGAGCATGAAAAGTGCCCATTGCAGAAAGAGCTCAAATTCGAAAAACAAACACATATTCCTGTTCCCCTGCCTCCCCGAAGACCAAAAAACCATGACTTTTGCAGATCTGAAGTTTCCTTGCGGAGATAGCCCATGCTATATCTTGCATTTGTTAGGAAAAACTGCTTATAGCATGAAAAGTGCCCATTGCAGATAGAGCTCAAATTCGCAAAACAAACACATATTCCTGTTCCCCTGCCTCCCCGAAGACCAAAAAACCATGACTTTTGCAGATGTGAAGTTTCCTTGCGGAGATAGCCCATGCTATATCTTGCATTTGTTAGGAAAAACTGCTTAGAGCATGAAAAGTGCCCATTGCAGAAAGAGCTCAAATTCGAAAAACAAACACGTATTCACGTTCCCCCGGCTCACTGAACACCAAAAAACCATGACTTTTGCAGATCTGAAGTTTCCTTGCGGAGATAGCCCATGTTATATCTTGCATTTGTTAGGAAAAACTGCTTATAGTATGAAAAGTGCCCATTGCAGAAAGAGCTCAAATTCGAAAAACAGACACATATTCCTGTTCCCCTGCCTCCCCGAAGATCAAAAAACCATGACTTTTGCAGATCTGAAGTTTCCTTGCAGAGATAGCCCATGCTATATCTTGCATTTGTTAGGAAAAACTGCTTAGAGCATGAAAAGTGCCCATTGCAGAAAGAGCTCAAATTCGAAAAACAAACACGTATTCATGTTCCCCCGGCTCACTGAACACCAAAAAACCATGACTTTTGCAGATCTGAAGTTTCCTTGCGGAGATAGCCCATGTTATATCTTGCATTTGTTAGGAAAAACTGCTTATAGCATGAAAAGTGCCCATTGCAGATAGAGCTCAAATTCGCAAAACAAACACATATTCATGTTCCCCTGTCTCCCCGAAGACCAAAAAAGCATGACTTTTGCAGATCTGAAGTTTCCTTGCGGAGATAGCCCATGCTATATCTTGCATTTGTTAGGAAAAACTGCTTATAGTATGAAAAGTGCCCATTGCAGAAAAAGCTCAAATTCGAAAAACAAACACATATTCCTGTTCCCCTGCCTCCCCGAAGACCAAAAAACCATGACTTTTGCAGATGTGAAGTTTCCTTGCGGAGATAGCCCATGCTATATCTTGCATTTGTTAGGAAAAACTGCTTAGAGCATGAAAAGTGCCCATTGCAGATAGAGCTCAAATTCGAAAAACAAACACGTATTCATGTTCCCCCGGCTCACTGAACACCAAAAAACCATGACTTTTGCAGATCTGAAGTTTCCTTGCGGAGATAGCCCATGTTATATCTTGCATTTGTTAGGAAAAACTGCTTAGAGCATGAAGAGTGCCCTTTGCAGAAAGAGCTCAAATTCGAAAAACAAACACGTATTCATGTTCCCCCGGCTCACTGAACACCAAAAAACCATGACTTTTGCAGATCTGAAGTTTCCTTGCGGAGATAGCCCATGTTATATCTTGCATTTGTTAGGAAAAACTGCTTATAGTATGAAAAGTGCCCATTGCAGAAAGAGCTCAAATTCGAAAAACAGACACATATTCCTGTTCCCCTGCCTCCCCGAAGATCAAAAAACCATGACTTTTGCAGATCTGAAGTTTCCTTGCAGAGATAGCCCATGCTATATCTTGCATTTGTTAGGAAAAACTGCTTAGAGCATGAAAAGTGCCCATTGCAGAAAGAGCTCAAATTCGAAAAACAAACACATATTCCTGTTCCTCTGCCTCCCCGAAGACCAAAAAACCATGACTTTTGCAGATGTGAAGTTTCCTTGCGGAGATAGCCCATGCTATATCTTGCATTTGTTAGGAAAAACTGCTTATAGCATGAAAAGTGCCCATTGCAGAAAGAGCTCAAATTCGAAAAACAAACACGTATTCATGTTCCCCCGGCTCACTGAACACCAAAAAACCATGACTTTTGCAGATCTGAAGTTTCCTTGCGGAGATAGCCCATGTTATATCTTGCATTTGTTAGGAAAAACTGCTTAGAGCATGAAAAGTGCCCATTGCAGAAAGAGCTCAAATTCGAAAAACAAACACGTATTCATGTTCCCCCGGCTCACTGAACACCAAAAAACCATGAGTTTTGCAGATCTGAAGTTTCCTTGCAGAGATAGCCCATTTTATATCTTGCATTTGTTAGGAAAAACTGCTTATAATATGAAAAGTGCCCATTGCAGAAAGAGCTCAAATTCGAAAAACAAACACATATTCCTGTTCCCCTGCCTCCCCGAAGATCAAAAAACCATGTCTTTTGCAGATCTGAAGTTTCCTTGCAGAGATAGCCCATGCTATATCTTGCATTTGTTAGGAAAAACTGCTTAGAGCATGAAAAGTGCCCATTGCAGAAAGAGCTCAAATTCGAAAAACAAACACGTATTCATGTTCCCCCGGCTCACTGAACACCAAAAAACCATGAGTTTTGCAGATCTGAAGTTTCCTTGCGGAGATAGCCCATGTTATATCTTGCATTTGTTAGGAAAAACTGCATATAGTATGAAAAGTGCCCATTGCAGAAAGAGCTCAAATTCGAAAAACAAACACATATTCCTGTTCCCCTGCCTCCCCGAAGACCAAAAAACCATGCCTTTGCAGATCTGAAGTTTCCTTGCGGAGATAGCCCATGCTATATCTTGCATTTGTTAGGAAAAACTGCTTATAGCATGAAAAGTGCCCATTGCAGATAGAGCTCAAATTCGCAAAACAAACACATATTCCTGTTCCCCTGCCTCCCCGAAGACCAAAAAACCATGACTTTTGCAGATCTGAAGTTTCCTTGCGGAGATAGCCCATGCTATATCTTGCATTTGTTAGGAAAAACTGCTTAGAGCATGAAAAGTGCCCATTGCAGAAAGAGCTCAAATTCGAAAAACAAACGCGTATTCATGTTCCCCCGGCGCACTGAACACCAAAAAACCATGACTTTTGCAGATCTGAAGTTTCCTTGCGGAGATAGCCCATGTTATATCTTGCATTTGTTAGGAAAAACTGCTTATAGTATGAAAAGTGCCCATTGCAGAAAGAGCTCAAATTCGAAAAACAGACACATATTCCTGTTCCCCTGCCTCCCCGAAGATCAAAAAACCATGACTTTTGCAGATCTGAAGTTTCCTTGCAGAGATAGCCCATGCTATATCTTGCATTTGTTAGGAAAAACTGCTTAGAGCATGAAAAGTGCCCATTGCAGAAAGAGCTCAAATTCGAAAAACAAACACATATTCCTGTTCCCCTGCCTCCCCGAAGACCAAAAAACCATGACTTTTGCAGATGTGAAGTTTCCTTGCGGAGATAGCCCATGCTATATCTTGCATTTGTTAGGAAAAACTGCTTAGAGCATGAAAAGTGCCCATTGCAGAAAGAGCTCAAATTCGAAAAACAAACACGTATTCACGTTCCCCCGGCTCACTGAACACCAAAAAACCATGACTTTTGCAGATCTGAAGTTTCCTTGCGGAGATAGCCCATGTTATATCTTGCATTTGTTAGGAAAAACTGCTTATAGTATGAAAAGTGCCCATTGCAGAAAGAGCTCAAATTCGAAAAACAGACACATATTCCTGTTCCCCTGCCTCCCCGAAGATCAAAAAACCATGACTTTTGCAGATCTGAAGTTTCCTTGCAGAGATAGCCCATGCTATATCTTGCATTTGTTAGGAAAAACTGCTTAGAGCATGAAAAGTGCCCATTGCAGAAAGAGCTCAAATTCGAAAAACAAACACGTATTCACGTTCCCCCGGCTCACTGAACACCAAAAAACCATGAGTTTTGCAGATCTGAAGTTTCCTTGCGGAGATAGCCCATGTTATATCTTGCATTTGTTAGGAAAAACTGCTTATAGCATGAAAAGTGCCCATTGCAGATAGAGCTCAAATTCGCAAAACAAACACATATTCATGTTCCCCTGTCTCCCCGAAGACCAAAAAAGCATGACTTTTGCAGATCTGAAGTTTCCTTGCGGAGATAGCCCATGCTATATCTTGCATTTGTTAGGAAAAACTGCTTATAGTATGAAAAGTGCCCATTGCAGAAAAAGCTCAAATTCGAAAAACAAACACATGTTCCTGTTCCCCTGCCTCCCCGAAGACCAAAAAACCATGACTTTTGCAGATGTGAAGTTTCCTTGCGGAGATAGCCCATGCTATATCTTGCATTTGTTAGGAAAAACTGCTTATGGCATGAAAAGTGCCCATTGCAGATAGAGCTCAAATTCGCAAAACAAACACATATTCCTGTTCCCCTGCCTCCCCGAAGACCAAAAAACCATGACTTTTGCAGATGTGAAGTTTCCTTGCGGAGATAGCCCATGCTATATCTTGCATTTGTTAGGAAAAACTGCTTAGAGCATGAAAAGTGCCCATTGCAGAAAGAGCTCAAATTCGAAAAACAAACACGTATTCATGTTCCCCCGGCTCACTGAACACCAAAAAACCATGACTTTTGCAGATCTGAAGTTTCCTTGCGGAGATAGCCCATGTTATATCTTGCATTTGTTAGGAAAAACTGCTTAGAGCATGAAGAGTGCCCTTTGCAGAAAGAGCTCAAATTCGAAAAACAAACACGTATTCATGTTCCCCCGGCTCACTGAACACCAAAAAACCATGACTTTTGCAGATCTGAAGTTTCCTTGCGGAGATAGCCCATGTTATATCTTGCATTTGTTAGGAAAAACTGCTTATAGTATGAAAAGTGCCCATTGCAGAAAGAGCTCAAATTCGAAAAACAGACACATATTCCTGTTCCCCTGCCTCCCCGAAGATCAAAAAACCATGACTTTTGCAGATCTGAAGTTTCCTTGCAGAGATAGCCCATGCTATATCTTGCATTTGTTAGGAAAAACTGCTTAGAGCATGAAAAGTGCCCATTGCAGAAAGAGCTCAAATTCGAAAAACAAACACATATTCCTGTTCCCCTGCCTCCCCGAAGACCAAAAAACCATGACTTTTGCAGATGTGAAGTTTCCTTGCGGAGATAGCCCATGCTATATCTTGCATTTGTTAGGAAAAACTGCTTAGAGCATGAAAAGTGCCCATTGCAGAAAGAGCTCAAATTCGAAAAACAAACACGTATTCATGTTCCCCCGGCTCACTGAACACCAAAAAACCATGACTTTTGCAGATCTGAAGTTTCCTTGCGGAGATAGCCCATGTTATATCTTGCATTTGTTAGGAAAAACTGCTTAGAGCATGAAAAGTGCCCATTGCAGAAAGAGCTCAAATTCGAAAAACAAACACGTATTCATGTTCCCCCGGCTCACTGAACACCAAAAAACCATGAGTTTTGCAGATCTGAAGTTTCCTTGCAGAGATAGCCCATTTTATATCTTGCATTTGTTAGGAAAAACTGCTTATAGTATGAAAAGTGCCCATTGCAGAAAGAGCTCAAATTCGAAAAACAAACACATATTCCTGTTCCCCTGCCTCCCCGAAGATCAAAAAACCATGTCTTTTGCAGATCTGAAGTTTCCTTGCAGAGATAGCCCATGCTACATCTTGCATTTGTTAGGAAAAACTGCTTAGAGCATGAAAAGTGCCCATTGCAGAAAGAGCTCAAATTCGAAAAACAAACACGTATTCATGTTCCCCCGGCTCACTGAACACCAAAAAACCATGAGTTTTGCAGATCTGAAGTTTCCTTGCGGAGATAGCCCATGTTATATCTTGCATTTGTTAGGAAAAACTGCATATAGTATGAAAAGTGCCCATTGCAGAAAGAGCTCAAATTCGAAAAACAAACACATATTCCTGTTCCCCTGCCTCCCCGAAGACCAAAAAACCATGACTTTTGCAGATCTGAAGTTTCCTTGCGGAGATAGCCCATGCTATATCTTGCATTTGTTAGGAAAAACTGCTTATAGCATGAAAAGTGCCCATTGCAGATAGAGCTCAAATTCGCAAAACAAACACATATTCCTGTTCCCCTGCCTCCCCGAAGACCAAAAAACCATGACTTTTGCAGATCTGAAGTTTCCTTGCGGAGATAGCCCATGCTATATCTTGCATTTGTTAGGAAAAACTGCTTAGAGCATGAAAAGTGCCCATTGCAGAAAGAGCTCAAATTCGAAAAACAAACACGTATTCATGTTCCCCCGGCTCACTGAACACCAAAAAACCATGACTTTTGCAGATCTGAAGTTTCCTTGCGGAGATAGCCCATGTTATATCTTGCATTTGTTAGGAAAAACTGCTTATAGTATGAAAAGTGCCCATTGCAGAAAGAGCTCAAATTCGAAAAACAGACACATATTCCTGTTCCCCTGCCTCCCCGAAGATCAAAAAACCATGACTTTTGCAGATCTGAAGTTTCCTTGCAGAGATAGCCCATGCTATATCTTGCATTTGTTAGGAAAAACTGCTTAGAGCATGAAAAGTGCCCATTGCAGAAAGAGCTCAAATTCGAAAAACAAACACATATTCCTGTTCCCCTGTCTCCCCGAAGACCAAAAAACCATGACTTTTGCAGATCTGAAGTTTCCTTGCGGAGATAGCCCATGCTATATCTTGCATTTGTTAGGAAAAACTGCTTATAGCATGAAAAGTGCCCATTGCAGATAGAGCTCAAATTCGCAAAACAAACACATATTCCTGTTCCCCTGCCTCCCCGAAGACCAAAAAACCATGACTTTTGCAGATGTGAAGTTTCCTTGCGGAGATAGCCCATGCTATATCTTGCATTTGTTAGGAAAAACTGCTTAGAGCATGAAAAGTGCCCATTGCAGAAAGAGCTCAAATTCGAAAAACAAACACGTATTCACGTTCCCCCGGCTCACTGAACACCAAAAAACCATGACTTTTGCAGATCTGAAGTTTCCTTGCGGAGATAGCCCATGTTATATCTTGCATTTGTTAGGAAAAACTGCTTATAGTATGAAAAGTGCCCATTGCAGAAAGAGCTCAAATTCGAAAAACAGACACATATTCCTGTTCCCCTGCCTCCCCGAAGATCAAAAAACCATGACTTTTGCAGATCTGAAGTTTCCTTGCAGAGATAGCCCATGCTATATCTTGCATTTGTTAGGAAAAACTGCTTAGAGCATGAAAAGTGCCCATTGCAGAAAGAGCTCAAATTTGAAAAACAAACACATATTCCTGTTCCCCTGCCTCCCCGAAGACCAAAAAACCATGACTTTTGCAGATCTGAAGTTTCCTTGCGGAGATAGCCCATGCTATATCTTGCATTTGTTAGGAAAAACTGCTTATAGCATGAAAAGTGCCCATTGCAGATAGAGCTCAAATTCGCAAAACAAACACATATTCCTGTTCCCCTGCCTCCCCGAAGACCAAAAAACCATGACTTTTGCAGATGTGAAGTTTCCTTGCGGAGATAGCCCATGCTATATCTTGCATTTGTTAGGAAAAACTGCTTAGAGCATGAAAAGTGCCCATTGCAGAAAGAGCTCAAATTCGAAAAACAAACACGTATTCACGTTCCCCCGGCTCACTGAACACCAAAAAACCATGACTTTTGCAGATCTGAAGTTTCCTTGCGGAGATAGCCCATGTTATATCTTGCATTTGTTAGGAAAAACTGCTTATAGTATGAAAAGTGCCCATTGCAGAAAGAGCTCAAATTCGAAAAACAGACACATATTCCTGTTCCCCTGCCTCCCCGAAGATCAAAAAACCATGACTTTTGCAGATCTGAAGTTTCCTTGCAGAGATAGCCCATGCTATATCTTGCATTTGTTAGGAAAAACTGCTTAGAGCATGAAAAGTGCCCATTGCAGAAAGAGCTCAAATTCGAAAAACAAACACGTATTCATGTTCCCCCGGCTCACTGAACACCAAAAAACCATGAGTTTTGCAGATCTGAAGTTTCCTTGTGGAGATAGCCCATGTTATATCTTGCATTTGTTAGGAAAAACTGCTTATAGCATGAAAAGTGCCCATTGCAGGTAGAGCTCAAATTCGCAAAACAAACACATATTCATGTTCCCCTGTCTCCCCGAAGACCAAAAAAGCATGACTTTTGCAGATCTGAAGTTTCCTTGCGGAGATAGCCCATGCTATATCTTGCATTTGTTAGGAAAAACTGCTTATAGCATGAAAAGTGCCCATTGCAGATAGAGCTCAAATTCGCAAAACAAACACATATTCCTGTTCCCCTGCCTCCCCGAAGACCAAAAAACCATGACTTTTGCAGATGTGAAGTTTCCTTGCGGAGATAGCCCATGCTATATCTTGCATTTGTTAGGAAAAACTGCTTAGAGCATGAAAAGTGCCCATTGCAGAAAGAGCTCAAATTCGAAAAACAAACGCGTATTCACGTTCCCCCGGCTCACTGAACACCAAAAAACCATGACTTTTGCAGATCTGAAGTTTCCTTGCGGAGATAGCCCATGTTATATCTTGCATTTGTTAGGAAAAACTGCTTATAGTATGAAAAGTGCCCATTGCAGAAAGAGCTCAAATTCGAAAAACAGACACATATTCCTGTTCCCCTGCCTCCCCGAAGATCAAAAAACCATGACTTTTGCAGATCTGAAGTTTCCTTGCAGAGATAGCCCATGCTATATCTTGCATTTGTTAGGAAAAACTGCTTAGAGCATGAAAAGTGCCCATTGCAGAAAGAGCTCAAATTCGAAAAACAAACACATATTCCTGTTCCCCTGCCTCCCCGAAGACCAAAAAACCATGACTTTTGCAGATCTGAAGTTTCCTTGCGGAGATAGCCCATGCTATATCTTGCATTTGTTAGGAAAAACTGCTTATAGCATGAAAAGTGCCCATTGCAGATAGAGCTCAAATTCGCAAAACAAACACATATTCCTGTTCCCCTGCCTCCCCGAAGACCAAAAAACCATGACTTTTGCAGATGTGAAGTTTCCTTGCGGAGATAGCCCATGCTATATCTTGCATTTGTTAGGAACTGCTTAGAGCATGAAAAGTGCCCATTGCAGAAAGAGCTCAAATTCGAAAAACAAACACGTATTCACGTTCCCCCGGCTCACTGAACACCAAAAAACCATGACTTTTGCAGATCTGAAGTTTCCTTGCGGAGATAGCCCATGTTATATCTTGCATTTGTTAGGAAAAACTGCTTATAGTATGAAAAGTGCCCATTGCAGAAAGAGCTCAAATTCGAAAAACAGACACATATTCCTGTTCCCCTGCCTCCCCGAAGATCAAAAAACCATGACTTTTGCAGATCTGAAGTTTCCTTGCAGAGATAGCCCATGCTATATCTTGCATTTGTTAGGAAAAACTGCTTAGAGCATGAAAAGTGCCCATTGCAGAAAGAGCTCAAATTCGAAAAACAAACACATATTCCTGTTCCCCTGCCTCCCCGAAGACCAAAAAACCATGACTTTTGCAGATCTGAAGTTTCCTTGCGGAGATAGCCCATGCTATATCTTGCATTTGTTAGGAAAAACTGCTTATAGCATGAAAAGTGCCCATTGCAGATAGAGCTCAAATTCGCAAAACAAACACATATTCCTGTTCCCCTGCCTCCCCGAAGACCAAAAAACCATGACTTTTGCAGATGTGAAGTTTCCTTGCGGAGATAGCCCATGCTATATCTTGCATTTGTTAGGAAAAACTGCTTAGAGCATGAAAAGTGCCCATTGCAGAAAGAGCTCAAATTCGAAAAACAAACACGTATTCACGTTCCCCCGGCTCACTGAACACCAAAAAACCATGACTTTTGCAGATCTGAAGTTTCCTTGCGGAGATAGCCCATGTTATATCTTGCATTTGTTAGGAAAAACTGCTTATAGTATGAAAAGTGCCCATTGCAGAAAGAGCTCAAATTCGAAAAACAGACACATATTCCTGTTCCCCTGCCTCCCCGAAGATCAAAAAACCATGACTTTTGCAGATCTGAAGTTTCCTTGCAGAGATAGCCCATGCTATATCTTGCATCTGTTAGGAAAAACTGCTTAGAGCATGAAAAGTGCCCTTTGCAGAAAGAGCTCAAATTCGAAAAACAAACACGTATTCACGTTCCCCCGGCTCACTGAACACCAAAAAACCATGAGTTTTGCAGATCTGAAGTTTCCTTGCGGAGATAGCCCATGTTATATCTTGCATTTGTTAGGAAAAACTGCTTATAGCATGAAAAGTGCCCATTGCAGATAGAGCTCAAATTCGCAAAACAAACACATATTCATGTTCCCCCGTCTCCCCGAAGACCAAAAAAGCATGACTTTTGCAGATCTGAAGTTTCCTTGCGGAGATAGCCCATGCTATATCTTGCATTTGTTAGGAAAAACTGCTTATAGTATGAAAAGTGCCCATTGCAGAAAGAGCTCAAATTCGAAAAACAGACACATATTCCTGTTCCCCTGCCTCCCCGAAGATCAAAAAACCATGACTTTTGCAGATCTGAAGTTTCCTTGCAGAGATAGCCCATGCTATATCTTGCATTTGTTAGGAAAAACTGCTTAGAGCATGAAAAGTGCCCATTGCAGAAAGAGCTCAAATTCGAAAAACAAACACATATTCCTGTTCCCCTGCCTCCCCGAAGACCAAAAAACCATGACTTTTGCAGATGTGAAGTTTCCTTGCGGAGATAGCCCATGCTATATCTTGCATTTGTTAGGAAAAACTGCTTAGAGCATGAAAAGTGCCCATTGCAGAAAGAGCTCAAATTCGAAAAACAAACACGTATTCATGTTCCCCCGGCTCACTGAACACCAAAAAACCATGACTTTTGCAGATCTGAAGTTTCCTTGCGGAGATAGCCCATGTTATATCTTGCATTTGTTAGGAAAAACTGCTTAGAGCATGAAAAGTGCCCATTGCAGAAAGAGCTCAAATTCGAAAAACAAACACGTATTCATGTTCCCCCGGCTCACTGAACACCAAAAACCATGAGTTTTGCAGATCTGAAGTTTCCTTGCAGAGATAGCCCATTTTATATCTTGCATTTGTTAGGAAAAACTGCTTATAGTATGAAAAGTGCCCATTGCAGAAAGAGCTCAAATTCGAAAAACAAACACATATTCCTGTTCCCCTGCCTCCCCGAAGATCAAAAAACCATGTCTTTTGCAGATCTGAAGTTTCCTTGCAGAGATAGCCCATGCTATATCTTGCATTTGTTAGGAAAAACTGCTTAGAGCATGAAAAGTGCCCATTGCAGAAAGAGCTCAAATTCGAAAAACAAACACGTATTCATGTTCCCCCGGCTCACTGAACACCAAAAAACCATGAGTTTTGCAGATCTGAAGTTTCCTTGCGGAGATAGCCCATGTTATATCTTGCATTTGTTAGGAAAAACTGCATATAGTATGAAAAGTGCCCATTGCAGAAAGAGCTCAAATTCGAAAAACAAACACATATTCCTGTTCCCCTGCCTCCCCGAAGACCAAAAAACCATGACTTTTGCAGATCTGAAGTTTCCTTGCGGAGATAGCCCATGCTATATCTTGCATTTGTTAGGAAAAACTGCTTAGAGCATGAAAAGTGCCCATTGCAGAAAGAGCTCAAATTCGAAAAACAAACACGTATTCACGTTCCCCCGGCTCACTGAACACCAAAAAACCATGACTTTTGCAGATCTGAAGTTTCCTTGCGGAGATAGCCCATGTTATATCTTGCATTTGTTAGGAAAAACTGCTTATAGTATGAAAAGTGCCCATTGCAGAAAGAGCTCAAATTCGAAAAACAGACACATATTCCTGTTCCCCTGCCTCCCCGAAGATCAAAAAACCATGACTTTTGCAGATCTGAAGTTTCCTTGCAGAGATAGCCCATGCTATATCTTGCATTTGTTAGGAAAAACTGCTTAGAGCATGAAAAGTGCCCATTGCAAAAAGAGCTCAAATTCGAAAAACAAACACGTATTCATGTTCCCCCGGCTCACTGAACACCAAAAAACCATGAGTTTTGCAGATCTGAAGTTTCCTTGTGGAGATAGCCCATGTTATATCTTGCATTTGTTAGGAAAAACTGCTTATAGCATGAAAAGTGCCCATTGCAGATAGAGCTCAAATTCGCAAAACAAACACATATTCATGTTCCCCTGTCTCCCCGAAGACCAAAAAAGCATGACTTTTGCAGATCTGAAGTTTCCTTGCGTAGATAGCCCATGCTATATCTTGCATTTGTTAGGAAAAACTGCTTATAGCATGAAAAGTGCCCATTGCAGATAGAGCTCAAATTCGCAAAACAAACACATATTCCTGTTCCCCTGCCTCCCCGAAGACCAAAAAACCATGACTTTTGCAGATGTGAAGTTTCCTTGCGGAGATAGCCCATGCTATATCTTGCATTTGTTAGGAAAAACTGCTTAGAGCATGAAAAGTGCCCATTGCAGAAAGAGCTCAAATTCGAAAAACAAACGCGTATTCACGTTCCCCCGGCTCACTGAACACCAAAAAACCATGACTTTTGCAGATCTGAAGTTTCCTTGCGGAGATAGCCCATGTTATATCTTGCATTTGTTAGGAAAAACTGCTTATAGTATGAAAAGTGCCCATTGCAGAAAGAGCTCAAATTCGAAAAACAGACACATATTCCTGTTCCCCTGCCTCCCCGAAGATCAAAAAACCATGACTTTTGCAGATCTGAAGTTTCCTTGCAGAGATAGCCCATGCTATATCTTGCATTTGTTAGGAAAAACTGCTTAGAGCATGAAAAGTGCCCATTGCAGAAAGAGCTCAAATTCGAAAAACAAACACATATTCCTGTTCCCCTGCCTCCCCGAAGACCAAAAAACCATGACTTTTGCAGATCTGAAGTTTCCTTGCGGAGATAGCCCATGCTATATCTTGCATTTGTTAGGAAAAACTGCTTATAGCATGAAAAGTGCCCATTGCAGATAGAGCTCAAATTCGCAAAACAAACACATATTCCTGTTCCCCTGCCTCCCCGAAGACCAAAAAACCATGACTTTTGCAGATGTGAAGTTTCCTTGCGGAGATAGCCCATGCTATATCTTGCATTTGTTAGGAACTGCTTAGAGCATGAAAAGTGCCCATTGCAGAAAGAGCTCAAATTCGAAAAACAAACACGTATTCACGTTCCCCCGGCTCACTGAACACCAAAAAACCATGACTTTTGCAGATCTGAAGTTTCCTTGCGGAGATAGCCCATGTTATATCTTGCATTTGTTAGGAAAAACTGCTTATAGTATACAAAGTGCCCATTGCAGAAAGAGCTCAAATTCGAAAAACAGACACATATTCCTGTTCCCCTGCCTCCCCGAAGATCAAAAAACCATGACTTTTGCAGATCTGAAGTTTCCTTGCAGAGATAGCCCATGCTATATCTTGCATTTGTTAGGAAAAACTGCTTAGAGCATGAAAAGTGCCCATTGCAGAAAGAGCTCAAATTCGAAAAACAAACACATATTCCTGTTCCCCTGCCTCCCCGAAGACCAAAAAACCATGACTTTTGCAGATCTGAAGTTTCCTTGCGGAGATAGCCCATGCTATATCTTGCATTTGTTAGGAAAAACTGCTTATAGCATGAAAAGTGCCCATTGCAGATAGAGCTCAAATTCGCAAAACAAACACATATTCCTGTTCCCCTGCCTCCCCGAAGACCAAAAAACCATGACTTTTGCAGATGTGAAGTTTCCTTGCGGAGATAGCCCATGCTATATCTTGCATTTGTTAGGAAAAACTGCTTAGAGCATGAAAAGTGCCCATTGCAGAAAGAGCTCAAATTCGAAAAACAAACACGTATTCACGTTCCCCCGGCTCACTGAACACCAAAAAACCATGACTTTTGCAGATCTGAAGTTTCCTTGCGGAGATAGCCCATGTTATATCTTGCATTTGTTAGGAAAAACTGCTTATAGTATGAAAAGTGCCCATTGCAGAAAGAGCTCAAATTCGAAAAACAGACACATATTCCTGTTCCCCTGCCTCCCCGAAGATCAAAAAACCATGACTTTTGCAGATCTGAAGTTTCCTTGCAGAGATAGCCCATGCTATATCTTGCATTTGTTAGGAAAAACTGCTTAGAGCATGAAAAGTGCCCTTTGCAGAAAGAGCTCAAATTCGAAAAACAAACACGTATTCATGTTCCCCCGGCTCACTGAACACCAAAAAATCATGAGTTTTGCAGATCTGAAGTTTCCTTGTGGAGATAGCCCATGTTATATCTTGCATTTGTTAGGAAAAACTGCTTATAGCATGAAAAGTGCCCATTGCAGATAGAGCTCAAATTCGCAAAACAAACACATATTCATGTTCCCCTGTCTCCCCGAAGACCAAAAAAGCATGACTTTTGCAGATCTGAAGTTTCCTTGCGGAGATAGCCCATGCTATATCTTGCATTTGTTAGGAAAAACTGCTTATAGTATGAAAAGTGCCCATTGCAGAAAAAGCTCAAATTCGAAAAACAAACACATATTCCTGTTCCCCTGCCTCCCCGAAGACCAAAAAACCATGACTTTTGCAGATGTGAAGTTTCCTTGCGGAGATAGCCCATGCTATATCTTGCATTTGTTAGGAAAAACTGCTTATGGCATGAAAAGTGCCCATTGCAGATAGAGCTCAAATTCGCAAAACAAACACATATTCCTGTTCCCCTGCCTCCCCGAAGACCAAAAAACCATGACTTTTGCAGATGTGAAGTTTCCTTGCGGAGATAGCCCATGCTATATCTTGCATTTGTTAGGAAAAACTGCTTAGAGCATGAAAAGTGCCCATTGCAGAAAGAGCTCAAATTCGACAAACAAACACGTATTCATGTTCCCCCGGCTCACTGAACACCAAAAAACCATGACTTTTGCAGATCTGAAGTTTCCTTGCGGAGATAGCCCATGTTATATCTTGCATTTGTTAGGAAAAACTGCTTAGAGCATGAAGAGTGCCCTTTGCAGAAAGAGCTCAAATTCGAAAAACAAACACGTATTCATGTTCCCCCGGCTCACTGAACACCAAAAAACCATGACTTTTGCAGATCTGAAGTTTCCTTGCGGAGATAGCCCATGTTATATCTTGCATTTGTTAGGAAAAACTGCTTATAGTATGAAAAGTGCCCATTGCAGAAAGAGCTCAAATTCGAAAAACAGACACATATTCCTGTTCCCCTGCCTCCCTGAAGATCAAAAAACCATGACTTTTGCAGATCTGAAGTTTCCTTGCAGAGATAGCCCATGCTATATCTTGCATTTGTTAGGAAAAACTGCTTAGAGCATGAAAAGTGCCCATTGCAGAAAGAGCTCAAATTCGAAAAACAAACACATATTCCTGTTCCCCTGCCTCCCCGAAGACCAAAAAACCATGACTTTTGCAGATGTGAAGTTTCCTTGCGGAGATAGCCCATGCTATATCTTGCATTTGTTAGGAAAAACTGCTTAGAGCATGAAAAGTGCCCATTGCAGAAAGAGCTCAAATTCGAAAAACAAACACGTATTCATGTTCCCCCGGCTCACTGAACACCAAAAAACCATGACTTTTGCAGATCTGAAGTTTCCTTGCGGAGATAGCCCATGTTATATCTTGCATTTGTTAGGAAAAACTGCTTAGAGCATGAAAAGTGCCCATTGCAGAAAGAGCTCAAATTCGAAAAACAAACACGTATTCATGTTCCCCCGGCTCACTGAACACCAAAAAACCATGAGTTTTGCAGATCTGAAGTTTCCTTGCAGAGATAGCCCATTTTATTTCTTGCATTTGTTAGGAAAATCTGCTTATAGTATGAAAAGTGCCCATTGCAGAAAGAGCTCAAATTCGAAAAACAAACACATATTCCTGTTCCCCTGCCTCCCCGAAGATCAAAAAACCATGTCTTTTGCAGATCTGAAGTTTCCTTGCAGAGATAGCCCATGCTATATCTTGCATTTGTTAGGAAAAACTGCTTAGAGCATGAAAAGTGCCCATTGCAGAAAGAGCTCAAATTCGAAAAACAAACACGTATTCATGTTCCCCCGGCTCACTGAACACCAAAAAACCATGAGTTTTGCAGATCTGAAGTTTCCTTGCGGAGATAGCCCATGTTATATCTTGCATTTGTTAGGAAAAACTGCATATAGTATGAAAAGTGCCCATTGCAGAAAGAGCTCAAATTCGAAAAACAAACACATATTCCTGTTCCCCTGCCTCCCCGAAGACCAAAAAACCATGACTTTTGCAGATCTGAAGTTTCCTTGCGGAGATAGCCCATGCTATATCTTGCATTTGTTAGGAAAAACTGCTTATAGCATGAAAAGTGCCCATTGCAGATAGAGCTCAAATTCGCAAAACAAACACATATTCCTGTTCCCCTGCCTCCCCGAAGACCAAAAAACCATGACTTTTGCAGATCTGAAGTTTCCTTGCAGAGATAGCCCATGCTATATCTTGCATTTGTTAGGAAAAACTGCTTAGAGCATGAAAAGTGCCCATTGCAGAAAGAGCTCAAATTCGAAAAACAAACACGTATTCATGTTCCCCCGGCTCCCTGCGCCCTGTGCGTTCCCACAGAGAGGGCCTCCTCAGGGTGCCACCGGTCAGAGAATGCCGTCTGGTGGCCCCCAGGGGGAGATCCTTCTCTGTGGGCGCCCCGGAGCTATGGAACCAGTTACCGGTTGAGCTCCGGACGGCGCCCGATCTGCGCTCCTTTCGCCGCGATCTGAAAACATACTTGTTCGAGCAAGCCGGCCTGGCCTGAGGGGGGATTGGTGGGGTTTTTTTTATCATTCTTATTGGGGTTTTTTACTATGTATCAATTGTATTTTAATCGGGCATGCATTTAATTATCTTTTAATTTTTGTAAATTTCTGTGTTTTATTCTTGCCCTGTACACCGCCCTGAGGCCTTCGGGAGAAGGGCGGTATAGAAATGATAATAAATTAAATTAAATTAAATTAAAAGTGCCCATTGCAGAAAGAGCTCAAATTCGAAAAACAGACACATATTCCTGTTCCCCTGCCTCCCCGAAGACCAAAAAACCATGACTTTTGCAGATCTGAAGTTTCCTTGCGGAGATAGCCCATGCTATATCTTGCATTTGTTAGGAAAAACTGCTTATAGCATGAAAAGTGCCCATTGCAGATAGAGCTCAAATTCGCAAAACAAACACATATTCCTGTTCCCCTGCCTCCCCGAAGACCAAAAAACCATGACTTTTGCAGATGTGAAGTTTCCTTGCGGAGATAGCCCATGCTATATCTTGCATTTGTTAGGAAAAACTGCTTATAGTATGAAAAGTGCCCATTGCAGAAAAAGCTCAAATTCGAAAAACAAACACATATTCCTGTTCCCCTGCCTCCCCGAAGACCAAAAAACCATGACTTTTGCAGATGTGAAGTTTCCTTGCGGAGATAGCCCATGCTATATCTTGCATTTGTTAGGAAAAACTGCTTAGAGCATGAAAAGTGCCCATTGCAGAAAGAGCTCAAATTCGAAAAACAAACACGTATTCATGTTCCCTTGTCTCCCCGAAGACCAAAAAACCATGACTTTTGCAGATCTGAAGTTTCCTTGCGGAGATAGCCCATGCTATATCTTGCATTTGTTAGGAAAAACTGCTTATAGCATGAAAAGCGCCCATTGCAGATAGAGCTCAAATTCGCAAAACAAACACATATTCCTGTTCCCCTGCCTCCCCGAAGACCAAAAAACCATGACTTTTGCAGATGTGAAGTTTCCTTGCGGAGATAGCCCATGCTATATCTTGCATTTGTTAGGAAAAACTGCTTATAGTATGAAAAGTGCCCATTGCAGAAAAAGCTCAAATTCGAAAAACAAACACATATTCCTGTTCCCCTGCCTCCCCGAAGACCAAAAAACCATGACTTTTGCAGATGTGAAGTTTCCTTGCGGAGATAGCCCATGCTATATCTTGCATTTGTTAGGAAAAACTGCTTAGAGCATGAAAAGTGCCCATTGCAGAAAGAGCTCAAATTCGAAAAACAAACACGTATTCATGTTCCCCCGGCTCACTGAACACCAAAAAACCATGACTTTTGCAGATCTGAAGTTTCCTTGCGGAGATAGCCCATGTTATATCTTGCATTTGTTAGGAAAAACTGCTTAGAGCATGAAGAGTGCCCTTTGCAGAAAGAGCTCAAATTCGAAAAACAAACACGTATTCATGTTCCCCCGGCTCACTGAACACCAAAAAACCATGAGTTTTGCAGATCTGAAGTTTCCTTGCGGAGATAGCCCATGCTATATCTTGCATTTGTTAGGAAAAACTGCTTATAGCATGAAAAGTGCCCATTGCAGATAGAGCTCAAATTCGCAAAACAAACACATATTCCTGTTCCCCTGCCTCCCCGAAGACCAAAAAAACCATGACTTTTGCAGATCTGAAGTTTCCTTGCGGAGATAGCCCATGCTATATCTTGCATTTGTTAGGAAAAACTGCTTAGAGCATGAAAAGTGCCCATTGCAGAAAGAGCTCAAATTCGAAAAACAAACACGTATTCATGTTCCCCCGGCTCACTGAACACCACAAAACCATGACTTTTCAAGATCTGAAGTTTCCTTGCGGAGATAGCCCATGTTATATCTTGCATTTGTTAGGAAAAACTGCTTATAGTATGAAAAGTGCCCATTGCAGAAAGAGCTCAAATTCGAAAAACAGACACATATTCCTGTTCCCCTGCCTCCCCGAAGATCAAAAAACCATGACTTTTGCAGATCTGAAGTTTCCTTGCAGAGATAGCCCATGCTATATCTTGCATTTGTTAGGAAAAACTGCTTAGAGCATGAAAAGTGCCCATTGCAGAAAGAGCTCAAATTCGAAAAACAAACACATATTCCTGTTCCCCTGCCTCCCCGAAGACCAAAAAACCATGACTTTTGCAGATGTGAAGTTTCCTTGCGGAGATAGCCCATGCTATATCTTGCATTTGTTAGGAAAAACTGTTTAGAGCATGAAAAGTGCCCATTGCAGAAAGAGCTCAAATTCGAAAAACAAACACGTATTCATGTTCCCCCGGCTCACTGAACACCAAAAAACCATGACTTTTGCAGATCTGAAGTTTCCTTGCGGAGATAGCCCATTTTATATCTTGCATTTGTTAGGAAAAACTGCTTATAGTATGAAAAGTGCCCATTGCAGAAAGAGCTCAAATTCGAAAAACAAACACATATTCCTGTTCCCCTGCCTCCCCGAAGATCAAAAAACCATGTCTTTTGCAGATCTGAAGTTTCCTTGCAGTGATAGCCCATGCTATATCTTGCATTTGTTAGGAAAAACTGCTTAGAGCATGAAAAGTGCCCATTGCAGAAAGAGCTCAAATTCGAAAAACAAACACGTATTCATGTTCCCCGGGCTCACTGAACACCAAAAAACCATGAGTTTTGCAGATCTGAAGTTTCCTTGCGGAGATAGCCCATGTTATATCTTGCATTTGTTAGGAAAAACTGCATATAGTATGAAAAGTGCCCATTGCAGAAAGAGCTCAAATTCGAAAAACAAACACATATTCCTGTTCCCCTGCCTCCCCGAAGACCAAAAAACCATGACTTTTGCAGATCTGAAGTTTCCTTGCAGAGATAGCCCATGCTATATCTTGCATTTGTTAGGAAAAACTGCTTATAGCATGAAAAGTGCCCATTGCAGATAGAGCTCAAATTCGCAAAACAAACACATATTCCTGTTCCCCTGCCTCCCCGAAGACCAAAAAACCATGACTTTTGCAGATCTGAAGTTTCCTTGCGGAGATAGCCCATGATATATCTTGCATTTGTTAGGAAAAACTGCTTATAGTATGAAAAGTGCCCATTGCAGAAAAAGCTCAAATTCGAAAAACAAACACATATTCCTGTTCCCCTGCCTCCCCGAAGATCAAAAAACCATGTCTTTTGCAGATCTGAAGTTTCCTTGCAGTGATAGCCCATGCTATATCTTGCATTTGTTAGGAAAATCTGCTTAGAGCATGAAAAGTGCCCATTGCAGAAAGAGCTCAAATTCGAAAAACAAACACGTATTCATGTTCCCCCGGCTCACTGAACACCAAAAAACCATGAGTTTTGCAGATCTGAAGTTTCCTTGCGGAGATAGCCCATGTTATATCTTGCATTTGTTAGGAAAAACTGCATATAGTATGAAAAGTGCCCATTGCAGAAAGAGCTCAAATTCGAAAAACAAACACATATTCCTGTTCCCCTGCCTCCCCGAAGACCAAAAAACCATGACTTTTGCAGATCTGAAGTTTCCTTGCAGAGATAGCCCATGCTATATCTTGCATTTGTTAGGAAAAACTGCTTATAGCATGAAAAGTGCCCATTGCAGATAGAGCTCAAATTCGCAAAACAAACACATATTCCTGTTCCCCTGCCTCCCCGAAGACCAAAAAACCATGACTTTTGCAGATCTGAAGTTTCCTTGCGGAGATAGCCCATGCTATATCTTGCATTTGTTAGGAAAAACTGCTTATAGTATGAAAAGTGCCCATTGCAGAAAAAGCTCAAATTCGAAAAACAAACACATATTCCTGTTCCCCTGCCTCTCCGAAGACCAAAAAACCATGACTTTTGCAGATGTGAAGTTTCCTTGCAGAGATAGCCCATGCTATATCTTGCATTTGTTAGGAAAAACTGCTTAGAGCATGAAAAGTGCCCATTGCAGAAAGAGCTCAAATTCGAAAAACAAACACGTATTCATGTTCCCCCGGCTCACTGAACACCAAAAAACCATGACTTTTGCAGATCTGAAGTTTCCTTGCGGAGATAGCCCATGTTATATCTTGCATTTGTTAGGAAAAACTGTTTAGAGCATGAAAAGTGCCCATTGCAGAAAGAGCTCAAATTCGAAAAACAAACACGTATTCATGTTCCCCCGGCTCACTGAACACCAAAAAACCATGACTTTTGCAGATCTGAAGTTTCCTTGCGGAGATAGCCCATGTTATATCTTGCATTTGTTAGGAAAAACTGCTTAGAGCATGAAGAGTGCCCTTTGCAGAAAGAGCTCAAATTCGAAAAACAAACACATATTCCTGTTCCCCTGCCTCCCCGAAGATCAAAAAACCATGTCTTTTGCAGATCTGAAGTTTCCTTGCAGTGATAGCCCATGCTATATCTTGCATTTGTTAGGAAAAACTGCTTAGAGCATGAAAAGTGCCCATTGCAGAAAGAGCTCAAATTCGAAAAACAAACACGTATTCATGTTCCCCCGGCTCACTGAACACCAAAAAACCATGAGTTTTGCAGATCTGAAGTTTCCTTGTGGAGATAGCCCATGTTATATCTTGCATTTGTTAGGAAAAACTGCTTATAGCATGAAAAGTGCCCATTGCAGATAGAGCTCAAATTCGCAAAACAAACACATATTCATGTTCCCCTGTCTCCCCGAAGACCAAAAAAGCATGACTTTTGCAGATCTGAAGTTTCCTTGCGGAGATAGCCCATGCTATATCTTGCATTTGTTAGGAAAAACTGCTTATAGCATGAAAAGTGCCCATTGCAGATAGAGCTCAAATTCGCAAAACAAACACATATTCCTGTTTCCCTGCCTCCCCGAAGACCAAAAAACCATGACTTTTGCAGATCTGAAGTTTCCTTGCGGAGATAGCCCATGTTATATCTTGCATTTGTTAGGAAAAACTGCTTAGAGCATGAAAAGTGCCCATTGCAGAAAGAGCTCAAATTCGAAAAACAAACGCGTATTCACGTTCCCCCGGCTCACTGAACACCAAAAAACCATGACTTTTGCAGATCTGAAGTTTCCTTGCGGAGATAGCCCATGTTATATCTTGCATTTGTTAGGAAAAACTGCTTATAGTATGAAAAGTGCCCATTGCAGAAAGAGCTCAAATTCGAAAAACAGACGCATATTCCTGTTCCCCTGCCTCCCCGAAGATCAAAAAACCATGACTTTTGCAGATCTGAAGTTTCCTTGCAGAGATAGCCCATGCTATATCTTGCATTTGTTAGGAAAAACTGCTTAGAGCATGAAAAGTGCCCATTGCAGAAAGAGCTCAAATTCGAAAAACAAACACATATTCCTGTTCCCCTGCCTCCCCGAAGACCAAAAAACCATGACTTTTGCAGATCTGAAGTTTCCTTGCGGAGATAGCCCATGCTATATCTTGCATTTGTTAGGAAAAACTGCTTATAGCATGAAAAGTGCCCATTGCAGATAGAGCTCAAATTCGCAAAACAAACACATATTCCTGTTCCCCTGCCTCCCCGAAGACCAAAAAACCATGACTTTTGCAGATGTGAAGTTTCCTTGCGGAGATAGCCCATGCTATATCTTGCATTTGTTAGGAACTGCTTAGAGCATGAAAAGTGCCCATTGCAGAAAGAGCTCAAATTCGAAAAACAAACACGTATTCACGTTCCCCCGGCTCACTGAACACCAAAAAACCATGACTTTTGCAGATCTGAAGTTTCCTTGCGGAGATAGCCCATGTTATATCTTGCATTTGTTAGGAAAAACTGCTTATAGTATGAAAAGTGCCCATTGCAGAAAGAGCTCAAATTCGAAAAACAGACACATATTCCTGTTCCCCTGCCTCCCCGAAGATCAAAAAACCATGACTTTTGCAGATCTGAAGTTTCCTTGCAGAGATAGCCCATGCTATATCTTGCATTTGTTAGGAAAAACTGCTTAGAGCATGAAAAGTGCCCATTGCAGAAAGAGCTCAAATTCGAAAAACAAACACATATTCCTGTTCCCCTGCCTCCCCGAAGACCAAAAAACCATGACTTTTGCAGATCTGAAGTTTCCTTGCGGAGATAGCCCATGCTATATCTTGCATTTGTTAGGAAAAACTGCTTATAGCATGAAAAGTGCCCATTGCAGATAGAGCTCAAATTCGCAAAACAAACACATATTCCTGTTCCCCTGCCTCCCCGAAGACCAAAAAACCATGACTTTTGCAGATGTGAAGTTTCCTTGCGGAGATAGCCCATGCTATATCTTGCATTTGTTAGGAAAAACTGCTTAGAGCATGAAAAGTGCCCATTGCAGAAAGAGCTCAAATTCGAAAAACAAACACGTATTCACGTTCCCCCGGCTCACTGAACACCAAAAAACCATGACTTTTGCAGATCTGAAGTTTCCTTGCGGAGATAGCCCATGTTATATCTTGCATTTGTTAGGAAAAACTGCTTATAGTATGAAAAGTGCCCATTGCAGAAAGAGCTCAAATTCGAAAAACAGACACATATTCCTGTTCCCCTGCCTCCCCGAAGATCAAAAAACCATGACTTTTGCAGATCTGAAGTTTCCTTGCAGAGATAGCCCATGCTATATCTTGCATTTGTTAGGAAAAACTTCTTAGAGCATGAAAAGTGCCCTTTGCAGAAAGAGCTCAAATTCGAAAAACAAACACGTATTCATGTTCCCCCGGCTCACTGAACACCAAAAAATCATGACTTTTGCAGATCTGAAGTTTCCTTGCGGAGATAGCCCATGCTATATCTTGCATTTGTTAGGAAAAACTGCTTATAGTATGAAAAGTGCCCATTGCAGAAAAAGCTCAAATTCGAAAAACAAACACATATTCCTGTTCCCCTGCCTCCCCGAAGACCAAAAAACCATGACTTTTGCAGATGTGAAGTTTCCTTGCGGAGATAGCCCATGCTATATCTTGCATTTGTTAGGAAAAACTGCTTATGGCATGAAAAGTGCCCATTGCAGATAGAGCTCAAATTCGCAAAACAAACACATATTCCTGTTCCCCTGCCTCCCCGAAGACCAAAAAACCATGACTTTTGCAGATGTGAAGTTTCCTTGCGGAGATAGCCCATGCTATATCTTGCATTTGTTAGGAAAAACTGCTTAGAGCATGAAAAGTGCCCATTGCAGAAAGAGCTCAAATTCGACAAACAAACACGTATTCATGTTCCCCCGGCTCACTGAACACCAAAAAACCATGACTTTTGCAGATCTGAAGTTTCCTTGCGGAGATAGCCCATGTTATATCTTGCATTTGTTAGGAAAAACTGCTTAGAGCATGAAGAGTGCCCTTTGCAGAAAGAGCTCAAATTCGAAAAACAAACACGTATTCATGTTCCCCCGGCTCACTGAACACCAAAAAACCATGACTTTTGCAGATCTGAAGTTTCCTTGCGGAGATAGCCCATGTTATATCTTGCATTTGTTAGGAAAAACTGCTTATAGTATGAAAAGTGCCCATTGCAGAAAGAGCTCAAATTCGAAAAACAGACACATATTCCTGTTCCCCTGCCTCCCTGAAGATCAAAAAACCATGACTTTTGCAGATCTGAAGTTTCCTTGCAGAGATAGCCCATGCTATATCTTGCATTTGTTAGGAAAAACTGCTTAGAGCATGAAAAGTGCCCATTGCAGAAAGAGCTCAAATTCGAAAAACAAACACATATTCCTGTTCCCCTGCCTCCCCGAAGACCAAAAAACCATGACTTTTGCAGATGTGAAGTTTCCTTGCGGAGATAGCCCATGCTATATCTTGCATTTGTTAGGAAAAACTGCTTAGAGCATGAAAAGTGCCCATTGCAGAAAGAGCTCAAATTCGAAAAACAAACACGTATTCATGTTCCCCCGGCTCACTGAACACCAAAAAACCATGACTTTTGCAGATCTGAAGTTTCCTTGCGGAGATAGCCCATGTTATATCTTGCATTTGTTAGGAAAAACTGCTTAGAGCATGAAAAGTGCCCATTGCAGAAAGAGCTCAAATTCGAAAAACAAACACGTATTCATGTTCCCCCGGCTCACTGAACACCAAAAAACCATGAGTTTTGCAGATCTGAAGTTTCCTTGCAGAGATAGCCCATTTTATATCTTGCATTTGTTAGGAAAATCTGCTTATAGTATGAAAAGTGCCCATTGCAGAAAGAGCTCAAATTCGAAAAACAAACACATATTCCTGTTCCCCTGCCTCCCCGAAGATCAAAAAACCATGTCTTTTGCAGATCTGAAGTTTCCTTGCAGAGATAGCCCATGCTATATCTTGCATTTGTTAGGAAAAACTGCTTAGAGCATGAAAAGTGCCCATTGCAGAAAGAGCTCAAATTCGAAAAACAAACACGTATTCATGTTCCCCCGGCTCACTGAACACCAAAAAACCATGAGTTTTGCAGATCTGAAGTTTCCTTGCGGAGATAGCCCATGTTATATCTTGCATTTGTTAGGAAAAACTGCATATAGTATGAAAAGTGCCCATTGCAGAAAGAGCTCAAATTCGAAAAACAAACACATATTCCTGTTCCCCTGCCTCCCCGAAGACCAAAAAACCATGACTTTTGCAGATCTGAAGTTTCCTTGCGGAGATAGCCCATGCTATATATTGCATTTGTTAGGAAAAACTGCTTATAGCATGAAAAGTGCCCATTGCAGATAGAGCTCAAATTCGCAAAACAAACACATATTCCTGTTCCCCTGCCTCCCCGAAGACCAAAAAACCATGACTTTTGCAGATCTGAAGTTTCCTTGCAGAGATAGCCCATGCTATATCTTGCATTTGTTAGGAAAAACTGCTTAGAGCATGAAAAGTGCCCATTGCAGAAAGAGCTCAAATTCGAAAAACAAACACGTATTCATGTTCCCCCGGCTCCCTGCGCCCTGTGCGTTCCCACAGAGAGGGCCTCCTCAGGGTGCCACCGGTCAGAGAATGCCGTCTGGTGGCCCCCAGGGGGAGATCCTTCTCTGTGGGCGCCCCGGAGCTATGGAACCAGTTACCGGTTGAGCTCCGGACGGCGCCCGATCTGCGCTCCTTTCGCCGCGATCTGAAAACATACTTGTTCGAGCAAGCCGGCCTGGCCTGAGGGGGGATTGGTGGGGTTTTTTTTATCATTCTTATTGGGGTTTTTTACTATGTATCAATTGTATTTTAATCGGGCATGCATTTAATTATCTTTTAATTTTTGTAAATTTCTGTGTTTTATTCTTGCCCTGTACACCGCCCTGAGGCCTTCGGGAGAAGGGCGGTATAGAAATGATAATAAATTAAATTAAATTAAATTAAAAGTGCCCATTGCAGAAAGAGCTCAAATTCGAAAAACAGACACATATTCCTGTTCCCCTGCCTCCCCGAAGACCAAAAAACCATGACTTTTGCAGATCTGAAGTTTCCTTGCGGAGATAGCCCATGCTATATCTTGCATTTGTTAGGAAAAACTGCTTATAGCATGAAAAGCGCCCATTGCAGATAGAGCTCAAATTCGCAAAACAAACACATATTCCTGTTCCCCTGCCTCCCCGAAGACCAAAAAACCATGACTTTTGCAGATGTGAAGTTTCCTTGCGGAGATAGCCCATGCTATATCTTGCATTTGTTAGGAAAAACTGCTTATAGTATGAAAAGTGCCCATTGCAGAAAAAGCTCAAATTCGAAAAACAAACACATATTCCTGTTCCCCTGCCTCCCCGAAGACCAAAAAACCATGACTTTTGCAGATGTGAAGTTTCCTTGCGGAGATAGCCCATGCTATATCTTGCATTTGTTAGGAAAAACTGCTTAGAGCATGAAAAGTGCCCATTGCAGAAAGAGCTCAAATTCGAAAAACAAACACGTATTCATGTTCCCCCGGCTCACTGAACACCAAAAAACCATGACTTTTGCAGATCTGAAGTTTCCTTGCGGAGATAGCCCATGTTATATCTTGCATTTGTTAGGAAAAACTGCTTAGAGCATGAAGAGTGCCCTTTGCAGAAAGAGCTCAAATTCGAAAAACAAACACGTATTCATGTTCCCCCGGCTCACTGAACACCAAAAAACCATGAGTTTTGCAGATCTGAAGTTTCCTTGCGGAGATAGCCCATGCTATATCTTGCATTTGTTAGGAAAAACTGCTTATAGCATGAAAAGTGCCCATTGCAGATAGAGCTCAAATTCGCAAAACAAACACATATTCCTGTTCCCCTGCCTCCCCGAAGACCAAAAAAACCATGACTTTTGCAGATCTGAAGTTTCCTTGCGGAGATAGCCCATGCTATATCTTGCATTTGTTAGGAAAAACTGCTTAGAGCATGAAAAGTGCCCATTGCAGAAAGAGCTCAAATTCGAAAAACAAACACGTATTCATGTTCCCCCGGCTCACTGAACACCACAAAACCATGACTTTTGCAGATCTGAAGTTTCCTTGCGGAGATAGCCCATGTTATATCTTGCATTTGTTAGGAAAAACTGCTTATAGTATGAAAAGTGCCCATTGCAGAAAGAGCTCAAATTCGAAAAACAGACACATATTCCTGTTCCCCTGCCTCCCCGAAGATCAAAAAACCATGACTTTTGCAGATCTGAAGTTTCCTTGCAGAGATAGCCCATGCTATATCTTGCATTTGTTAGGAAAAACTGCTTAGAGCATGAAAAGTGCCCATTGCAGAAAGAGCTCAAATTCGAAAAACAAACACATATTCCTGTTCCCCTGCCTCCCCGAAGACCAAAAAACCATGACTTTTGCAGATGTGAAGTTTCCTTGCGGAGATAGCCCATGCTATATCTTGCATTTGTTAGGAAAAACTGTTTAGAGCATGAAAAGTGCCCATTGCAGAAAGAGCTCAAATTCGAAAAACAAACACGTATTCATGTTCCCCCGGCTCACTGAACACCAAAAAACCATGACTTTTGCAGATCTGAAGTTTCCTTGCGGAGATAGCCCATTTTATATCTTGCATTTGTTAGGAAAAACTGCTTATAGTATGAAAAGTGCCCATTGCAGAAAGAGCTCAAATTCGAAAAACAAACACATATTCCTGTTCCCCTGCCTCCCCGAAGATCAAAAAACCATGTCTTTTGCAGATCTGAAGTTTCCTTGCAGTGATAGCCCATGCTATATCTTGCATTTGTTAGGAAAAACTGCTTAGAGCATGAAAAGTGCCCATTGCAGAAAGAGCTCAAATTCGAAAAACAAACACGTATTCATGTTCCCCGGGCTCACTGAACACCAAAAAACCATGAGTTTTGCAGATCTGAAGTTTCCTTGCGGAGATAGCCCATGTTATATCTTGCATTTGTTAGGAAAAACTGCATATAGTATGAAAAGTGCCCATTGCAGAAAGAGCTCAAATTCGAAAAACAAACACATATTCCTGTTCCCCTGCCTCCCCGAAGACCAAAAAACCATGACTTTTGCAGATCTGAAGTTTCCTTGCAGAGATAGCCCATGCTATATCTTGCATTTGTTAGGAAAAACTGCTTATAGCATGAAAAGTGCCCATTGCAGATAGAGCTCAAATTCGCAAAACAAACACATATTCCTGTTCCCCTGCCTCCCCGAAGACCAAAAAACCATGACTTTTGCAGATCTGAAGTTTCCTTGCGGAGATAGCCCATGATATATCTTGCATTTGTTAGGAAAAACTGCTTATAGTATGAAAAGTGCCCATTGCAGAAAAAGCTCAAATTCAAAAAACAAACACATATTCCTGTTCCCCTGCCTCCCCGAAGATCAAAAAACCATGTCTTTTGCAGATCTGAAGTTTCCTTGCAGTGATAGCCCATGCTATATCTTGCATTTGTTAGGAAAATCTGCTTAGAGCATGAAAAGTGCCCATTGCAGAAAGAGCTCAAATTCGAAAAACAAACACGTATTCATGTTCCCCCGGCTCACTGAACACCAAAAAACCATGAGTTTTGCAGATCTGAAGTTTCCTTGCGGAGATAGCCCATGTTATATCTTGCATTTGTTAGGAAAAACTGCATATAGTATGAAAAGTGCCCATTGCAGAAAGAGCTCAAATTCGAAAAACAAACACATATTCCTGTTCCCCTGCCTCCCCGAAGACCAAAAAACCATGACTTTTGCAGATCTGAAGTTTCCTTGCAGAGATAGCCCATGCTATATCTTGCATTTGTTAGGAAAAACTGCTTATAGCATGAAAAGTGCCCATTGCAGATAGAGCTCAAATTCGCAAAACAAACACATATTCCTGTTCCCCTGCCTCCCCGAAGACCAAAAAACCATGACTTTTGCAGATCTGAAGTTTCCTTGCGGAGATAGCCCATGCTATATCTTGCATTTGTTAGGAAAAACTGCTTATAGTATGAAAAGTGCCCATTGCAGAAAAAGCTCAAATTCGAAAAACAAACACATATTCCTGTTCCCCTGCCTCTTCGAAGACCAAAAAACCATGACTTTTGCAGATGTGAAGTTTCCTTGCGGAGATAGCCCATGCTATATCTTGCATTTGTTAGGAAAAACTGCTTAGAGCATGAAAAGTGCCCATTGCAGAAAGAGCTCAAATTCGAAAAACAAACACGTATTCATGTTCCCCCGGCTCACTGAACACCAAAAAACCATGACTTTTGCAGATCTGAAGTTTCCTTGCGGAGATAGCCCATGTTATATCTTGCATTTGTTAGGAAAAACTGTTTAGAGCATGAAAAGTGCCCATTGCAGAAAGAGCTCAAATTCGAAAAACAAACACGTATTCATGTTCCCCCGGCTCACTGAACACCAAAAAACCATGACTTTTGCAGATCTGAAGTTTCCTTGCGGAGATAGCCCATGTTATATCTTGCATTTGTTAGGAAAAACTGCTTAGAGCATGAAGAGTGCCCTTTGCAGAAAGAGCTCAAATTCGAAAAACAAACACATATTCCTGTTCCCCTGCCTCCCCGAAGATCAAAAAACCATGTCTTTTGCAGATCTGAAGTTTCCTTGCAGTGATAGCCCATGCTATATCTTGCATTTGTTAGGAAAAACTGCTTAGAGCATGAAAAGTGCCCATTGCAGAAAGAGCTCAAATTCGAAAAACAAACACGTATTCATGTTCCCCCGGCTCACTGAACACCAAAAAACCATGAGTTTTGCAGATCTGAAGTTTCCTTGCGGAGATAGCCCATGTTATATCTTGCATTTGTTAGGAAAAACTGCATATAGTATGAAAAGTGCCCATTGCAGAAAGAGCTCAAATTCGAAAAACAAACACATATTCCTGTTCCCCTGCCTCCCCGAAGACCAAAAAACCATGACTTTTGCAGATCTGAAGTTTCCTTGCGGAGATAGCCCATGCTATATCTTGCATTTGTTAGGAAAAACTGCTTATAGCATGAAAAGTGCCCATTGCAGATAGAGCTCAAATTCGCAAAACAAACACATATTCCTGTTCCCCTGCCTCCCCGAAGACCAAAAAACCATGACTTTTGCAGATCTGAAGTTTCCTTGCGGAGATAGCCCATGTTATATCTTGCATTTGTTAGGAAAAACTGCTTAGAGCATGAAAAGTGCCCATTGCAGAAAGAGCTCAAATTCGAAAAACAAACACGTATTCATGTTCCCCCGGCTCACTGAACACCAAAAAACCATGACTTTTGCAGATCTGAAGTTTCCTTGCGGAGATAGCCCATGTTATATCTTGCATTTGTTAGGAAAAACTGCTTATAGTATGAAAAGTGCCCATTGCAGAAAGAGCTCAAATTCGAAAAACAGACACATATTCCTGTTCCCCTGCCTCCCCGAAGATCAAAAAACCATGACTTTTGCAGATCTGAAGTTTCCTTGCAGAGATAGCCCATGCTATATCTTGCATTTGTTAGGAAAAACTGCTTAGAGCATGAAAAGTGCCCATTGCAGAAAGAGCTCAAATTCGCAAAACAAACACATATTCCTGTTCCCCTGCCTCCCCGAAGACCAAAAAACCATGACTTTTGCAGATGTGAAGTTTCCTTGCGGAGATAGCCCATGCTATATCTTGCATTTGTTAGGAAAAACTGCTTATAGTATGAAAAGTGCCCATTGCAGAAAAAGCTCAAATTCGAAAAACAAACACATATTCCTGTTCCCCTGCCTCCCCGAAGACCAAAAAACCATGACTTTTGCAGATGTGAAGTTTCCTTGCGGAGATAGCCCATGCTATATCTTGCATTTGTTAGGAAAAACTGCTTAGAGCATGAAAAGTGCCCATTGCAGAAAGAGCTCAAATTCGAAAAACAAACACGTATTCATGTTCCCTTGTCTCCCCGAAGACCAAAAAACCATGACTTTTGCAGATCTGAAGTTTCCTTGCGGAGATAGCCCATGCTATATCTTGCATTTGTTAGGAAAAACTGCTTATAGCATGAAAAGCGCCCATTGCAGATAGAGCTCAAATTCGCAAAACAAACACATATTCCTGTTCCCCTGCCTCCCCGAAGACCAAAAAACCATGACTTTTGCAGATGTGAAGTTTCCTTGCGGAGATAGCCCATGCTATATCTTGCATTTGTTAGGAAAAACTGCTTATAGTATGAAAAGTGCCCATTGCAGAAAAAGCTCAAATTCGAAAAACAAACACATATTCCTGTTCCCCTGCCTCCCCGAAGACCAAAAAACCATGACTTTTGCAGATGTGAAGTTTCCTTGCGGAGATAGCCCATGCTATATCTTGCATTTGTTAGGAAAAACTGCTTAGAGCATGAAAAGTGCCCATTGCAGAAAGAGCTCAAATTCGAAAAACAAACACGTATTCATGTTCCCCCGGCTCACTGAACACCAAAAAACCATGACTTTTGCAGATCTGAAGTTTCCTTGCGGAGATAGCCCATGTTATATCTTGCATTTGTTAGGAAAAACTGCTTAGAGCATGAAGAGTGCCCTTTGCAGAAAGAGCTCAAATTCGAAAAACAAACACGTATTCATGTTCCCCCGGCTCACTGAACACCAAAAAACCATGAGTTTTGCAGATCTGAAGTTTCCTTGCGGAGATAGCCCATGCTATATCTTGCATTTGTTAGGAAAAACTGCTTATAGCATGAAAAGTGCCCATTGCAGATAGAGCTCAAATTCGCAAAACAAACACATATTCCTGTTCCCCTGCCTCCCCGAAGACCAAAAAAACCATGACTTTTGCAGATCTGAAGTTTCCTTGCGGAGATAGCCCATGCTATATCTTGCATTTGTTAGGAAAAACTGCTTAGAGCATGAAAAGTGCCCATTGCAGAAAGAGCTCAAATTCGAAAAACAAACACGTATTCATGTTCCCCCGGCTCACTGAACACCACAAAACCATGACTTTTCAAGATCTGAAGTTTCCTTGCGGAGATAGCCCATGTTATATCTTGCATTTGTTAGGAAAAACTGCTTATAGTATGAAAAGTGCCCATTGCAGAAAGAGCTCAAATTCGAAAAACAGACACATATTCCTGTTCCCCTGCCTCCCCGAAGATCAAAAAACCATGACTTTTGCAGATCTGAAGTTTCCTTGCAGAGATAGCCCATGCTATATCTTGCATTTGTTAGGAAAAACTGCTTAGAGCATGAAAAGTGCCCATTGCAGAAAGAGCTCAAATTCGAAAAACAAACACATATTCCTGTTCCCCTGCCTCCCCGAAGACCAAAAAACCATGACTTTTGCAGATGTGAAGTTTCCTTGCGGAGATAGCCCATGCTATATCTTGCATTTGTTAGGAAAAACTGTTTAGAGCATGAAAAGTGCCCATTGCAGAAAGAGCTCAAATTCGAAAAACAAACACGTATTCATGTTCCCCCGGCTCACTGAACACCAAAAAACCATGACTTTTGCAGATCTGAAGTTTCCTTGCGGAGATAGCCCATTTTATATCTTGCATTTGTTAGGAAAAACTGCTTATAGTATGAAAAGTGCCCATTGCAGAAAGAGCTCAAATTCGAAAAACAAACACATATTCCTGTTCCCCTGCCTCCCCGAAGATCAAAAAACCATGTCTTTTGCAGATCTGAAGTTTCCTTGCAGTGATAGCCCATGCTATATCTTGCATTTGTTAGGAAAAACTGCTTAGAGCATGAAAAGTGCCCATTGCAGAAAGAGCTCAAATTCGAAAAACAAACACGTATTCATGTTCCCCGGGCTCACTGAACACCAAAAAACCATGAGTTTTGCAGATCTGAAGTTTCCTTGCGGAGATAGCCCATGTTATATCTTGCATTTGTTAGGAAAAACTGCATATAGTATGAAAAGTGCCCATTGCAGAAAGAGCTCAAATTCGAAAAACAAACACATATTCCTGTTCCCCTGCCTCCCCGAAGACCAAAAAACCATGACTTTTGCAGATCTGAAGTTTCCTTGCAGAGATAGCCCATGCTATATCTTGCATTTGTTAGGAAAAACTGCTTATAGCATGAAAAGTGCCCATTGCAGATAGAGCTCAAATTCGCAAAACAAACACATATTCCTGTTCCCCTGCCTCCCCGAAGACCAAAAAACCATGACTTTTGCAGATCTGAAGTTTCCTTGCGGAGATAGCCCATGATATATCTTGCATTTGTTAGGAAAAACTGCTTATAGTATGAAAAGTGCCCATTGCAGAAAAAGCTCAAATTCGAAAAACAAACACATATTCCTGTTCCCCTGCCTCCCCGAAGATCAAAAAACCATGTCTTTTGCAGATCTGAAGTTTCCTTGCAGTGATAGCCCATGCTATATCTTGCATTTGTTAGGAAAATCTGCTTAGAGCATGAAAAGTGCCCATTGCAGAAAGAGCTCAAATTCGAAAAACAAACACGTATTCATGTTCCCCCGGCTCACTGAACACCAAAAAACCATGAGTTTTGCAGATCTGAAGTTTCCTTGCGGAGATAGCCCATGTTATATCTTGCATTTGTTAGGAAAAACTGCATATAGTATGAAAAGTGCCCATTGCAGAAAGAGCTCAAATTCGAAAAACAAACACATATTCCTGTTCCCCTGCCTCCCCGAAGACCAAAAAACCATGACTTTTGCAGATCTGAAGTTTCCTTGCAGAGATAGCCCATGCTATATCTTGCATTTGTTAGGAAAAACTGCTTATAGCATGAAAAGTGCCCATTGCAGATAGAGCTCAAATTCGCAAAACAAACACATATTCCTGTTCCCCTGCCTCCCCGAAGACCAAAAAACCATGACTTTTGCAGATCTGAAGTTTCCTTGCGGAGATAGCCCATGCTATATCTTGCATTTGTTAGGAAAAACTGCTTATAGTATGAAAAGTGCCCATTGCAGAAAAAGCTCAAATTCGAAAAACAAACACATATTCCTGTTCCCCTGCCTCTCCGAAGACCAAAAAACCATGACTTTTGCAGATGTGAAGTTTCCTTGCAGAGATAGCCCATGCTATATCTTGCATTTGTTAGGAAAAACTGCTTAGAGCATGAAAAGTGCCCATTGCAGAAAGAGCTCAAATTCGAAAAACAAACACGTATTCATGTTCCCCCGGCTCACTGAACACCAAAAAACCATGACTTTTGCAGATCTGAAGTTTCCTTGCGGAGATAGCCCATGTTATATCTTGCATTTGTTAGGAAAAACTGTTTAGAGCATGAAAAGTGCCCATTGCAGAAAGAGCTCAAATTCGAAAAACAAACACGTATTCATGTTCCCCCGGCTCACTGAACACCAAAAAACCATGACTTTTGCAGATCTGAAGTTTCCTTGCGGAGATAGCCCATGTTATATCTTGCATTTGTTAGGAAAAACTGCTTAGAGCATGAAGAGTGCCCTTTGCAGAAAGAGCTCAAATTCGAAAAACAAACACATATTCCTGTTCCCCTGCCTCCCCGAAGATCAAAAAACCATGTCTTTTGCAGATCTGAAGTTTCCTTGCAGTGATAGCCCATGCTATATCTTGCATTTGTTAGGAAAAACTGCTTAGAGCATGAAAAGTGCCCATTGCAGAAAGAGCTCAAATTCGAAAAACAAACACGTATTCATGTTCCCCCGGCTCACTGAACACCAAAAAACCATGAGTTTTGCAGATCTGAAGTTTCCTTGTGGAGATAGCCCATGTTATATCTTGCATTTGTTAGGAAAAACTGCTTATAGCATGAAAAGTGCCCATTGCAGATAGAGCTCAAATTCGCAAAACAAACACATATTCATGTTCCCCTGTCTCCCCGAAGACCAAAAAAGCATGACTTTTGCAGATCTGAAGTTTCCTTGCGGAGATAGCCCATGCTATATCTTGCATTTGTTAGGAAAAACTGCTTATAGCATGAAAAGTGCCCATTGCAGATAGAGCTCAAATTCGCAAAACAAACACATATTCCTGTTTCCCTGCCTCCCCGAAGACCAAAAAACCATGACTTTTGCAGATCTGAAGTTTCCTTGCGGAGATAGCCCATGTTATATCTTGCATTTGTTAGGAAAAACTGCTTAGAGCATGAAAAGTGCCCATTGCAGAAAGAGCTCAAATTCGAAAAACAAACGCGTATTCACGTTCCCCCGGCTCACTGAACACCAAAAAACCATGACTTTTGCAGATCTGAAGTTTCCTTGCGGAGATAGCCCATGTTATATCTTGCATTTGTTAGGAAAAACTGCTTATAGTATGAAAAGTGCCCATTGCAGAAAGAGCTCAAATTCGAAAAACAGACACATATTCCTGTTCCCCTGCCTCCCCGAAGATCAAAAAACCATGACTTTTGCAGATCTGAAGTTTCCTTGCAGAGATAGCCCATGCTATATCTTGCATTTGTTAGGAAAAACTGCTTAGAGCATGAAAAGTGCCCATTGCAGAAAGAGCTCAAATTCGAAAAACAAACACATATTCCTGTTCCCCTGCCTCCCCGAAGACCAAAAAACCATGACTTTTGCAGATCTGAAGTTTCCTTGCGGAGATAGCCCATGCTATATCTTGCATTTGTTAGGAAAAACTGCTTATAGCATGAAAAGTGCCCATTGCAGATAGAGCTCAAATTCGCAAAACAAACACATATTCCTGTTCCCCTGCCTCCCCGAAGACCAAAAAACCATGACTTTTGCAGATGTGAAGTTTCCTTGCGGAGATAGCCCATGCTATATCTTGCATTTGTTAGGAACTGCTTAGAGCATGAAAAGTGCCCATTGCAGAAAGAGCTCAAATTCGAAAAACAAACACGTATTCACGTTCCCCCGGCTCACTGAACACCAAAAAACCATGACTTTTGCAGATCTGAAGTTTCCTTGCGGAGATAGCCCATGTTATATCTTGCATTTGTTAGGAAAAACTGCTTATAGTATGAAAAGTGCCCATTGCAGAAAGAGCTCAAATTCGAAAAACAGACACATATTCCTGTTCCCCTGCCTCCCCGAAGATCAAAAAACCATGACTTTTGCAGATCTGAAGTTTCCTTGCAGAGATAGCCCATGCTATATCTTGCATTTGTTAGGAAAAACTGCTTAGAGCATGAAAAGTGCCCATTGCAGAAAGAGCTCAAATTCGAAAAACAAACACATATTCCTGTTCCCCTGCCTCCCCGAAGACCAAAAAACCATGACTTTTGCAGATCTGAAGTTTCCTTGCGGAGATAGCCCATGCTATATCTTGCATTTGTTAGGAAAAACTGCTTATAGCATGAAAAGTGCCCATTGCAGATAGAGCTCAAATTCGCAAAACAAACACATATTCCTGTTCCCCTGCCTCCCCGAAGACCAAAAAACCATGACTTTTGCAGATGTGAAGTTTCCTTGCGGAGATAGCCCATGCTATATCTTGCATTTGTTAGGAAAAACTGCTTAGAGCATGAAAAGTGCCCATTGCAGAAAGAGCTCAAATTCGAAAAACAAACACGTATTCACGTTCCCCCGGCTCACTGAACACCAAAAAACCATGACTTTTGCAGATCTGAAGTTTCCTTGCGGAGATAGCCCATGTTATATCTTGCATTTGTTAGGAAAAACTGCTTATAGTATGAAAAGTGCCCATTGCAGAAAGAGCTCAAATTCGAAAAACAGACACATATTCCTGTTCCCCTGCCTCCCCGAAGATCAAAAAACCATGACTTTTGCAGATCTGAAGTTTCCTTGCAGAGATAGCCCATGCTATATCTTGCATTTGTTAGGAAAAACTTCTTAGAGCATGAAAAGTGCCCTTTGCAGAAAGAGCTCAAATTCGAAAAACAAACACGTATTCATGTTCCCCCGGCTCACTGAACACCAAAAAATCATGACTTTTGCAGATCTGAAGTTTCCTTGCGGAGATAGCCCATGCTATATCTTGCATTTGTTAGGAAAAACTGCTTATAGTATGAAAAGTGCCCATTGCAGAAAAAGCTCAAATTCGAAAAACAAACACATATTCCTGTTCCCCTGCCTCCCCGAAGACCAAAAAACCATGACTTTTGCAGATGTGAAGTTTCCTTGCGGAGATAGCCCATGCTATATCTTGCATTTGTTAGGAAAAACTGCTTATGGCATGAAAAGTGCCCATTGCAGATAGAGCTCAAATTCGCAAAACAAACACATATTCCTGTTCCCCTGCCTCCCCGAAGACCAAAAAACCATGACTTTTGCAGATGTGAAGTTTCCTTGCGGAGATAGCCCATGCTATATCTTGCATTTGTTAGGAAAAACTGCTTAGAGCATGAAAAGTGCCCATTGCAGAAAGAGCTCAAATTCGACAAACAAACACGTATTCATGTTCCCCCGGCTCACTGAACACCAAAAAACCATGACTTTTGCAGATCTGAAGTTTCCTTGCGGAGATAGCCCATGTTATATCTTGCATTTGTTAGGAAAAACTGCTTAGAGCATGAAGAGTGCCCTTTGCAGAAAGAGCTCAAATTCGAAAAACAAACACGTATTCATGTTCCCCCGGCTCACTGAACACCAAAAAACCATGACTTTTGCAGATCTGAAGTTTCCTTGCGGAGATAGCCCATGTTATATCTTGCATTTGTTAGGAAAAACTGCTTATAGTATGAAAAGTGCCCATTGCAGAAAGAGCTCAAATTCGAAAAACAGACACATATTCCTGTTCCCCTGCCTCCCTGAAGATCAAAAAACCATGACTTTTGCAGATCTGAAGTTTCCTTGCAGAGATAGCCCATGCTATATCTTGCATTTGTTAGGAAAAACTGCTTAGAGCATGAAAAGTGCCCATTGCAGAAAGAGCTCAAATTCGAAAAACAAACACATATTCCTGTTCCCCTGCCTCCCCGAAGACCAAAAAACCATGACTTTTGCAGATGTGAAGTTTCCTTGCGGAGATAGCCCATGCTATATCTTGCATTTGTTAGGAAAAACTGCTTAGAGCATGAAAAGTGCCCATTGCAGAAAGAGCTCAAATTCGAAAAACAAACACGTATTCATGTTCCCCCGGCTCACTGAACACCAAAAAACCATGACTTTTGCAGATCTGAAGTTTCCTTGCGGAGATAGCCCATGTTATATCTTGCATTTGTTAGGAAAAACTGCTTAGAGCATGAAAAGTGCCCATTGCAGAAAGAGCTCAAATTCGAAAAACAAACACGTATTCATGTTCCCCCGGCTCACTGAACACCAAAAAACCATGAGTTTTGCAGATCTGAAGTTTCCTTGCAGAGATAGCCCATTTTATATCTTGCATTTGTTAGGAAAATCTGCTTATAGTATGAAAAGTGCCCATTGCAGAAAGAGCTCAAATTCGAAAAACAAACACATATTCCTGTTCCCCTGCCTCCCCGAAGATCAAAAAACCATGTCTTTTGCAGATCTGAAGTTTCCTTGCAGAGATAGCCCATGCTATATCTTGCATTTGTTAGGAAAAACTGCTTAGAGCATGAAAAGTGCCCATTGCAGAAAGAGCTCAAATTCGAAAAACAAACACGTATTCATGTTCCCCCGGCTCACTGAACACCAAAAAACCATGAGTTTTGCAGATCTGAAGTTTCCTTGCGGAGATAGCCCATGTTATATCTTGCATTTGTTAGGAAAAACTGCATATAGTATGAAAAGTGCCCATTGCAGAAAGAGCTCAAATTCGAAAAACAAACACATATTCCTGTTCCCCTGCCTCCCCGAAGACCAAAAAACCATGACTTTTGCAGATCTGAAGTTTCCTTGCGGAGATAGCCCATGCTATATATTGCATTTGTTAGGAAAAACTGCTTATAGCATGAAAAGTGCCCATTGCAGATAGAGCTCAAATTCGCAAAACAAACACATATTCCTGTTCCCCTGCCTCCCCGAAGACCAAAAAACCATGACTTTTGCAGATCTGAAGTTTCCTTGCAGAGATAGCCCATGCTATATCTTGCATTTGTTAGGAAAAACTGCTTAGAGCATGAAAAGTGCCCATTGCAGAAAGAGCTCAAATTCGAAAAACAAACACGTATTCATGTTCCCCCGGCTCCCTGCGCCCTGTGCGTTCCCACAGAGAGGGCCTCCTCAGGGTGCCACCGGTCAGAGAATGCCGTCTGGTGGCCCCCAGGGGGAGATCCTTCTCTGTGGGCGCCCCGGAGCTATGGAACCAGTTACCGGTTGAGCTCCGGACGGCGCCCGATCTGCGCTCCTTTCGCCGCGATCTGAAAACATACTTGTTCGAGCAAGCCGGCCTGGCCTGAGGGGGGATTGGTGGGGTTTTTTTTATCATTCTTATTGGGGTTTTTTACTATGTATCAATTGTATTTTAATCGGGCATGCATTTAATTATCTTTTAATTTTTGTAAATTTCTGTGTTTTATTCTTGCCCTGTACACCGCCCTGAGGCCTTCGGGAGAAGGGCGGTATAGAAATGATAATAAATTAAATTAAATTAAATTAAAAGTGCCCATTGCAGAAAGAGCTCAAATTCGAAAAACAGACACATATTCCTGTTCCCCTGCCTCCCCGAAGACCAAAAAACCATGACTTTTGCAGATCTGAAGTTTCCTTGCGGAGATAGCCCATGCTATATCTTGCATTTGTTAGGAAAAACTGCTTATAGCATGAAAAGTGCCCATTGCAGATAGAGCTCAAATTCGCAAAACAAACACATATTCCTGTTCCCCTGCCTCCCCGAAGACCAAAAAACCATGACTTTTGCAGATGTGAAGTTTCCTTGCGGAGATAGCCCATGCTATATCTTGCATTTGTTAGGAAAAACTGCTTATAGTATGAAAAGTGCCCATTGCAGAAAAAGCTCAAATTCGAAAAACAAACACATATTCCTGTTCCCCTGCCTCCCCGAAGACCAAAAAACCATGACTTTTGCAGATGTGAAGTTTCCTTGCGGAGATAGCCCATGCTATATCTTGCATTTGTTAGGAAAAACTGCTTAGAGCATGAAAAGTGCCCATTGCAGAAAGAGCTCAAATTCGAAAAACAAACACGTATTCATGTTCCCTTGTCTCCCCGAAGACCAAAAAACCATGACTTTTGCAGATCTGAAGTTTCCTTGCGGAGATAGCCCATGCTATATCTTGCATTTGTTAGGAAAAACTGCTTATAGCATGAAAAGCGCCCATTGCAGATAGAGCTCAAATTCGCAAAACAAACACATATTCCTGTTCCCCTGCCTCCCCGAAGACCAAAAAACCATGACTTTTGCAGATGTGAAGTTTCCTTGCGGAGATAGCCCATGCTATATCTTGCATTTGTTAGGAAAAACTGCTTATAGTATGAAAAGTGCCCATTGCAGAAAAAGCTCAAATTCGAAAAACAAACACATATTCCTGTTCCCCTGCCTCCCCGAAGACCAAAAAACCATGACTTTTGCAGATGTGAAGTTTCCTTGCGGAGATAGCCCATGCTATATCTTGCATTTGTTAGGAAAAACTGCTTAGAGCATGAAAAGTGCCCATTGCAGAAAGAGCTCAAATTCGAAAAACAAACACGTATTCATGTTCCCCCGGCTCACTGAACACCAAAAAACCATGACTTTTGCAGATCTGAAGTTTCCTTGCGGAGATAGCCCATGTTATATCTTGCATTTGTTAGGAAAAACTGCTTAGAGCATGAAGAGTGCCCTTTGCAGAAAGAGCTCAAATTCGAAAAACAAACACGTATTCATGTTCCCCCGGCTCACTGAACACCAAAAAACCATGAGTTTTGCAGATCTGAAGTTTCCTTGCGGAGATAGCCCATGCTATATCTTGCATTTGTTAGGAAAAACTGCTTATAGCATGAAAAGTGCCCATTGCAGATAGAGCTCAAATTCGCAAAACAAACACATATTCCTGTTCCCCTGCCTCCCCGAAGACCAAAAAAACCATGACTTTTGCAGATCTGAAGTTTCCTTGCGGAGATAGCCCATGCTATATCTTGCATTTGTTAGGAAAAACTGCTTAGAGCATGAAAAGTGCCCATTGCAGAAAGAGCTCAAATTCGAAAAACAAACACGTATTCATGTTCCCCCGGCTCACTGAACACCACAAAACCATGACTTTTGCAGATCTGAAGTTTCCTTGCGGAGATAGCCCATGTTATATCTTGCATTTGTTAGGAAAAACTGCTTATAGTATGAAAAGTGCCCATTGCAGAAAGAGCTCAAATTCGAAAAACAGACACATATTCCTGTTCCCCTGCCTCCCCGAAGATCAAAAAACCATGACTTTTGCAGATCTGAAGTTTCCTTGCAGAGATAGCCCATGCTATATCTTGCATTTGTTAGGAAAAACTGCTTAGAGCATGAAAAGTGCCCATTGCAGAAAGAGCTCAAATTCGAAAAACAAACACATATTCCTGTTCCCCTGCCTCCCCGAAGACCAAAAAACCATGACTTTTGCAGATGTGAAGTTTCCTTGCGGAGATAGCCCATGCTATATCTTGCATTTGTTAGGAAAAACTGTTTAGAGCATGAAAAGTGCCCATTGCAGAAAGAGCTCAAATTCGAAAAACAAACACGTATTCATGTTCCCCCGGCTCACTGAACACCAAAAAACCATGACTTTTGCAGATCTGAAGTTTCCTTGCGGAGATAGCCCATTTTATATCTTGCATTTGTTAGGAAAAACTGCTTATAGTATGAAAAGTGCCCATTGCAGAAAGAGCTCAAATTCGAAAAACAAACACATATTCCTGTTCCCCTGCCTCCCCGAAGATCAAAAAACCATGTCTTTTGCAGATCTGAAGTTTCCTTGCAGTGATAGCCCATGCTATATCTTGCATTTGTTAGGAAAAACTGCTTAGAGCATGAAAAGTGCCCATTGCAGAAAGAGCTCAAATTCGAAAAACAAACACGTATTCATGTTCCCCGGGCTCACTGAACACCAAAAAACCATGAGTTTTGCAGATCTGAAGTTTCCTTGCGGAGATAGCCCATGTTATATCTTGCATTTGTTAGGAAAAACTGCATATAGTATGAAAAGTGCCCATTGCAGAAAGAGCTCAAATTCGAAAAACAAACACATATTCCTGTTCCCCTGCCTCCCCGAAGACCAAAAAACCATGACTTTTGCAGATCTGAAGTTTCCTTGCAGAGATAGCCCATGCTATATCTTGCATTTGTTAGGAAAAACTGCTTATAGCATGAAAAGTGCCCATTGCAGATAGAGCTCAAATTCGCAAAACAAACACATATTCCTGTTCCCCTGCCTCCCCGAAGACCAAAAAACCATGACTTTTGCAGATCTGAAGTTTCCTTGCGGAGATAGCCCATGATATATCTTGCATTTGTTAGGAAAAACTGCTTATAGTATGAAAAGTGCCCATTGCAGAAAAAGCTCAAATTCGAAAAACAAACACATATTCCTGTTCCCCTGCCTCCCCGAAGATCAAAAAACCATGTCTTTTGCAGATCTGAAGTTTCCTTGCAGTGATAGCCCATGCTATATCTTGCATTTGTTAGGAAAATCTGCTTAGAGCATGAAAAGTGCCCATTGCAGAAAGAGCTCAAATTCGAAAAACAAACACGTATTCATGTTCCCCCGGCTCACTGAACACCAAAAAACCATGAGTTTTGCAGATCTGAAGTTTCCTTGCGGAGATAGCCCATGTTATATCTTGCATTTGTTAGGAAAAACTGCATATAGTATGAAAAGTGCCCATTGCAGAAAGAGCTCAAATTCGAAAAACAAACACATATTCCTGTTCCCCTGCCTCCCCGAAGACCAAAAAACCATGACTTTTGCAGATCTGAAGTTTCCTTGCAGAGATAGCCCATGCTATATCTTGCATTTGTTAGGAAAAACTGCTTATAGCATGAAAAGTGCCCATTGCAGATAGAGCTCAAATTCGCAAAACAAACACATATTCCTGTTCCCCTGCCTCCCCGAAGACCAAAAAACCATGACTTTTGCAGATCTGAAGTTTCCTTGCGGAGATAGCCCATGCTATATCTTGCATTTGTTAGGAAAAACTGCTTATAGTATGAAAAGTGCCCATTGCAGAAAAAGCTCAAATTCGAAAAACAAACACATATTCCTGTTCCCCTGCCTCTTCGAAGACCAAAAAACCATGACTTTTGCAGATGTGAAGTTTCCTTGCGGAGATAGCCCATGCTATATCTTGCATTTGTTAGGAAAAACTGCTTAGAGCATGAAAAGTGCCCATTGCAGAAAGAGCTCAAATTCGAAAAACAAACACGTATTCATGTTCCCCCGGCTCACTGAACACCAAAAAACCATGACTTTTGCAGATCTGAAGTTTCCTTGCGGAGATAGCCCATGTTATATCTTGCATTTGTTAGGAAAAACTGTTTAGAGCATGAAAAGTGCCCATTGCAGAAAGAGCTCAAATTCGAAAAACAAACACGTATTCATGTTCCCCCGGCTCACTGAACACCAAAAAACCATGACTTTTGCAGATCTGAAGTTTCCTTGCGGAGATAGCCCATGTTATATCTTGCATTTGTTAGGAAAAACTGCTTAGAGCATGAAGAGTGCCCTTTGCAGAAAGAGCTCAAATTCGAAAAACAAACACATATTCCTGTTCCCCTGCCTCCCCGAAGATCAAAAAACCATGTCTTTTGCAGATCTGAAGTTTCCTTGCAGTGATAGCCCATGCTATATCTTGCATTTGTTAGGAAAAACTGCTTAGAGCATGAAAAGTGCCCATTGCAGAAAGAGCTCAAATTCGAAAAACAAACACGTATTCATGTTCCCCCGGCTCACTGAACACCAAAAAACCATGAGTTTTGCAGATCTGAAGTTTCCTTGCGGAGATAGCCCATGTTATATCTTGCATTTGTTAGGAAAAACTGCATATAGTATGAAAAGTGCCCATTGCAGAAAGAGCTCAAATTCGAAAAACAAACACATATTCCTGTTCCCCTGCCTCCCCGAAGACCAAAAAACCATGACTTTTGCAGATCTGAAGTTTCCTTGCGGAGATAGCCCATGCTATATCTTGCATTTGTTAGGAAAAACTGCTTATAGCATGAAAAGTGCCCATTGCAGATAGAGCTCAAATTCGCAAAACAAACACATATTCCTGTTCCCCTGCCTCCCCGAAGACCAAAAAACCATGACTTTTGCAGATCTGAAGTTTCCTTGCGGAGATAGCCCATGTTATATCTTGCATTTGTTAGGAAAAACTGCTTAGAGCATGAAAAGTGCCCATTGCAGAAAGAGCTCAAATTCGAAAAACAAACACGTATTCATGTTCCCCCGGCTCACTGAACACCAAAAAACCATGACTTTTGCAGATCTGAAGTTTCCTTGCGGAGATAGCCCATGTTATATCTTGCATTTGTTAGGAAAAACTGCTTATAGTATGAAAAGTGCCCATTGCAGAAAGAGCTCAAATTCGAAAAACAGACACATATTCCTGTTCCCCTGCCTCCCCGAAGATCAAAAAACCATGACTTTTGCAGATCTGAAGTTTCCTTGCAGAGATAGCCCATGCTATATCTTGCATTTGTTAGGAAAAACTGCTTAGAGCATGAAAAGTGCCCATTGCAGAAAGAGCTCAAATTCGAAAAACAAACACATATTCCTGTTCCCCTGCCTCCCCGAAGACCAAAAAACCATGACTTTTGCAGATGTGAAGTTTCCTTGCGGAGATAGCCCATGCTATATCTTGCATTTGTTAGGAAAAACTGCTTAGAGCATGAAAAGTGCCCATTGCAGAAAGAGCTCAAATTCGAAAAACAAACACGTATTCATGTTCCCCCGGCTCACTGAACACCAAAAAACCATGACTTTTGCAGATCTGAAGTTTCCTTGCGGAGATAGCCCATGTTATATCTTGCATTTGTTAGGAAAAACTGCTTAGAGCATGAAAAGTGCCCATTGCAGAAAGAGCTCAAATTCGAAAAACAAACACGTATTCATGTTCCCCCGGCTCACTGAACACCAAAAAACCATGAGTTTTGCAGATCTGAAGTTTCCTTGCAGAGATAGCCCATTTTATATCTTGCATTTGTTAGGAAAAACTGCTTATAGTATGAAAAGTGCCCATTGCAGAAAGAGCTCAAATTCGAAAAACAAACACATATTCCTGTTCCCCTGCCTCCCCGAAGACCAAAAAACCATCACTTTTCCGGATGTGAAGTTTCCTTGCGGAGATAGCCCATGCTATATCTTGCATTTGTTAGGAAAAACTGCTTAGAGCATGAAAAGTGCCCATTGCAGATAGAGCTCAAATTCGCAAAACAAACACATATTCCTGTTCCCCTGCCTCCCCGAAGACCAAAAAACCATGACTTTTGCAGATCTGAAGTTTCCTTGCGGAGATAGCCCATGCTATATCTTGCATTTGTTAGGAAAAACTGCTTAGAGCATGAAAAGTGCCCATTGCAGAAAGAGCTCAAATTCGAAAAACAAACACGTATTCATGTTCCCCCGGCTCACTGAACACCAAAAAACCATGACTTTTGCAGATCTGAAGTTTCCTTGCGGAGATAGCCCATGCTATATCTTGCATTTGTTAGGAAAAACTGCTTATAGCATGAAAAGTGCCCATTGCAGATAGAGCTCAAATTCGCAAAACAAACACATATTCCTGTTCCCCTGCCTCCCCGAAGACCAAAAAACCATGACTTTTGCAGATCTGAAGTTTCCTTGCGGAGATAGCCCATGTTATATCTTGCATTTGTTAGGAAAAACTGCTTAGAGCATGAAAAGTGCCCATTGCAGAAAGAGCTCAAATTCGAAAAACAAACACGTATTCATGTTCCCCCGGCTCACTGAACACCAAAAAACCATGACTTTTGCAGATCTGAAGTTTCCTTGCGGAGATAGCCCATGTTATATCTTGCATTTGTTAGGAAAAACTGCTTATAGTATGAAAAGTGCCCATTGCAGAAAGAGCTCAAATTCGAAAAACAGACACATATTCCTGTTCCCCTGCCTCCCCGAAGATCAAAAAACCATGACTTTTGCAGATCTGAAGTTTCCTTGCAGAGATAGCCCATGCTATATCTTGCATTTGTTAGGAAAAACTGCTTAGAGCTTGAAAAGTGCCCATTGCAGAAAGAGCTCAAATTCGAAAAACAAACACATATTCCTGTTCCCCTGCCTCCCCGAAGACCAAAAAACCATGACTTTTGCAGATGTGAAGTTTCCTTGCGGAGATAGCCCATGCTATATCTTGCATTTGTTAGGAAAAACTGCTTAGAGCATGAAAAGTGCCCATTGCAGAAAGAGCTCAAATTCGAAAAACAAACACGTATTCATGTTCCCCCGGCTCACTGAACACCAAAAAACCATGACTTTTGCAGATCTGAAGTTTCCTTGCGGAGATAGCCCATGTTATATCTTGCATTTGTTAGGAAAAACTGCTTAGAGCATGAAAAGTGCCCATTGCAGAAAGAGCTCAAATTCGAAAAACAAACACGTATTCATGTTCCCCCGGCTCACTGAACACCAAAAAACCATGAGTTTTGCAGATCTGAAGTTTCCTTGCAGAGATAGCCCATTTTATATCTTGCATTTGTTAGGAAAAACTGCTTATAGTATGAAAAGTGCCCATTGCAGAAAGAGCTCAAATTCGAAAAACAAACACATATTCCTGTTCCCCTGCCTCCCCGAAGATCAAAAAACCATGTCTTTTGCAGATCTGAAGTTTCCTTGCAGAGATAGCCCATGCTATATCTTGCATTTGTTAGGAAAAACTGCTTAGAGCATGAAAAGTGCCCATTGCAGAAAGAGCTCAAATTCGAAAAACAAACACGTATTCATGTTCCCCCGGCTCACTGAACACCAAAAAACCATGAGTTTTGCAGATCTGAAGTTTCCTTGCGGAGATAGCCCATGTTATATCTTGCATTTGTTAGGAAAAACTGCATATAGTATGAAAAGTGCCCATTGCAGAAAGAGCTCAAATTCGAGAAACAAACACATATTCCTGTTCCCCTGCCTCCCCGAAGACCAAAAAACCATGACTTTTGCAGATCTGAAGTTTCCTTGCGGAGATAGCCCATCCTATATCTTGCATTTGTTAGGAAAAACTGCTTATAGCATGAAAAGTGCCCATTGCAGATAGAGCTCAAATTCGCAAAACAAACACATATTCCTGTTCCCCTGCCTCCCCGAAGACCAAAAAACCATGACTTTTGCAGATCTGAAGTTTCCTTGCAGAGATAGCCCATGCTATATCTTGCATTTGTTAGGAAAAACTGCTTAGAGCATGAAAAGTGCCCATTGCAGAAAGAGCTCAAATTCGAAAAACAAACACGTATTCATGTTCCCCCGGCTCCCTGCGCCCTGTGCGTTCCCACAGAGAGGGCCTCCTCAGGGTGCCACCGGTCAGAGAATGCCGTCTGGTGGCCCCCAGGGGGAGATCCTTCTCTGTGGGCGCCCCGGAGCTATGGAACCAGTTACCGGTTGAGCTCCGGACGGCGCCCGATCTGCGCTCCTTTCGCCGCGATCTGAAAACATACTTGTTCGAGCAAGCCGGCCTGGCCTGAGGGGGGATTGGTGGGGTTTTTTTTATCATTCTTATTGGGGTTTTTTACTATGTATCAATTGTATTTTAATCGGGCATGCATTTAATTATCTTTTAATTTTTGTAAATTTCTGTGTTTTATTCTTGCCCTGTACACCGCCCTGAGGCCTTCGGGAGAAGGGCGGTATAGAAATGATAATAAATTAAATTAAATTAAATTAAAAGTGCCCATTGCAGAAAGAGCTCAAATTCGAAAAACAGACACATATTCCTGTTCCCCTGCCTCCCCGAAGACCAAAAAACCATGACTTTTGCAGATCTGAAGTTTCCTTGCGGAGATAGACCATGCTATATCTTGCATTTGTTAGGAAAAACTGCTTATAGCATGAAAAGTGCCCATTGCAGAAAGAGCTCAAATTCGAAAAACAAACACGTATTCATGTTCCCCCGGCTCACTGAACACCAAAAAACCATGACTTTTGCAGATCTGAAGTTTCCTTGCGGAGATAGCCCATGCTATATCTTGCATTTGTTAGGAAAAACTGCTTATAGCATGAAAAGTGCCCATTGCAGATAGAGCTCAAATTCGCAAAACAAACACATATTCCTGTTCCCCTGCCTCCCCGAAGACCAAAAAACCATGACTTTTGCAGATCTGAAGTTTCCTTGCGGAGATAGCCCATGTTATATCTTGCATTTGTTAGGAAAAACTGCTTAGAGCATGAAAAGTGCCCATTGCAGAAAGAGCTCAAATTCGAAAAACAAACACGTATTCATGTTCCCCCGGCTCACTGAACACCAAAAAACCATGACTTTTGCAGATCTGAAGTTTCCTTGCGGAGATAGCCCATGTTATATCTTGCATTTGTTAGGAAAAACTGCTTATAGTATGAAAAGTGCCCATTGCAGAAAGAGCTCAAATTCGAAAAACAGACACATATTCCTGTTCCCCTGCCTCCCCGAAGATCAAAAAACCATGACTTTTGCAGATCTGAAGTTTCCTTGCAGAGATAGCCCATGCTATATCTTGCATTTGTTAGGAAAAACTGCTTAGAGCTTGAAAAGTGCCCATTGCAGAAAGAGCTCAAATTCGAAAAACAAACACATATTCCTGTTCCCCTGCCTCCCCGAAGACCAAAAAACCATGACTTTTGCAGATGTGAAGTTTCCTTGCGGAGATAGCCCATGCTATATCTTGCATTTGTTAGGAAAAACTGCTTAGAGCATGAAAAGTGCCCATTGCAGAAAGAGCTCAAATTCGAAAAACAAACACGTATTCATGTTCCCCCGGCTCACTGAACACCAAAAAACCATGACTTTTGCAGATCTGAAGTTTCCTTGCGGAGATAGCCCATGTTATATCTTGCATTTGTTAGGAAAAACTGCTTAGAGCATGAAAAGTGCCCATTGCAGAAAGAGCTCAAATTCGAAAAACAAACACGTATTCATGTTCCCCCGGCTCACTGAACACCAAAAAACCATGAGTTTTGCAGATCTGAAGTTTCCTTGCAGAGATAGCCCATTTTATATCTTGCATTTGTTAGGAAAAACTGCTTATAGTATGAAAAGTGCCCATTGCAGAAAGAGCTCAAATTCGAAAAACAAACACATATTCCTGTTCCCCTGCCTCCCCGAAGATCAAAAAACCATGTCTTTTGCAGATCTGAAGTTTCCTTGCAGAGATAGCCCATGCTATATCTTGCATTTGTTAGGAAAAACTGCTTAGAGCATGAAAAGTGCCCATTGCAGAAAGAGCTCAAATTCGAAAAACAAACACGTATTCATGTTCCCCCGGCTCACTGAACACCAAAAAACCATGAGTTTTGCAGATCTGAAGTTTCCTTGCGGAGATAGCCCATGTTATATCTTGCATTTGTTAGGAAAAACTGCATATAGTATGAAAAGTGCCCATTGCAGAAAGAGCTCAAATTCGAGAAACAAACACATATTCCTGTTCCCCTGCCTCCCCGAAGACCAAAAAACCATGACTTTTGCAGATCTGAAGTTTCCTTGCGGAGATAGCCCATCCTATATCTTGCATTTGTTAGGAAAAACTGCTTATAGCATGAAAAGTGCCCATTGCAGATAGAGCTCAAATTCGCAAAACAAACACATATTCCTGTTCCCCTGCCTCCCCGAAGACCAAAAAACCATGACTTTTGCAGATCTGAAGTTTCCTTGCAGAGATAGCCCATGCTATATCTTGCATTTGTTAGGAAAAACTGCTTAGAGCATGAAAAGTGCCCATTGCAGAAAGAGCTCAAATTCGAAAAACAAACACGTATTCATGTTCCCCCGGCTCCCTGCGCCCTGTGCGTTCCCACAGAGAGGGCCTCCTCAGGGTGCCACCGGTCAGAGAATGCCGTCTGGTGGCCCCCAGGGGGAGATCCTTCTCTGTGGGCGCCCCGGAGCTATGGAACCAGTTACCGGTTGAGCTCCGGACGGCGCCCGATCTGCGCTCCTTTCGCCGCGATCTGAAAACATACTTGTTCGAGCAAGCCGGCCTGGCCTGAGGGGGGATTGGTGGGGTTTTTTTTATCATTCTTATTGGGGTTTTTTACTATGTATCAATTGTATTTTAATCGGGCATGCATTTAATTATCTTTTAATTTTTGTAAATTTCTGTGTTTTATTCTTGCCCTGTACACCGCCCTGAGGCCTTCGGGAGAAGGGCGGTATAGAAATGATAATAAATTAAATTAAATTAAATTAAAAGTGCCCATTGCAGAAAGAGCTCAAATTCGAAAAACAGACACATATTCCTGTTCCCCTGCCTCCCCGAAGACCAAAAAACCATGACTTTTGCAGATCTGAAGTTTCCTTGCGGAGATAGCCCATGCTATATCTTGCATTTGTTAGGAAAAACTGCTTATAGCATGAAAAGTGCCCATTGCAGATAGAGCTCAAATTCGCAAAACAAACACATATTCCTGTTCCCCTGCCTCCCCGAAGACCAAAAAACCATGACTTTTGCAGATGTGAAGTTTCCTTGCGGAGATAGCCCATGCTATATCTTGCATTTGTTAGGAAAAACTGCTTATAGTATGAAAAGTGCCCATTGCAGAAAAAGCTCAAATTAGAAAAACAAACACATATTCCTGTTCCCCTGCCTCCCCGAAGATCAAAAAACCATGACTTTTGCAGATGTGAAGTTTCCTTGCGGAGATAGCCCATGCTATATCTTGCATTTGTTAGGAAAAACTGCTTAGAGCATGAAAAGTGCCCATTGCAGAAAGAGCTCAAATTCGAAAAACAAACACGTATTCATGTTCCCTTGTCTCCCCGAAGACCAAAAAACCATGACTTTTGCAGATCTGAAGTTTCCTTGCGGAGATAGCCCATGCTATATCTTGTATTTGTTAGGAAAAACTGCTTATAGCATGAAAAGCGCCCATTGCAGATAGAGCTCAAATTCGCAAAACAAACACATATTCCTGTTCCCCTGCCTCCCCGAAGACCAAAAAACCATGACTTTTGCAGATGTGAAGTTTCCTTGCGGAGATAGCCCATGCTATATCTTGCATTTGTTAGGAAAAACTGCTTATAGTATGAAAAGTGCCCATTGCAGAAAAAGCTCAAATTCGAAAAACAAACACATATTCCTGTTCCCCTGCCTCCCCGAAGACCAAAAAACCATGACTTTTGCAGATGTGAAGTTTCCTTGCGGAGATAGCCCATGCTATATCTTGCATTTGTTAGGAAAAACTGCTTAGAGCATGAAAAGTGCCCATTGCAGAAAGAGCTCAAATTCGAAAAACAAACACGTATTCATGTTCCCCCGGCTCACTGAACACCAAAAAACCATGACTTTTGCAGATCTGAAGTTTCCTTGCGGAGATAGCCCATGTTATATCTTGCATTTGTTAGGAAAAACTGCTTAGAGCATGAAGAGTGCCCTTTGCAGAAAGAGCTCAAATTCGAAAAACAAACACGTATTCATGTTCCCCCGGCTCACTGAACACCAAAAAACCATGAGTTTTGCAGATCTGAAGTTTCCTTGCGGAGATAGCCCATGCTATATCTTGCATTTGTTAGGAAAAACTGCTTATAGCATGAAAAGTGCCCATTGCAGATAGAGCTCAAATTCGCAAAACAAACACATATTCCTGTTCCCCTGCCTCCCCGAAGACCAAAAAACCATGACTTTTGCAGATCTGAAGTTTCCTTGCGGAGATAGCCCATGTTATATCTTGCATTTGTTAGGAAAAACTGTTTAGAGCATGAAAAGTGCCCATTGCAGAAAGAGCTCAAATTCGAAAAACAAACACGTATTCATGTTCCCCCGGCTCACTGAACACCAAAAAACCATGACTTTTGCAGATCTGAAGTTTCCTTGCGGAGATAGCCCATGTTATATCTTGCATTTGTTAGGAAAAACTGCTTAGAGCATGAAGAGTGCCCTTTGCAGAAAGAGCTCAAATTCGAAAAACAAACACATATTCCTGTTCCCCTGCCTCCCCGAAGATCAAAAAACCATGTCTTTTGCAGATCTGAAGTTTCCTTGCAGTGATAGCCCATGCTATATCTTGCATTTGTTAGGAAAAACTGCTTAGAGCATGAAAAGTGCCCATTGCAGAAAGAGCTCAAATTCGAAAAACAAACACGTATTCATGTTCCCCTGGGTCACTGAACACCAAAAAACCATGAGTTTTGCAGATCTGAAGTTTCCTTGCGGAGATAGCCCATGTTATATCTTGCATTTGTTAGGAAAAACTGCATATAGTATGAAAAGTGCCCATTGCAGAAAGAGCTCAAATTCGAAAAACAAACACATATTCCTGTTCCCCTGCCTCCCCGAAGACCAAAAAACCATGACTTTTGCAGATCTGAAGTTTCCTTGCGGAGATAGCCCATGCTATATCTTGCATTTGTTAGGAAAAACTGCTTATAGCATGAAAAGTGCCCATTGCAGATAGAGCTCAAATTCGCAAAACAAACACATATTCTTGTTCCCCTGCCTCCCCGAAGACCAAAAAACCATGACTTTTGCAGATCTGAAGTTTCCTTGCGGAGATAGCCCATGTTATATCTTGCATTTGTTAGGAAAAACTGCTTAGAGCATGAAAAGTGCCCATTGCAGAAAGAGCTCAAATTCGAAAAACAAACACGTATTCATGTTCCCCCGGCTCACTGAACACCAAAAAACCATGACTTTTGCAGATCTGAAGTTTCCTTGCGGAGATAGCCCATGTTATATCTTGCATTTGTTAGGAAAAACTGCTTATAGTATGAAAAGTGCCCATTGCAGAAAGAGCTCAAATTCGAAAAACAGACACATATTCCTGTTCCCCTGCCTCCCCGAAGATCAAAAAACCATGACTTTTGCAGATCTGAAGTTTCCTTGCAGAGATAGCCCATGCTATATCTTGCATTTGTTAGGAAAAACTGCTTAGAGCATGAAAAGTGCCCATTGCAGAAAGAGCTCAAATTCGAAAAACAAACACATATTCCTGTTCCCCTGCCTCCCCGAAGACCAAAAAACCATGACTTTTGCAGATGTGAAGTTTCCTTGCGGAGATAGCCCATGCTATATCTTGCATTTGTTAGGAAAAACTGCTTAGAGCATGAAAAGTGCCCATTGCAGAAAGAGCTCAAATTCGAAAAACAAACACGTATTCATGTTCCCCCGGCTCACTGAACACCAAAAAACCATGACTTTTGCAGATCTGAAGTTTCCTTGCGGAGATAGCCCATGTTATATCTTGCATTTGTTAGGAAAAACTGCTTAGAGCATGAAAAGTGCCCATTGCAGAAAGAGCTCAAATTCGAAAAACAAACACGTATTCATGTTCCCCCGGCTCACTGAACACCAAAAAACCATGAGTTTTGCAGATCTGAAGTTTCCTTGCAGAGATAGCCCATTTTATATCTTGCATTTGTTAGGAAAAACTGCTTATAGTATGAAAAGTGCCCATTGCAGAAAGAGCTCAAATTCGAAAAACAAACACATATTCCTGTTCCCCTGCCTCCCCGAAGACCAAAAAACCATCACTTTTCCGGATGTGAAGTTTCCTTGCGGAGATAGCCCATGCTATATCTTGCATTTGTTAGGAAAAACTGCTTAGAGCATGAAAAGTGCCCATTGCAGATAGAGCTCAAATTCGCAAAACAAACACATATTCCTGTTCCCCTGCCTCCCCGAAGACCAAAAAACCATGACTTTTGCAGATCTGAAGTTTCCTTGCGGAGATAGCCCATGCTATATCTTGCATTTGTTAGGAAAAACTGCTTAGAGCATGAAAAGTGCCCATTGCAGAAAGAGCTCAAATTCGAAAAACAAACACGTATTCATGTTCCCCCGGCTCACTGAACACCAAAAAACCATGACTTTTGCAGATCTGAAGTTTCCTTGCGGAGATAGCCCATGCTATATCTTGCATTTGTTAGGAAAAACTGCTTATAGCATGAAAAGTGCCCATTGCAGATAGAGCTCAAATTCGCAAAACAAACACATATTCCTCTTCCCCTGCCTCCCCGAAGACCAAAAAACCATGACTTTTGCAGATCTGAAGTTTCCTTGCGGAGATAGCCCATGTTATATCTTGCATTTGTTAGGAAAAACTGCTTAGAGCATGAAAAGTGCCCATTGCAGAAAGAGCTCAAATTCGAAAAACAAACACGTATTCATGTTCCCCCGGCTCACTGAACACCAAAAAACCATGACTTTTGCAGATCTGAAGTTTCCTTGCGGAGATAGCCCATGTTATATCTTGCATTTGTTAGGAAAAACTGCTTATAGTATGAAAAGTGCCCATTGCAGAAAGAGCTCAAATTCGAAAAACAGACACATATTCCTGTTCCCCTGCCTCCCCGAAGATCAAAAAACCATGACTTTTGCAGATCTGAAGTTTCCTTGCAGAGATAGCCCATGCTATATCTTGCATTTGTTAGGAAAAACTGCTTAGAGCTTGAAAAGTGCCCATTGCAGAAAGAGCTCAAATTCGAAAAACAAACACATATTCCTGTTCCCCTGCCTCCCCGAAGACCAAAAAACCATGACTTTTGCAGATGTGAAGTTTCCTTGCGGAGATAGCCCATGCTATATCTTGCATTTGTTAGGAAAAACTGCTTAGAGCATGAAAAGTGCCCATTGCAGAAAGAGCTCAAATTCGAAAAACAAACACGTATTCATGTTCCCCCGGCTCACTGAACACCAAAAAACCATGACTTTTGCAGATCTGAAGTTTCCTTGCGGAGATAGCCCATGTTATATCTTGCATTTGTTAGGAAAAACTGCTTAGAGCATGAAAAGTGCCCATTGCAGAAAGAGCTCAAATTCGAAAAACAAACACGTATTCATGTTCCCCCGGCTCACTGAACACCAAAAAACCATGAGTTTTGCAGATCTGAAGTTTCCTTGCAGAGATAGCCCATTTTATATCTTGCATTTGTTAGGAAAAACTGCTTATAGTATGAAAAGTGCCCATTGCAGAAAGAGCTCAAATTCGAAAAACAAACACATATTCCTGTTCCCCTGCCTCCCCGAAGATCAAAAAACCATGTCTTTTGCAGATCTGAAGTTTCCTTGCAGAGATAGCCCATGCTATATCTTGCATTTGTTAGGAAAAACTGCTTAGAGCATGAAAAGTGCCCATTGCAGATAGAGCTCAAATTCGCAAAACAAACACATATTCCTGTTCCCCTGCCTCCCCGAAGACCAAAAAACCATGACTTTTGCAGATCTGAAGTTTCCTTGCGGAGATAGCCCATGCTATATCTTGCATTTGTTAGGAAAAACTGCTTAGAGCATGAAAAGTGCCCATTGCAGAAAGAGCTCAAATTCGAAAAACAAACACGTATTCATGTTCCCCCGGCTCACTGAACACCAAAAAACCATGACTTTTGCAGATCTGAAGTTTCCTTGCGGAGATAGCCCATGCTATATCTTGCATTTGTTAGGAAAAACTGCTTATAGCATGAAAAGTGCCCATTGCAGATAGAGCTCAAATTCGCAAAACAAACACATATTCCTGTTCCCCTGCCTCCCCGAAGACCAAAAAACCATGACTTTTGCAGATCTGAAGTTTCCTTGCGGAGATAGCCCATGTTATATCTTGCATTTGTTAGGAAAAACTGCTTAGAGCATGAAAAGTGCCCATTGCAGAAAGAGCTCAAATTCGAAAAACAAACACGTATTCATGTTCCCCCGGCTCACTGAACACCAAAAAACCATGACTTTTGCAGATCTGAAGTTTCCTTGCGGAGATAGCCCATGCTATATCTTGCATTTGTTAGGAAAAACTGCTTATAGCATGAAAAGTGCCCATTGCAGATAGAGCTCAAATTCGCAAAACAAACACATATTCCTGTTCCCCTGCCTCCCCGAAGACCAAAAAACCATGACTTTTGCAGATCTGAAGTTTCCTTGCAGAGATAGCCCATGCTATATCTTGCATTTGTTAGGAAAAACTGCTTAGAGCATGAAAAGTGCCCATTGCAGAAAGAGCTCAAATTCGAAAAACAAACACGTATTCATGTTCCCCCGGCTCCCTGCGCCCTGTGCGTTCCCACAGAGAGGGCCTCCTCAGGGTGCCACCGGTCAGAGAATGCCGTCTGGTGGCCCCCAGGGGGAGATCCTTCTCTGTGGGCGCCCCGGAGCTATGGAACCAGTTACCGGTTGAGCTCCGGACGGCGCCCGATCTGCGCTCCTTTCGCCGCGATCTGAAAACATACTTGTTCGAGCAAGCCGGCCTGGCCTGAGGGGGGATTGGTGGGGTTTTTTTTATCATTCTTATTGGGGTTTTTTACTATGTATCAATTGTATTTTAATCGGGCATGCATTTAATTATCTTTTAATTTTTGTAAATTTCTGTGTTTTATTCTTGCCCTGTACACCGCCCTGAGGCCTTCGGGAGAAGGGCGGTATAGAAATGATAATAAATTAAATTAAATTAAATTAAAAGTGCCCATTGCAGAAAGAGCTCAAATTCGAAAAACAGACACATATTCCTGTTCCCCTGCCTCCCCGAAGACCAAAAAACCATGACTTTTGCAGATCTGAAGTTTCCTTGCGGAGATAGCCCATGCTATATCTTGCATTTGTTAGGAAAAACTGCTTATAGCATGAAAAGTGCCCATTGCAGATAGAGCTCAAATTCGCAAAACAAACACATATTCCTGTTCCCCTGCCTCCCCGAAGACCAAAAAACCATGACTTTTGCAGATGTGAAGTTTCCTTGCGGAGATAGACCATGCTATATCTTGCATTTGTTAGGAAAAACTGCTTAGAGCATGAAAAGTGCCCATTGCAGAAAGAGCTCAAATTCGAAAAACAAACACGTATTCATGTTCCCCCGGCTCACTGAACACCAAAAAACCATGACTTTTGCAGATCTGAAGTTTCCTTGCGGAGATAGCCCATGCTATATCTTGCATTTGTTAGGAAAAACTGCTTATAGCATGAAAAGTGCCCATTGCAGATAGAGCTCAAATTCGCAAAACAAACACATATTCCTGTTCCCCTGCCTCCCCGAAGACCAAAAAACCATGACTTTTGCAGATCTGAAGTTTCCTTGCGGAGATAGCCCATGTTATATCTTGCATTTGTTAGGAAAAACTGCTTAGAGCATGAAAAGTGCCCATTGCAGAAAGAGCTCAAATTCGAAAAACAAACACGTATTCATGTTCCCCCGGCTCACTGAACACCAAAAAACCATGACTTTTGCAGATCTGAAGTTTCCTTGCGGAGATAGCCCATGTTATATCTTGCATTTGTTAGGAAAAACTGCTTATAGTATGAAAAGTGCCCATTGCAGAAAGAGCTCAAATTCGAAAAACAGACACATATTCCTGTTCCCCTGCCTCCCCGAAGATCAAAAAACCATGACTTTTGCAGATCTGAAGTTTCCTTGCAGAGATAGCCCATGCTATATCTTGCATTTGTTAGGAAAAACTGCTTAGAGCTTGAAAAGTGCCCATTGCAGAAAGAGCTCAAATTCGAAAAACAAACACATATTCCTGTTCCCCTGCCTCCCCGAAGACCAAAAAACCATGACTTTTGCAGATCTGAAGTTTCCTTGCGGAGATAGCCCATGCTATATCTTGCATTTGTTAGGAAAAACTGCTTAGAGCATGAAAAGTGCCCATTGCAGAAAGAGCTCAAATTCGAAAAACAAACACGTATTCATGTTCCCCCGGCTCACTGAACACCAAAAAACCATGACTTTTGCAGATCTGAAGTTTCCTTGCGGAGATAGCCCATGTTATATCTTGCATTTGTTAGGAAAAACTGCTTAGAGCATGAAAAGTGCCCATTGCAGAAAGAGCTCAAATTCGAAAAACAAACACGTATTCATGTTCCCCCGGCTCACTGAACACCAAAAAACCATGAGTTTTGCAGATCTGAAGTTTCCTTGCAGAGATAGCCCATTTTATATCTTGCATTTGTTAGGAAAAACTGCTTATAGTATGAAAAGTGCCCATTGCAGAAAGAGCTCAAATTCGAAAAACAAACACATATTCCTGTTCCCCTGCCTCCCCGAAGATCAAAAAACCATGTCTTTTGCAGATCTGAAGTTTCCTTGCAGAGATAGCCCATGCTATATCTTGCATTTGTTAGGAAAAACTGCTTAGAGCATGAAAAGTGCCCATTGCAGAAAGAGCTCAAATTCGAAAAACAAACACGTATTCATGTTCCCCCGGCTCACTGAACACCAAAAAACCATGAGTTTTGCAGATCTGAAGTTTCCTTGCGGAGATAGCCCATGTTATATCTTGCATTTGTTAGGAAAAACTGCATATAGTATGAAAAGTGCCCATTGCAGAAAGAGCTCAAATTCGAGAAACAAACACATATTCCTGTTCCCCTGCCTCCCCGAAGACCAAAAAACCATGACTTTTGCAGATCTGAAGTTTCCTTGCGGAGATAGCCCATCCTATATCTTGCATTTGTTAGGAAAAACTGCTTATAGCATGAAAAGTGCCCATTGCAGATAGAGCTCAAATTCGCAAAACAAACACATATTCCTGTTCCCCTGCCTCCCCGAAGACCAAAAAACCATGACTTTTGCAGATCTGAAGTTTCCTTGCAGAGATAGCCCATGCTATATCTTGCATTTGTTAGGAAAAACTGCTTAGAGCATGAAAAGTGCCCATTGCAGAAAGAGCTCAAATTCGAAAAACAAACACGTATTCATGTTCCCCCGGCTCCCTGCGCCCTGTGCGTTCCCACAGAGAGGGCCTCCTCAGGGTGCCACCGGTCAGAGAATGCCGTCTGGTGGCCCCCAGGGGGAGATCCTTCTCTGTGGGCGCCCCGGAGCTATGGAACCAGTTACCGGTTGAGCTCCGGACGGCGCCCGATCTGCGCTCCTTTCGCCGCGATCTGAAAACATACTTGTTCGAGCAAGCCGGCCTGGCCTGAGGGGGGATTGGTGGGGTTTTTTTTATCATTCTTATTGGGGTTTTTTACTATGTATCAATTGTATTTTAATCGGGCATGCATTTAATTATCTTTTAATTTTTGTAAATTTCTGTGTTTTATTCTTGCCCTGTACACCGCCCTGAGGCCTTCGGGAGAAGGGCGGTATAGAAATGATAATAAATTAAATTAAATTAAATTAAAAGTGCCCATTGCAGAAAGAGCTCAAATTCGAAAAACAGACACATATTCCTGTTCCCCTGCCTCCCCGAAGACCAAAAAACCATGACTTTTGCAGATCTGAAGTTTCCTTGCGGAGATAGCCCATGCTATATCTTGCATTTGTTAGGAAAAACTGCTTATAGCATGAAAAGTGCCCATTGCAGATAGAGCTCAAATTCGCAAAACAAACACATATTCCTGTTCCCCTGCCTCCCCGAAGACCAAAAAACCATGACTTTTGCAGATGTGAAGTTTCCTTGCGGAGATAGCCCATGCTATATCTTGCATTTGTTAGGAAAAACTGCTTATAGTATGAAAAGTGCCCATTGCAGAAAAAGCTCAAATTAGAAAAACAAACACATATTCCTGTTCCCCTGCCTCCCCGAAGACCAAAAAACCATGACTTTTGCAGATGTGAAGTTTCCTTGCGGAGATAGCCCATGCTATATCTTGCATTTGTTAGGAAAAACTGCTTAGAGCATGAAAAGTGCCCATTGCAGAAAGAGCTCAAATTCGAAAAACAAACACGTATTCATGTTCCCTTGTCTCCCCGAAGACCAAAAAACCATGACTTTTGCAGATCTGAAGTTTCCTTGCGGAGATAGCCCATGCTATATCTTGTATTTGTTAGGAAAAACTGCTTATAGCATGAAAAGCGCCCATTGCAGATAGAGCTCAAATTCGCAAAACAAACACATATTCCTGTTCCCCTGCCTCCCCGAAGACCAAAAAACCATGACTTTTGCAGATGTGAAGTTTCCTTGCGGAGATAGCCCATGCTATATCTTGCATTTGTTAGGAAAAACTGCTTATAGTATGAAAAGTGCCCATTGCAGAAAAAGCTCAAATTCGAAAAACAAACACATATTCCTGTTCCCCTGCCTCCCCGAAGACCAAAAAACCATGACTTTTGCAGATGTGAAGTTTCCTTGCGGAGATAGCCCATGCTATATCTTGCATTTGTTAGGAAAAACTGCTTAGAGCATGAAAAGTGCCCATTGCAGAAAGAGCTCAAATTCGAAAAACAAACACGTATTCATGTTCCCCCGGCTCACTGAACACCAAAAAACCATGACTTTTGCAGATCTGAAGTTTCCTTGCGGAGATAGCCCATGTTATATCTTGCATTTGTTAGGAAAAACTGCTTAGAGCATGAAGAGTGCCCTTTGCAGAAAGAGCTCAAATTCGAAAAACAAACACGTATTCATGTTCCCCCGGCTCACTGAACACCAAAAAACCATGAGTTTTGCAGATCTGAAGTTTCCTTGCGGAGATAGCCCATGCTATATCTTGCATTTGTTAGGAAAAACTGCTTATAGCATGAAAAGTGCCCATTGCAGATAGAGCTCAAATTCGCAAAACAAACACATATTCCTGTTCCCCTGCCTCCCCGAAGACCAAAAAACCATGACTTTTGCAGATCTGAAGTTTCCTTGCGGAGATAGCCCATGCTATATCTTGCATTTGTTAGGAAAAACTGCTTAGAGCATGAAAAGTGCCCATTGCAGAAAGAGCTCAAATTCGAAAAACAAACACGTATTCATGTTCCCCCGGCTCACTGAACACCAAAAAACCATGACTTTTGCAGATCTGAAGTTTCCTTGCGGAGATAGCCCATGTTATATCTTGCATTTGTTAGGAAAAACTGCTTATAGTATGAAAAGTGCCCATTGCAGAAAGAGCTCAAATTCGAAAAACAGACACATATTCCTGTTCCCCTGCCTCCCCGAAGATCAAAAAACCATGACTTTTGCAGATCTGAAGTTTCCTTGCAGAGATAGCCCATGCTATATCTTGCATTTGTTAGGAAAAACTGCTTAGAGCATGAAAAGTGCCCATTGCAGAAAGAGCTCAAATTCGAAAAACAAACACATATTCCTGTTCCCCTGCCTCCCCGAAGACCAAAAAACCATGACTTTTGCAGATGTGAAGTTTCCTTGCGGAGATAGCCCATGCTATATCTTGCATTTGTTAGGAAAAACTGTTTAGAGCATGAAAAGTGCCCATTGCAGAAAGAGCTCAAATTCGAAAAACAAACACGTATTCATGTTCCCCCGGCTCACTGAACACCAAAAAACCATGACTTTTGCAGATGTGAAGTTTCCTTGCGGAGATAGCCCATTTTATATCTTGCATTTGTTAGGAAAAACTGCTTATAGTATGAAAAGTGCCCATTGCAGAAAGAGCTCAAATTCGAAAAACAAACACATATTCCTGTTCCCCTGCCTCCCCGAAGATCAAAAAACCATGTCTTTTGCAGATCTGAAGTTTCCTTGCAGTGATAGCCCATGCTATATCTTGCATTTGTTAGGAAAAACTGCTTAGAGCATGAAAAGTGCCCATTGCAGAAAGAGCTCAAATTCGAAAAACAAACACGTATTCATGTTCCCCCGGCTCACTGAACACCAAAAAACCATGAGTTTTGCAGATCTGAAGTTTCCTTGCGGAGATAGCCCATGTTATATCTTGCATTTGTTAGGAAAAACTGCATATAGTATGAAAAGTGCCCATTGCAGAAAGAGCTCAAATTCGAAAAACAAACACATATTCCTGTTCCCCTGCCTCCCCGAAGACCAAAAAACCATGACTTTTGCAGATCTGAAGTTTCCTTGCAGAGATAGCCCATGCTATATCTTGCATTTGTTAGGAAAAACTGCTTATAGCATGAAAAGTGCCCATTGCAGATAGAGCTCAAATTCGCAAAACAAACACATATTCCTGTTCCCCTGCCTCCCCGAAGACCAAAAAACCATGACTTTTGCAGATCTGAAGTTTCCTTGCGGAGATAGCCCATGCTATATCTTGCATTTGTTAGGAAAAACTGCTTATAGTATGAAAAGTGCCCATTGCAGAAAAAGCTCAAATTCGAAAAACAAACACATATTCCTGTTCCCCTGCCTCCCCGAAGACCAAAAAACCATGACTTTTGCAGATGTGAAGTTTCCTTGCGGAGATAGCCCATGCTATATCTTGCATTTGTTAGGAAAAACTGCTTAGAGCATGAAAAGTGCCCATTGCAGAAAGAGCTCAAATTCGAAAAACAAACACGTATTCATGTTCCCCCGGCTCACTGAACACCAAAAAACCATGACTTTTGCAGATCTGAAGTTTCCTTGCGGAGATAGCCCATTTTATATCTTGCATTTGTTAGGAAAAACTGCTTATAGTATGAAAAGTGCCCATTGCAGAAAGAGCTCAAATTCGAAAAACAAACACATATTCCTGTTCCCCTGCCTCCCCGAAGATCAAAAAACCATGTCTTTTGCAGATCTGAAGTTTCCTTGCAGTGATAGCCCATGCTATATCTTGCATTTGTTAGGAAAATCTGCTTAGAGCATGAAAAGTGCCCATTGCAGAAAGAGCTCAAATTCGAAAAACAAACACGTATTCATGTTCCCCCGGCTCACTGAACACCAAAAAACCATGAGTTTTGCAGATCTGAAGTTTCCTTGCGGAGATAGCCCATGTTATATCTTGCATTTGTTAGAAAAAACTGCATATAGTATGAAAAGTGCCCATTGCAGAAAGAGCTCAAATTCGAAAAACAAACACATATTCCTGTTCCCCTGCCTCCCCGAAGACCAAAAAACCATGACTTTTGCAGATCTGAAGTTTCCTTGCAGAGATAGCCCATGCTATATCTTGCATTTGTTAGGAAAAACTGCTTATAGCATGAAAAGTGCCCATTGCAGATAGAGCTCAAATTCGCAAAACAAACACATATTCCTGTTCCCCTGCCTCCCCGAAGACCAAAAAACCATGACTTTTGCAGATCTGAAGTTTCCTTGCGGAGATAGCCCATGCTATATCTTGCATTTGTTAGGAAAAACTGCTTATAGTATGAAAAGTGCCCATTGCAGAAAAAGCTCAAATTCGAAAAACAAACACATATTCCTGTTCCCCTGCCTCCCCGAAGACCAAAAAACCATGACTTTTGCAGATGTGAAGTTTCCTTGCGGAGATAGCCCATGCTATATCTTGCATTTGTTAGGAAAAACTGCTTAGAGCATGAAAAGTGCCCATTGCAGAAAGAGCTCAAATTCGAAAAACAAACACGTATTCATGTTCCCCCGGCTCACTGAACACCAAAAAACCATGACTTTTGCAGATCTGAAGTTTCCTTGCGGAGATAGCCCATGTTATATCTTGCATTTGTTAGGAAAAACTGCTTATAGTATGAAAAGTGCCCATTGCAGAAAGAGCTCAAATTCGAAAAACAGACACATATTCCTGTTCCCCTGCCTCCCCGAAGATCAAAAAACCATGACTTTTGCAGATCTGAAGTTTCCTTGCAGAGATAGCCCATGCTATATCTTGCATTTGTTAGGAAAAACTGCTTAGAGCATGAAAAGTGCCCATTGCAGAAAGAGCTCAAATTCGAAAAACAAACACATATTCCTGTTCCCCTGCCTCCCCGAAGACCAAAAAACCATGACTTTTGCAGATGTGAAGTTTCCTTGCGGAGATAGCCCATGTTATATCTTGCATTTGTTAGGAAAAACTGTTTAGAGCATGAAAAGTGCCCATTGCAGAAAGAGCTCAAATTCGAAAAACAAACACGTATTCATGTTCCCCCGGCTCACTGAACACCAAAAAACCATGACTTTTGCAGATCTGAAGTTTCCTTGCGGAGATAGCCCATGTTATATCTTGCATTTGTTAGGAAAAACTGCTTAGAGCATGAAGAGTGCCCTTTGCAGAAAGAGCTCAAATTCGAAAAACAAACACATATTCCTGTTCCCCTGCCTCCCCGAAGATCAAAAAACCATGTCTTTTGCAGATCTGAAGTTTCCTTGCAGTGATAGCCCATGCTATATCTTGCATTTGTTAGGAAAAACTGCTTATAGCATGAAAAGTGCCCATTGCAGATAGAGCTCAAATTCGCAAAACAAACACATATTCCTGTTCCCCTGCCTCCCCGAAGACCAAAAAACCATGACTTTTGCAGATCTGAAGTTTCCTTGCGGAGATAGCCCATGCTATATCTTGCATTTGTTAGGAAAAACTGCTTATAGCATGAAAAGTGCCCATTGCAGATAGAGCTCAAATTCGCAAAACAAACACATATTCCTGTTCCCCTGCCTCCCCGAAGACCAAAACACCATCACTTTTCCGGATGTGAAGTTTCCTTGCGGAGATAGCCCATGCTATATCTTGCATTTGTTAGGAAAAACTGCTTAGAGCATGAAAAGTGCCCATTGCAGATAGAGCTCAAATTCGCAAAACAAACACATATTCCTGTTCCCCTGCCTCCCCGAAGACAAAAAAACCATGACTTTTGCAGATCTGAAGTTTCCTTGCGGAGATAGCCCATGCTATATCTTGCATTTGTTAGGAAAAACTGCTTAGAGCATGAAAAGTGCCCATTGCAGAAAGAGCTCAAATTCGCAAAACAAACACATATTCCTGTTCCCCTGCCTCCCCGAAGACCAAAAAACCATGACTTTTGCAGATCTGAAGTTTCCTTGCGGAGATAGCCCATGCTATATCTTGCATTTGTTAGGAAAAACTGCTTATAGTATGAAAAGTGCCCATTGCAGAAAAAGCTCAAATTCGAAAAACAAACACATATTCCTGTTCCCCTGCCTCCCCGAAGACCAAAAAACCATGACTTTTGCAGATGTGAAGTTTCCTTGCGGAGATAGCCCATGCTATATCTTGCATTTGTTAGGAAAAACTGCTTAGAGCATGAAAAGTGCCCATTGCAGAAAGAGCTCAAATTCGAAAAACAAACACGTATTCATGTTCCCCCGGCTCACTGAACACCAAAAAACCATGACTTTTGCAGATCTGAAGTTTCCTTGCGGAGATAGCCCATGTTATATCTTGCATTTGTTAGGAAAAACTGCTTATAGTATGAAAAGTGCCCATTGCAGAAAGAGCTCAAATTCGAAAAACAGACACATATTCCTGTTCCCCTGCCTCCCCGAAGATCAAAAAACCATGACTTTTGCAGATCTGAAGTTTCCTTGCAGAGATAGCCCATGCTATATCTTGCATTTGTTAGGAAAAACTGCTTAGAGCATGAAAAGTGCCCATTGCAGAAAGAGCTCAAATTCGAAAAACAAACACATATTCCTGTTCCCCTGCCTCCCCGAAGACCAAAAAACCATGACTTTTGCAGATGTGAAGTTTCCTTGCGGAGATAGCCCATGTTATATCTTGCATTTGTTAGGAAAAACTGTTTAGAGCATGAAAAGTGCCCATTGCAGAAAGAGCTCAAATTCGAAAAACAAACACGTATTCATGTTCCCCCGGCTCACTGAACACCAAAAAACCATGACTTTTGCAGATCTGAAGTTTCCTTGCGGAGATAGCCCATGTTATATCTTGCATTTGTTAGGAAAAACTGCTTAGAGCATGAAGAGTGCCCTTTGCAGAAAGAGCTCAAATTCGAAAAACAAACACATATTCCTGTTCCCCTGCCTCCCCGAAGATCAAAAAACCATGTCTTTTGCAGATCTGAAGTTTCCTTGCAGTGATAGCCCATGCTATATCTTGCATTTGTTAGGAAAAACTGCTTATAGCATGAAAAGTGCCCATTGCAGATAGAGCTCAAATTCGCAAAACAAACACATATTCCTGTTCCCCTGCCTCCCCGAAGACCAAAAAACCATGACTTTTGCAGATCTGAAGTTTCCTTGCGGAGATAGCCCATGCTATATCTTGCATTTGTTAGGAAAAACTGCTTATAGCATGAAAAGTGCCCATTGCAGATAGAGCTCAAATTCGCAAAACAAACACATATTCCTGTTCCCCTGCCTCCCCGAAGACCAAAACACCATCACTTTTCCGGATGTGAAGTTTCCTTGCGGAGATAGCCCATGCTATATCTTGCATTTGTTAGGAAAAACTGCTTAGAGCATGAAAAGTGCCCATTGCAGATAGAGCTCAAATTCGCAAAACAAACACATATTCCTGTTCCCCTGCCTCCCCGAAGACAAAAAAACCATGACTTTTGCAGATCTGAAGTTTCCTTGCGGAGATAGCCCATGCTATATCTTGCATTTGTTAGGAAAAACTGCTTAGAGCATGAAAAGTGCCCATTGCAGAAAGAGCTCAAATTCGAAAAACAAACACGTATTCATGTTCCCCTGCCTCCCCGAAGACCAAAAAACCATGACTTTTGCAGATCTGAAGTTTCCTTGCGGAGATAGCCCATTTTATATCTTGCATTTGTTAGGAAAAACTGCTTATAGTATGAAAAGTGCCCATTGCAGAAAGAGCTCAAATTCGAAAAACAAACACATATTCCTGTTCCCCTGCCTCCCCGAAGATCAAAAAACCATGTCTTTTGCAGATCTGAAGTTTCCTTGCAGTGATAGCCCATGCTATATCTTGCATTTGTTAGGAAAATCTGCTTAGAGCATGAAAAGTGCCCATTGCAGAAAGAGCTCAAATTCGAAAAACAAACACGTATTCATGTTCCCCCGGCTCACTGAACACCAAAAAACCATGAGTTTTGCAGATCTGAAGTTTCCTTGCGGAGATAGCCCATGTTATATCTTGCATTTGTTAGGAAAAACTGCATATAGTATGAAAAGTGCCCATTGCAGAAAGAGCTCAAATTCGAAAAACAAACACATATTCCTGTTCCCCTGCCTCCCCGAAGACCAAAAAACCATGACTTTTGCAGATCTGAAGTTTCCTTGCAGAGATAGCCCATGCTATATCTTGCATTTGTTAGGAAAAACTGCTTATAGCATGAAAAGTGCCCATTGCAGATAGAGCTCAAATTCGCAAAACAAACACATATTCCTGTTCCCCTGCCTCCCCGAAGACCAAAAAACCATGACTTTTGCAGATCTGAAGTTTCCTTGCGGAGATAGCCCATGCTATATCTTGCATTTGTTAGGAAAAACTGCTTATAGCATGAAAAGTGCCCATTGCAGATAGAGCTCAAATTCGCAAAACAAACACATATTCCTGTTCCCCTGCCTCCCCGAAGACCAAAAAACCATGACTTTTGCAGATCTGAAGTTTCCTTGCGGAGATAGCCCATGCTATATCTTGCATTTGTTAGGAAAAACTGCTTAGAGCATGAAAAGTGCCCATTGCAGAAAGAGCTCAAATTCGAAAAACAAACACGTATTCATGTTCCCCCGGCTCACTGAACACCAAAAAACCATGACTTTTGCAGATCTGAAGTTTCCTTGCGGAGATAGCCCATTTTATATCTTGCATTTGTTAGGAAAAACTGCTTATAGTATGAAAAGTGCCCATTGCAGAAAGAGCTCAAATTCGAAAAACTAACACGTATTCATGTTCCCCCGGCTCACTGAACACCAAAAAACCATGACTTTTGCAGATCTGAAGTTTCCTTGCGGAGATAGCCCATGTTATATCTTGCATTTGTTAGGAAAAACTGCTTATAGTATGAAAAGTGCCCATTGCAGAAAGAGCTCAAATTCGAAAAACAGACACATATTCCTGTTCCCCTGCCTCCCCGAAGATCAAAAAACCATGACTTTTGCAGATCTGAAGTTTCCTTGCAGAGATAGCCCATGCTATATCTTGCATTTGTTAGGAAAAACTGCTTAGAGCATGAAAAGTGCCCATTGCAGAAAGAGCTCAAATTCGAAAAACAAACACATATTCCTGTTCCCCTGCCTCCCCGAAGACCAAAAAACCATGACTTTTGCAGATGTGAAGTTTCCTTGCGGAGATAGCCCATGTTATATCTTGCATTTGTTAGGAAAAACTGTTTAGAGCATGAAAAGTGCCCATTGCAGAAAGAGCTCAAATTCGAAAAACAAACACGTATTCATGTTCCCCCGGCTCACTGAACACCAAAAAACCATGACTTTTGCAGATCTGAAGTTTCCTTGCGGAGATAGCCCATGTTATATCTTGCATTTGTTAGGAAAAACTGCTTAGAGCATGAAGAGTGCCCTTTGCAGAAAGAGCTCAAATTCGAAAAACAAACACATATTCCTGTTCCCCTGCCTCCCCGAATATCAAAAAACCATGTCTTTTGCAGATCTGAAGTTTCCTTGCAGTGATAGCCCATGCTATATCTTGCATTTGTTAGGAAAAACTGCTTAGAGCATGAAAAGTGCCCATTGCAGAAAGAGCTCAAATTCGAAAAACAAACACGTATTCATGTTCCCCCGGCTCACTGAACACCAAAAAACCATGAGTTTTGCAGATCTGAAGTTTCCTTGCGGAGATAGCCCATGTTATATCTTGCATTTGTTAGGAAAAACTGCATATAGTATGAAAAGTGCCCATTGCAGAAAGAGCTCAAATTCGAAAAACAAACACATATTCCTGTTCCCCTGCCTCCCCGAAGACCAAAAAACCATGACTTTTGCAGATCTGAAGTTTCCTTGCGGAGATAGCCCATGCTATATCTTGCATTTGTTAGGAAAAACTGCTTATAGCATGAAAAGTGCCCATTGCAGATAGAGCTCAAATTCGCAAAACAAACACATATTCCTGTTCCCCTGCCTCCCCGAAGACCAAAAAACCATGACTTTTGCAGATCTGAAGTTTCCTTGCGGAGATAGCCCATGTTATATCTTGCATTTGTTAGGAAAAACTGCTTAGAGCATGAAAAGTGCCCATTGCAGAAAGAGCTCAAATTCGAAAAACAAACACGTATTCATGTTCCCCCGGCTCACTGAACACCAAAAAACCATGACTTTTGCAGATCTGAAGTTTCCTTGCGGAGATAGCCCATGTTTATATCTTGCATTTGTTAGGAAAAACTGCTTATAGTATGAAAAGTGCCCATTGCAGAAAGAGCTCAAATTCGAAAAACAGACACATATTCCTGTTCCCCTGCCTCCCCGAAGATCAAAAAACCATGACTTTTGCAGATCTGAAGTTTCCTTGCAGAGATAGCCCATGCTATATCTTGCATTTGTTAGGAAAAACTGCTTATAGCATGAAAAGTGCCCATTGCAGATAGAGCTCAAATTCGCAAAACAAACACATATTCCTGTTCCCCTGCCTCCCCGAAGACCAAAAAACCATGACTTTTGCAGATCTGAAGTTTCCTTGCGGAGATAGCCCATGCTATATCTTGCATTTGTTAGGAAAAACTGCTTATAGCATGAAAAGTGCCCATTGCAGATAGAGCTCAAATTCGCAAAACAAACACATATTCCTGTTCCCCTGCCTCCCCGAAGACCAAAAAACCATCACTTTTCCGGATGTGAAGTTTCCTTGCGGAGATAGCCCATGCTATATCTTGCATTTGTTAGGAAAAACTGCTTATAGCACGAAAAGTGCCCATTGCAGATAGAGCTCAAATTCGCAAAACAAACACATATTCCTGTTCCCCTGCCTCCCCGAAGACAAAAAAACCATGACTTTTGCAGATCTCAAGTTTCCTTGCGGAGATAGCCCATGCTATATCTTGCATTTGTTAGGAAAAACTGCTTAGAGCATGAAAAGTGCCCATTGCAGAAAGAGCTCAAATTCGAAAAACAAACACGTATTCATGTTCCCCCGGCTCACTGAACACCAAAAAACCATGACTTTTGCAGATCTGAAGTTTCCTTGCGGAGATAGCCCATTTTATATCTTGCATTTGTTAGGAAAAACTGCTTATAGTATGAAAAGTGCCCATTGCAGAAAGAGCTCAAATTCGAAAAACAAACACATATTCCTGTTCCCCTGCCTCCCCGAAGATCAAAAAACCATGTCTTTTGCAGATCTGAAGTTTCCTTGCAGTGATAGCCCATGCTATATCTTGCATTTGTTAGGAAAATCTGCTTAGAGCATGAAAAGTGCCCATTGCAGAAAGAGCTCAAATTCGAAAAACAAACACGTATTCATGTTCCCCCGGCTCACTGAACACCAAAAAACCATGAGTTTTGCAGATCTGAAGTTTCCTTGCGGAGATAGCCCATGTTATATCTTGCATTTGTTAGGAAAAACTGCATATAGTATGAAAAGTGCCCATTGCAGAAAGAGCTCAAATTCGAAAAACAAACACATATTCCTGTTCCCCTGCCTCCCCGAAGACCAAAAAACCATGACTTTTGCAGATCTGAAGTTTCCTTGCAGAGATAGCCCATGCTATATCTTGCATTTGTTAGGAAAAACTGCTTATAGCATGAAAAGTGCCCATTGCAGATAGAGCTCAAATTCGCAAAACAAACACATATTCCTGTTCCCCTGCCTCCCCGAAGACCAAAAAACCATGACTTTTGCAGATCTGAAGTTTCCTTGCGGAGATAGCCCATGCTATATCTTGCATTTGTTAGGAAAAACTGCTTATAGCATGAAAAGTGCCCATTGCAGATAGAGCTCAAATTCGCAAAACAAACACATATTCCTGTTCCCCTGCCTCCCCGAAGACCAAAAAACCATGACTTTTGCAGATCTGAAGTTTCCTTGCGGAGATAGCCCATGCTATATCTTGCATTTGTTAGGAAAAACTGCTTATAGTATGAAAAGTGGCCATTGCAGAAAAAGCTCAAATTCGAAAAACAAACACATATTCCTGTTCCCCTGCCTCCCCGAACACCAAAAAACCATGACTTTTGCAGATGTGAAGTTTCCTTGCGGAGATAGCCCATGCTATATCTTGCATTTGTTAGGAAAAACTGCTTAGAGCATGAAAAGTGCCCATTGCAGAAAGAGCTCAAATTCGAAAAACAAACACGTATTCATGTTCCCCCGGCTCACTGAACACCAAAAAACCATGACTTTTGCAGATCTGAAGTTTCCTTGCGGAGATAGCCCATGTTATATCTTGCATTTCTTAGGAAAAACTGCTTATAGTATGAAAAGTGCCCATTGCAGAAAGAGCTCAAATTCGAAAAACAGACACATATTCCTGTTCCCCTGCCTCCCCGAAGATCAAAAAACCATGACTTTTGCAGATCTGAAGTTTCCTTGCAGAGATAGCCCATGCTATATCTTGCATTTGTTAGGAAAAACTGCTTAGAGCATGAAGAGTGCCCTTTGCAGAAAGAGCTCAAATTCGAAAAACAAACACATATTCCTGTTCCCCTGCCTCCCCGAAGATCAAAAAACCATGTCTTTTGCAGATCTGAAGTTTCCTTGCAGTGATAGCCCATGCTATATCTTGCATTTGTTAGGAAAAACTGCTTAGAGCATGAAAAGTGCCCATTGCAGAAAGAGCTCAAATTCGAAAAACAAACACGTATTCATGTTCCCCCGGCTCACTGAACACCAAAAAACCATGAGTTTTGCAGATCTGAAGTTTCCTTGCGGAGATAGCCCATGTTATATCTTGCATTTGTTAGGAAAAACTGCATATAGTATGAAAAGTGCCCATTGCAGAAAGAGCTCAAATTCGAAAAACAAACACATATTCCTGTTCCCCTGCCTCCCCGAAGACCAAAAAACCATGACTTTTGCAGATCTGAAGTTTCCTTGCGGAGATAGCCCATGCTATATCTTGCATTTGTTAGGAAAAACTGCTTATAGCATGAAAAGTGCCCATTGCAGATAGAGCTCAAATTCGCAAAACAAACACATATTCCTGTTCCCCTGCCTCCCCGAAGACCAAAAAACCATCACTTTTCCGGATGTGAAGTTTCCTTGCGGAGATAGCCCATGCTATATCTTGCATTTGTTAGGAAAAACTGCTTAGAGCATGAAAAGTGCCCATTGCAGAAAGAGCTCAAATTCGAAAAACAAACACGTATTCATGTTCCCCCGGCTCACTGAACACCAAAAAACCATGACTTTTGCAGATCTGAAGTTTCCTTGCGGAGATAGCCCATGTTATATCTTGCATTTGTTAGGAAAAACTGCTTATAGTATGAAAAGTGCCCATTGCAGAAAGAGCTCAAATTCGAAAAACAAACACATATTCCTGTTCCCCTGCCTCCCCGAAGACCAAAAAACCATGACTTTTGCAGATCTGAAGTTTCCTTGCAGAGATAGCCCATGCTATATCTTGCATTTGTTAGGAAAAACTGCTTATAGCATGAAAAGTGCCCATTGCAGATAGAGCTCAAATTCGCAAAACAAACACATATTCCTGTTCCCCTGCCTCCCCGAAGACCAAAAAACCATGACTTTTGCAGATCTGAAGTTTCCTTGCGGAGATAGCCCATGCTATATCTTGCATTTGTTAGGAAAAACTGCTTATAGTATGAAAAGTGGCCATTGCAGAAAAAGCTCAAATTCGAAAAACAAACACATATTCCTGTTCCCCTGCCTCCCCGAACACCAAAAAACCATGACTTTTGCAGATGTGAAGTTTCCTTGCGGAGATAGCCCATGCTATATCTTGCATTTGTTAGGAAAAACTGCTTAGAGCATGAAAAGTGCCCATTGCAGAAAGAGCTCAAATTCGAAAAACAAACACGTATTCATGTTCCCCCGGCTCACTGAACACCAAAAAACCATGACTTTTGCAGATCTGAAGTTTCCTTGCGGAGATAGCCCATGTTATATCTTGCATTTCTTAGGAAAAACTGCTTATAGTATGAAAAGTGCCCATTGCAGAAAGAGCTCAAATTCGAAAAACAGACACATATTCCTGTTCCCCTGCCTCCCCGAAGATCAAAAAACCATGACTTTTGCAGATCTGAAGTTTCCTTGCAGAGATAGCCCATGCTATATCTTGCATTTGTTAGGAAAAACTGCTTAGAGCATGAAGAGTGCCCTTTGCAGAAAGAGCTCAAATTCGAAAAACAAACACATATTCCTGTTCCCCTGCCTCCCCGAAGATCAAAAAACCATGTCTTTTGCAGATCTGAAGTTTCCTTGCAGTGATAGCCCATGCTATATCTTGCATTTGTTAGGAAAAACTGCTTAGAGCATGAAAAGTGCCCATTGCAGAAAGAGCTCAAATTCGAAAAACAAACACGTATTCATGTTCCCCCGGCTCACTGAACACCAAAAAACCATGAGTTTTGCAGATCTGAAGTTTCCTTGCGGAGATAGCCCATGTTATATCTTGCATTTGTTAGGAAAAACTGCATATAGTATGAAAAGTGCCCATTGCAGAAAGAGCTCAAATTCGAAAAACAAACACATATTCCTGTTCCCCTGCCTCCCCGAAGACCAAAAAACCATGACTTTTGCAGATCTGAAGTTTCCTTGCGGAGATAGCCCATGCTATATCTTGCATTTGTTAGGAAAAACTGCTTATAGCATGAAAAGTGCCCATTGCAGATAGAGCTCAAATTCGCAAAACAAACACATATTCCTGTTCCCCTGCCTCCCCGAAGACCAAAAAACCATCACTTTTCCGGATGTGAAGTTTCCTTGCGGAGATAGCCCATGCTATATCTTGCATTTGTTAGGAAAAACTGCTTAGAGCATGAAAAGTGCCCATTGCAGAAAGAGCTCAAATTCGAAAAACAAACACGTATTCATGTTCCCCCGGCTCACTGAACACCAAAAAACCATGACTTTTGCAGATCTGAAGTTTCCTTGCGGAGATAGCCCATGTTATATCTTGCATTTGTTAGGAAAAACTGCTTATAGTATGAAAAGTGCCCATTGCAGAAAGAGCTCAAATTCGAAAAACAAACACATATTCCTGTTCCCCTGCCTCCCCGAAGATCAAAAAACCATGTCTTTTGCAGATCTGAAGTTTCCTTGCGGAGATAGCCCATGTTATATCTTGCATTTGTTAGGAAAAACTGCTTAGAGCATGAAAAGTGCCCATTGCAGAAAGAGCTCAAATTCGAAAAACAAACACGTATTCATGTTCCCCCGGCTCACTGAACACCAAAAAACCATGACTTTTGCAGATCTGAAGTTTCCTTGCGGAGATAGCCCATGTTTATATCTTGCATTTGTTAGGAAAAACTGCTTATAGTATGAAAAGTGCCCATTGCAAAAAGAGCTCAAATTCGAAAAACAGACACATATTCCTGTTCCCCTGCCTCCCCGAAGATCAAAAAACCATGACTTTTGCAGATCTGAAGTTTCCTTGCAGAGATAGCCCATGCTATATCTTGCATTTGTTAGGAAAAACTGCTTATAGCATGAAAAGTGCCCATTGCAGATAGAGCTCAAATTCGCAAAACAAACACATATTCCTGTTCCCCTGCCTCCCCGAAGACCAAAAAACCATGACTTTTGCAGATCTGAAGTTTCCTTGCGGAGATAGCCCATGCTATATCTTGCATTTGTTAGGAAAAACTGCTTATAGCATGAAAAGTGCCCATTGCAGATAGAGCTCAAATTCGCAAAACAAACACATATTCCTGTTCCCCTGCCTCCCCGAAGACCAAAAAACCATCACTTTTCCGGATGTGAAGTTTCCTTGCGGAGATAGCCCATGCTATATCTTGCATTTGTTAGGAAAAACTGCTTATAGCATGAAAAGTGCCCATTGCAGATAGAGCTCAAATTCGCAAAACAAACACATATTCCTGTTCCCCTGCCTCCCCGAAGACAAAAAAACCATGACTTTTGCAGATCTCAAGTTTCCTTGCGGAGATAGCCCATGCTATATCTTGCATTTGTTAGGAAAAACTGCTTAGAGCATGAAAAGTGCCCATTGCAGAAAGAGCTCAAATTCGAAAAACAAACACGTATTCATGTTCCCCCGGCTCACTGAACACCAAAAAACCATGACTTTTGCAGATCTGAAGTTTCCTTGCGGAGATAGCCCATTTTATATCTTGCATTTGTTAGGAAAAACTGCTTATAGTATGAAAAGTGCCCATTGCAGAAAGAGCTCAAATTCGAAAAACAAACACATATTCCTGTTCCCCTGCCTCCCCGAAGATCAAAAAACCATGTCTTTTGCAGATCTGAAGTTTCCTTGCAGTGATAGCCCATGCTATATCTTGCATTTGTTAGGAAAATCTGCTTAGAGCATGAAAAGTGCCCATTGCAGAAAGAGCTCAAATTCGAAAAACAAACACGTATTCATGTTCCCCCGGCTCACTGAACACCAAAAAACCATGAGTTTTGCAGATCTGAAGTTTCCTTGCGGAGATAGCCCATGTTATATCTTGCATTTGTTAGGAAAAACTGCATATAGTATGAAAAGTGCCCATTGCAGAAAGAGCTCAAATTCGAAAAACAAACACATATTCCTGTTCCCCTGCCTCCCCGAAGACCAAAAAACCATGACTTTTGCAGATCTGAAGTTTCCTTGCAGAGATAGCCCATGCTATATCTTGCATTTGTTAGGAAAAACTGCTTATAGCATGAAAAGTGCCCATTGCAGATAGAGCTCAAATTCGCAAAACAAACACATATTCCTGTTCCCCTGCCTCCCCGAAGACCAAAAAACCATGACTTTTGCAGATCTGAAGTTTCCTTGCGGAGATAGCCCATGCTATATCTTGCATTTGTTAGGAAAAACTGCTTATAGCATGAAAAGTGCCCATTGCAGATAGAGCTCAAATTCGCAAAACAAACACATATTCCTGTTCCCCTGCCTCCCCGAAGACCAAAAAACCATGACTTTTGCAGATCTGAAGTTTCCTTGCGGAGATAGCCCATGCTATATCTTGCATTTGTTAGGAAAAACTGCTTATAGTATGAAAAGTGGCCATTGCAGAAAAAGCTCAAATTCGAAAAACAAACACATATTCCTGTTCCCCTGCCTCCCCGAACACCAAAAAACCATGACTTTTGCAGATGTGAAGTTTCCTTGCGGAGATAGCCCATGCTATATCTTGCATTTGTTAGGAAAAACTGCTTAGAGCATGAAAAGTGCCCATTGCAGAAAGAGCTCAAATTCGAAAAACAAACACGTATTCATGTTCCCCCGGCTCACTGAACACCAAAAAACCATGACTTTTGCAGATCTGAAGTTTCCTTGCGGAGATAGCCCATGTTATATCTTGCATTTCTTAGGAAAAACTGCTTATAGTATGAAAAGTGCCCATTGCAGAAAGAGCTCAAATTCGAAAAACAGACACATATTCCTGTTCCCCTGCCTCCCCGAAGATCAAAAAACCATGACTTTTGCAGATCTGAAGTTTCCTTGCAGAGATAGCCCATGCTATATCTTGCATTTGTTAGGAAAAACTGCTTAGAGCATGAAGAGTGCCCTTTGCAGAAAGAGCTCAAATTCGAAAAACAAACACATATTCCTGTTCCCCTGCCTCCCCGAAGATCAAAAAACCATGTCTTTTGCAGATCTGAAGTTTCCTTGCAGTGATAGCCCATGCTATATCTTGCATTTGTTAGGAAAAACTGCTTAGAGCATGAAAAGTGCCCATTGCAGAAAGAGCTCAAATTCGAAAAACAAACACGTATTCATGTTCCCCCGGCTCACTGAACACCAAAAAACCATGAGTTTTGCAGATCTGAAGTTTCCTTGCGGAGATAGCCCATGTTATATCTTGCATTTGTTAGGAAAAACTGCATATAGTATGAAAAGTGCCCATTGCAGAAAGAGCTCAAATTCGAAAAACAAACACATATTCCTGTTCCCCTGCCTCCCCGAAGACCAAAAAACCATGACTTTTGCAGATCTGAAGTTTCCTTGCGGAGATAGCCCATGCTATATCTTGCATTTGTTAGGAAAAACTGCTTATAGCATGAAAAGTGCCCATTGCAGATAGAGCTCAAATTCGCAAAACAAACACATATTCCTGTTCCCCTGCCTCCCCGAAGACCAAAAAACCATCACTTTTCCGGATGTGAAGTTTCCTTGCGGAGATAGCCCATGCTATATCTTGCATTTGTTAGGAAAAACTGCTTAGAGCATGAAAAGTGCCCATTGCAGAAAGAGCTCAAATTCGAAAAACAAACACGTATTCATGTTCCCCCGGCTCACTGAACACCAAAAAACCATGACTTTTGCAGATCTGAAGTTTCCTTGCGGAGATAGCCCATGTTATATCTTGCATTTGTTAGGAAAAACTGCTTATAGTATGAAAAGTGCCCATTGCAGAAAGAGCTCAAATTCGCAAAACAGACACATATTCCTGTTCCCCTGCCTCCCCGAAGATCAAAAAACCATGACTTTTGCAGATCTGAAGTTTCCTTGCAGAGATAGCCCATGCTATATCTTGCATTTGTTAGGAAAAACTGCTTATAGCATGAAAAGTGCCCATTGCAGATAGAGCTCAAATTCGCAAAACAAACACATATTCCTGTTCCCCTGCCTCCCCGAAGACCAAAAAACCATGACTTTTGCAGATCTGAAGTTTCCTTGCGGAGATAGCCCATGCTATATCTTGCATTTGTTAGGAAAAACTGCTTATAGTATGAAAAGTGCCCATTGCAGAAAAAGCTCAAATTCGAAAAACAAACACATATTCCTCTTCCCCTGCCTCCCCGAAGACCAAAAAACCATGACTTTTGCAGATGTGAAGTTTCCTTGCGGAGATAGCCCATGCTATATCTTGCATTTGTTAGGAAAAACTGCTTAGAGCATGAAAAGTGCCCATTGCAGAAAAAGCTCAAATTCGAAAAACAAACACATATTCCTGTTCCCCTGCCTCCCCGAAGACCAAAAAACCATGACTTTTGCAGATGTGAAGTTTCCTTGCGGAGATAGCCCATGTTATATCTTGCATTTGTTAGGAAAAACTGCTTAGAGCATGAAGAGTGCCCTTTGCAGAAAGAGCTCAAATTCGAAAAACAAACACGTATTCATGTTCCCCCGGCTCACTGAACACCAAAAAACCATGAGTTTTGCAGATCTGAAGTTTCCTTGCGGAGATAGCCCATGCTATATCTTGCATTTGTTAGGAAAAACTGCTTAGAGCATGAAAAGTGCCCATTGCAGATAGAGCTCAAATTCGCAAAACAAACACATATTCCTGTTCCCCTGCCTCCCCGAAGACCAAAAAACCATGACTTTTGCAGATCTGAAGTTTCCTTGCGGAGATAGCCCATGCTATATCTTGCATTTGTTAGGAAAAACTGCTTAGAGCATGAAAAGTGCCCATTGCAGAAAGAGCTCAAATTCGAAAAACAAACACGTATTCATGTTCCCCCGGCTCACTGAACACCAAAAAACCATGACTTTTGCAGATCTGAAGTTTCCTTGCGGAGATAGCCCATGTTATATCTTGCATTTGTTAGGAAAAACTGCTTATAGTATGAAAAGTGCCCATTGCAGAAAGAGCTCAAATTCGAAAAACAGACACATATTCCTGTTCCCCTGCCTCCCCGAAGATCAAAAAACCATGACTTTTGCAGATCTGAAGTTTCCTTGCAGAGATAGCCCATGCTATATCTTGCATTTGTTAGGAAAAACTGCTTAGAGCATGAAAAGTGCCCATTGCAGAAAGAGCTCAAATTCGAAAAACAAACACATATTCCTGTTCCCCTGCCTCCCCGAAGACCAAAAAACCATGACTTTTGCAGATGTGAAGTTTCCTTGCGGAGATAGCCCATGCTATATCTTGCATTTGTTAGGAAAAACTGTTTAGAGCATGAAAAGTGCCCATTGCAGAAAGAGCTCAAATTCGAAAAACAAACACGTATTCATGTTCCCCCGGCTCACTGAACACCAAAAAACCATGACTTTTGCAGATGTGAAGTTTCCTTGCGGAGATAGCCCATTTTATATCTTGCATTTGTTAGGAAAAACTGCTTATAGTATGAAAAGTGCCCATTGCAGAAAGAGCTCAAATTCGAAAAACAAACACATATTCCTGTTCCCCTGCCTCCCCGAAGATCAAAAAACCATGTCTTTTGCAGATCTGAAGTTTCCTTGCAGTGATAGCCCATGCTATATCTTGCATTTGTTAGGAAAAACTGCTTAGAGCATGAAAAGTGCCCATTGCAGAAAGAGCTCAAATTCGAAAAACAAACACGTATTCATGTTCCCCCGGCTCACTGAACACCAAAAAACCATGAGTTTTGCAGATCTGAAGTTTCCTTGCGGAGATAGCCCATGTTATATCTTGCATTTGTTAGGAAAAACTGCATATAGTATGAAAAGTGCCCATTGCAGAAAGAGCTCAAATTCGAAAAACAAACACATATTCCTGTTCCCCTGCCTCCCGGAAGACCAAAAAACCATGACTTTTGTAGATCTGAAGTTTCCTTGCAGAGATAGCCCATGCTATATCTTGCATTTGTTAGGAAAAACTGCTTATAGCATGAAAAGTGCCCATTGCAGATAGAGCTCAAATTCGCAAAACAAACACATATTCCTGTTCCCCTTCCTCCCCGAAGACCAAAAAACCATGACTTTTGCAGATCTGAAGTTTCCTTGCGGAGATAGCCCATGCTATATCTTGCATTTGTTAGGAAAAACTGCTTATAGTATGAAAAGTGCCCATTGCAGAAAAAGCTCAAATTCGAAAAACAAACACATATTCCTGTTCCCCTGCCTCCCCGAAGACCAAAAAACCATGACTTTTGCAGATGTGAAGTTTCCTTGCGGAGATAGCCCATGCTATATCTTGCATTTGTTAGGAAAAACTGCTTAGAGCATGAAAAGTGCCCATTGCAGAAAGAGCTCAAATTCGAAAAACAAACACGTATTCATGTTCCCCCGGCTCACTGAACACCAAAAAACCATGACTTTTGCAGATCTGAAGTTTCCTTGCGGAGATAGCCCATTTTATATCTTGCATTTGTTAGGAAAAACTGCTTATAGTATGAAAAGTGCCCATTGCAGAAAGAGCTCAAATTCGAAAAACAAACACATATTCCTGTTCCCCTGCCTCCCCGAAGATCAAAAAACCATGTCTTTTGCAGATCTGAAGTTTCCTTGCAGTGATAGCCCATGCTATATCTTGCATTTGTTAGGAAAATCTGCTTAGAGCATGAAAAGTGCCCATTGCAGAAAGAGCTCAAATTCGAAAAACAAACACGTATTCATGTTCCCCCGGCTCACTGAACACCAAAAAACCATGAGTTTTGCAGATCTGAAGTTTCCTTGCGGAGATAGCCCATGTTATATCTTGCATTTGTTAGGAAAAACTGCATATAGTATGAAAAGTGCCCATTGCAGAAAGAGCTCAAATTCGAAAAACAAACACATATTCCTGTTCCCCTGCCTCCCCGAAGACCAAAAAACCATGACTTTTGCAGATCTGAAGTTTCCTTGCAGAGATAGCCCATGCTATATCTTGCATTTGTTAGGAAAAACTGCTTATAGCATGAAAAGTGCCCATTGCAGATAGAGCTCAAATTCGCAAAACAAACACATATTCCTGTTCCCCTGCCTCCCCGAAGACCAAAAAACCATGACTTTTGCAGATCTGAAGTTTCCTTGCGGAGATAGCCCATGCTATATCTTGCATTTGTTAGGAAAAACTGCTTATAGCATGAAAAGTGCCCATTGCAGATAGAGCTCAAATTCTCAAAACAAACACATATTCCTGTTCCCCTGCCTCCCCGAAGACCAAAAAACCATGACTTTTGCAGATCTGAAGTTTCCTTGCGGAGATAGCCCATGCTATATCTTGCATTTGTTAGGAAAAACTGCTTATAGTATGAAAAGTGCCCATTGCAGAAAAAGCTCAAATTCGAAAAACAAACACATATTCCTGTTCCCCTGCCTCCCCGAAGACCAAAAAACCATGACTTTTGCAGATGTGAAGTTTCCTTGCGGAGATAGCCCATGCTATATCTTGCATTTGTTAGGAAAAACTGCTTAGAGCATGAAAAGTGCCCATTGCAGAAAGAGCTCAAATTCGAAAAACAAACACGTATTCATGTTCCCCCGGCTCACTGAACACCAAAAAACCATGACTTTTGCAGATCTGAAGTTTCCTTGCGGAGATAGCCCATGTTATATCTTGCATTTGTTAGGAAAAACTGCTTATAGTATGAAAAGTGCCCATTGCAGAAAGAGCTCAAATTCGAAAAACAGACACATATTCCTGTTCCCCTGCCTCCCCGAAGATCAAAAAACCATGACTTTTGCAGATCTGAAGTTTCCTTGCAGAGATAGCCCATGCTATATCTTGCATTTGTTAGGAAAAACTGCTTATAGCATGAAAAGTGCCCATTGCAGATAGAGCTCAAATTCGCAAAACAAACACATATTCCTGTTCCCCTGCCTCCCCGAAGACCAAAAAACCATGACTTTTGCAGATCTGAAGTTTCCTTGCGGAGATAGCCCATGCTATATCTTGCATTTGTTAGGAAAAACTGCTTATAGTATGAAAAGTGCCCATTGCAGAAAAAGCTCAAATTCGAAAAACAAACACATATTCCTGTTCCCCTGCCTCCCCGAAGACCAAAAAACCATGACTTTTGCAGATGTGAAGTTTCCTTGCGGAGATAGCCCATGCTATATCTTGCATTTGTTAGGAAAAACTGCTTAGAGCATGAAAAGTGCCCATTGCAGAAAGAGCTCAAATTCGAAAAACAAACACGTATTCATGTTCCCCCGGCTCACTGAACACCAAAAAACCATGACTTTTGCAGATCTGAAGTTTCCTTGCGGAGATAGCCCATTTTATATCTTGCATTTGTTAGGAAAAACTGCTTATAGTATGAAAAGTGCCCATTGCAGAAAGAGCTCAAATTCGAAAAACAGACACATATTCCTGTTCCCCTGCCTCCCCGAAGATCAAAAAACCATGACTTTTGCAGATCTGAAGTTTCCTTGCAGAGATAGCCCATGCTATATCTTGCATTTGTTAGGAAAAACTGCTTATAGCATGAAAAGTGCCCATTGCAGATAGAGCTCAAATTCGCAAAACAAACACATATTCCTGTTCCCCTGCCTCCCCGAAGACCAAAAAACCATGACTTTTGCAGATCTGAAGTTTCCTTGCGGAGATAGCCCATGCTATATCTTGCATTTGTTAGGAAAAACTGCTTATAGTATGAAAAGTGCCCATTGCAGAAAAAGCTCAAATTCGAAAAACAAACACATATTCCTGTTCCCCTGCCTCCCCGAAGACCAAAAAACCATGACTTTTGCAGATGTGAAGTTTCCTTGCGGAGATAGCCCATGCTATATCTTGCATTTGTTAGGAAAAACTGCTTAGAGCATGAAAAGTGCCCATTGCAGAAAGAGCTCAAATTCGAAAAACAAACACGTATTCATGTTCCCCCGGCTCACTGAACACCAAAAAACCATGACTTTTGCAGATCTGAAGTTTCCTTGCGGAGATAGCACATGTTATATCTTGCATTTGTTAGGAAAAACTGCTTATAGTATGAAAAGTGCCCATTGCAGAAAGAGCTCAAATTCGAAAAACAGACACATATTCCTGTTCCCCTGCCTCCCCGAAGATCAAAAAACCATGACTTTTGCAGATCTGAAGTTTCCTTGCAGAGATAGCCCATGCTATATCTTGCATTTGTTAGGAAAAACTGCTTAGAGCATGAAAAGTGCCCATTGCACAAAGAGCTCAAATTCGAAAAACAAACACATATTCCTGTTCCCCTGCCTCCCCGAAGACCAAAAAACCATGACTTTTGCAGATGTGAAGTTTCCTTGCGGAGATAGCCCATGTTATATCTTGCATTTGTTAGGAAAAACTGTTTAGAGCATGAAAAGTGCCCATTGCAGAAAGAGCTCAAATTCGAAAAACAAACACGTATTCATGTTCCCCCGGCTCACTGAACACCAAAAAACCATGACTTTTGCAGATCTGAAGTTTCCTTGCGGAGATAGACCATGTTATATCTTGCATTTGTTAGGAAAAACTGCTTAGAGCATGAAGAGTGCCCTTTGCAGAAAGAGCTCAAATTCGAAAAACAAACACATATTCCTGTTCCCCTGCCTCCCCGAAGATCAAAAAACCATGTCTTTTGCAGATCTGAAGTTTCCTTGCAGTGATAGCCCATGCTATATCTTGCATTTGTTAGGAAAAACTGCTTATAGCATGAAAAGTGCCCATTGCAGATAGAGCTCAAATTCGCAAAACAAACACATATTCCTGTTCCCCTGCCTCCCCGAAGACCAAAAAACCATGACTTTTGCAGATCTGAAGTTTCCTTGCGGAGATAGCCCATGCTATATCTTGCATTTGTTAGGAAAAACTGCTTATAGCATGAAAAGTGCCCATTGCAGATAGAGCTCAAATTCGCAAAACAAACACATATTCCTGTTCCCCTGCCTCCCCGAAGACCAAAAAACCATCACTTTTCCGGATGTGAAGTTTCCTTGCGGAGATAGCCCATGCTATATCTTGCATTTGTTAGGAAAAACTGCTTAGAGCATGAAAAGTGCCCATTGCAGATAGAGCTCAAATTCGCAAAACAAACACATATTCCTGTTCCCCTGCCTCCCCGAAGACAAAAAAACCATGACTTTTGCAGATCTGAAGTTTCCTTGCGGAGATAGCCCATGCTATATCTTGCATTTGTTAGGAAAAACTGCTTATAGCATGAAAAGTGCCCATTGCAGATAGAGCTCAAATTCGCAAAACAAACACATATTCCTGTTCCCCTGCCTCCCCGAAGACAAAAAAACCATGACTTTTGCAGATCTGAAGTTTCCTTGCGGAGATAGCCCATGCTATATCTTGCATTTGTTAGGAAAAACTGCTTAGAGCATGAAAAGTGCCCATTGCAGAAAGAGCTCAAATTCGAAAAACAAACACGTATTCATGTTCCCCCGGCTCACTGAACACCAAAAAACCATGACTTTTGCAGATCTGAAGTTTCCTTGCGGAGATAGCCCATTTTATATCTTGCATTTGTTAGGAAAAACTGCTTATAGTATGAAAAGTGCCCATTGCAGAAAGAGCTCAAATTCGAAAAACAAACACATATTCCTGTTCCCCTGCCTCCCCGAAGATCAAAAAACCATGTCTTTTGCAGATCTGAAGTTTCCTTGCAGTGATAGCCCATGCTATATCTTGCATTTGTTAGGAAAATCTGCTTAGAGCATGAAAAGTGCCCATTGCAGAAAGAGCTCAAATTCGAAAAACAAACACGTATTCATGTTCCCCCGGCTCACTGAACACCAAAAAACCATGAGTTTTGCAGATCTGAAGTTTCCTTGCGGAGATAGCCCATGTTATATCTTGCATTTGTTAGGAAAAACTGCATATAGTATGAAAAGTGCCCATTGCAGAAAGAGCTCAAATTCGAAAAACAAACACATATTCCTGTTCCCCTGCCTCCCCGAAGACCAAAAAACCATGACTTTTGCAGATCTGAAGTTTCCTTGCAGAGATAGCCCATGCTATATCTTGCATTTGTTAGGAAAAACTGCTTATAGCATGAAAAGTGCCCATTGCAGATAGAGCTCAAATTCGCAAAACAAACACATATTCCTGTTCCCCTGCCTCCCCGAAGACCAAAAAACCATGACTTTTGCAGATCTGAAGTTTCCTTGCGGAGATAGCCCATGCTATATCTTGCATTTGTTAGGAAAAACTGCTTATAGCATGAAAAGTGCCCATTGCAGATAGAGCTCAAATTCGCAAAACAAACACATATTCCTGTTCCCCTGCCTCCCCGAAGACCAAAAAACCATGACTTTTGCAGATCTGAAGTTTCCTTGCGGAGATAGCCCATGCTATATCTTGCATTTGTTAGGAAAAACTGCTTATAGTATGAAAAGTGCCCATTGCAGAAAAAGCTCAAATTCGAAAAACAAACACATATTCCTGTTCCCCTGCCTCCCCGAAGACCAAAAAACCATGACTTTTGCAGATGTGAAGTTTCCTTGCGGAGATAGCCCATGCTATATCTTGCATTTGTTAGGAAAAACTGCTTAGAGCATGAAAAGTGCCCATTGCAGAAAGAGCTCAAATTCGAAAAACAAACACGTATTCATGTTCCCCCGGCTCACTGAACACCAAAAAACCATGACTTTTGCAGATCTGAAGTTTCCTTGCGGAGATAGCCCATGTTATATCTTGCATTTGTTAGGAAAAACTGCTTATAGTATGAAAAGTGCCCATTGCAGAAAGAGCTCAAATTCGAAAAACAGACACATATTCCTGTTCCCCTGCCTCCCCGAAGATCAAAAAACCATGACTTTTGCAGATCTGAAGTTTCCTTGCAGAGATAGCCCATGCTATATCTTGCATTTGTTAGGAAAAACTGCTTATAGCATGAAAAGTGCCCATTGCAGATAGAGCTCAAATTCGCAAAACAAACACATATTCCTGTTCCCCTGCCTCCCCGAAGACCAAAAAACCATGACTTTTGCAGATCTGAAGTTTCCTTGCGGAGATAGCCCATGCTATATCTTGCATTTGTTAGGAAAAACTGCTTATAGTATGAAAAGTGCCCATTGCAGAAAAAGCTCAAATTCGAAAAACAAACACATATTCCTGTTCCCCTGCCTCCCCGAAGACCAAAAAACCATGACTTTTGCAGATGTGAAGTTTCCTTGCGGAGATAGCCCATGCTATATCTTGCATTTGTTAGGAAAAACTGCTTAGAGCATGAAAAGTGCCCATTGCAGAAAGAGCTCAAATTCGAAAAACAAACACGTATTCATGTTCCCCCGGCTCACTGAACACCAAAAAACCATGACTTTTGCAGATCTGAAGTTTCCTTGCGGAGATAGCCCATGTTATATCTTGCATTTGTTAGGAAAAACTGCTTATAGTATGAAAAGTGCCCATTGCAGAAAGAGCTCAAATTCGAAAAACAGACACATATTCCTGTTCCCCTGCCTCCCCGAAGATCAAAAAACCATGACTTTTGCAGATCTGAAGTTTCCTTGCAGAGATAGCCCATGCTATATCTTGCATTTGTTAGGAAAAACTGCTTAGAGCATGAAAAGTGCCCATTGCACAAAGAGCTCAAATTCGAAAAACAAACACATATTCCTGTTCCCCTGCCTCCCCGAAGACCAAAAAACCATGAGTTTTGCAGATGTGAAGTTTCCTTGCGGAGATAGCCCATGTTATATCTTGCATTTGTTAGGAAAAACTGTTTAGAGCATGAAAAGTGCCCATTGCAGAAAGAGCTCAAATTCGAAAAACAAACACGTATTCATGTTCCCCCGGCTCACTGAACACCAAAAAACCATGACTTTTGCAGATCTGAAGTTTCCTTGCGGAGATAGACCATGTTATATCTTGCATTTGTTAGGAAAAACTGCTTAGAGCATGAAGAGTGCCCTTTGCAGAAAGAGCTCAAATTCGAAAAACAAACACGTATTCATGTTCCCCCGGCTCACTGAACACCAAAAAACCATGACTTTTGCAGATCTGAAGTTTCCTTGCAGAGATAGCCCATGCTATATCTTGCATTTGTTAGGAAAAACTGCTTATAGCATGAAAAGTGCCCATTGCAGATAGAGCTCAAATTCGCAAAACAAACACATATTCCTGTTCCCCTGCCTCCCCGAAGACCAAAAAACCATGACTTTTGCAGATCTGAAGTTTCCTTGCGGAGATAGCCCATGCTATATCTTGCATTTGTTAGGAAAAACTGCTTATAGTATGAAAAGTGCCCATTGCAGAAAAAGCTCAAATTCGAAAAACAAACACATATTCCTGTTCCCCTGCCTCCCCGAAGACCAAAAAACCATGACTTTTGCAGATGTGAAGTTTCCTTGCGGAGATAGCCCATGCTATATCTTGCATTTGTTAGGAAAAACTGCTTAGAGCATGAAAAGTGCCCATTGCAGAAAGAGCTCAAATTCGAAAAACAAACACGTATTCATGTTCCCCCGGCTCACTGAACACCAAAAAACCATGACTTTTGCAGATCTGAAGTTTCCTTGCGGAGATAGCCCATGTTATATCTTGCATTTGTTAGGAAAAACTGCTTATAGTATGAAAAGTGCCCATTGCAGAAAGAGCTCAAATTCGAAAAACAGACACATATTCCTGTTCCCCTGCCTCCCCGAAGATCAAAAAACCATGACTTTTGCAGATCTGAAGTTTCCTTGCAGAGATAGCCCATGCTATATCTTGCATTTGTTAGGAAAAACTGCTTAGAGCATGAAAAGTGCCCATTGCACAAAGAGCTCAAATTCGAAAAACAAACACATATTCCTGTTCCCCTGCCTCCCCGAAGACCAAAAAACCATGACTTTTGCAGATGTGAAGTTTCCTTGCGGAGATAGCCCATGTTATATCTTGCATTTGTTAGGAAAAACTGTTTAGAGCATGAAAAGTGCCCATTGCAGAAAGAGCTCAAATTCGAAAAACAAACACGTATTCATGTTCCCCCGGCTCACTGAACACCAAAAAACCATGACTTTTGCAGATCTGAAGTTTCCTTGCGGAGATAGACCATGTTATATCTTGCATTTGTTAGGAAAAACTGCTTAGAGCATGAAGAGTGCCCTTTGCAGAAAGAGCTCAAATTCGAAAAACAAACACATATTCCTGTTCCCCTGCCTCCCCGAAGATCAAAAAACCATGTCTTTTGCAGATCTGAAGTTTCCTTGCAGTGATAGCCCATGCTATATCTTGCATTTGTTAGGAAAAACTGCTTATAGCATGAAAAGTGCCCATTGCAGATAGAGCTCAAATTCGCAAAACAAACACATATTCCTGTTCCCCTGCCTCCCCGAAGACCAAAAAACCATGACTTTTGCAGATCTGAAGTTTCCTTGCGGAGATAGCCCATGCTATATCTTGCATTTGTTAGGAAAAACTGCTTATAGCATGAAAAGTGCCCATTGCAGATAGAGCTCAAATTCGCAAAACAAACACATATTCCTGTTCCCCTGCCTCCCCGAAGACCAAAAAACCATCACTTTTCCGGATGTGAAGTTTCCTTGCGGAGATAGCCCATGCTATATCTTGCATTTGTTAGGAAAAACTGCTTAGAGCATGAAAAGTGCCCATTGCAGATAGAGCTCAAATTCGCAAAACAAACACATATTCCTGTTCCCCTGCCTCCCCGAAGACAAAAAAACCATGACTTTTGCAGATCTGAAGTTTCCTTGCGGAGATAGTGCTTTAGCTAAGAAGCAGGCGAGACAGCAAGTTAACAGTTTAACTTTTTATTCTGAACCAGGCAAGGAACAAGGGAACATGACATCTATTTATACTGACAGCTGCCGGCGGATTGACCAATCAGGGGTGAGTCTGCTCCCGCGCCGTGGTCGCCGCTAATCGGGTTCGTCCGGTTTTGACAGCTCGGAGCTGTCATCTGTAGCGCGTGTTGAACTGTCAGTGGTTGGCGCTTGCGCGGTTTCGTCCGGCAGCTTTTGACAGCTGTCAAAAGCTGCCGCGGTTTTACCTCAGTTCTGTAACTTCTGTTTAACTAAAGTAAATAACAATTAGTAATACACAACACCCCTTCCCCCTCCCTCTGATTGAGTTGATTTTACCCCAACTGTTTCTTCTTTGGTTTTCCCCATTCATAGTCTTTCAGGTATGTGGGAGGTTTCTTTAATCTCTCGGAGCGCCGGGGGGTAGCCTCGGTAGTATGTTCTGGTTCTCTTGGCGCCTCTTGGGTCGGTTCCGGGGGTGGGGGGTTTGGCTCTGCAGGATCTTCGTAAATTGGAGTGGGGTGTTGAACTGGTATGCTCCGATCAGGGAAGTCCTGTCGTGCCAGTCTTTGCGCCGGTGCTTCTGTCGGTATTTCGTCGTCACCCCTTCCCCCTATAGTTTGAGGACTGCGTTGGCGTAGTTGGTCTATGTGTCTGCGGATGTGTATATTTTGTCCGATGTCAATGATGTAAGACAAAGGGCCTGTTTGTTCGATGACCACCCCTTGTGTCCATTTGTTTCCTCCCCCGTAGTTTCTCGCCCAGACAGCTTGCCCAGTGGTGAGAGTTCTATGATGGAGGGGTAGGTCTGGGTCTGGAGGGGATCTGTCTGGGTGGAGACGGTCCAGTCTGGTGGTCAATCTTTTGCCCCAGCGAAGCTCTGCTGGGGACTTTCCGGTAGTTGTGCAAGGCGTGGTGTGTTGGGAGAGAAGAAATTGTGCCAGTCGTTGGTGCCAGTTGCCGGAGATGATCTTGCGCAGGGCCTCCTTGGTTGATTTTACCATCACCTCTGCCAAGCCGTTCGAGGATGGGTGAAAGGGAGCCGAGGTGGTGTGCCTAATAGAGTTCGCCGTTGTGAAACTCTGGAATTCGTAGGAGGTAAATTGGGGCCCGTTATCGGAAACTATAACATCAGGGAGGCCGTGTGTGGCGAATAATCCCCTTAAAACTTGTATAGTGGCCGAGGAGGTTGTATTGGCTACCGGCGCCACTTCAAGCCATTTTGAAAAGCTGTCTACGACAATTAGGAACGATTGTCCCTGGAACGGACCTGCATAATCTATATGAATGCGGGACCAAGGTGACTTTGTCGTTTCCCATCTATGTACGGGCGCCTGTGGCTGAGCTGCTCTAGCTAGCTGGCAGGAATAGCAGCCAGCTACGTGTGCCTCAATGTGTTTGTCTATACCTGGCCACCACACATAGCTCCTGGCCAGAGCCTTCATTTTGACGGTGCCCGGGTGCCCTTCGTGGAGGCTATCTAGCACCTTAAGCCTGTGTTTGTCAGGGATGATTACTCTGCAGCCCCATAAAAGACATCCCTGATGGGTGGATAATTCCTTTTGTTTTAAGAAGTAAGGTTGGAATTGTGGTTCCTGGGGTGCATATTGCCAGCCCGTTGTGACATAGCCTAGGACTCTGCCTAGGATTTTGTCTCCCGCGGTAGCTGCGGAGATATCTTTGACAGTTAAGGGGCATTCTGGCAGTTCTGAGATAGCCAGTATTCTTCCAGCTGGTGCTGGGTCTGGGTCAACAATTGGCTGCGGCAGTCTGCTCAGGCCGTCTGCATGGCCCATGGTTTTCCCTGGCCTGTATTCTAGTTTGTATGAATAGGCTGATAGAAATGTAGACCATCTCAGGATGCGGGGAGATAATATTTGTGGTGTTAGCCTGTTTACTGTAAAGAGTCCTAATAGGGGCTTATGGTCAGTATAAATAGTAAATGGTCGACCATACAGGTAATCATGAAATTTTTTTACGCTGGCCACTATAGCTAGAGCCTCTTTATCGATTTGAGCGTAATTCCGCTCAGGTTTTGACAACGTTCTCGAATAGAACGCTATAGGGGTCTGTATTCCTTCTGTAGTTAAATGGCTTAGGACCGCTCCGATGCCGTACGGGGAGGCATCACAGGCGAGACATAAGGGCAGCTGTTCGTTAAAAAGGGCTACGGTTGTGCTGCTGGAGAGTAAGTTTCTTAGGGAGTTAAAACTCTTATCATGCTCAGGGGTCCACGTCCAGGGTTTGCCCTTGTCTAGTAATCTATGTAAGGGTTCTGCAATGGAGGCTTTATGCGGAAGGAAGGTGTGGTAAAAGTTGACTAACCCTAAGAAAGCCTGAAGTTCTTGTTTGTTTTTGGGGGTCGGTGCTGTTTTGATAGCTTTAATTTTTGTGTCAGTGGGGTGAATTCCCTTAGCGTCTATTTTAAACCCTAAGAACTCTGTTGAGGGCACCCCGATGGAGCATTTGTCTTTTTTTAATTTGAGACCAGCCTTCCTGAACCTTAGGAGTACCTTAGTTAGTTTGTCAGCCAGGTCATTTTCTGATTCCCCTGCAATTAGGACGTCATCAAAATATGGGCAGACCCCGGGGATTCCCTTAAGTGTTTTCTCCATGATTTCCTGGAAGATTCCCGGGGCTGCAGAGATGCCAAATTGAAGGCGGTTAATTTTGAATGCTCCCTTGTGGGTGACTATTGTTTGAGCCAAAGCAGTGTCAGGGGTGACAGGCAACTGTAAATACGCCTGCGCCAAGTCTAATTTGGCAAATATGGCGCCTGACTTAATGGCCGCGAGGATGTCTTTGACAGCCGGGACCGGGTAGGCATGTGCGTTTAAAGCGAGGTTGAGGGTCGCTTTATAATCGGCGCATAATCTTATTTGGCCGTTTGGTTTAACTGGGGTCACTATGGGTGTCTCCCACTCGGCCCCTTCTACCGGTTCGAGGACCCCTAAGTTTGTTAATCTGTCGAGCTCCGCTTCTATTTTTTCCCTCAAAGCGAAGGGAACCCTTCTGGCCTTGATTCTGACAGGCATCACATTTGGGTTCAGTTTAAGTGATACGGGCGGTCCCGTGTATTTCCCTAGTGAGCTGTCAAAAACGTCCGCGAATTGACGGCAGACGGATTCCAATTTTGACAGCTGAATGGCGTTGACACCTGTCAACGCTATTCCTAGTGCCTCAAACCAGTCTAATCCTAGCAGGCTTATTCTGTTTTCTTGGGTCACCAAAATAGGAAGGGATCCTTTAAATTTTTTGAACTCTACGGAGACGGAAGCTTTTCCCCGGAGTTTAATGGGCGTTTTCTGGAAGTCGGCTAGGCGGAGTTTAGTGGGTCTAAGGGCGGGTCCTTCCTTACTACGGTTACAAATGTCCCTGTACGTTTGCCAAGAGATTAGTGAGACGGAGGACCCAGAGTCCACCTCCATCTCACAGGGAATTCCCTGAATCCGTACGTCCACCTTGATTTTGGGCTTAAGAATGCTGTGGACTGTATGTTTCTCCGCCCTCCCCCTTACGTTGGACACTGGGGTCCTGGGGCTGTGCCTAGCTCTGCGTGTATATGGGGCCATACCTTCGGCTGTCACCTCCAGATCGTGCAGGTTTTCCCGGCTCCGGCTGCGGCACACTGCTTTGAGGTGGCCTGTCTTCCCGCACCCGTGGCATTTGGCACTGCGGAACCGGCACGTTGCCCTAGGGTGGCTTCCGCCGCAGCTGGCACACTTCGCCCTGTTTGTCGGGAAGTTGGCCCCCCTCTGATTGTTGGCAGGGCCCCCCCTGTAGTTGCGTTGCATCCTCAGTTTCTCAAACCGCCGTTGCACCGCGTCTATATCTGTGGGGCCATCGTCGTCCTCAGAACCGCTGAACCTGCCGTCTTCCTGGTGCACGGACCCCCGTGGTCCGCTGTCCGGTACCCGTCGGTCGTCTCCGTGGCAGTCTTCGTATGCGATGACTTCTCTAGCCACATCGGTCATTGTCATTTCAGGCTTGGCGATCAGCTTCTTCCTCAGCCGTTCGTCCTTAAGCCCTATGACAATCTGGTCCCGGATTCGGTCTTCCAAATCCGGGAACCGGCACCGACGTGCGGCATGCCTGACCCTGGTTATGAAGTCATTTGCTGGCTCGTCAGGAAGCTGGAGTTTCCGAGCGAAGTTCACTCTCCAGTAGAGTTCTGACTTGAGGGGCATGAAGTATTTACTCAGCCCCTCAGTGAGGTCTGCATAGGAGATGGTGGCGACCGGCTCCGGGGTGAAGATCCCCACAGCGGCATCATAAACAGCGGGGCCGCTGAGCCAGAGGAGGGCGGCCGCCTTGGCCCGGTCATCTGTGATCTTCTTTACTACCAGGTACCCTTCTACCTGGCCCAGATGCGATTCCCAGCCTTCTGGGTGGCGGGTATCGAATTCTCGAATGTGGCCGTGGTTCGTCATGCTGTCTGTAATGGTGGGTGTCGCTGCTTGCGTTGAATGGAAGTTTGACTTCCAGTGACTTCAGCAAGTGACCAGCTCGGCTAAGGGGAAAAATCTCTTCTCCCCTTAGGTAGTGACTTCAGCTAAGCAAGCAGCATCCCATCCTCGTCGCCAGTGCTTTAGCTAAGAAGCAGGCGAGACAGCAAGTTAACAGTTTAACTTTTTATTCTGAACCAGGCAAGGAACAAGGGAACATGACATCTATTTATACTGACAGCTGCCGGCGGATTGACCAATCAGGGGTGAGTCTGCTCCCGCGCCGTGGTCGCCGCTAATCGGGTTCGTCCGGTTTTGACAGCTCGGAGCTGTCATCTGTAGCGCGTGTTGAACTGTCAGTGGTTGGCGCTTGCGCGGTTTCGTCCGGCAGCTTTTGACAGCTGTCAAAAGCTGCCGCGGTTTTACCTCAGTTCTGTAACTTCTGTTTAACTAAAGTAAATAACAATTAGTAATACACAACAGATAGCCCATGCTATATCTTGCATTTGTTAGGAAAAACTGTTTATAGCATGAAAAGTGCCCATTGCAGATAGAGCTCAAATTCGCAAAACAAACACATATTCCTGTTCCCCTGCCTCCCCGAAGACAAAAAAACCATGACTTTTGCAGATCTGAAGTTTCCTTGCGGAGATAGCCCATGCTATATCTTGCATTTGTTAGGAAAAACTGCTTAGAGCATGAAAAGTGCCCATTGCAGAAAGAGCTCAAATTCGAAAAACAAACACGTATTCATGTTCCCCCGGCTCACTGAACAACAAAAAACCATGACTTTTGCAGATCTGAAGTTTCCTTGCGGAGATAGCCCATTTTATATCTTGCATTTGTTAGGAAAAACTGCTTATAGTATGAAAAGTGCCCATTGCAGAAAGAGCTCAAATTCGAAAAACAAACACATATTCCTGTTCCCCTGCCTCCCCGAAGATCAAAAAACCATGTCTTTTGCAGATCTGAAGTTTCCTTGCAGTGATAGCCCATGCTATATCTTGCATTTGTTAGGAAAATCTGCTTAGAGCATGAAAAGTGCCCATTGCAGAAAGAGCTCAAATTCGAAAAACAAACACATATTCCTGTTCCCCTGCCTCCCCGAAGACCAAAAAACCATGACTTTTGCAGATCTGAAGTTTCCTTGCAGAGATAGCCCATGCTATATCTTGCATTTGTTAGGAAAAACTGCTTATAGCATGAAAAGTGCCCATTGCAGATAGAGCTCAAATTCGCAAAACAAACACATATTCCTGTTCCCCTGCCTCCCCGAAGACCAAAAAACCATGACTTTTGCAGATCTGAAGTTTCCTTGCGGAGATAGCCCATGCTATATCTTGCATTTGTTAGGAAAAACTGCTTAGAGCATGAAAAGTGCCCATTGCAGAAAGAGCTCAAATTCGAAAAACAAACACATATTCCTGTTCCCCTGCCTCCCCGAAGATCAAAAAACCATGTCTTTTGCAGATCTGAAGTTTCCTTGCAGTGATAGCCCATGCTATATCTTGCATTTGTTAGGAAAATCTGCTTAGAGCATGAAAAGTGCCCATTGCAGAAAGAGCTCAAATTCGAAAAACAAACACATATTCCTGTTCCCCTGCCTCCCCGAAGACCAAAAAACCATGACTTTTGCAGATCTGAAGTTTCCTTGCAGAGATAGCCCATGCTATATCTTGCATTTGTTAGGAAAAACTGCTTATAGCATGAAAAGTGCCCATTGCAGATAGAGCTCAAATTCGCAAAACAAACACATATTCCTGTTCCCCTGCCTCCCCGAAGACCAAAAAACCATGACTTTTGCAGATCTGAAGTTTCCTTGCGGAGATAGCCCATGCTATATCTTGCATTTGTTAGGAAAAACTGCTTATAGCATGAAAAGTGCCCATTGCAGATAGAGCTCAAATTCGAAAAACAAACACATATTCCTGTTCCCCTGCCTCCCCGAAGACCAAAAAACCATGACTTTTGCAGATGTGAAGTTTCCTTGCGGAGATAGCCCATGCTATATCTTGCATTTGTTAGGAAAAACTGCTTAGAGCATGAAAAGTGCCCATTGCAGAAAGAGCTCAAATTCGAAAAACAAACATGTATTCATGTTCCCCCGGCTCACTGAACACCAAAAAACCATGACTTTTGCAGATCTGAAGTTTCCTTGCGGAGATAGCCCATGTTATATCTTGCATTTGTTAGGAAAAACTGCTTATAGTATGAAAAGTGCCCATTGCAGAAAGAGCTCAAATTCGAAAAACAGACACATATTCCTGTTCCCCTGCCTCCCCGAAGATCAAAAAACCATGACTTTTGCAGATCTGAAGTTTCCTTGCAGAGATAGCCCATTTTATATCTTGCATTTGTTAGGAAAAACTGCTTATAGTATGAAAAGTGCCCATTGCAGAAAGAGCTCAAATTCGAAAAACAAACACATATTCCTGTTCCCCTGCCTCCCCGAAGATTCAAAATCCATGTCTTTTGCAGATCTGAAGTTTCCTTGCAGTGATAGCCCATGCTATATCTTGCATTTGTTAGGAAAATCTGCTTAGAGCATGAAAAGTGCCCATTGCAGAAAGAGCTCAAATTCGAAAAACAAACACGTATTCATGTTCCCCCGGCTCACTGAACACCAAAAAACCATGAGTTTTGCAGATCTGAAGTTTCCTTGCGGAGATAGCCCATGTTATATCTTGCATTTGTTAGGAAAAACTGCATATAGTATGAAAAGTGCCCATTGCAGAAAGAGCTCAAATTCGAAAAACAAACACATATTCCTGTTCCCCTGCCTCCCCGAAGACCAAAAAACCATGACTTTTGCAGATCTGAAGTTTCCTTGCAGAGATAGCCCATGCTATATCTTGCATTTGTTAGGAAAAACTGCTTATAGCATGAAAAGTGCCCATTGCAGATAGAGCTCAAATTCGCAAAACAAACACATATTCCTGTTCCCCTGCCTCCCCGAAGACCAAAAAACCATGACTTTTGCAGATCTGAAGTTTCCTTGCGGAGATAGCCCATGCTATATCTTGCATTTGTTAGGAAAAACTGCTTATAGTATGAAAAGTGCCCATTGCAGAAAAAGCTCAAATTCGAAAAACAAACACATATTCCTGTTTCCCTGCCTCCCCGAAGACCAAAAAACCATGACTTTTGCAGATGTGAAGTTTCCTTGCGGAGATAGCCCATGCTATATCTTGCATTTGTTAGGAAAAACTGCTTAGAGCATGAAAAGTGCCCATTGCAGAAAGAGCTCAAATTCGAAAAACAAACACGTATTCATGTTCCCCCAGCTCACTGAACACCAAAAAACCATGACTTTTGCAGATCTGAAGTTTCCTTGCGGAGATAGCCCATTTTATATCTTGCATTTGTTAGGAAAAACTGCTTATAGTATGAAAAGTGCCCATTGCAGAAAGAGCTCCAATTCGAAAAACAAACACATATTCCTGTTCCCCTGCCTCCCCGAAGATCAAAAAACCATGTCTTTTGCAGATCTGAAGTTTCCTTGCAGTGATAGCCCATGCTATATCTTGCATTTGTTAGGAAAATCTGCTTAGAGCATGAAAAGTGCCCATTGCAGAAAGAGCTCAAATTCGAAAAACAAACACGTATTCATGTTCCCCCGGCTCACTGAACACCAAAAAACCATGAGTTTTGCAGATCTGAAGTTTCCTTGCGGAGATAGCCCATGTTATATCTTGCATTTGTTAGGAAAAACTGCATATAGTATGAAAAGTGCCCATTGCAGAAAGAGCTCAAATTCGAAAAACAAACACATATTCCTGTTCCCCTGCCTCCCCGAAGACCAAAAAACCATGACTTTTGCAGATCTGAAGTTTCCTTGCAGAGATAGCCCATGCTATATCTTGCATTTGTTAGGAAAAACTGCTTAGAGCATGAAAAGTGCCCATTGCAGATAGAGCTCAAATTCGCAAAACAAACACATATTCCTGTTCCCCTGCCTCCCCGAAGACCAAAAAACCATGACTTTTGCAGATCTGAAGTTTCCTTGCGGAGATAGCCCATGCTATATCTTGCATTTGTTAGGAAAAACTGCTTATAGCATGAAAAGTGCCCATTGCAGATAGAGCTCAAATTCGAAAAACAAACACATATTCCTGTTCCCCTGCCTCCCCGAAGACCAAAAAACCATGACTTTTGCAGATGTGAAGTTTCCTTGCGGAGATAGCCCATGCTATATCTTGCATTTGTTAGGAAAAACTGCTTAGAGCATGAAAAGTGCCCATTGCAGAAAGAGCTCAAATTCGAAAAACAAACACGTATTCATGTTCCCCCGGCTCACTGAACACCAAAAAACCATGACTTTTGCAGATCTGAAGTTTCCTTGCGGAGATAGCCCATGTTATATCTTGCATTTGTTAGGAAAAACTGCTTATAGTATGAAAAGTGCCCATTGCAGAAAGAGCTCAAATTCGAAAAACAAACACGTATTCATGTTCCCCCGGCTCACTGAACACCAAAAAACCATGACTTTTGCAGATCTGAAGTTTCCTTGCGGAGATAGCCCATGTTATATCTTGCATTTGTTAGGAAAAACTGCTTATAGTATGAAAAGTGCCCATTGCAGAAAGAGCTCAAATTCGAAAAACAAACACGTATTCATGTTCCCCCGGCTCACTGAACAACAAAAAACCATGACTTTTGCAGATCTGAAGTTTCCTTGCGGAGATAGCCCATTTTATATCTTGCATTTGTTAGGAAAAACTGCTTATAGTATGAAAAGTGCCCATTGCAGAAAGAGCTCAAATTCGAAAAACAAACACATATTCCTGTTCCCCTGCCTCCCCGAAGATCAAAAAACCATGTCTTTTGCAGATCTGAAGTTTCCTTGCAGTGATAGCCCATGCTATATCTTGCATTTGTTAGGAAAATCTGCTTAGAGCATGAAAAGTGCCCATTGCAGAAAGAGCTCAAATTCGAAAAACAAACACATATTCCTGTTCCCCTGCCTCCCCGAAGACCAAAAAACCATGACTTTTGCAGATCTGAAGTTTCCTTGCAGAGATAGCCCATGCTATATCTTGCATTTGTTAGGAAAAACTGCTTATAGCATGAAAAGTGCCCATTGCAGATAGAGCTCAAATTCGCAAAACAAACACATATTCCTGTTCCCCTGCCTCCCCGAAGACCAAAAAACCATGACTTTTGCAGATCTGAAGTTTCCTTGCGGAGATAGCCCATGCTATATCTTGCATTTGTTAGGAAAAACTGCTTAGAGCATGAAAAGTGCCCATTGCAGAAAGAGCTCAAATTCGAAAAACAAACACATATTCCTGTTCCCCTGCCTCCCCGAAGATCAAAAAACCATGTCTTTTGCAGATCTGAAGTTTCCTTGCAGTGATAGCCCATGCTATATCTTGCATTTGTTAGGAAAATCTGCTTAGAGCATGAAAAGTGCCCATTGCAGAAAGAGCTCAAATTCGAAAAACAAACACATATTCCTGTTCCCCTGCCTCCCCGAAGACCAAAAAACCATGACTTTTGCAGATCTGAAGTTTCCTTGCAGAGATAGCCCATGCTATATCTTGCATTTGTTAGGAAAAACTGCTTATAGCATGAAAAGTGCCCATTGCAGATAGAGCTCAAATTCGCAAAACAAACACATATTCCTGTTCCCCTGCCTCCCCGAAGACCAAAAAACCATGACTTTTGCAGATCTGAAGTTTCCTTGCGGAGATAGCCCATGCTATATCTTGCATTTGTTAGGAAAAACTGCTTATAGCATGAAAAGTGCCCATTGCAGATAGAGCTCAAATTCGAAAAACAAACACATATTCCTGTTCCCCTGCCTCCCCGAAGACCAAAAAACCATGACTTTTGCAGATGTGAAGTTTCCTTGCGGAGATAGCCCATGCTATATCTTGCATTTGTTAGGAAAAACTGCTTAGAGCATGAAAAGTGCCCATTGCAGAAAGAGCTCAAATTCGAAAAACAAACATGTATTCATGTTCCCCCGGCTCACTGAACACCAAAAAACCATGACTTTTGCAGATCTGAAGTTTCCTTGCGGAGATAGCCCATGTTATATCTTGCATTTGTTAGGAAAAACTGCTTATAGTATGAAAAGTGCCCATTGCAGAAAGAGCTCAAATTCGAAAAACAGACACATATTCCTGTTCCCCTGCCTCCCCGAAGATCAAAAAACCATGACTTTTGCAGATCTGAAGTTTCCTTGCAGAGATAGCCCATTTTATATCTTGCATTTGTTAGGAAAAACTGCTTATAGTATGAAAAGTGCCCATTGCAGAAAGAGCTCAAATTCGAAAAACAAACACATATTCCTGTTCCCCTGCCTCCCCGAAGATTCAAAATCCATGTCTTTTGCAGATCTGAAGTTTCCTTGCAGTGATAGCCCATGCTATATCTTGCATTTGTTAGGAAAATCTGCTTAGAGCATGAAAAGTGCCCATTGCAGAAAGAGCTCAAATTCGAAAAACAAACACGTATTCATGTTCCCCCGGCTCACTGAACACCAAAAAACCATGAGTTTTGCAGATCTGAAGTTTCCTTGCGGAGATAGCCCATGTTATATCTTGCATTTGTTAGGAAAAACTGCATATAGTATGAAAAGTGCCCATTGCAGAAAGAGCTCAAATTCGAAAAACAAACACATATTCCTGTTCCCCTGCCTCCCCGAAGACCAAAAAACCATGACTTTTGCAGATCTGAAGTTTCCTTGCAGAGATAGCCCATGCTATATCTTGCATTTGTTAGGAAAAACTGCTTATAGCATGAAAAGTGCCCATTGCAGATAGAGCTCAAATTCGCAAAACAAACACATATTCCTGTTCCCCTGCCTCCCCGAAGACCAAAAAACCATGACTTTTGCAGATCTGAAGTTTCCTTGCGGAGATAGCCCATGCTATATCTTGCATTTGTTAGGAAAAACTGCTTATAGTATGAAAAGTGCCCATTGCAGAAAAAGCTCAAATTCGAAAAACAAACACATATTCCTGTTTCCCTGCCTCCCCGAAGACCAAAAAACCATGACTTTTGCAGATGTGAAGTTTCCTTGCGGAGATAGCCCATGCTATATCTTGCATTTGTTAGGAAAAACTGCTTAGAGCATGAAAAGTGCCCATTGCAGAAAGAGCTCAAATTCGAAAAACAAACACGTATTCATGTTCCCCCAGCTCACTGAACACCAAAAAACCATGACTTTTGCAGATCTGAAGTTTCCTTGCGGAGATAGCCCATTTTATATCTTGCATTTGTTAGGAAAAACTGCTTATAGTATGAAAAGTGCCCATTGCAGAAAGAGCTCCAATTCGAAAAACAAACACATATTCCTGTTCCCCTGCCTCCCCGAAGATCAAAAAACCATGTCTTTTGCAGATCTGAAGTTTCCTTGCAGTGATAGCCCATGCTATATCTTGCATTTGTTAGGAAAATCTGCTTAGAGCATGAAAAGTGCCCATTGCAGAAAGAGCTCAAATTCGAAAAACAAACACGTATTCATGTTCCCCCGGCTCACTGAACACCAAAAAACCATGAGTTTTGCAGATCTGAAGTTTCCTTGCGGAGATAGCCCATGTTATATCTTGCATTTGTTAGGAAAAACTGCATATAGTATGAAAAGTGCCCATTGCAGAAAGAGCTCAAATTCGAAAAACAAACACATATTCCTGTTCCCCTGCCTCCCCGAAGACCAAAAAACCATGACTTTTGCAGATCTGAAGTTTCCTTGCAGAGATAGCCCATGCTATATCTTGCATTTGTTAGGAAAAACTGCTTAGAGCATGAAAAGTGCCCATTGCAGATAGAGCTCAAATTCGCAAAACAAACACATATTCCTGTTCCCCTGCCTCCCCGAAGACCAAAAAACCATGACTTTTGCAGATCTGAAGTTTCCTTGCGGAGATAGCCCATGCTATATCTTGCATTTGTTAGGAAAAACTGCTTATAGCATGAAAAGTGCCCATTGCAGATAGAGCTCAAATTCGAAAAACAAACACATATTCCTGTTCCCCTGCCTCCCCGAAGACCAAAAAACCATGACTTTTGCAGATGTGAAGTTTCCTTGCGGAGATAGCCCATGCTATATCTTGCATTTGTTAGGAAAAACTGCTTAGAGCATGAAAAGTGCCCATTGCAGAAAGAGCTCAAATTCGAAAAACAAACACGTATTCATGTTCCCCCGGCTCACTGAACACCAAAAAACCATGACTTTTGCAGATCTGAAGTTTCCTTGCGGAGATAGCCCATGTTATATCTTGCATTTGTTAGGAAAAACTGCTTATAGTATGAAAAGTGCCCATTGCAGAAAGAGCTCAAATTCGAAAAACAGACACATATTCCTGTTCCCCTGCCTCCCCGAAGATCAAAAAACCATGACTTTTGCAGATCTGAAGTTTCCTTGCAGAGATAGCCCATTTTATATCTTGCATTTGTTAGGAAAAACTGCTTATAGTATGAAAAGTGCCCATTGCAGAAAGAGCTCAAATTCGAAAAACAAACACATATTCCTGTTCCCCTGCCTCCCCGAAGATTCAAAAACCATGTCTTTTGCAGATCTGAAGTTTCCTTGCAGTGATAGCCCATGCTATATCTTGCATTTGTTAGGAAAATCTGCTTAGAGCATGAAAAGTGCCCATTGCAGAAAGAGCTCAAATTCGAAAAACAAACACGTATTCATGTTCCCCCGGCTCACTGAACACCAAAAAACCATGAGTTTTGCAGATCTGAAGTTTCCTTGCGGAGATAGCCCATGTTATATCTTGCATTTGTTAGGAAAAACTGCATATAGTATGAAAAGTGCCCATTGCAGAAAGAGCTCAAATTCGAAAAACAAACACATATTCCTGTTCCCCTGCCTCCCCGAAGACCAAAAAACCATGACTTTTGCAGATCTGAAGTTTCCTTGCAGAGATAGCCCATGCTATATCTTGCATTTGTTAGGAAAAACTGCTTATAGCATGAAAAGTGCCCATTGCAGATAGAGCTCAAATTCGCAAAACAAACACATATTCCTGTTCCCCTGCCTCCCCGAAGACCAAAAAACCATGACTTTTGCAGATCTGAAGTTTCCTTGCGGAGATAGCCCATGCTATATCTTGCATTTGTTAGGAAAAACTGCTTATAGTATGAAAAGTGCCCATTGCAGAAAAAGCTCAAATTCGAAAAACAAACACATATTCCTGTTCCCCTGCCTCCCCGAAGACCAAAAAACCATGACTTTTGCAGATGTGAAGTTTCCTTGCGGAGATAGCCCATGCTATATCTTGCATTTGTTAGGAAAAACTGCTTAGAGCATGAAAAGTGCCCATTGCAGAAAGAGCTCAAATTCGAAAAACAAACACGTATTCATGTTCCCCCAGCTCACTGAACACCAAAAAACCATGACTTTTGCAGATCTGAAGTTTCCTTGCGGAGATAGCCCATTTTATATCTTGCATTTGTTAGGAAAAACTGCTTATAGTATGAAAAGTGCCCATTGCAGAAAGAGCTCCAATTCGAAAAACAAACACATATTCCTGTTCCCCTGCCTCCCCGAAGATCAAAAAACCATGTCTTTTGCAGATCTGAAGTTTCCTTGCAGTGATAGCCCATGCTATATCTTGCATTTGTTAGGAAAATCTGCTTAGAGCATGAAAAGTGCCCATTGCAGAAAGAGCTCAAATTCGAAAAACAAACACGTATTCATGTTCCCCCGGCTCACTGAACACCAAAAAACCATGAGTTTTGCAGATCTGAAGTTTCCTTGCGGAGATAGCCCATGTTATATCTTGCATTTGTTAGGAAAAACTGCATATAGTATGAAAAGTGCCCATTGCAGAAAGAGCTCAAATTCGAAAAACAAACACATATTCCTGTTCCCCTGCCTCCCCGAAGACCAAAAAACCATGACTTTTGCAGATCTGAAGTTTCCTTGCAGAGATAGCCCATGCTATATCTTGCATTTGTTAGGAAAAACTGCTTAGAGCATGAAAAGTGCCCATTGCAGATAGAGCTCAAATTCGCAAAACAAACACATATTCCTGTTCCCCTGCCTCCCCGAAGACCAAAAAACCATGACTTTTGCAGATCTGAAGTTTCCTTGCGGAGATAGCCCATGCTATATCTTGCATTTGTTAGGAAAAACTGCTTAGAGCATGAAAAGTGCCCATTGCAGATAGAGCTCAAATTCGCAAAACAAACACATATTCCTGTTCCCCTGCCTCCCCGAAGACCAAAAAACCATGACTTTTGCAGATCTGAAGTTTCCTTGCGGAGATAGCCCATGCTATATCTTGCATTTGTTAGGAAAAACTGCTTATAGTATGAAAAGTGCCCATTGCAGAAAAAGCTCAAATTCGAAAAACAAACACATATTCCTGTTCCCCTGCCTCCCCGAAGACCAAAAAACCATGACTTTTGCAGATGTGAAGTTTCCTTGCGGAGATAGCCCATGCTATATCTTGCATTTGTTAGGAAAAACTGCTTAGAGCATGAAAAGTGCCCATTGCAGAAAGAGCTCAAATTCGAAAAACAAACACGTATTCATGTTCCCCCGGCTCACTGAACACCAAAAAACCATGACTTTTGCAGATCTGAAGTTTCCTTGCGGAGATAGCCCATGTTATATCTTGCATTTGTTAGGAAAAACTGCTTATAGTATGAAAAGTGCCCATTGCAGAAAGAGCTCAAATTCGAAAAACAGACACATATTCCTGTTCCCCTGCCTCCCCGAAGATCAAAAAACCATGACTTTTGCAGATCTGAAGTTTCCTTGCAGAGATAGCCCATGCTATATCTTGCATTTGTTAGGAAAAACTGCTTATAGCATGAAAAGTGCCCATTGCAGATAGAGCTCAAATTCGCAAAACAAACACATATTCCTGTTCCCCTGCCTCCCCGAAGACCAAAAAACCATGACTTTTGCAGATCTGAAGTTTCCTTGCGGAGATAGCCCATGCTATATCTTGCATTTGTTAGGAAAAACTGCTTAGAGCATTAAAAGTGCCCATTGCAGAAAGAGCTCAAATTCGCAAAACAAACACATATTCCTGTTCCCCTGCCTCCCCGAAGACCAAAAAACCATGACTTTTGCAGATCTGAAGTTTCCTTGTGGAGATAGCCCATGCTATATCTTGCATTTGTTAGGAAAAACTGCTTATAGTATGAAAAGTGCCCATTGCAGAAAAAGCTCAAATTCGAAAAACAAACACATATTCCTGTTCCCCTGCCTCCCCGAAGACCAAAAAACCATGACTTTTGCAGATGTGAAGTTTCCTTGCGGAGATAGCCCATGCTATATCTTGCATTTGTTAGGAAAAACTGCTTAGAGCATGAAAAGTGCCCATTGCAGAAAGAGCTCAAATTCGAAAAACAAACACGTATTCATGTTCCCCCGGCTCACTGAACACCAAAAAACCATGACTTTTGCAGATCTGAAGTTTCCTTGCGGAGATAGCCCATGTTATATCTTGCATTTGTTAGGAAAAACTGCTTATAGTATGAAAAGTGCCCATTGCAGAAAGAGCTCAAATTCGAAAAACAGACACATATTCCTGTTCCCCTGCCTCCCCGAAGATCAAAAAACCATGACTTTTGCAGATCTGAAGTTTCCTTGCAGAGATAGCCCATGCTATATCTTGCATTTGTTAGGAAAAACTGCTTATAGCATGAAAAGTGCCCATTGCAGATAGAGCTCAAATTCGCAAAACAAACACATATTCCTGTTCCCCTGCCTCCCCGAAGACCAAAAAACCATGACTTTTGCAGATCTGAAGTTTCCTTGCGGAGATAGCCCATGCTATATCTTGCATTTGTTAGGAAAAACTGCTTATAGTATGAAAAGTGCCCATTGCAGAAAAAGCTCAAATTCGAAAAACAAACACATATTCCTGTTCCCCTGCCTCCCCGAAGACCAAAAAACCATGACTTTTGCAGATGTGAAGTTTCCTTGCGGAGATAGCCCATGCTATATCTTGCATTTGTTAGGAAAAACTGCTTAGAGCATGAAAAGTGCCCATTGCAGAAAGAGCTCAAATTCGAAAAACAAACACGTATTCATGTTCCCCCGGCTCACTGAACACCAAAAAACCATGACTTTTGCAGATCTGAAGTTTCCTTGCGGAGATAGCCCATGTTATATCTTGCATTTGTTAGGAAAAACTGCTTATAGTATGAAAAGTGCCCATTGCAGAAAGAGCTCAAATTCGAAAAACAGACACATATTCCTGTTCCCCTGCCTCCCCGAAGATCAAAAAACCATGACTTTTGCAGATCTGAAGTTTCCTTGCAGAGATAGCCCATGCTATATCTTGCATTTGTTAGGAAAAACTGCTTAGAGCATGAAAAGTGCCCATTGCACAAAGAGCTCAAATTCGAAAAACAAACACATATTCCTGTTCCCCTGCCTCCCCGAAGACCAAAAAACCATGACTTTTGCAGATCTGAAGTTTCCTTGCGGAGATAGCCCATGTTATATCTTGCATTTGTTAGGAAAAACTGTTTAGAGCATGAAAAGTGCCCATTGCAGAAAGAGCTCAAATTCGAAAAACAAACACGTATTCATGTTCCCCCGGCTCACTGAACACCAAAAAACCATGACTTTTGCAGATCTGAAGTTTCCTTGCGGAGATAGACCATGTTATATCTTGCATTTGTTAGGAAAAACTGCTTAGAGCATGAAGAGTGCCCTTTGCAGAAAGAGCTCAAATTCGAAAAACAAACACATATTCCTGTTCCCCTGCCTCCCCGAAGATCAAAAAACCATGTCTTTTGCAGATCTGAAGTTTCCTTGCAGTGATAGCCCATGCTATATCTTGCATTTGTTAGGAAAAACTGCTTATAGCATGAAAAGTGCCCATTGCAGATAGAGCTCAAATTCGCAAAACAAACACATATTCCTGTTCCCCTGCCTCCCCGAAGACCAAAAAACCATGACTTTTGCAGATCTGAAGTTTCCTTGCGGAGATAGCCCATGCTATATCTTGCATTTGTTAGGAAAAACTGCTTATAGCATGAAAAGTGCCCATTGCAGATAGAGCTCAAATTCGCAAAACAAACACATATTCCTGTTCCCCTGCCTCCCCGAAGACCAAAAAACCATCACTTTTCCGGATGTGAAGTTTCCTTGCGGAGATAGCCCATGCTATATCTTGCATTTGTTAGGAAAAACTGCTTAGAGCATGAAAAGTGCCCATTGCAGATAGAGCTCAAATTCGCAAAACAAACACATATTCCTGTTCCCCTGCCTCCCCGAAGACAAAAAAACCATGACTTTTGCAGATCTGAAGTTTCCTTGCGGAGATAGCCCATGCTATATCTTGCATTTGTTAGGAAAAACTGTTTATAGCATGAAAAGTGCCCATTGCAGATAGAGCTCAAATTCGCAAAACAAACACATATTCCTGTTCCCCTGCCTCCCCGAAGACAAAAAAACCATGACTTTTGCAGATCTGAAGTTTCCTTGCGGAGATAGCCCATGCTATATCTTGCATTTGTTAGGAAAAACTGCTTAGAGCATGAAAAGTGCCCATTGCAGAAAGAGCTCAAATTCGAAAAACAAACACGTATTCATGTTCCCCCGGCTCACTGAACAACAAAAAACCATGACTTTTGCAGATCTGAAGTTTCCTTGCGGAGATAGCCCATTTTATATCTTGCATTTGTTAGGAAAAACTGCTTATAGTATGAAAAGTGCCCATTGCAGAAAGAGCTCAAATTCGAAAAACAAACACATATTCCTGTTCCCCTGCCTCCCCGAAGATCAAAAAACCATGTCTTTTGCAGATCTGAAGTTTCCTTGCAGTGATAGCCCATGCTATATCTTGCATTTGTTAGGAAAATCTGCTTAGAGCATGAAAAGTGCCCATTGCAGAAAGAGCTCAAATTCGAAAAACAAACACGTATTCATGTTCCCCCGGCTCACTGAACACCAAAAAACCATGAGTTTTGCAGATCTGAAGTTTCCTTGCGGAGATAGCCCATGTTATATCTTGCATTTGTTAGGAAAAACTGCATATAGTATGAAAAGTGCCCATTGCAGAAAGAGCTCAAATTCGAAAAACAAACACATATTCCTGTTCCCCTGCCTCCCCGAAGACCAAAAAACCATGACTTTTGCAGATCTGAAGTTTCCTTGCAGAGATAGCCCATGCTATATCTTGCATTTGTTAGGAAAAACTGCTTATAGCATGAAAAGTGCCCATTGCAGATAGAGCTCAAATTCGCAAAACAAACACATATTCCTGTTCCCCTGCCTCCCCGAAGACCAAAAAACCATGACTTTTGCAGATCTGAAGTTTCCTTGCGGAGATAGCCCATGCTATATCTTGCATTTGTTAGGAAAAACTGCTTATAGCATGAAAAGTGCCCATTGCAGATAGAGCTCAAATTCGAAAAACAAACACATATTCCTGTTCCCCTGCCTCCCCGAAGACCAAAAAACCATGACTTTTGCAGATGTGAAGTTTCCTTGCGGAGATAGCCCATGCTATATCTTGCATTTGTTAGGAAAAACTGCTTAGAGCATGAAAAGTGCCCATTGCAGAAAGAGCTCAAATTCGAAAAACAAACACGTATTCATGTTACCCCGGCTCACTGAACACCAAAAAACCATGACTTTTGCAGATCTGAAGTTTCCTTGCGGAGATAGCCCATGTTATATCTTGCATTTGTTAGGAAAAACTGCTTATAGTATGAAAAGTGCCCATTGCAGAAAGAGCTCAAATTCGAAAAACAGACACATATTCCTGTTCCCCTGCCTCCCCGAAGATCAAAAAACCATGACTTTTGCAGATCTGAAGTTTCCTTGCAGAGATAGGCCATGCTATATCTTGCATTTGTTAGGAAAAACTGCTTAGAGCATGAAAAGTGCCCATTGCAGAAAGAGCTCAAATTCGAAAAACAAACACATATTCCTGTTCCCCTGCCTCCCCGAAGACCAAAAAACCATGACTTTTGCAGATGTGAAGTTTCCTTGCGGAGATAGCCCATGTTATATCTTGCATTTGTTAGGAAAAACTGTTTAGAGCATGAAAAGTGCCCATTGCAGAAAGAGCTCAAATTCGAAAAACAAACACGTATTCATGTTCCCCCGGCTCACTGAACACCAAAAAACCATGACTTTTGCAGATCTGAAGTTTCCTTGCGGAGATAGCCCATGTTATATCTTGCATTTGTTAGGAAAAACTGCTTAGAGCATGAAGAGTGCCCTTTGCAGAAAGAGCTCAAATTCGAAAAACAAACACATATTCCTGTTCCCCTGCCTCCCCGAAGATCAAAAAACCATGTCTTTTGCAGATCTGAAGTTTCCTTGCAGTGATAGCCCATGCTATATCTTGCATTTGTTAGGAAAAACTGCTTAGAGCATGAAAAGTGCCCATTGCAGAAAGAGCTCAAATTCGAAAAACAAACACGTATTCATGTTCCCCCGGCTCACTGAACACCAAAAAACCATGAGTTTTGCAGATCTGAAGTTTCCTTGCGGAGATAGCCCATGTTATATCTTGCATTTGTTAGGAAAAACTGCATATAGTATGAAAAGTGCCCATTGCAGAAAGAGCTCAAATTCGAAAAACAAACACATATTCCTGTTCCCCTGCCTCCCCGAAGACCAAAAAACCATGACTTTTGCAGATCTGAAGTTTCCTTGCGGAGATAGCCCATGCTATATCTTGCATTTGTTAGGAAAAACTGCTTATAGCATGAAAAGTGCCCATTGCAGATAGAGCTCAAATTCGCAAAACAAACACATATTCCTGTTCCCCTGCCTCCCCGAAGACCAAAAAACCATGACTTTTGCAGATCTGAAGTTTCCTTGCAGTGATAGCCCATGCTATATCTTGCATTTGTTAGGAAAATCTGCTTAGAGCATGAAAAGTGCCCATTGCAGAAAGAGCTCAAATTCGAAAAACAAACACGTATTCATGTTCCCCCGGCTCACTGAACACCAAAAAACCATGAGTTTTGCAGATCTGAAGTTTCCTTGCGGAGATAGCCCATGTTATATCTTGCATTTGTTAGGAAAAACTGCATATAGTATGAAAAGTGCCCATTGCAGAAAGAGCTCAAATTCGAAAAACAAACACATATTCCTGTTCCCCTGCCTCCCCGAAGACCAAAAAACCATGACTTTTGCAGATCTGAAGTTTCCTTGCAGAGATAGCCCATGCTATATCTTGCATTTGTTAGGAAAAACTGCTTATAGCATGAAAAGTGCCCATTGCAGATAGAGCTCAAATTCGCAAAACAAACACATATTCCTGTTCCCCTGCCTCCCCGAAGACCAAAAAACCATGACTTTTGCAGATCTGAAGTTTCCTTGCGGAGATAGCCCATGCTATATCTTGCATTTGTTAGGAAAAACTGCTTATAGCATGAAAAGTGCCCATTGCAGATAGAGCTCAAATTCGAAAAACAAACACATATTCCTGTTCCCCTGCCTCCCCGAAGACCAAAAAACCATGACTTTTGCAGATGTGAAGTTTCCTTGCGGAGATAGCCCATGCTATATCTTGCATTTGTTAGGAAAAACTGCTTAGAGCATGAAAAGTGCCCATTGCAGAAAGAGCTCAAATTCGAAAAACAAACACGTATTCATGTTCCCCCGGCTCACTGAACACCAAAAAACCATGACGTTTGCAGATCTGAAGTTTCCTTGCGGAGATAGCCCATGTTATATCTTGCATTTGTTAGGAAAAACTGCTTATAGTATGAAAAGTGCCCATTGCAGAAAGAGCTCAAATTCGAAAAACAGACACATATTCCTGTTCCCCTGCCTCCCCGAAGATCAAAAAACCATGACTTTTGCAGATCTGAAGTTTCCTTGCAGAGATAGCCCATGCTATATCTTGCATTTGTTAGGAAAAACTGCTTAGAGCATGAAAAGTGCCCATTGCAGAAAGAGCTCAAATTCGAAAAACAAACACATATTCCTGTTCCCCTGCCTCCCCGAAGACCAAAAAACCATGACTTTTGCAGATGTGAAGTTTCCTTGCGGAGATAGCCCATGTTATATCTTGCATTTGTTAGGAAAAACTGTTTAGAGCATGAAAAGTGCCCATTGCAGAAAGAGCTCAAATTCGAAAAACAAACACGTATTCATGTTCCCCCGGCTCACTGAACACCAAAAAACCATGACTTTTGCAGATCTGAAGTTTCCTTGCGGAGATAGCCCATGTTATATCTTGCATTTGTTAGGAAAAACTGCTTAGAGCATGAAGAGTGCCCTTTGCAGAAAGAGCTCAAATTCGAAAAACAAACACATATTCCTGTTCCCCTGCCTCCCCGAAGATCAAAAAACCATGTCTTTTGCAGATCTGAAGTTTCCTTGCAGTGATAGCCCATGCTATATCTTGCATTTGTTAGGAAAAACTGCTTAGAGCATGAAAAGTGCCCATTGCAGAAAGAGCTCAAATTCGAAAAACAAACACGTATTCATGTTCCCCCGGCTCACTGAACACCAAAAAACCATGAGTTTTGCAGATCTGAAGTTTCCTTGCGGAGATAGCCCATGTTATATCTTGCATTTGTTAGGAAAAACTGCATATAGTATGAAAAGTGCCCATTGCAGAAAGAGCTCAAATTCGAAAAACAAACACATATTCCTGTTCCCCTGCCTCCCCGAAGACCAAAAAACCATGACTTTTGCAGATCTGAAGTTTCCTTGCGGAGATAGCCCATGCTATATCTTGCATTTGTTAGGAAAAACTGCTTATAGCATGAAAAGTGCCCATTGCAGATAGAGCTCAAATTCGCAAAACAAACACATATTCCTGTTCCCCTGCCTCCCCGAAGACCAAAAAACCATGACTTTTGCAGATGTGAAGTTTCCTTGCGGAGATAGCCCATGTTATATCTTGCATTTGTTAGGAAAAACTGCTTAGAGCATGAAAAGTGCCCATTGCAGAAAGAGCTCAAATTCGAAAAACAAACACGTATTCATGTTCCCCCGGCTCACTGAACACCAAAAAACCATGACTTTTGCAGATCTGAAGTTTCCTTGCGGAGATAGCCCATGTTATATCTTGCATTTGTTAGGAAAAACTGCTTAGAGCATGAAGAGTGCCCTTTGCAGAAAGAGCTCAAATTCGAAAAACAAACACATATTCCTGTTCCCCTGCCTCCCCGAAGATCAAAAAACCATGTCTTTTGCAGATCTGAAGTTTCCTTGCAGTGATAGCCCATGCTATATCTTGCATTTGTTAGGAAAAACTGCTTATAGTATGAAAAGTGCCCATTGCAGAAAGAGCTCAAATTCGAAAAACAGACACATATTCCTGTTCCCCTGCCTCCCCGAAGATCAAAAAACCATGACTTTTGCAGATCTGAAGTTTCCTTGCAGAGATAGCCCATGCTATATCTTGCATTTGTTAGGAAAAACTGCTTAGAGCATGAAGAGTGCCCTTTGCAGAAAAAGCTCAAATTCGAAAAACAAACACATATTCCTGTTCCCCTGCCTCCCCGAAGATCAAAAAACCATGTCTTTTGCAGATCTGAAGTTTCCTTGCAGTGATAGCCCATGCTATATCTTGCATTTGTTAGGAAAAACTGCTTAGAGCATGAAAAGTGCCCATTGCAGAAAGAGCTCAAATTCGAAAAACAAACACGTATTCATGTTCCCCCGGCTCACTGAACACCAAAAAACCATGAGTTTTGCAGATCTGAAGTTTCCTTGCGGAGATAGCCCATGTTATATCTTGCATTTGTTAGGAAAAACTGCATATAGTATGAAAAGTGCCCATTGCAGAAAGAGCTCAAATTCGAAAAACAAACACATATTCCTGTTCCCCTGCCTCCCCGAAGACCAAAAAACCATGACTTTTGCAGATCTGAAGTTTCCTTGCGGAGATAGCCCATGCTATATCTTGCATTTGTTAGGAAAAACTGCTTATAGCATGAAAAGTGCCCATTGCAGATAGAGCTCAAATTCGCAAAACAAACACATATTCCTGTTCCCCTGCCTCCCCGAAGACCAAAAAACCATCACTTTTCCGGATGTGAAGTTTCCTTGCGGAGATAGCCCATGCTATATCTTGCATTTGTTAGGAAAATCTGCTTAGAGCATGAAAAGTGCCCATTGCAGAAAGAGCTCAAATTCGAAAAACAAACACGTATTCATGTTCCCCCGGCTCACTGAACACCAAAAAACCATGACTTTTGCAGATCTGAAGTTTCCTTGCGGAGATAGCCCATGTTATATCTTGCATTTGTTAGGAAAAACTGCTTATAGTATGAAAAGTGCCCATTGCAGAAAGAGCTCAAATTCGCAAAACAGACACATATTCCTGTTCCCCTGCCTCCCCGAAGATCAAAAAACCATGACTTTTGCAGATCTGAAGTTTCCTTGCAGAGATAGCCCATGCTATATCTTGCATTTGTTAGGAAAAACTGCTTATAGCATGAAAAGTGCCCATTGCAGATAGAGCTCAAATTCGCAAAACAAACACATATTCCTGTTCCCCTGCCTCCCCGAAGACCAAAAAACCATGACTTTTGCAGATCTGAAGTTTCCTTGCGGAGATAGCCCATGCTATATCTTGCATTTGTTAGGAAAAACTGCTTATAGTATGAAAAGTGCCCATTGCAGAAAAAGCTCAAATTCGAAAAACAAACACATATTCCTCTTCCCCTGCCTCCCCGAAGACCAAAAAACCATGACTTTTGCAGATGTGAAGTTTCCTTGCGGAGATAGCCCATGCTATATCTTGCATTTGTTAGGAAAAACTGCTTAGAGCATGAAAAGTGCCCATTGCAGAAAAAGCTCAAATTCGAAAAACAAACACATATTCCTGTTCCCCTGCCTCCCCGAAGACCAAAAAACCATGACTTTTGCAGATGTGAAGTTTCCTTGCGGAGATAGCCCATGTTATATCTTGCATTTGTTAGGAAAAACTGCTTAGAGCATGAAGAGTGCCCTTTGCAGAAAGAGCTCAAATTCGAAAAACAAACACGTATTCATGTTCCCCCGGCTCACTGAACACCAAAAAACCATGAGTTTTGCAGATCTGAAGTTTCCTTGCGGAGATAGCCCATGCTATATCTTGCATTTGTTAGGAAAAACTGCTTAGAGCATGAAAAGTGCCCATTGCAGATAGAGCTCAAATTCGCAAAACAAACACATATTCCTGTTCCCCTGCCTCCCCGAAGACCAAAAAACCATGACTTTTGCAGATCTGAAGTTTCCTTGCGGAGATAGCCCATGCTATATCTTGCATTTGTTAGGAAAAACTGCTTAGAGCATGAAAAGTGCCCATTGCAGAAAGAGCTCAAATTCGAAAAACAAACACGTATTCATGTTCCCCCGGCTCACTGAACACCAAAAAACCATGACTTTTGCAGATCTGAAGTTTCCTTGCGGAGATAGCCCATGTTATATCTTGCATTTGTTAGGAAAAACTGCTTATAGTATGAAAAGTGCCCATTGCAGAAAGAGCTCAAATTCGAAAAACAGACACATATTCCTGTTCCCCTGCCTCCCCGAAGATCAAAAAACCATGACTTTTGCAGATCTGAAGTTTCCTTGCAGAGATAGCCCATGCTATATCTTGCATTTGTTAGGAAAAACTGCTTAGAGCATGAAAAGTGCCCATTGCAGAAAGAGCTCAAATTCGAAAAACAAACACATATTCCTGTTCCCCTGCCTCCCCGAAGACCAAAAAACCATGACTTTTGCAGATGTGAAGTTTCCTTGCGGAGATAGCCCATGCTATATCTTGCATTTGTTAGGAAAAACTGTTTAGAGCATGAAAAGTGCCCATTGCAGAAAGAGCTCAAATTCGAAAAACAAACACGTATTCATGTTCCCCCGGCTCACTGAACACCAAAAAACCATGACTTTTGCAGATGTGAAGTTTCCTTGCGGAGATAGCCCATTTTATATCTTGCATTTGTTAGGAAAAACTGCTTATAGTATGAAAAGTGCCCATTGCAGAAAGAGCTCAAATTCGAAAAACAAACACATATTCCTGTTCCCCTGCCTCCCCGAAGATCAAAAAACCATGTCTTTTGCAGATCTGAAGTTTCCTTGCAGTGATAGCCCATGCTATATCTTGCATTTGTTAGGAAAAACTGCTTAGAGCATGAAAAGTGCCCATTGCAGAAAGAGCTCAAATTCGAAAAACAAACACGTATTCATGTTCCCCCGGCTCACTGAACACCAAAAAACCATGAGTTTTGCAGATCTGAAGTTTCCTTGCGGAGATAGCCCATGTTATATCTTGCATTTGTTAGGAAAAACTGCATATAGTATGAAAAGTGCCCATTGCAGAAAGAGCTCAAATTCGAAAAACAAACACATATTCCTGTTCCCCTGCCTCCCCGAAGACCAAAAAACCATGACTTTTGCAGATCTGAAGTTTCCTTGCAGAGATAGCCCATGCTATATCTTGCATTTGTTAGGAAAAACTGCTTATAGCATGAAAAGTGCCCATTGCAGATAGAGCTCAAATTCGCAAAACAAACACATATTCCTGTTCCCCTTCCTCCCCGAAGAGCAAAAAACCATGACTTTTGCAATTGTGAAGTTTCCTTGCGGAGATAGCCCATGCTATATCTTGCATTTGTTAGGAAAAACTGCTTATAGTATGAAAAGTGCCCATTGCAGAAAAAGCTCAAATTCGAAAAACAAACACATATTCCTGTTCCCCTGCCTCCCCGAAGACCAAAAAACCATGACTTTTGCAGATGTGAAGTTTCCTTGCGGAGATAGCCCATGCTATATCTTGCATTTGTTAGGAAAAACTGCTTAGAGCATGAAAAGTGCCCATTGCAGAAAGAGCTCAAATTCGAAAAACAAACACGTATTCATGTTCCCCCGGCTCACTGAACACCAAAAAACCATGACTTTTGCAGATCTGAAGTTTCCTTGCGGAGATAGCCCATTTTATATCTTGCATTTGTTAGGAAAAACTGCTTATAGTATGAAAAGTGCCCATTGCAGAAAGAGCTCAAATTCGAAAAACAAACACATATTCCTTTTCCCCTGCCTCCCCGAAGATCAAAAAACCATGTCTTTTGCAGATCTGAAGTTTCCTTGCAGTGATAGCCCATGCTATATCTTGCATTTGTTAGGAAAATCTGCTTAGAGCATGAAAAGTGCCCATTGCAGAAAGAGCTCAAATTCGAAAAACAAACACGTATTCATGTTCCCCCGGCTCACTGAACACCAAAAAACCATGAGTTTTGCAGATCTGAAGTTTCCTTGCGGAGATAGCCCATGTTATATCTTGCATTTGTTAGGAAAAACTGCATATAGTATGAAAAGTGCCCATTGCAGAAAGAGCTCAAATTCGAAAAACAAACACATATTCCTGTTCCCCTGCCTCCCCGAAAACCAAAAAACCATGACTTTTGCAGATCTGAAGTTTCCTTGCAGAGATAGCCCATGCTATATCTTGCATTTGTTAGGAAAAACTGCTTATAGCATGAAAAGTGCCCATTGCAGATAGAGCTCAAATTCGCAAAACAAACACATATTCCTGTTCCCCTGCCTCCCCGAAGACCAAAAAACCATGACTTTTGCAGATCTGAAGTTTCCTTGCGGAGATAGCCCATGCTATATCTTGCATTTGTTAGGAAAAACTGCTTATAGCATGAAAAGTGCCCATTGCAGATAGAGCTCAAATTCGCAAAACAAACACATATTCCTGTTCCCCTGCCTCCCCGAAGACCAAAAAACCATGACTTTTGCAGATCTGAAGTTTCCTTGCGGAGATAGCCCATGCTATATCTTGCATTTGTTAGGAAAAACTGCTTATAGTATGAAAAGTGCCCATTGCAGAAAAAGCTCAAATTCGAAAAACAAACACATATTCCTGTTCCCCTGCCTCCCCGAAGACCAAAAAACCATGACTTTTGCAGATGTGAAGTTTCCTTGCGGAGATAGCCCATGCTATATCTTGCATTTGTTAGGAAAAACTGCTTAGAGCATGAAAAGTGCCCATTGCAGAAAGAGCTCAAATTCGAAAAACAAACACGTATTCATGTTCCCCCGGCTCACTGAACACCAAAAAACCATGAGTTTTGCAGATCTGAAGTTTCCTTGCGGAGATAGCCCATGTTATATCTTGCATTTGTTAGGAAAAACTGCATATAGTATGAAAAGTGCCCATTGCAGAAAGAGCTCAAATTCGAAAAACAAACACATATTCCTGTTCCCCTGCCTCCCCGAAGACCAAAAAACCATGACTTTTGCAGATCTGAAGTTTCCTTGCGGAGATAGCCCATGCTATATCTTGCATTTGTTAGGAAAAACTGCTTATAGCATGAAAAGTGCCCATTGCAGATAGAGCTCAAATTCGCAAAACAAACACATATTCCTGTTCCCCTGCCTCCCCGAAGACCAAAAAACCATCACTTTTCCGGATGTGAAGTTTCCTTGCGGAGATAGCCCATGCTATATCTTGCATTTGTTAGGAAAATCTGCTTAGAGCATGAAAAGTGCCCATTGCAGAAAGAGCTCAAATTCGAAAAACAAACACGTATTCATGTTCCCCCGGCTCACTGAACACCAAAAAACCATGACTTTTGCAGATCTGAAGTTTCCTTGCGGAGATAGCCCATGTTATATCTTGCATTTGTTAGGAAAAACTGCTTATAGTATGAAAAGTGCCCATTGCAGAAAGAGCTCAAATTCGCAAAACAGACACATATTCCTGTTCCCCTGCCTCCCCGAAGATCAAAAAACCATGACTTTTGCAGATCTGAAGTTTCCTTGCAGAGATAGCCCATGCTATATCTTGCATTTGTTAGGAAAAACTGCTTATAGCATGAAAAGTGCCCATTGCAGATAGAGCTCAAATTCGCAAAACAAACACATATTCCTGTTCCCCTGCCTCCCCGAAGACCAAAAAACCATGACTTTTGCAGATCTGAAGTTTCCTTGCGGAGATAGCCCATGCTATATCTTGCATTTGTTAGGAAAAACTGCTTATAGTATGAAAAGTGCCCATTGCAGAAAAAGCTCAAATTCGAAAAACAAACACATATTCCTCTTCCCCTGCCTCCCCGAAGACCAAAAAACCATGACTTTTGCAGATGTGAAGTTTCCTTGCGGAGATAGCCCATGCTATATCTTGCATTTGTTAGGAAAAACTGCTTAGAGCATGAAAAGTGCCCATTGCAGAAAAAGCTCAAATTCGAAAAACAAACACATATTCCTGTTCCCCTGCCTCCCCGAAGACCAAAAAACCATGACTTTTGCAGATGTGAAGTTTCCTTGCGGAGATAGCCCATGTTATATCTTGCATTTGTTAGGAAAAACTGCTTAGAGCATGAAGAGTGCCCTTTGCAGAAAGAGCTCAAATTCGAAAAACAAACACGTATTCATGTTCCCCCGGCTCACTGAACACCAAAAAACCATGAGTTTTGCAGATCTGAAGTTTCCTTGCGGAGATAGCCCATGCTATATCTTGCATTTGTTAGGAAAAACTGCTTAGAGCATGAAAAGTGCCCATTGCAGATAGAGCTCAAATTCGCAAAACAAACACATATTCCTGTTCCCCTGCCTCCCCGAAGACCAAAAAACCATGACTTTTGCAGATCTGAAGTTTCCTTGCGGAGATAGCCCATGCTATATCTTGCATTTGTTAGGAAAAACTGCTTAGAGCATGAAAAGTGCCCATTGCAGAAAGAGCTCAAATTCGAAAAACAAACACATATTCCTGTTCCCCTGCCTCCCCGAAGACCAAAAAACCATGACTTTTGCAGATGTGAAGTTTCCTTGCGGAGATAGCCCATGCTATATCTTGCATTTGTTAGGAAAAACTGTTTAGAGCATGAAAAGTGCCCATTGCAGAAAGAGCTCAAATTCGAAAAACAAACACGTATTCATGTTCCCCCGGCTCACTGAACACCAAAAAACCATGACTTTTGCAGATGTGAAGTTTCCTTGCGGAGATAGCCCATTTTATATCTTGCATTTGTTAGGAAAAACTGCTTATAGTATGAAAAGTGCCCATTGCAGAAAGAGCTCAAATTCGAAAAACAAACACATATTCCTGTTCCCCTGCCTCCCCGAAGATCAAAAAACCATGTCTTTTGCAGATCTGAAGTTTCCTTGCAGTGATAGCCCATGCTATATCTTGCATTTGTTAGGAAAAACTGCTTAGAGCATGAAAAGTGCCCATTGCAGAAAGAGCTCAAATTCGAAAAACAAACACGTATTCATGTTCCCCCGGCTCACTGAACACCAAAAAACCATGAGTTTTGCAGATCTGAAGTTTCCTTGCGGAGATAGCCCATGTTATATCTTGCATTTGTTAGGAAAAACTGCATATAGTATGAAAAGTGCCCATTGCAGAAAGAGCTCAAATTCGAAAAACAAACACATATTCCTGTTCCCCTGCCTCCCCGAAGACCAAAAAACCATGACTTTTGCAGATCTGAAGTTTCCTTGCAGAGATAGCCCATGCTATATCTTGCATTTGTTAGGAAAAACTGCTTATAGCATGAAAAGTGCCCATTGCAGATAGAGCTCAAATTCGCAAAACAAACACATATTCCTGTTCCCCTTCCTCCCCGAAGACCAAAAAACCATGACTTTTGCAATTGTGAAGTTTCCTTGCGGAGATAGCCCATGCTATATCTTGCATTTGTTAGGAAAAACTGCTTATAGTATGAAAAGTGCCCATTGCAGAAAAAGCTCAAATTCGAAAAACAAACACATATTCCTGTTCCCCTGCCTCCCCGAAGACCAAAAAACCATGACTTTTGCAGATGTGAAGTTTCCTTGCGGAGATAGCCCATGCTATATCTTGCATTTGTTAGGAAAAACTGCTTAGAGCATGAAAAGTGCCCATTGCAGAAAGAGCTCAAATTCGAAAAACAAACACGTATTCATGTTCCCCCGGCTCACTGAACACCAAAAAACCATGACTTTTGCAGATCTGAAGTTTCCTTGCGGAGATAGCCCATTTTATATCTTGCATTTGTTAGGAAAAACTGCTTATAGTATGAAAAGTGCCCATTGCAGAAAGAGCTCAAATTCGAAAAACAAACACATATTCCTGTTCCCCTGCCTCCCCGAAGATCAAAAAACCATGTCTTTTGCAGATCTGAAGTTTCCTTGCAGTGATAGCCCATGCTATATCTTGCATTTGTTAGGAAAATCTGCTTAGAGCATGAAAAGTGCCCATTGCAGAAAGAGCTCAAATTCGAAAAACAAACACGTATTCATGTTCCCCCGGCTCACTGAACACCAAAAAACCATGAGTTTTGCAGATCTGAAGTTTCCTTGCGGAGATAGCCCATGTTATATCTTGCATTTGTTAGGAAAAACTGCATATAGTATGAAAAGTGCCCATTGCAGAAAGAGCTCAAATTCGAAAAACAAACACATATTCCTGTTCCCCTGCCTCCCCGAAGACCAAAAAACCATGACTTTTGCAGATCTGAAGTTTCCTTGCAGAGATAGCCCATGCTATATCTTGCATTTGTTAGGAAAAACTGCTTATAGCATGAAAAGTGCCCATTGCAGATAGAGCTCAAATTCGCAAAACAAACACATATTCCTGTTCCCCTGCCTCCCCGAAGACCAAAAAACCATGACTTTTGCAGATCTGAAGTTTCCTTGCGGAGATAGCCCATGCTATATCTTGCATTTGTTAGGAAAAACTGCTTATAGCATGAAAAGTGCCCATTGCAGATAGAGCTCAAATTCGCAAAACAAACACATATTCCTGTTCCCCTGCCTCCCCGAAGACCAAAAAACCATGACTTTTGCAGATCTGAAGTTTCCTTGCGGAGATAGCCCATGCTATATCTTGCATTTGTTAGGAAAAACTGCTTATAGTATGAAAAGTGCCCATTGCAGAAAAAGCTCAAATTCGAAAAACAAACACATATTCCTGTTCCCCTGCCTCCCCGAAGACCAAAAAACCATGACTTTTGCAGATGTGAAGTTTCCTTGCGGAGATAGCCCATGCTATATCTTGCATTTGTTAGGAAAAACTGCTTAGAGCATGAAAAGTGCCCATTGCAGAAAGAGCTCAAATTCGAAAAACAAACACGTATTCATGTTCCCCCGGCTCACTGAACACCAAAAAACCATGACTTTTGCAGATCTGAAGTTTCCTTGCGGAGATAGCCCATGTTATATCTTGCATTTGTTAGGAAAAACTGCTTATAGTATGAAAAGTGCCCATTGCAGAAAGAGCTCAAATTCGAAAAACAGACACATATTCCTGTTCCCCTGCCTCCCCGAAGATCAAAAAACCATGACTTTTGCAGATCTGAAGTTTCCTTGCGGAGATAGCCCATGCTATATCTTGCATTTGTTAGGAAAAACTGCTTAGAGCATGAAAAGTGCCCATTGCAGAAAGAGCTCAAATTCGAAAAACAAACACGTATTCATGTTCCCCCGGCTCACTGAACACAAAAAACCATGACTTTTGCAGATCTGAAGTTTCCTTGCGGAGATAGCCCATGTTATATCTTGCATTTGTTAGGAAAAACTGCTTAGAGCATGAAGAGTGCCCTTTGCAGAAAGAGCTCAAATTCGAAAAACAAACACATATTCCTGTTCCCCTGCCTCCCCGAAGATCAAAAAACCATGTCTTTTGCAGATCTGAAGTTTCCTTGCAGTGATAGCCCATGCTATATCTTGCATTTGTTAGGAAAAACTGCTTAGAGCATGAAAAGTGCCCATTGCAGAAAGAGCTCAAATTCGAAAAACAAACACGTATTCATGTTCCCCCGGCTCACTGAACACCAAAAAACCATGAGTTTTGCAGATCTGAAGTTTCCTTGCGGAGATAGCCCATGTTATATCTTGCATTTGTTAGGAAAAACTGCATATAGTATGAAAAGTGCCCATTGCAGAAAGAGCTCAAATTCGAAAAACAAACACATATTCCTGTTCCCCTGCCTCCCCGAAGACCAAAAAACCATGACTTTTGCAGATCTGAAGTTTCCTTGCGGAGATAGCCCATGCTATATCTTGCATTTGTTAGGAAAAACTGCTTATAGCATGAAAAGTGCCCATTGCAGATAGAGCTCAAATTCGCAAAACAAACACATATTCCTGTTCCCCTGCCTCCCCGAAGACAAAAAAACCATGACTTTTGCAGATCTGAAGTTTCCTTGCGGAGATAGCCCATGCTATATCTTGCATTTGTTAGGAAAAACTGCTGATAGCATGAAAAGTGCCCATTGCAGATAGAGCTCAAATTCGCAAAACAAACACATATTCCTGTTCCCCTGCCTCCCCGAAGACAAAAAAACCATGACTTTTGCAGATCTGAAGTTTCCTTGCGGAGATAGCCCATGCTATATCTTGCATTTGTTAGGAAAAACTGCTTAGAGCATGAAAAGTGCCCATTGCAGAAAGAGCTCAAATTCGAAAAACAAACACGTATTCATGTTCCCCCGGCTCACTGAACACCAAAAAACCATGACTTTTGCAGATCTGAAGTTTCCTTGCGGAGATAGCCCATTTTATATCTTGCATTTGTTAGGAAAAACTGCTTATAGTATGAAAAGTGCCCATTGCAGAAAGAGCTCAAATTCGAAAAACAAACACATATTCCTGTTCCCCTGCCTCCCCGAAGATCAAAAAACCATGTCTTTTGCAGATCTGAAGTTTCCTTGCAGTGATAGCCCATGCTATATCTTGCATTTGTTAGGAAAATCTGCTTAGAGCATGAAAAGTGCCCATTGCAGAAAGAGCTCAAATTCGCAAAACAAACACACATTCCTGTTCCCCTGCCTCCCCGAAGACCAAAAAACCATGACTTTTGCAGATCTGAAGTTTCCTTGCGGAGATAGCCCATGCTATATCTTGCATTTGTTAGGAAAAACTGCTTATAGCATGAAAAGTGCCCATTGCAGATAGAGCTCAAATTCGCAAAACAAACACATATTCCTGTTCCCCTGCCTCCCCGAAGACCAAAAAACCATGACTTTTGCAGATCTGAAGTTTCCTTGCGGAGATAGCCCATGCTATATCTTGCATTTGTTAGGAAAAACTGCTTATAGTATGAAAAGTGCCCATTGCAGAAAAAGCTCAAATTCGAAAAACAAACACATATTCCTGTTCCCCTGCCTCCCCGAAGACCAAAAAACCATGACTTTTGCAGATGTGAAGTTTCCTTGCGGAGATAGCCCATGCTATATCTTGCATTTGTTAGGAAAAACTGCTTAGAGCATGAAAAGTGCCCATTGCAGAAAGAGCTCAAATTCGAAAAACAAACACGTATTCATGTTCCCCCGGCTCACTGAACACCAAAAAACCATGACTTTTGCAGATCTGAAGTTTCCTTGCGGAGATAGCCCATGTTATATCTTGCATTTCTTAGGAAAAACTGCTTATAGTATGAAAAGTGCCCATTGCAGAAAGAGCTCAAATTCGAAAAACAGACACATATTCCTGTTCCCCTGCCTCCCCGAAGATCAAAAAACCATGACTTTTGCAGATCTGAAGTTTCCTTGCAGAGATAGCCCATGCTATATCTTGCATTTGTTAGGAAAAACTGCTTAGAGCATGAAAAGTGCCCATTGCAGAAAGAGCTCAAATTCGAAAAACAAACACATATTCCTGTTCCCCTGCCTCCCCGAAGACCAAAAAACCATGACTTTTGCAGATGTGAAGTTTCCTTGCGGAGATAGCCCATGCTATATCTTGCATTTGTTAGGAAAAACTGCTTAGAGCATGAAAAGTGCCCATTGCAGAAAGAGCTCAAATTCGAAAAACAAACACGTATTCATGTTCCCCCGGCTCACTGAACACCAAAAAACCATGACTTTTGCAGATCTGAAGTTTCCTTGCGGAGATAGCCCATGTTATATCTTGCATTTCTTAGGAAAAACTGCTTATAGTATGAAAAGTGCCCATTGCAGAAAGAGCTCAAATTCGAAAAACAGACACATATTCCTGTTCCCCTGCCTCCCCGAAGATCAAAAAACCATGACTTTTGCAGATCTGAAGTTTCCTTGCAGAGATAGCCCATGCTATATCTTGCATTTGTTAGGAAAAACTGCTTAGAGCATGAAAAGTGCCCATTGCAGAAAGAGCTCAAATTCGAAAAACAAACACATATTCCTGTTCCCCTGCCTCCCCGAAGACCAAAAAACCATGACTTTTGCAGATGTGAAGTTTCCTTGCGGAGATAGCCCATGCTATATCTTGCATTTGTTAGGAAAAACTGTTTAGAGCATGAAAAGTGCCCACTGCAGAAAGAGCTCAAATTCGAAAAACAAACACGTATTCATGTTCCCCCGGCTCACTGAACACCAAAAAACCATGACTTTTGCAGATCTGAAGTTTCCTTGCGGAGATAGCCCATGTTATATCTTGCATTTGTTAGGAAAAACTGCTTAGAGCATGAAGAGTGCCCTTTGCAGAAAGAGCTCAAATTCGAAAAACAAACACATATTCCTGTTCCCCTGCCTCCCCGAAGATCAAAAAACCATGTCTTTTGCAGATCTGAAGTTTCCTTGCAGTGATAGCCCATGCTATATCTTGCATTTGTTAGGAAAAACTGCTTAGAGCATGAAAAGTGCCCATTGCAGAAAGAGCTCAAATTCGAAAAACAAACACGTATTCATGTTCCCCCGGCTCACTGAACACCAAAAAACCATGAGTTTTGCAGATCTGAAGTTTCCTTGCGGAGATAGCCCATGTTATATCTTGCATTTGTTAGGAAAAACTGCATATAGTATGAAAAGTGCCCATTGCAGAAAGAGCTCAAATTCGAAAAACAAACACATATTCCTGTTCCCCTGCCTCCCCGAAGACCAAAAAACCATGACTTTTGCAGATCTGAAGTTTCCTTGCGGAGATAGCCCATGCTATATCTTGCATTTGTTAGGAAAAACTGCTTATAGCATGAAAAGTGCCCATTGCAGATAGAGCTCAAATTCGCAAAACAAACACATATTCCTGTTCCCCTGCCTCCCCGAAGACCAAAAAACCATCACTTTTCCGGATGTGAAGTTTCCTTGCGGAGATAGCCCATGCTATATCTTGCATTTGTTAGGAAAAACTGCTTAGAGCATGAAAAGTGCCCATTGCAGAAAGAGCTCAAATTCGAAAAACAAACACGTATTCATGTTCCCCCGGCTCACTGAACACCAAAAAACCATGACTTTTGCAGATCTGAAGTTTCCTTGCGGAGATAGCCCATGTTATATCTTGCATTTGTTAGGAAAAACTGCTTATAGTATGAAAAGTGCCCATTGCAGAAAGAGCTCAAATTCGCAAAACAGACACATATTCCTGTTCCCCTGCCTCCCCGAAGATCAAAAAACCATGACTTTTGCAGATCTGAAGTTTCCTTGCAGAGATAGCCCATGCTATATCTTGCATTTGTTAGGAAAAACTGCTTATAGCATGAAAAGTGCCCATTGCAGATAGAGCTCAAATTCGCAAAACAAACACATATTCCTGTTCCCCTGCCTCCCCGAAGACCAAAAAACCATGACTTTTGCAGATGTGAAGTTTCCTTGCGGAGATAGCCCATGCTATATCTTGCATTTGTTAGGAAAAACTGCTTATAGTATGAAAAGTGCCCATTGCAGAAAAAGCTCAAATTCGAAAAACAAACACGTATTCATGTTCCCCCGGCTCACTGAACACCAAAAAACCATGAGTTTTGCAGATCTGAAGTTTCCTTGCGGAGATAGCCCATGTTATATCTTGCATTTGTTAGGAAAAACTGCATATAGTATGAAAAGTGCCCATTGCAGAGAGAGCTCAAATTCGAAAAACAAACACATATTCCTGTTCCCCTGCCTCCCCGAAGACCAAAAAACCATGACTTTTGCAGATCTGAAGTTTCCTTGCAGAGATAGCCCATGCTATATCTTGCATTAGTTAGGAAAAACTGCTTATAGCATGAAAAGTGCCCATTGCAGATAGAGCTCAAATTCGCAAAACAAACACATATTCCTGTTCCCCTGCCTCCCCGAAGACCAAAAAACCATGACTTTTGCAGATCTGAAGTTTCCTTGCGGAGATAGCCCATGCTATATCTTGCATTTGTTAGGAAAAACTGCTTATAGTATGAAAAGTGCCCATTGCAGAAAAAGCTCAAATTCGAAAAACAAACACGTATTCATGTTCCCCCGGCTCACTGAACACCAAAAAACCATGAGTTTTGCAGATCTGAAGTTTCCTTGCGGAGATAGCCCATGTTATATCTTGCATTTGTTAGGAAAAACTGCATATAGTATGAAAAGTGCCCATTGCAGAAAGAGCTCAAATTCGAAAAACAAACACATATTCCTGTTCCCCTGCCTCCCCGAAGACCAAAAAACCATGACTTTTGCAGATCTGAAGTTTCCTTGCAGAGATAGCCCATGCTATATCTTGCATTTGTTAGGAAAAACTGCTTATAGCATGAAAAGTGCCCATTGCAGATAGAGCTCAAATTCGCAAAACAAACACATATTCCTGTTCCCCTGCCTCCCCGAAGACCAAAAAACCATGACTTTTGCAGATCTGAAGTTTCCTTGCAGAGATAGCCCATGCTATATCTTGCATTTGTTAGGAAAAACTGCTTATAGCATGAAAAGTGCCCATTGCAGATAGAGCTCAAATTCGCAAAACAAACACATATTCCTGTTCCCCTGCCTCCCCGAAGACCAAAAAACCATGACTTTTGCAGATGTGAAGTTTCCTTGCGGAGATAGCCCATGCTATATCTTGCATTTGTTAGGAAAAACTGCTTATAGCATGAAAAGTGCCCATTGCAGAAAGAGCTCAAATTCGAAAAACAAACATGTATTCATGTTCCCCCGGCTCACTGAACACCAAAAAACCATGACTTTTGCAGATCTGAAGTTTCCTTGCGGAGATAGCCCATGTTATATCTTGCATTTGTTAGGAAAAACTGCTTATAGTATGAAAAGTGCCCATTGCAGAAAGAGCTCAAATTCGAAAAACAGACACATATTCCTGTTCCCCTGCCTCCCCGAAGATCAAAAAACCATGACTTTTGCAGATCTGAAGTTTCCTTGCAGAGATAGCCCATGCTATATCTTGCATTTGTTAGGAAAAACTGCTTAGAGCATGAAAAGTGCCCATTGCAGAAAGAGCTCAAATTCGAAAAACAAACACATATTCCTGTTCCCCTGCCTCCCCGAAGACCAAAAAACCATGACTTTTGCAGATCTGAAGTTTCCTTGCGGAGATAGCCCATGCTATATCTTGCATTTGTTAGGAAAAACTGCTTATAGCATGAAAAGTGCCCATTGCAGATAGAGCTCAAATTCGCAAAACAAACACATATTCCTGTTCCCCTGCCTCCCCGAAGACCAAAAAACCATCACTTTTCCGGATGTGAAGTTTCCTTGCGGAGATAAAGGTAAAGGTAAAGGTTCCCCCGCACATGCGTGCTAGTCGTTTCCGACTCTAGGGGCCGGTGCTCATCTCCGTTTCAAAGCCGAAGAGCCAGCGCTTGTCCGAGGACGTCTCCGTGGTCATGTGGCCGGCATGACTAGACGCCAAAGGCGCACGGAACGCTGTTACCTTCCCACCGTAGTGGTCCCTATTTTTCTACTAGCATTTTTACGTGCTTTCGAACTGCTAGGTGGGCAGAAGCTGGGACGAGTAACAGGCGCTCACTCTGTTACGCGGCACTCGGGATTCGACCCGCCAAACTGCCGACCATCTGATCGACAAGCTCAGCGTCCTAACCCACTGAGCCACCGCGTCCCTCTTGCGGAGATAGCCCATGCTATATCTTGCATTTGTTAGGAAAAACTGCTTAGAGCATGAAAAGTGCCCATTGCAGAAAGAGCTCAAATTCGAAAAACAAACACGTATTCATGTTCCCCCGGCTCACTGAACACCAAAAAACCATGACTTTTGCAGATCTGAAGTTTCCTTGCGGAGATAGCCCATGTTATATCTTGCATTTGTTAGGAAAAACTGCTTATAGTATGAAAAGTGCCCATTGCAGAAAGAGCTCAAATTCGCAAAACAGACACATATTCCTGTTCCCCTGCCTCCCCGAAGATCAAAAAACCATGACTTTTGCAGATCTGAAGTTTCCTTGCAGAGATAGCCCATGCTATATCTTGCATTTGTTAGGAAAAACTGCTTATAGCATGAAAAGTGCCCATTGCAGATAGAGCTCAAATTCGCAAAACAAACACATATTCCTGTTCCCCTGCCTCCCCGAAGACCAAAAAACCATGACTTTTGCAGATCTGAAGTTTCCTTGCGGAGATAGCCCATGCTATATCTTGCATTTGTTAGGAAAAACTGCTTATAGTATGAAAAGTGCCCATTGCAGAAAAAGCTCAAATTCGAAAAACAAACACATATTCCTGTTCCCCTGCCTCCCCGAAGACCAAAAAACCATGACTTTTGCAGATGTGAAGTTTCCTTGCGGAGATAGCCCATGCTATATCTTGCATTTGTTAGGAAAAACTGCTTAGAGCATGAAAAGTGCCCATTGCAGAAAGAGCTCAAATTCGAAAAACAAACACGTATTCATGTTCCCTTGTCTCCCCGAAGACCAAAAAACCATGACTTTTGCAGATCTGAAGTTTCCTTGCGGAGATAGCCCATGCAATATCTTGCATTTGTTAGGAAAAACTGCTTATAGCATGAAAAGTGCCCATTGCAGATAGAGCTCAAATTCGCAAAACAAACACGTATTCATGTTCCCCCGGCTCACTGAACACCAAAAAACCATGACTTTTGCAGATCTGAAGTTTCCTTGCGGAGATAGCCCATGTTATATCTTGCATTTGTTAGGAAAAACTGCTTAGAGCATGAAGAGTGCCCTTTGCAGAAAGAGCTCAAATTCGAAAAACAAACACATATTCCTGTTCCCCTGCCTCCCCGAAGATCAAAAAACCATGTCTTTTGCAGATCTGAAGTTTCCTTGCAGTGATAGCCCATGCTATATCTTGCATTTGTTAGGAAAAACTGCTTAGAGCATGAAAAGTGCCCATTGCAGAAAGAGCTCAAATTCGAAAAACAAACACGTATTCATGTTCCCCCGGCTCACTGAACACCAAAAAACCATGAGTTTTGCAGATCTGAAGTTTCCTTGCGGAGATAGCCCATGTTATATCTTGCATTTGTTAGGAAAAACTGCATATAGTATGAAAAGTGCCCATTGCAGAAAGAGCTCAAATTCGAAAAACAAACACATATTCCTGTTCCCCTGCCTCCCCGAAGACCAAAAAACCATGACTTTTGCAGATCTGAAGTTTCCTTGCGGAGATAGCCCATGCTATATCTTGCATTTGTTAGGAAAAACTGCTTATAGCATGAAAAGTGCCCATTGCAGATAGAGCTCAAATTCGCAAAACAAACACATATTCCTGTTCCCCTGCCTCCCCGAAGACCAAAAAACCATCACTTTTCCGGATGTGAAGTTTCCTTGCGGAGATAGCCCATGCTATATCTTGCATTTGTTAGGAAAAACTGCTTAGAGCATGAAAAGTGCCCATTGCAGAAAGAGCTCAAATTCGAAAAACAAACACGTATTCATGTTCCCCCGGCTCACTGAACACCAAAAAACCATGACTTTTGCAGATCTGAAGTTTCCTTGCGGAGATAGCCCATGTTATATCTTGCATTTGTTAGGAAAAACTGCTTATAGCATGAAAAGTGCCTATTGCAGATAGAGCTCAAATTCGCAAAACAAACACATATTCCTGTTCCCCTGCCTCCCCGAAGACCAAAAAACCATGACTTTTGCAGATCTGAAGTTTCCTTGCGGAGATAGCCCATGCTATATCTTGCATTTGTTAGGAAAAACTGCTTATAGTATGAAAAGTGCCCATTGCAGAAAAAGCTCAAATTCGAAAAACAAACACATATTCCTGTTCCCCTGCCTCCCCGAAGACCAAAAAACCATGACTTTTGCAGATGTGAAGTTTCCTTGCGGAGATAGCCCATGCTATATCTTGCATTTGTTAGGAAAAACTGCTTAGAGCATGAAAAGTGCCCATTGCAGAAAGAGCTCAAATTCGAAAAACAAACACGTATTCATGTTCCCTTGTCTCCCCGAAGACCAAAAAACCATGACTTTTGCAGATCTGAAGTTTCCTTGCGGAGATAGCCCATGCAATATCTTGCATTTGTTAGGAAAAACTGCTTATAGCATGAAAAGTGCCCATTGCAGATAGAGCTCAAATTCGCAAAACAAACACATATTCCTGTTCCCCTGCCTCCCCGAAGACCAAAAAACCATGACTTTTGCAGATCTGAAGTTTCCTTGCGGAGATAGCCCATGCTATATCTTGCATTTGTTAGGAAAAACTGCTTATAGTATGAAAAGTGCCCATTGCAGAAAAAGCTCAAATTCGAAAAACAAACACATATTCCTGTTCCCCTGCCTCCCCGAAGACCAAAAAACCATGACTTTTGCAGATGTGAAGTTTCCTTGCGGAGATAGCCCATGCTATATCTTGCATTTGTTAGGAAAAACTGCTTAGAGCATGAAAAGTGCCCATTGCAGAAAGAGCTCAAATTCGAAAAACAAACACGTATTCATGTTCCCCCGGCTCACTGAACACCAAAAAACCATGACTTTTGCAGATCTGAAGTTTCCTTGCGGAGATAGCCCATGTTATATCTTGCATTTGTTAGGAAAAACTGCTTATAGTATGAAAAGTGCCCATTGCAGAAAGAGCTCAAATTCGAAAAACAGACACATATTCCTGTTCCCCTGCCTCCCCGAAGATCAAAAAACCATGACTTTTGCAGATCTGAAGTTTCCTTGCAGAGATAGCCCATGCTATATCTTGCATTTGTTAGGAAAAACTGCTTAGAGCATGAAAAGTGCCCATTGCAGAAAGAGCTCAAATTCGAAAAACAAACACATATTCCTGTTCCCCTGCCTCCCCGAAGACCAAAAAACCATGACTTTTGCAGATGTGAAGTTTCCTTGCGGAGATAGCCCATGCTATATCTTGCATTTGTTAGGAAAAACTGTTTAGAGCATGAAAAGTGCCCATTGCAGAAAGAGCTCAAATTCGAAAAACAAACACGTATTCATGTTCCCCCGGCTCACTGAACACCAAAAAACCATGACTTTTGCAGATCTGAAGTTTCCTTGCGGAGATAGCCCATGTTATATCTTGCATTTGTTAGGAAAAACTGCTTAGAGCATGAAGAGTGCCCTTTGCAGAAAGAGCTCAAATTCGAAAAACAAACACATATTCCTGTTCCCCTGCCTCCCCGAAGATCAAAAAACCATGTCTTTTGCAGATCTGAAGTTTCCTTGCAGTGATAGCCCATGCTATATCTTGCATTTGTTAGGAAAAACTGCTTAGAGCATGAAAAGTGCCCATTGCAGAAAGAGCTCAAATTCGAAAAACAAACACGTATTCATGTTCCCCCGGCTCACTGAACACCAAAAAACCATGGGTTTTGCAGATATGAAGTTTCCTTGCGGAGATAGCCCATGTTATATCTTGCATTTGTTAGGAAAAACTGCATATAGTATGAAAAGTGCCCATTGCAGAAAGAGCTCAAATTCGAAAAACAAACACATATTCCTGTTCCCCTGCCTCCCCGAAGACCAAAAAACCATGACTTTTGCAGATCTGAAGTTTCCTTGCAGAGATAGCCCATGTTATATCTTGCATTTGTTAGGAAAAACTGCTTATAGTATGAAAAGTGCCCATTGCAGAAAGAGCTCAAATTCGAAAAACAAACACGTATTCATGTTCCCCCGGCTCACTGAACACCAAAAAACCATGACTTTTGCAGATCTGAAGTTTCCTTGCGGAGATAGCCCATGTTATATCTTGCATTTGTTAGGAAAAACTGCTTATAGCATGAAAAGTGCCCATTGCAGATAGAGCTCAAATTCGCAAAACAAACACATATTCCTGTTCCCCTGCCTCCCCGAAGACCAAAAAACCATGACTTTTGCAGATCTGAAGTTTCCTTGCGGAGATAGCCCATGCTATATCTTGCATTTGTTAGGAAAAACTGCTTATAGTATGAAAAGTGCCCATTGCAGAAAAAGCTCAAATTCGAAAAACAAACACATATTCCTGTTCCCCTGCCTCCCCGAAGACCAAAAAACCATGACTTTTGCAGATGTGAAGTTTCCTTGCGGAGATAGCCCATGCTATATCTTGCATTTGTTAGGAAAAACTGCTTAGAGCATGAAAAGTGCCCATTGCAGAAAGAGCTCAAATTCGAAAAACAAACACGTATTCATGTTCCCTTGTCTCCCCGAAGACCAAAAAACCATGACTTTTGCAGATCTGAAGTTTCCTTGCGGAGATAGCCCATGCAATATCTTGCATTTGTTAGGAAAAACTGCTTATAGCATGAAAAGTGCCCATTGCAGATAGAGCTCAAATTCGCAAAACAAACACATATTCCTGTTCCCCTGCCTCCCCGAAGACCAAAAAACCATGACTTTTGCAGATCTGAAGTTTCCTTGCGGAGATAGCCCATGCTATATCTTGCATTTGTTAGGAAAAACTGCTTATAGTATGAAAAGTGCCCATTGCAGAAAAAGCTCAAATTCGAAAAACAAACACATATTCCTGTTCCCCTGCCTCCCCGAAGACCAAAAAACCATGACTTTTGCAGATGTGAAGTTTCCTTGCGGAGATAGCCCATGCTATATCTTGCATTTGTTAGGAAAAACTGCTTAGAGCATGAAAAGTGCCCATTGCAGAAAGAGCTCAAATTCGAAAAACAAACACGTATTCATGTTCCCCCGGCTCACTGAACACCAAAAAACCATGACTTTTGCAGATCTGAAGTTTCCTTGCGGAGATAGCCCATGTTATATCTTGCATTTGTTAGGAAAAACTGCTTATAGTATGAAAAGTGCCCATTGCAGAAAGAGCTCAAATTCGAAAAACAGACACATATTCCTGTTCCCCTGCCTCCCCGAAGATCAAAAAACCATGACTTTTGCAGATCTGAAGTTTCCTTGCAGAGATAGCCCATGCTATATCTTGCATTTGTTAGGAAAAACTGCTTAGAGCATGAAAAGTGCCCATTGCAGAAAGAGCTCAAATTCGAAAAACAAACACATATTCCTGTTCCCCTGCCTCCCCGAAGACCAAAAAACCATGACTTTTGCAGATGTGAAGTTTCCTTGCGGAGATAGCCCATGCTATATCTTGCATTTGTTAGGAAAAACTGCTTAGAGCATGAAAAGTGCCCATTGCAGAAAGAGCTCAAATTCGAAAAACAAACACGTATTCATGTTCCCCCGGCTCACTGAACACCAAAAAACCATGACTTTTGCAGATCTGAAGTTTCCTTGCGGAGATAGCCCATGTTATATCTTGCATTTGTTAGGAAAAACTGCTTAGAGCATGAAGAGTGCCCTTTGCAGAAAGAGCTCAAATTCGAAAAACAAACACATATTCCTGTTCCCCTGCCTCCCCGAAGATCAAAAAACCATGTCTTTTGCAGATCTGAAGTTTCCTTGCAGTGATAGCCCATGCTATATCTTGCATTTGTTAGGAAAAACTGCTTAGAGCATGAAAAGTGCCCATTGCAGAAAGAGCTCAAATTCGAAAAACAAACACGTATTCATGTTCCCCCGGCTCACTGAACACCAAAAAACCATGGGTTTTGCAGATATGAAGTTTCCTTGCGGAGATAGCCCATGTTATATCTTGCATTTGTTAGGAAAAACTGCATATAGTATGAAAAGTGCCCATTGCAGAAAGAGCTCAAATTCGAAAAACAAACACATATTCCTGTTCCCCTGCCTCCCCGAAGACCAAAAAACCATGACTTTTGCAGATCTGAAGTTTCCTTGCAGAGATAGCCCATGCTATATCTTGCATTTGTTAGGAAAAACTGCTTATAGTATGAAAAGTGCCCATTGCAGAAAAAGCTCAAATTCGAAAAACAAACACATATTCCTGTTCCCCTGCCTCCCCGAAGACCAAAAAACCATGACTTTTGCAGATGTGAAGTTTCCTTGCGGAGATAGCCCATGCTATATCTTGCATTTGTTAGGAAAAACTGCTTAGAGCATGAAAAGTGCCCATTGCAGAAAGAGCTCAAATTCGAAAAACAAACACGTATTCATGTTCCCCCGGCTCACTGAACACCAAAAAACCATGACTTTTGCAGATCTGAAGTTTCCTTGCGGAGATAGCCCATGTTATATCTTGCATTTGTTAGGAAAAACTGCTTATAGTATGAAAAGTGCCCATTGCAGAAAGAGCTCAAATTCGAAAAACAGACACATATTCCTGTTCCCCTGCCTCCCCGAAGATCAAAAAACCATGACTTTTGCAGATCTGAAGTTTCCTTGCAGAGATAGCCCATGCTATATCTTGCATTTGTTAGGAAAAACTGCTTAGAGCATGAAAAGTGCCCATTGCAGAAAGAGCTCAAATTCGAAAAACAAACACATATTCCTGTTCCCCTGCCTCCCCGAAGACCAAAAAACCATGACTTTTGCAGATGTGAAGTTTCCTTGCGGAGATAGCCCATGCTATATCTTGCATTTGTTAGGAAAAACTGTTTAGAGCATGAAAAGTGCCCATTGCAGAAAGAGCTCAAATTCGAAAAACAAACACGTATTCATGTTCCCCCGGCTCACTGAACACCAAAAAACCATGACTTTTGCAGATCTGAAGTTTCCTTGCGGAGATAGCCCATGTTATATCTTGCATTTGTTAGTAAAAACTGCTTAGAGCATGAAGAGTGCCCTTTGCAGAAAGAGCTCAAATTCGAAAAACAAACACATATTCCTGTTCCCCTGCCTCCCCGAAGATCAAAAAACCATGTCTTTTGCAGATCTGAAGTTTCCTTGCAGTGATAGCCCATGCTATATCTTGCATTTGTTAGGAAAAACTGCTTAGAGCATGAAAAGTGCCCATTGCAGAAAGAGCTCAAATTCGAAAAACAAACACGTATTCATGTTCCCCCGGCTCACTGAACACCAAAAAACCATGAGTTTTGCAGATATGAAGTTTCCTTGCGGAGATAGCCCATGTTATATCTTGCATTTGTTAGGAAAAACTGCATATAGTATGAAAAGTGCCCATTGCAGAAAGAGCTCAAATTCGAAAAACAAACACATATTCCTGTTCCCCTGCCTCCCCGAAGACCAAAAAACCATGACTTTTGCAGATCTGAAGTTTCCTTGCGGAGATAGCCCATGCTATATCTTGCATTTGTTAGGAAAAACTGCTTATAGCATGAAAAGTGCCCATTGCAGATAGAGCTCAAATTCGCAAAACAAACACATATTCCTGTTCCCCTGCCTCCCCGAAGACCAAAAAACCATCACTTTTCCGGATGTGAAGTTTCCTTGCGGAGATAGCCCATGCTATATCTTGCATTTGTTAGGAAAAACTGCTTAGAGCATGAAAAGTGCCCATTGCAGAAAGAGCTCAAATTCGAAAAACAAACACGTATTCATGTTCCCCCGGCTCACTGAACACCAAAAAACCATGACTTTTGCAGATCTGAAGTTTCCTTGCGGAGATAGCCCATGTTATATCTTGCATTTGTTAGGAAAAACTGCTTATAGTATGAAAAGTGCCCATTGCAGAAAGAGCTCAAATTCGCAAAACAGACACATATTCCTGTTCCCCTGCCTCCCCGAAGATCAAAAAACCATGACTTTTGCAGATCTGAAGTTTCCTTGCAGAGATAGCCCATGCTATATCTTGCATTTGTAAGGAAAAACTGCTTATAGCATGAAAAGTGCCCATTGCAGATAGAGCTCAAATTCGCAAAACAAACACATATTCCTGTTCCCCTGCCTCCCCGAAGACCAAAAAACCATTACTTTTGCAGATCTGAAGTTTCCTTGCGGAGATAGCCCATGCTATATCTTGCATTTGTTAGGAAAAACTGCTTATAGCATGAAAAGTGCCCATTGCAGAAAGAGCTCAAATTCGAAAAACAAACAGGTATTCATGTTCCCCCGGCTCACTGAACACCAAAAAACCATGAGTTTTGCAGATCTGAAGTTTCCTTGCGGAGATAGCCCATGATATATCTTGCATTTGTTAGGAAAAACTGCTTATAGTATGAAAAGTGCCCATTTCACAAAGAGCTCAAATTCAAAAAACAAACACATATTCATGTTCCCCTGCCTCCCCGAAGACCAAAAAACCATGACTTTTGCAGATCTGAAGTTTCCTTGCAGAGATAGCCCATGCTATATCTTGCATTTGTTAGGAAAAACTGCTTATAGTATGAAAAGTGCCCATTGCAGAAAAAGCTCAAATTCGAAAAACAAACACATATTCCTGTTCCCCTGCCTCCCCGAAGACCAAAAAACCATGACTTTTGCAGATGTGAAGTTTCCTTGCGGAGATAGCCCATGCTATATCTTGCATTTGTTAGGAAAAACTGCTTAGAGCATGAAAAGTGCCCATTGCAGAAAGAGCTCAAATTCGAAAAACAAACACGTATTCATGTTCCCTTGTCTCCCCGAAGACCAAAAAACCATGACTTTTGCAGATCTGAAGTTTCCTTGCGGAGATAGCCCATGCAATATCTTGCATTTGTTAGGAAAAACTGCTTATAGCATGAAAAGTGCCCATTGCAGATAGAGCTCAAATTCGCAAAACAAACACGTATTCATGTTCCCCCGGCTCACTGAACACCAAAAAACCATGACTTTTGCAGATCTGAAGTTTCCTTGCGGAGATAGCCCATGTTATATCTTGCATTTGTTAGGAAAAACTGCTTAGAGCATGAAGAGTGCCCTTTGCAGAAAGAGCTCAAATTCGAAAAACAAACACATATTCCTGTTCCCCTGCCTCCCCGAAGATCAAAAAACCATGTCTTTTGCAGATCTGAAGTTTCCTTGCAGTGATAGCCCATGCTATATCTTGCATTTGTTAGGAAAAACTGCTTAGAGCATGAAAAGTGCCCATTGCAGAAAGAGCTCAAATTCGAAAAACAAACACGTATTCATGTTCCCCCGGCTCACTGAACACCAAAAAACCATGAGTTTTGCAGATCTGAAGTTTCCTTGCGGAGATAGCCCATGTTATATCTTGCATTTGTTAGGAAAAACTGCATATAGTATGAAAAGTGCCCATTGCAGAAAGAGCTCAAATTCGAAAAACAAACACATATTCCTGTTCCCCTGCCTCCCCGAAGACCAAAAAACCATGACTTTTGCAGATCTGAAGTTTCCTTGCGGAGATAGCCCATGCTATATCTTGCATTTGTTAGGAAAAACTGCTTATAGCATGAAAAGTGCCCATTGCAGATAGAGCTCAAATTCGCAAAACAAACACATATTCCTGTTCCCCTGCCTCCCCGAAGACCAAAAAACCATCACTTTTCCGGATGTGAAGTTTCCTTGCGGAGATAGCCCATGCTATATCTTGCATTTGTTAGGAAAAACTGCTTAGAGCATGAAAAGTGCCCATTGCAGAAAGAGCTCAAATTCGAAAAACAAACACGTATTCATGTTCCCCCGGCTCACTGAACACCAAAAAACCATGACTTTTGCAGATCTGAAGTTTCCTTGCGGAGATAGCCCATGTTATATCTTGCATTTGTTAGGAAAAACTGCTTATAGCATGAAAAGTGCCCATTGCAGATAGAGCTCAAATTCGCAAAACAAACACATATTCCTGTTCCCCTGCCTCCCCGAAGACCAAAAAACCATGACTTTTGCAGATCTGAAGTTTCCTTGCGGAGATAGCCCATGCTATATCTTGCATTTGTTAGGAAAAACTGCTTATAGTATGAAAAGTGCCCATTGCAGAAAAAGCTCAAATTCGAAAAACAAACACATATTCCTGTTCCCCTGCCTCCCCGAAGACCAAAAAACCATGACTTTTGCAGATGTGAAGTTTCCTTGCGGAGATAGCCCATGCTATATCTTGCATTTGTTAGGAAAAACTGCTTAGAGCATGAAAAGTGCCCATTGCAGAAAGAGCTCAAATTCGAAAAACAAACACGTATTCATGTTCCCTTGTCTCCCCGAAGACCAAAAAAACCATGACTTTTGCAGATCTGAAGTTTCCTTGCGGAGATAGCCCATGCAATATCTTGCATTTGTTAGGAAAAACTGCTTATAGCATGAAAAGTGCCCATTGCAGATAGAGCTCAAATTCGCAAAACAAACACATATTCCTGTTCCCCTGCCTCCCCGAAGACCAAAAAACCATGACTTTTGCAGATCTGAAGTTTCCTTGCGGAGATAGCCCATGCTATATCTTGCATTTGTTAGGAAAAACTGCTTATAGTATGAAAAGTGCCCATTGCAGAAAAAGCTCAAATTCGAAAAACAAACACATATTCCTGTTCCCCTGCCTCCCCGAAGACCAAAAAACCATGACTTTTGCAGATGTGAAGTTTCCTTGCGGAGATAGCCCATGCTATATCTTGCATTTGTTAGGAAAAACTGCTTAGAGCATGAAAAGTGCCCATTGCAGAAAGAGCTCAAATTCGAAAAACAAACACGTATTCATGTTCCCCCGGCTCACTGAACACCAAAAAACCATGACTTTTGCAGATCTGAAGTTTCCTTGCGGAGATAGCCCATGTTATATCTTGCATTTGTTAGGAAAAACTGCTTAGAGCATGAAGAGTGCCCTTTGCAGAAAGAGCTCAAATTCGAAAAACAAACACATATTCCTGTTCCCCTGCCTCCCCGAAGATCAAAAAACCATGTCTTTTGCAGATCTGAAGTTTCCTTGCAGTGATAGCCCATGCTATATCTTGCATTTGTTAGGAAAAACTGCTTAGAGCATGAAAAGTGCCCATTGCAGAAAGAGCTCAAATTCGAAAAACAAACACGTATTCATGTTCCCCCGGCTCACTGAACACCAAAAAACCATGAGTTTTGCAGATATGAAGTTTCCTTGCGGAGATAGCCCATGTTATATCTTGCATTTGTTAGGAAAAACTGCATATAGTATGAAAAGTGCCCATTGCAGAAAGAGCTCAAATTCGAAAAACAAACACATATTCCTGTTCCCCTGCCTCCCCGAAGACCAAAAAACCATGACTTTTGCAGATCTGAAGTTTCCTTGCAGAGATAGCCCATGCTATATCTTGCATTTGTTAGGAAAAACTGCTTATAGTATGAAAAGTGCCCATTGCAGAAAAAGCTCAAATTCGAAAAAGAAACACATATTCCTGTTCCCCTGCCTCCCCGAAGACCAAAAAACCATGACTTTTGCAGATGTGAAGTTTCCTTGCGGAGATAGCCCATGCTATATCTTGCATTTGTTAGGAAAAACTGCTTAGAGCATGAAAAGTGCCCATTGCAGAAAGAGCTCAAATTCGAAAAACAAACACGTATTCATGTTCCCCCGGCTCACTGAACACCAAAAAACCATGACTTTTGCAGATCTGAAGTTTCCTTGCGGAGATAGCCCATGTTATATCTTGCATTTGTTAGGAAAAACTGCTTATAGTATGAAAAGTGCCCATTGCAGAAAGAGCTCAAATTCGAAAAACAAACACATATTCCTGTTCCCCTGCCTCCCCGAAGATCAAAAAACCATGTCTTTTGCAGATCTGAAGTTTCCTTGCAGTGATAGCCCATGCTATATCTTGCATTTGTTAGGAAAAACTGCTTAGAGCATGAAAAGTGCCCATTGCAGAAAGAGCTCAAATTCGAAAAACAAACACGTATTCATGTTCCCCCGGCTCACTGAACACCAAAAAACCATGAGTTTTGCAGATATGAAGTTTCCTTGCGGAGATAGCCCATGTTATATCTTGCATTTGTTAGGAAAAACTGCATATAGTATGAAAAGTGCCCATTGCAGAAAGAGCTCAAATTCGAAAAACAAACACATATTCCTGTTCCCCTGCCTCCCCGAAGACCAAAAAACCATGACTTTTGCAGATCTGAAGTTTCCTTGCAGAGATAGCCCATGCTATATCTTGCATTTGTTAGGAAAAACTGCTTATAGTATGAAAAGTGCCCATTGCAGAAAAAGCTCAAATTCGAAAAACAAACACATATTCCTGTTCCCCTGCCTCCCCGAAGACCAAAAAACCATGACTTTTGCAGATGTGAAGTTTCCTTGCGGAGATAGCCCATGCTATATCTTGCATTTGTTAGGAAAAACTGCTTAGAGCATGAAAAGTGCCCATTGCAGAAAGAGCTCAAATTCGAAAAACAAACACGTATTCATGTTCCCCCGGCTCACTGAACACCAAAAAACCATGACTTTTGCAGATCTGAAGTTTCCTTGCGGAGATAGCCCATGTTATATCTTGCATTTGTTAGGAAAAACTGCTTATAGTATGAAAAGTGCCCATTGCAGAAAGAGCTCAAATTCGAAAAACAGACACATATTCCTGTTCCCCTGCCTCCCCGAAGATCAAAAAACCATGACTTTTGCAGATCTGAAGTTTCCTTGCAGAGATAGCCCATGCTATATCTTGCATTTGTTAGGAAAAACTGCTTAGAGCATGAAAAGTGCCCATTGCAGAAAGAGCTCAAATTCGAAAAACAAACACATATTCCTGTTCCCCTGCCTCCCCGAAGACCAAAAAACCATGACTTTTGCAGATGTGAAGTTTCCTTGCGGAGATAGCCCATGCTATATCTTGCATTTGTTAGGAAAAACTGTTTAGAGCATGAAAAGTGCCCATTGCAGAAAGAGCTCAAATTCGAAAAACAAACACGTATTCATGTTCCCCCGGCTCACTGAACACCAAAAAACCATGACTTTTGCAGATCTGAAGTTTCCTTGCGGAGATAGCCCATGTTATATCTTGCATTTGTTAGGAAAAACTGCTTAGAGCATGAAGAGTGCCCTTTGCAGAAAGAGCTCAAATTCGAAAAACAAACACATATTCCTGTTCCCCTGCCTCCCCGAAGATCAAAAAACCATGTCTTTTGCAGATCTGAAGTTTCCTTGCAGTGATAGCCCATGCTATATCTTGCATTTGTTAGGAAAAACTGCTTAGAGCATGAAAAGTGCCCATTGCAGAAAGAGCTCAAATTCGAAAAACAAACACGTATTCATGTTCCCCCGGCTCACTGAACACCAAAAAACCATGAGTTTTGCAGATATGAAGTTTCCTTGCGGAGATAGCCCATGTTATATCTTGCATTTGTTAGGAAAAACTGCATATAGTATGAAAAGTGCCCATTGCAGAAAGAGCTCAAATTCGAAAAACAAACACATATTCCTGTTCCCCTGCCTCCCCGAAGACCAAAAAACCATGACTTTTGCAGATCTGAAGTTTCCTTGCGGAGATAGCCCATGCTATATCTTGCATTTGTTAGGAAAAACTGCTTATAGCATGAAAAGTGCCCATTGCAGATAGAGCTCAAATTCGCAAAACAAACACATATTCCTGTTCCCCTGCCTCCCCGAAGACCAAAAAACCATCACTTTTCCGGATGTGAAGTTTCCTTGCGGAGATAGCCCATGCTATATCTTGCATTTGTTAGGAAAAACTGCTTAGAGCATGAAAAGTGCCCATTGCAGAAAGAGCTCAAATTCGAAAAACAAACACGTATTCATGTTCCCCCGGCTCACTGAACACCAAAAAACCATGACTTTTGCAGATCTGAAGTTTCCTTGCGGAGATAGCCCATGTTATATCTTGCATTTGTTAGGAAAAACTGCTTATAGTATGAAAAGTGCCCATTGCAGAAAGAGCTCAAATTCGCAAAACAGACACATATTCCTGTTCCCCTGCCTCCCCGAAGATCAAAAAACCATGACTTTTGCAGATCTGAAGTTTCCTTGCAGAGATAGCCCATGCTATATCTTGCATTTGTAAGGAAAAACTGCTTATAGCATGAAAAGTGCCCATTGCAGATAGAGCTCAAATTCGCAAAACAAACACATATTCCTGTTCCCCTGCCTCCCCGAAGACCAAAAAACCATGACTTTTGCAGATCTGAAGTTTCCTTGCGGAGATAGCCCATGCTATATCTTGCATTTGTTAGGAAAAACTGCTTAGAGCATGAAAAGTGCCCATTGCAGAAAGAGCTCAAATTCGAAAAACAAACAGGTATTCATGTTCCCCCGGCTCACTGAACACCAAAAAACCATGAGTTTTGCAGATCTGAAGTTTCCTTGCGGAGATAGCCCATGATATATCTTGCATTTGTTAGGAAAAACTGCTTATAGTATGAAAAGTGCCCATTTCACAAAGAGCTCAAATTCAAAAAACAAACACATATTCATGTTCCCCTGCCTCCCCGAAGACCAAAAAACCATGACTTTTGCAGATCTGAAGTTTCCTTGCAGAGATAGCCCATGCTATATCTTGCATTTGTTAGGAAAAACTGCTTATAGCATGAAAAGTGCCCATTGCAGATAGAGCTCAAATTCGCAAAACAAACACATATTCCTGTTCCCCTGCCTCCCCGAAGACCAAAAAACCATGACTTTTGAAGATGTGAAGTTTCCTTGCGGAGATAGCCCATGCTATATCTTGCATTTGTTAGGAAAAACTGCTTAGAGCATGAAAAGTGCCCATTGCAGAAAGAGCTCAAATTCGAAAAACAGACACATATTCCTGTTCCCCTGCCTCCCCGAAGATCAAAAACCATGACTTTTGCAGATCTGAAGTTTCCTTGCAGAGATAGCCCATGCTATATCTTGCATTTGTTAGGAAAAACTGCTTATAGCATGAAAAGTGCCCATTGCAGATAGAGCTCAAATTCGCAAAACAAACACATATTCCTGTTCCCCTGCCTCCCCGAAGACCAAAAAACCATCACTTTTCCGGATGTGAAGTTTCCTTGCGGAGATAGCCCATGCTATATCTTGCATTTGTTAGGAAAAACTGCTTAGAGCATGAAAAGTGCCCATTGCAGAAAGAGCTCAAATTCGAAAAACAAACACGTATTCATGTTCCCCCGGCTCACTGAACACCAAAAAACCATGACTTTTGCAGATCTGAAGTTTCCTTGCGGAGATAGCCCATGTTATATCTTGCATTTGTTAGGAAAAACTGCTTATAGTATGAAAAGTGCCCATTGCAGAAAGAGCTCAAATTCGCAAAACAGACACATATTCCTGTTCCCCTGCCTCCCCGAAGATCAAAAAACCATGACTTTTGCAGATCTGAAGTTTCCTTGCAGAGATAGCCCATGCTATATCTTGCATTTGTTAGGAAAAACTGCTTATAGCATGAAAAGTGCCCATTGCAGATAGAGCTCAAATTCGCAAAACAAACACATATTCCTGTTCCCCTGCCTCCCCGAAGACCAAAAAACCATGACTTTTGCAGATGTGAAGTTTCCTTGCGGAGATAGCCCATGCTATATCTTGCATTTGTTAGGAAAAACTGCTTAGAGCATGAAAAGTGCCCATTGCAGAAAGAGCTCAAATTCGAAAAACAAACACGTATTCATGTTCCCTTGTCTCCCCGAAGACCAAAAAACCATGACTTTTGCAGATCTGAAGTTTCCTTGCGGAGATAGCCCATGCAATATCTTGCATTTGTTAGGAAAAACTGCTTATAGCATGAAAAGTGCCCATTGCAGATAGAGCTCAAATTCGCAAAACAAACACATATTCCTGTTCCCCTGCCTCCCCGAAGACCAAAAAACCATGACTTTTGCAGATCTGAAGTTTCCTTGCGGAGATAGCCCATGCTATATCTTGCATTTGTTAGGAAAAACTGCTTATAGTATGAAAAGTGCCCATTGCAGAAAAAGCTCAAATTCGAAAAACAAACACATATTCCTGTTCCCCTGCCTCCCCGAAGACCAAAAAACCATGACTTTTGCAGATGTGAAGTTTCCTTGCGGAGATAGCCCATGCTATATCTTGCATTTGTTAGGAAAAACTGCTTAGAGCATGAAAAGTGCCCATTGCAGAAAGAGCTCAAATTCGAAAAACAAACACGTATTCATGTTCCCCCGGCTCACTGAACACCAAAAAACCATGACTTTTGCAGATCTGAAGTTTCCTTGCGGAGATAGCCCATGTTATATCTTGCATTTGTTAGGAAAAACTGCTTATAGTATGAAAAGTGCCCATTGCAGAAAGAGCTCAAATTCGAAAAACAGACACATATTCCTGTTCCCCTGCCTCCCCGAAGATCAAAAAACCATGACTTTTGCAGATCTGAAGTTTCCTTGCAGAGATAGCCCATGCTATATCTTGCATTTGTTAGGAAAAACTGCTTAGAGCATGAAAAGTGCCCATTGCAGAAAGAGCTCAAATTCGAAAAACAAACACATATTCCTGTTCCCCTGCCTCCCCGAAGACCAAAAAACCATGACTTTTGCAGATGTGAAGTTTCCTTGCGGAGATAGCCCATGCTATATCTTGCATTTGTTAGGAAAAACTGCTTATAGCATGAAAAGTGCCCATTGCAGAAAGAGCTCAAATTCGAAAAACAAACACGTATTCATGTTCCCCCGGCTCACTGAACACCAAAAAACCATGACTTTTGCAGATCTGAAGTTTCCTTGCGGAGATAGCCCATGCTATATCTTGCATTTGTTAGGAAAAACTGCTTATAGCATGAAAAGTGCCCATTGCAGATAGAGCTCAAATTCGCAAAACAAACACATATTCCTGTTCCCCTGCCTCCCCGAAGACCAAAAAACCATGACTTTTGCAGATCTGAAGTTTCCTTGCGGAGATAGCCCATGCTATATCTTGCATTTGTTAGGAAAAACTGCTTAGAGCATGAAAAGTGCCCATTGCAGAAAGAGCTCAAATTCGAAAAACAAACAGGTATTCATGTTCCCCCGGCTCACTGAACACCAAAAAACCATGACTTTTGCAGATCTGAAGTTTCCTTGCGGAGATAGCCCATGTTATATCTTGCATTTGTTAGGAAAAACTGCTTATAGTATGAAAAGTGCCCATTGCAGAAAGAGCTCAAATTCGAAAAACAGACACATATTCCTGTTCCCCTGCCTCCCCGAAGATCAAAAAACCATGACTTTTGCAGATCTGAAGTTTCCTTGCAGAGATAGCCCATGCTATATCTTGCATTTGTTAGGAAAAACTGCTTAGAGCATGAAAAGTGCCCATTGCAGAAAGAGCTCAAATTCGAAAAACAAACACATATTCCTGTTCCCCTGCCTCCCCGAAGACCAAAAAACCATGACTTTTGCAGATGTGAAGTTTCCTTGCGGAGATAGCCCATGCTATATCTTGCATTTGTTAGGAAAAACTGCTTATAGCATGAAAAGTGCCCATTGCAGAAAGAGCTCAAATTCGAAATACAAACACGTATTCATGTTCCCCCGGCTCACTGAACACCAAAAAACCATGACTTTTGCAGATCTGAAGTTTCCTTGCGGAGATAGCCCATGCTATATCTTGCATTTGTTAGGAAAAACTGCTTATAGCATGAAAAGTGCCCATTGCAGATAGAGCTCAAATTCGCAAAACAAACACATATTCCTGTTCCCCTGCCTCCCCGAAGACCAAAAAACCATGACTTTTGCAGATCTGAAGTTTCCTTGCGGAGATAGCCCATGCTATATCTTGCATTTGTTAGGAAAAACTGCTTAGAGCATGAAAAGTGCCCATTGCAGAAAGAGCTCAAATTCGAAAAACAAACAGGTATTCATGTTCCCCCGGCTCACTGAACACCAAAAAACCATGACTTTTGCAGATCTGAAGTTTCCTTGCGGAGATAGCCCATGTTATATCTTGCATTTGTTAGGAAAAACTGCTTATAGTATGAAAAGTGCCCATTGCAGAAAGAGCTCAAATTCGAAAAACAAACACGTATTCATGTTCCCCCTGCTCACTGAACACCAAAAAACCATGAGTTTTGCAGATCTGAAGTTTCCTTGCGGAGATAGCCCATGATATATCTTGCATTTGTTAGGAAAAACTGCTTATAGTATGAAAAGTGCCCATTTCACAAAGAGCTCAAATTCAAAAAACAAACACATATTCATGTTCCCCTGCCTCCCCGAAGACCAAAAAACCATGACTTTTGCAGATCTGAAGTTTCCTTGCAGAGATAGCCCATGCTATATCTTGCATTTGTTAGGAAAAACTGCTTATAGCATGAAAAGTGCCCATTGCAGATAGAGCTCAAATTCGCAAAACAAACACATATTCCTGTTCCCCTGCCTCCCCGAAGACCAAAAAACCATGACTTTTGAAGATGTGAAGTTTCCTTGCGGAGATAGCCCATGCTATATCTTGCATTTGTTAGGAAAAACTGCTTAGAGCATGAAAAGTGCCCATTGCAGAAAGAGCTCAAATTCGAAAAACAGACACATATTCCTGTTCCCCTGCCTCCCCGAAGATCAAAAAACCATGACTTTTGCAGATCTGAAGTTTCCTTGCAGAGATAGCCCATGCTATATCTTGCATTTGTTAGGAAAAACTGCTTATAGCATGAAAAGTGCCCATTGCAGATAGAGCTCAAATTCGCAAAACAAACACATATTCCTGTTCCCCTGCCTCCCCGAAGACCAAAAAACCATCACTTTTCCGGATGTGAAGTTTCCTTGCGGAGATAGCCCATGCTATATCTTGCATTTGTTAGGAAAAACTGCTTAGAGCATGAAAAGTGCCCATTGCAGAAAGAGCTCAAATTCGAAAAACAAACACGTATTCATGTTCCCCCGGCTCACTGAACACCAAAAAACCATGACTTTTGCAGATCTGAAGTTTCCTTGCGGAGATAGCCCATGTTATATCTTGCATTTGTTAGGAAAAACTGCTTATAGTATGAAAAGTGCCCATTGCAGAAAGAGCTCAAATTCGCAAAACAGACACATATTCCTGTTCCCCTGCCTCCCCGAAGATCAAAAAACCATGACTTTTGCAGATCTGAAGTTTCCTTGCAGAGATAGCCCATGCTATATCTTGCATTTGTTAGGAAAAACTGCTTATAGCATGAAAAGTGCCCATTGCAGATAGAGCTCAAATTCGCAAAACAAACACATATTCCTGTTCCCCTGCCTCCCCGAAGACCAAAAAACCATGACTTTTGCAGATGTGAAGTTTCCTTGCGGAGATAGCCCATGCTATATCTTGCATTTGTTAGGAAAAACTGCTTAGAGCATGAAAAGTGCCCATTGCAGAAAGAGCTCAAATTCGAAAAACAAACACGTATTCATGTTCCCTTGTCTCCCCGAAGACCAAAAAACCATGACTTTTGCAGATCTGAAGTTTCCTTGCGGAGATAGCCCATGCAATATCTTGCATTTGTTAGGAAAAACTGCTTATAGCATGAAAAGTGCCCATTGCAGATAGAGCTCAAATTCGCAAAACAAACACATATTCCTGTTCCCCTGCCTCCCCGAAGACCAAAAAACCATGACTTTTGCAGATCTGAAGTTTCCTTGCGGAGATAGCCCATGCTATATCTTGCATTTGTTAGGAAAAACTGCTTATAGTATGAAAAGTGCCCATTGCAGAAAAAGCTCAAATTCGAAAAACAAACACATATTCCTGTTCCCCTGCCTCCCCGAAGACCAAAAAACCATGACTTTTGCAGATGTGAAGTTTCCTTGCGGAGATAGCCCATGCTATATCTTGCATTTGTTAGGAAAAACTGCTTAGAGCATGAAAAGTGCCCATTGCAGAAAGAGCTCAAATTCGAAAAACAAACAGGTATTCATGTTCCCCCGGCTCACTGAACACCAAAAAACCATGACTTTTGCAGATCTGAAGTTTCCTTGCGGAGATAGCCCATGTTATATCTTGCATTTGTTAGGAAAAACTGCTTATAGTATGAAAAGTGCCCATTGCAGAAAGAGCTCAAATTCGAAAAACAGACACATATTCCTGTTCCCCTGCCTCCCCGAAGATCAAAAAACCATGACTTTTGCAGATCTGAAGTTTCCTTGCAGAGATAGCCCATGCTATATCTTGCATTTGTTAGGAAAAACTGCTTAGAGCATGAAAAGTGCCCATTGCAGAAAGAGCTCAAATTCGAAAAACAAACACATATTCCTGTTCCCCTGCCTCCCCGAAGACCAAAAAACCATGACTTTTGCAGATGTGAAGTTTCCTTGCGGAGATAGCCCATGCTATATCTTGCATTTGTTAGGAAAAACTGCTTATAGCATGAAAAGTGCCCATTGCAGAAAGAGCTCAAATTCGAAAAACAAACACGTATTCATGTTCCCCCGGCTCACTGAACACCAAAAAACCATGACTTTTGCAGATCTGAAGTTTCCTTGCGGAGATAGCCCATGCTATATCTTGCATTTGTTAGGAAAAACTGCTTATAGCATGAAAAGTGCCCATTGCAGATAGAGCTCAAATTCGCAAAACAAACACATATTCCTGTTCCCCTGCCTCCCCGAAGACCAAAAAACCATGACTTTTGCAGATCTGAAGTTTCCTTGCGGAGATAGCCCATGCTATATCTTGCATTTGTTAGGAAAAACTGCTTAGAGCATGAAAAGTGCCCATTGCAGAAAGAGCTCAAATTCGAAAAACAAACAGGTATTCATGTTCCCCCGGCTCACTGAACACCAAAAAACCATGACTTTTGCAGATCTGAAGTTTCCTTGCGGAGATAGCCCATGTTATATCTTGCATTTGTTAGGAAAAACTGCTTATAGTATGAAAAGTGCCCATTGCAGAAAGAGCTCAAATTCGCAAAACAGACACATATTCCTGTTCCCCTGCCTCCCCGAAGATCAAAAAACCATGACTTTTGCAGATCTGAAGTTTCCTTGCAGAGATAGCCCATGCTATATCTTGCATTTGTTAGGAAAAACTGCTTATAGCATGAAAAGTGCCCATTGCAGATAGAGCTCAAATTCGCAAAACAAACACATATTCCTGTTCCCCTGCCTCCCCGAAGACCAAAAAACCATGACTTTTGCAGATGTGAAGTTTCCTTGCGGAGATAGCCCATGCTATATCTTGCATTTGTTAGGAAAAACTGCTTAGAGCATGAAAAGTGCCCATTGCAGAAAGAGCTCAAATTCGAAAAACAAACACGTATTCATGTTCCCTTGTCTCCCCGAAGACCAAAAAACCATGACTTTTGCAGATCTGAAGTTTCCTTGCGGAGATAGCCCATGCAATATCTTGCATTTGTTAGGAAAAACTGCTTATAGCATGAAAAGTGCCCATTGCAGATAGAGCTCAAATTCGCAAAACAAACACATATTCCTGTTCCCCTGCCTCCCCGAAGACCAAAAAACCATGACTTTTGCAGATCTGAAGTTTCCTTGCGGAGATAGCCCATGCTATATCTTGCATTTGTTAGGAAAAACTGCTTATAGTATGAAAAGTGCCCATTGCAGAAAAAGCTCAAATTCGAAAAACAAACACATATTCCTGTTCCCCTGCCTCCCCGAAGACCAAAAAACCATGACTTTTGCAGATGTGAAGTTTCCTTGCGGAGATAGCCCATGCTATATCTTGCATTTGTTAGGAAAAACTGCTTAGAGCATGAAAAGTGCCCATTGCAGAAAGAGCTCAAATTCGAAAAACAAACAGGTATTCATGTTCCCCCGGCTCACTGAACACCAAAAAACCATGACTTTTGCAGATCTGAAGTTTCCTTGCGGAGATAGCCCATGTTATATCTTGCATTTGTTAGGAAAAACTGCTTATAGTATGAAAAGTGCCCATTGCAGAAAGAGCTCAAATTCGAAAAACAGACACATATTCCTGTTCCCCTGCCTCCCCGAAGATCAAAAAACCATGACTTTTGCAGATCTGAAGTTTCCTTGCAGAGATAGCCCATGCTATATCTTGCATTTGTTAGGAAAAACTGCTTAGAGCATGAAAAGTGCCCATTGCAGAAAGAGCTCAAATTCGAAAAACAAACACATATTCCTGTTCCCCTGCCTCCCCGAAGACCAAAAAACCATGACTTTTGCAGATGTGAAGTTTCCTTGCGGAGATAGCCCATGCTATATCTTGCATTTGTTAGGAAAAACTGCTTATAGCATGAAAAGTGCCCATTGCAGAAAGAGCTCAAATTCGAAAAACAAACACGTATTCATGTTCCCCCGGCTCACTGAACACCAAAAAACCATGACTTTTGCAGATCTGAAGTTTCCTTGCGGAGATAGCCCATGCTATATCTTGCATTTGTTAGGAAAAACTGCTTATAGCATGAAAAGTGCCCATTGCAGATAGAGCTCAAATTCGCAAAACAAACACATATTCCTGTTCCCCTGCCTCCCCGAAGACCAAAAAACCATGACTTTTGCAGATCTGAAGTTTCCTTGCGGAGATAGCCCATGCTATATCTTGCATTTGTTAGGAAAAACTGCTTAGAGCATGAAAAGTGCCCATTGCAGAAAGAGCTCAAATTCGAAAAACAAACAGGTATTCATGTTCCCCCGGCTCACTGAACACCAAAAAACCATGACTTTTGCAGATCTGAAGTTTCCTTGCGGAGATAGCCCATGTTATATCTTGCATTTGTTAGGAAAAACTGCTTATAGTATGAAAAGTGCCCATTGCAGAAAGAGCTCAAATTCGAAAAACAAACACGTATTCATGTTCCCCCTGCTCACTGAACACCAAAAAACCATGAGTTTTGCAGATCTGAAGTTTCCTTGCGGAGATAGCCCATGATATATCTTGCATTTGTTAGGAAAAACTGCTTATAGTATGAAAAGTGCCCATTTCACAAAGAGCTCAAATTCAAAAAACAAACACATATTCATGTTCCCCTGCCTCCCCGAAGACCAAAAAACCATGACTTTTGCAGATCTGAAGTTTCCTTGCAGAGATAGCCCATGCTATATCTTGCATTTGTTAGGAAAAACTGCTTTATAGCATGAAAAGTGCCCATTGCAGATAGAGCTCAAATTCGCAAAACGAACACATATTCCTGTTCCACTGCCTCCCCGAAGACCAAAAAACCATGACTTTTGAAGATGTGAAGTTTCCTTGCGGAGATAGCCCATGCTATATCTTGCATTTGTTAGGAAAAACTGCTTAGAGCATGAAAAGTGCCCATTGCAGAAAGAGCTCAAATTCGAAAAACAGACACATATTCCTGTTCCCCTGCCTCCCCGAAGATCAAAAAACCATGACTTTTGCAGATCTGAAGTTTCCTTGCAGAGATAGCCCATGCTATATCTTGCATTTGTTAGGAAAAACTGCTTAGAGCATGAAAAGTGCCCATTGCAGAAAGAGCTCAAATTCGAAAAACAAACACGTATTCATGTTCCACCGGCTCACTGAACACCAAAAAACCATGAGTTTTGCAGATCTGAAGTTTCCTTGTGGAGATAGCCCATGTTATATCTTGCATTTGTTAGGAAAAACTGCTTATAGCATGAAAAGTGCCCATTGCAGATAGAGCTCAAATTCGCAAAACAAACACATATTCATGTTCCCCTGTCTCCCCGAAGACCAAAAAAGCATGACTTTTGCAGATCTGAAGTTTCCTTGCGGAGATAGCCCATGCTATATCTTGCATTTGTTAGGAAAAACTGCTTATAGCATGAAAAGTGCCCATTGCAGATAGAGCTCAAATTCGCAAAACAAACACATATTCCTGTTCCCCTGCCTCCCCGAAGACCAAAAAACCATGACTTTTGCAGATCTGAAGTTTCCTTGCGGAGATAGCCCATGCTATATCTTGCATTTGTTAGGAAAAACTGCTTATAGTATGAAAAGTGCCCATTGCAGAAAAAGCTCAAATTCGAAAAACAAACACATATTCCTGTTCCCCTGCCTCCCCGAAGACCAAAAAACCATGACTTTTGCAGATGTGAAGTTTCCTTGCGGAGATAGCCCATGCTATATCTTGCATTTGTTAGGAAAAACTGCTTAGAGCATGAAAAGTGCCCATTGCAGAAAGAGCTCAAATTCGAAAAACAAACACGTATTCATGTTCCCTTGTCTCCCCGAAGACCAAAAAACCATGACTTTTGCAGATCTGAAGTTTCCTTGCGGAGATAGCCCATGCTATATCTTGCATTTGTTAGGAAAAACTGCTTATAGCATGAAAAGTGCCCATTGCAGATAGAGCTCAAATTCGCAAAACAAACACATATTCCTGTTCCCCTGCCTCCCCGAAGACCAAAAAACCATGACTTTTGCAGATCTGAAGTTTCCTTGCGGAGATAGCCCATGCTATATCTTGCATTTGTTAGGAAAAACTGCTTATAGCATGAAAAGTGCCCATTGCAGATAGAGCTCAAATTCGCAAAACAAACACATATTCCTGTTCCCCTGCCTCCCCGAAGACCAAAAAACCATGAGTTTTGCAGATCTGAAGTTTCCTTGCGGAGATAGCCCATGATATATCTTGCATTTGTTAGGAAAAACTGCTTATAGTATGAAAAGTGCCCATTGCAGAAAAAGATCAAATTCGAAAAACAAACACATATTCCTGTTCCCCTGCCTCCCCGAAGACCAAAAAACCATGTGTTTTGCAGATCTGAAGTTTCCTTGCGGAGATAGCCCATGCTATATCTTGCATTTGTTAGGAAAAACTGCTTAGAGCATGAAAAGTGCCCATTGAAGATAGAGCTCAAATTCGAAAAACAAACACATATTCCTGTTCCCCTGCCTCCCCGAAGACCAAAAAACCATGACTTTTGCAGATCTGAAGTTTCCTTGCAGAGATAGCCCATGCTATATCTTGCATTTGTTAGGAAAAACTGCTTAGAGCATGAAAAGTGCCCATTGCAGAAAGAGCTCAAATTCGAAAAACAAACACGTATTCATGTTCCCCCGGCTCACTGAACACCAAAAAACCATGAGTTTTGCAGATCTGAAGTTTCCTTGCGGAGATAGCCCATGTTATATCTTGCATTTGTTAGGAAAAACTGCTTATAGCATGAAAAGTGCCCATTGCAGATAGAGCTCAAATTCGCAAAACAAACACATATTCATGTTCCCCTGTCTCCCCGAAGACCAAAAAACCATGACTTTTGCAGATGTGAAGTTTCCTTGCGGAGATAGCCCATGCTATATCTTGCATTTGTTAGGAAAAACTGCTTATAGCATGAAAAGTGCCCATTGCAGATAGAGCTCAAATTCGCAAAACAAACACATATTCCTGTTCCCCTGCCTCCCCGAAGACCAAAAAAACCATGACTTTTGCAGATCTGAAGTTTCCTTGCGGAGATAGCCCATGCTATATCTTGCATTTGTTAGGAAAAACTGCTTATAGTATGAAAAGTGCCCATTGCAGAAAAAGCTCAAATTCAAAAAACAAACACATATTCCTGTTCCCCTGCCTCCCCGAAGACCAAAAAACCATGACTTTTGCAGATGTGAAGTTTCCTTGCGGAGATAGCCCATGCTATATCTTGCATTTGTTAGGAAAAACTGCTTATAGTATGAAAAGTGCCCATTGCAGAAAAAGCTCTAATTCGAAAAACAAACACATATTCCTGTTCCCCTGCCTCCCCGAAGACCAAAAAACCATGACTTTTGCAGATGTGAAGTTTCCTTGCGGAGATAGCCCATGCTATATCTTGCATTTGTTAGGAAAAACTGCTTAGAGCATGAAAAGTGCCCATTGCAGAAAGAGCTCAAATTCGAAAAACAAACACGTATTCATGTTCCCTTGTCTCCCCGAAGACCAAAAAACCATGACTTTTGCAGATCTGAAGTTTCCTTGCGGAGATAGCCCATGCTATATCTTGCATTTGTTAGGAAAAACTGCTTATAGCATGAAAAGTGCCCATTGCAGATAGAGCTCAAATTCGCAAAACAAACACATATTCCTGTTCCCCTGCCTCCCCGAAGACCAAAAAACCATGACTTTTGCAGATCTGAAGTTTCCTTGCGGAGATAGCCCATGCTATATCTTGCATTTGTTAGGAAAAACTGCTTATAGCATGAAAAGTGCCCATTGCAGATAGAGCTCAAATTCGCAAAACAAACACATATTCCTGTTCCCCTGCCTCCCCGAAGACCAAAAAACCATGACTTTTGCAGATCTGAAGTTTCCTTGCGGAGATAGCCCATGATATATCTTGCATTTGTTAGGAAAAACTGCTTATAGCATGAAAAGTGCCCATTGCAGAAAAAGCTCAAATTCGAAAAACAAACACATATTCCTGTTCCCCTGCCTCCCCGAAGACCAAAAAACCATGAGTTTTGCAGATCTGAAGTTTCCTTGCGGAGATAGCCCATGCTATATCTTGCATTTGTTAGGAAAAACTGCTTAGAGCATGAAAAGTGCCCATTGCAGATAGAGCTCAAATTCGCAAAACAAACACATATTCCTGTTCCCCTGCCTCCCCGAAGACCAAAAAACCATGACTTTTGCAGATCTGAAGTTTCCTTGCAGAGATAGCCCATGCTATATCTTGCATTTGTTAGGAAAAACTGCTTAGAGCATGAAAAGTGCCCATTGCAGAAAGAGCTCAAATTCGAAAAACAAACACGTATTCATGTTCCCCCGGCTCACTGAACACCAAAAAACCATGAGTTTTGCAGATCTGAAGTTTCCTTGTGGAGATAGCCCATGTTATATCTTGCATTTGTTAGGAAAAACTGCTTAGAGCATGAAAAGTGCCCATTGCAGATAGAGCTCAAATTCGCAAAACAAACACATATTCATGTTCCCCTGTCTCCCCGAAGACCAAAAAACCATGACTTTTGCAGATCTGAAGTTTCCTTGCGGAGATAGCCCATGCTATATCTTGCATTTGTTAGGAAAAACTGCTTATAGCATGAAAAGTGCCCATTGCAGATAGAGCTCAAATTCGCAAAACAAACACATATTCCTGTTCCCCTGCCTCCCCGAAGACCAAAAAACCATGACTTTTGCAGATGTGAAGTTTCCTTGCGGAGATAGCCCATGCTATATCTTGCATTTGTTAGGAAAAACTGCTTATAGCATGAAAAGTGCCCATTGCAGATAGAGCTCAAATTCGCAAAACAAACACATATTCCTGTTCCCCTGCCTCCCCGAAGACCAAAAAACCATGACTTTTGCAGATCTGAAGTTTCCTTGCGGAGATAGCCCATGCTATATCTTGCATTTGTTAAGAAAAACTGCTTATAGCATGAAAAGTGCCCATTGCAGATAGAGCTCAAATTCGCAAAACAAACACATATTCCTGTTCCCCTGCCTCCCCGAAGACCAAAAAACCATGAGTTTTGCAGATCTGAAGTTTCCATGCGGAGATAGCCCATGATATATCTTGCATTTGTTAGGAAAAACTGCTTATAGTATGAAAAGTGCCCATTGCAGAAAAAGCTCAAATTCGAAAAACAAACACATATTCCTGTTCCCCTGCCTCCCCGAAGACCAAAAAACCATGACTTTTGCAGATGTGAAGTTTCCTTGCGGAGATAGCCCATGCTATATCTTGCATTTGTTAGGAAAAACTGCTTAGAGCATGAAAAGTGCCCATTGCAGATAGAGCTCAAATTCGCAAAACAAACACATATTCCTGTTCCCCTGCCTCCCCGAAGACCAAAAAACCATGACTTTTGCAGATCTGAAGTTTCCTTGCGGAGATAGCCCATGCTATATCTTGCATTTGTTAGGAAAAACTGCTTATAGTATGAAAAGTGCCCATTGCAGAAAAAGCTCAAATTCGAAAAACAAACACATATTCCTGTTCCCCTGCCTCCCCGAAGACCAAAAAACCATGAGTTTTGCAGATCTGAAGTTTCCTTGCGGAGATAGCCCATGCTATATCTTGCATTTGTTAGGAAAAACTGCTTAGAGCATGAAAAGTGCCCATTGCAGATAGAGCTCAAATTCGCAAAACAAACACATATTCCTGTTCCCCTGCCTCCCCGAAGACCAAAAAACCATGACTTTTGCAGATCTGAAGTTTCCTTGCAGAGATAGCCCATGCTATATCTTGCATTTGTTAGGAAAAACTGCTTAGAGCATGAAAAGTGCCCATTGCAGAAAGAGCTCAAATTCGAAAAACAAACACGTATTCATGTTCCCCCGGCTCACTGAACACCAAAAAACCATGAGTTTTGCAGATCTGAAGTTTCCTTGTGGAGATAGCCCATGTTATATCTTGCATTTGTTAGGAAAAACTGCTTATAGCATGAAAAGTGCCCATTGCAGATAGAGCTCAAATTCGCAAAACAAACACATATTCATGTTCCCCTGTCTCCCCGAAGACCAAAAAACCATGACTTTTGCAGATCTGAAGTTTCCTTGCGGAGATAGCCCATGCTATATCTTGCATTTGTTAGGAAAAACTGCTTATAGCATGAAAAGTGCCCATTGCAGATAGAGCTCAAATTCGCAAAACAAACACATATTCCTGTTCCCCTGCCTCCCCGAAGACCAAAAAACCATGACTTTTGCAGATCTGAAGTTTCCTTGCGGAGATAGCCCATGCTATATCTTGCATTTGTTAGGAAAAACTGCTTATAGCATGAAAAGTGCCCATTGCAGATAGAGCTCAAATTCGCAAAACAAACACATATTCCTGTTCCCCTGCCTCCCCGAAGACCAAAAAACCATGACTTTTGCAGATCTGAAGTTTCCTTGCGGAGATAGCCCATGCTATATCTTGCATTTGTTAAGAAAAACTGCTTAAAGCATGAAAAGTGCCCATTGCAGATAGAGCTCAAATTCGCAAAACAAACACATATTCCTGTTCCCCTGCCTCCCCGAAGACCAAAAAACCATGAGTTTTGCAGATCTGAAGTTTCCTTGCGGAGATAGCCCATGATATATCTTGCATTTGTTAGGAAAAACTGCTTATAGTATGAAAAGTGCCCATTGCAGAAAAAGCTCAAATTCGAAAAACAAACACATATTCCTGTTCCCCTGCCTCCCCGAAGACCAAAAAACCATGAGTTTTGCAGATCTGAAGTTTCCTTGCGGAGATAGCCCATGCTATATCTTGCATTTGTTAGGAAAAACTGCTTAGAGCATGAAAAGTGCCCATTGCAGATAGAGCTCAAATTCGCAAAACAAACACATATTCCTGTTCCCCTGCCTCCCCGAAGACCAAAAAACCATGACTTTTGCAGATCTGAAGTTTCCTTGCAGAGATAGCCCATGCTATATCTTGCATTTGTTAGGAAAAACTGCTTAGAGCATGAAAAGTGCCCATTGCAGAAAGAGCTCAAATTCGAAAAACAAACACGTATTCATGTTCCCCCGGCTCACTGAACACCAAAAAACCATGAGTTTTGCAGATCTGAAGTTTCCTTGTGGAGATAGCCCATGTTATATCTTGCATTTGTTAGGAAAAACTGCTTATAGCATGAAAAGTGCCCATTGCAGATAGAGCTCAAATTCGCAAAACAAACACATATTCATGTTCCCCTGTCTCCCCGAAGACCAAAAAACCATGACTTTTGCAGATCTGAAGTTTCCTTGCGGAGATAGCCCATGCTATATCTTGCATTTGTTAGGAAAAACTGCTTATAGCATGAAAAGTGCCCATTGCAGATAGAGCTCAAATTCGCAAAACAAACACATATTCCTGTTCCCCTGCCTCCCCGAAGACCAAAAAACCATGACTTTTGCAGATCTGAAGTTTCCTTGCGGAGATAGCCCATGCTATATCTTGCATTTGTTAGGAAAAACTGCTTATAGTATGAAAAGTGCCCATTGCAGAAAAAGCTCAAATTCGAAAAACAAACACATATTCCTGTTCCCCTGCCTCCCCGAAGACCAAAAAACCATGACCTTTGCAGATGTGAAGTTTCCTTGCGGAGATAGCCCATGCTATATCTTGCATTTGTTAGGAAAAACTGCTTAGAGCATGAAAAGTGCCCATTGCAGAAAGAGCTCAAATTCGAAAAACAAACACGTATTCATGTTCCCTTGTCTCCCCGAAGACCAAAAAACCATGACTTTTGCAGATCTGAAGTTTCCTTGCGGAGATAGCCCATGCTATATCTTGCATTTGTTAGGAAAAACTGCTTATAGCATGAAAAGTGCCCATTGCAGATAGAGCTCAAATTCGCAAAACAAACACATATTCCTGTTCCCCTGCCTCCCCGAAGACCAAAAAACCATGACTTTTGCAGATCTGAAGTTTCCTTGCGGAGATAGCCCATGCTATATCTTGCATTTGTTAAGAAAAACTGCTTATAGCATGAAAAGTGCCCATTGCAGATAGAGCTCAAATTCGCAAAACAAACACATATTCCTGTTCCCCTGCCTCCCCGAAGACCAAAAAACCATGAGTTTTGCAGATCTGAAGTTTCCTTGCGGAGATAGCCCATGATATATCTTGCATTTGTTAGGAAAAACTGCTTATAGTATGAAAAGTGCCCATTGCAGAAAAAGCTCAAATTCGAAAAACAAACACATATTCCTGTTCCCCTGCCTCCCCGAAGACCAAAAAACCATGACTTTTGCAGATGTGAAGTTTCCTTGCGGAGATAGCCCATGCTATATCTTGCATTTGTTAGGAAAAACTGCTTAGAGCATGAAAAGTGCCCATTGCAGATAGAGCTCAAATTCGCAAAACAAACACATATTCCTGTTCCCCTGCCTCCCCGAAGACCAAAAAACCATGACTTTTGCAGATCTGAAGTTTCCTTGCGGAGATAGCCCATGCTATATCTTGCATTTGTTAGGAAAAACTGCTTATAGCATGAAAAGTGCCCATTGCAGATAGAGCTCAAATTCGCAAAACAAACACATATTCCTGTTCCCCTGCCTCCCCGAAGACAAAAAAACCATGACTTTTGCAGATCTGAAGTTTCCTTGCGGAGATATCCCATGCTATATCTTGCATTTGTTAGGAAAAACTGCTTACAGTATGAAAAGTGCCCATTGCAGAAAAAGCTCAAATTCGAAAAACAAACACATATTCCTGTTCCCCTGCCTCCCGAAGACCAAAAAACCATTACTTTTGCAGATGTGAAGTTTCCTTGCGGAGGTAGACCATGCTATATCTTGCATTTGTTAGGAAAAACTGCTTATAGTATGAAAAGTGCCCATTGCAGAAAGAGCTCAAATTCGAAAAACAAACACATATTCCTGTTCCCCTGCCTCCCCGAAGATCAAAAAACCATGACTTTTGCAGATCTGAAGTTTCCTTGCAGAGATAGCCCATGCTATATCTTGCATTTGTTAGGAAAAACTGCTTATAGCATGAAAAGTGCCCATTGCAGATAGAGCTCAAATTCGCAAAACAAACACATATTCCTGTTCCCCTGCCTCCCCGAAGACCAAAAAACCATCACTTTTCCGGATGTGAAGTTTCCTTGCGGAGATAGCCCATGCTATATCTTGCATTTGTTAGGAAAAACTGCTTAGAGCATGAAAAGTGCCCATTGCAGAAAGAGCTCAAATTCGAAAAACAAACACGTATTCATGTTCCCCCGGCTCACTGAACACCAAAAAACCATGACTTTTGCAGATCTGAAGTTTCCTTGCGGAGATAGCCCATGTTATATCTTGCATTTGTTAGGAAAAACTGCTTATAGTATGAAAAGTGCCCATTGCAGAAAGAGCTCAAATTCGCAAAACAGACACATATTCCTGTTCCCCTGCCTCCCCGAAGATCAAAAAACCATGACTTTTGCAGATCTGAAGTTTCCTTGCAGAGATAGCCCATGCTATATCTTGCATTTGTTAGGAAAAACTGCTTATAGCATGAAAAGTGCCCATTGCAGATAGAGCTCAAATTCGCAAAACAAACACATATTCCTGTTCCCCTGCCTCCCCGAAGACCAAAAAACCATGACTTTTGCAGATGTGAAGTTTCCTTGCGGAGATAGCCCATGCTATATCTTGCATTTGTTAGGAAAAACTGCTTAGAGCATGAAAAGTGCCCATTGCAGAAAGAGCTCAAATTCGAAAAACAAACACGTATTCATGTTCCCTTGTCTCCCCGAAGACCAAAAAAACCATGACTTTTGCAGATCTGAAGTTTCCTTGCGGAGATAGCCCATGCAATATCTTGCATTTGTTAGGAAAAACTGCTTATAGCATGAAAAGTGCCCATTGCAGATAGAGCTCAAATTCGCAAAACAAACACATATTCCTGTTCCCCTGCCTCCCCGAAGACCAAAAAACCATGACTTTTGCAGATCTGAAGTTTCCTTGCGGAGATAGCCCATGCTATATCTTGCATTTGTTAGGAAAAACTGCTTATAGTATGAAAAGTGCCCATTGCAGAAAAAGCTCAAATTCGAAAAACAAACACATATTCCTGTTCCCCTGCCTCCCCGAAGACCAAAAAACCATGACTTTTGCAGATGTGAAGTTTCCTTGCGGAGATAGCCCATGCTATATCTTGCATTTGTTAGGAAAAACTGCTTAGAGCATGAAAAGTGCCCATTGCAGAAAGAGCTCAAATTCGAAAAACAAACACGTATTCATGTTCCCCCGGCTCACTGAACACCAAAAAACCATGACTTTTGCAGATCTGAAGTTTCCTTGCGGAGATAGCCCATGTTATATCTTGCATTTGTTAGGAAAAACTGCTTATAGTATGAAAAGTGCCCATTGCAGAAAGAGCTCAAATTCGAAAAACAGACACATATTCCTGTTCCCCTGCCTCCCCGAAGATCAAAAAACCATGACTTTTGCAGATCTGAAGTTTCCTTGCAGAGATAGCCCATGCTATATCTTGCATTTGTTAGGAAAAACTGCTTAGAGCATGAAAAGTGCCCATTGCAGAAAGAGCTCAAATTCGAAAAACAAACACATATTCCTGTTCCCCTGCCTCCCCGAAGACCAAAAAACCATGAGTTTTGCAGATCTGAAGTTTCCTTGCGGAGATAGCCCATGATATATCTTGCATTTGTTAGGAAAAACTGCTTATAGTATGAAAAGTGCCCATTTCACAAAGAGCTCAAATTCAAAAAACAAACACATATTCATGTTCCCCTGCCTCCCCGAAGACCAAAAAACCATGACTTTTGCAGATCTGAAGTTTCCTTGCAGAGATAGCCCATGCTATATCTTGCATTTGTTAGGAAAAACTGCTTATAGCATGAAAAGTGCCCATTGCAGATAGAGCTCAAATTCGCAAAACGAACACATATTCCTGTTCCCCTGCCTCCCCGAAGACCAAAAAACCATGACTTTTGAAGATGTGAAGTTTCCTTGCGGAGATAGCCCATGCTATATCTTGCATTTGTTAGGAAAAACTGCTTAGAGCATGAAAAGTGCCCATTGCAGAAAGAGCTCAAATTCGAAAAACAGACACATATTCCTGTTCCCCTGCCTCCCCGAAGACCAAAAAACCATGACTTTTGCAGATCTGAAGTTTCCTTGCGGAGATAGCCCATGCTATATCTTGCATTTGTTAGGAAAAACTGCTTAGAGCATGAAAAGTGCCCATTGCAGAAAGAGCTCAAATTCGAAAAACAAACAGGTATTCATGTTCCCCCGGCTCACTGAACAACAAAAAACCATGAGTTTTGCAGATCTGAAGTTTCCTTGCGGAGATAGCCCATGTTATATCTTGCATTTGTTAGGAAAAACTGCTTAAAGTATGAAAAGTGCCCATTGCAGAAAGAGCTCAAATTCGAAAAACAAACACGTATTCATGTTCCCCCTGCTCACTGAACACCAAAAAACCATGAGTTTTGCAGATCTGAAGTTTCCTTGCGGAGATAGCCCATGCTATATCTTGCATTTGTTAGGAAAAACTGCTTAGAGCATTAAAAGTGCCCATTGCAGAAAGAGCTCAAATTCGAAAAACAGACACATATTCCTGTTCCCCTGCCTCCCCGAAGATCAAAAAACCATGACTTTTGCAGATCTGAAGTTTCCTTGCAGAGATAGCCCATGCTATATCTTGCATTTGTTAGGAAAAACTGCTTAGAGCATGAAAAGTGCCCATTGCAGAAAGAGCTCAAATTCGAAAAACAAACACGTATTCATGTTCCACCGGCTCACTGAACACCAAAAAACCATGAGTTTTGCAGATCTGAAGTTTCCTTGTGGAGATAGCCCATGTTATATCTTGCATTTGTTAGGAAAAACTGCTTATAGCATGAAAAGTGCCCATTGCAGATACAGCTCAAATTCGCAAAACAAACACATATTCATGTTCCCCTGTCTCCCCGAAGACCAAAAAAGCATGACTTTTGCAGATCTGAAGTTTCCTTGCGGAGTTAGCCCATGCTATATCTTGCATTTGTTAGGAAAAACTGCTTATAGCATGAAAAGTGCCCATTGCAGATAGAGCTCAAATTCGCAAAACAAACACATATTCCTGTTCCCCTGCCTCCCCGAAGACCAAAAAACCATGACTTTTGCAGATCTGAAGTTTCCTTGCGGAGATAGCCCATGCTATATCTTGCATTTGTTAGGAAAAACTGCTTATAGTATGAAAAGTGCCCATTGCAGAAAAAGCTCAAATTCGAAAAACAAACACATATTCCTGTTCCCCTGCCTCCCCGAAGACCAAAAAACCATGACTTTTGCAGATGTGAAGTTTCCTTGCGGAGATAGCCCATGCTATATCTTGCATTTGTTAGGAAAAACTGCTTAGAGCATGAAAAGTGCCCATTGCAGAAAGAGCTCAAATTCGAAAAACAAACACGTATTCATGTTCCCTTGTCTCCCCGAAGACCAAAAAACCATGACTTTTGCAGATCTGAAGTTTCCTTGCGGAGATAGCCCATGCTATATCTTGCATTTGTTAGGAAAAACTGCTTATAGCATGAAAAGTGCCCATTGCAGATAGAGCTCAAATTCGCAAAACAAACACATATTCCTGTTCCCCTGCCTCCCCGAAGACCAAAAAACCATGACTTTTGCAGATCTGAAGTTTCCTTGCGGAGATAGCCCATGCTATATCTTGCATTTGTTAGGAAAAACTGCTTATAGCATGAAAAGTGCCCATTGCAGATAGAGCTCAAATTCGCAAAACAAACACATATTCCTGTTCCCCTGCCTCCCCGAAGACCAAAAAACCATGAGTTTTGCAGATCTGAAGTTTCCTTGCGGAGATAGCCCATGATATATCTTGCATTTGTTAGGAAAAACTGCTTATAGTATGAAAAGTGCCCATTGCAGAAAAAGCTCAAATTCGAAAAACAAACACATATTCCTGTTCCCCTGCCTCCCCGAAGACCAAAAAACCATGAGTTTTGCAGATCTGAAGTTTCCTTGCGGAGATAGCCCATGCTATATCTTGCATTTGTTAGGAAAAACTGCTTAGAGCATGAAAAGTGCCCATTGAAGATAGAGCTCAAATTCGAAAAACAAACACATATTCCTGTTCCCCTGCCTCCCCGAAGACCAAAAAACCATGACTTTTGCAGATCTGAAGTTTCCTTGCAGAGATAGCCCATGCTATATCTTGCATTTGTTAGGAAAAACTGCTTAGAGCATGAAAAGTGCCCATTGCAGAAAGAGCTCAAATTCGAAAAACAAACACGTATTCATGTTCCCCCGGCTCACTGAACACCAAAAAACCATGAGTTTTGCAGATCTGAAGTTTCCTTGTGGAGATAGCCCATGTTATATCTTGCATTTGTTAGGAAAAACTGCTTATAGCATGAAAAGTGCCCATTGCAGATAGAGCTCAAATTCGCAAAACAAACACATATTCATGTTCCCCTGTCTCCCCGAAGACCAAAAAACCATGACTTTTGCAGATCTGAAGTTTCCTTGCGGAGATAGCCCATGCTATATCTTGCATTTGTTAGGAAAAACTGCTTATAGCATGAAAAGTGCCCATTGCAGATAGAGCTCAAATTCGCAAAACAAACACATATTCCTGTTCCCCTGCCTCCCCGAAGACCAAAAAACCATGACTTTTGCAGATCTGAAGTTTCCTTGCGGAGATAGCCCATGCTATATCTTGCATTTGTTAAGAAAAACTGCTTATAGCATGAAAAGTGCCCATTGCAGATAGAGCTCAAATTCGCAAAACAAACACATATTCCTGTTCCCCTGCCTCCCCGAAGACCAAAAAACCATGAGTTTTGCAGATCTGAAGTTTCCTTGCGGAGATAGCCCATGATATATCTTGCATTTGTTAGGAAAAACTTCTTATAGCATGAAAAGTGCCCATTGCAGAAAAAGCTCAAATTCGAAAAACAAACACATATTCCTGTTCCCCTGCCTCCCCGAAGACCAAAAAACCATGAGTTTTGCAGATCTGAAGTTTCCTTGCGGAGATAGCCCATGCTATATCTTGCATTTGTTAGGAAAAACTGCTTAGAGCATGAAAAGTGCCCATTGCAGATAGAGCTCAAATTCGCAAAACAAACACATATTCCTGTTCCCCTGCCTCCCCGAAGACCAAAAAACCATGACTTTTGCAGATCTGAAGTTTCCTTGCGGAGATAGCCCATGCTATATCTTGCATTTGTTAGGAAAAACTGCTTATAGCATGAAAAGTGCCCATTGCAGATAGAGCTCAAATTCGCAAAACAAACACATATTCCTGTTCCCCTGCCTCCCCGAAGACCAAAAAACCATGACTTTTGCAGATCTGAAGTTTCCTTGCGGAGATAGCCCATGCTATATCTTGCATTTGTTAGGAAAAACTGCTTAGAGCATGGAAAGTGCCCATTGCAGAAAGAGCTCAAATTCGAAAAACAAACACGTATTCATGTTCCCTTGTCTCCCCGAAGACCAAAAAACCATGACTTTTGCAGATCTGAAGTTTCCTTGCGGAGATAGCCCATGCTATATCTTGCATTTGTTAGGAAAAACTGCTTATAGCATGAAAAGTGCCCATTGCAGATAGAGCTCAAATTCGCAAAACAAACACATATTCATGTTCCCCCGGCTCACTGAACACCAAAAAACCATGAGTTTTGCAGATCTGAAGTTTCCTTGTGGAGATAGCCCATGTTATATCTTGCATTTGTTAGGAAAAACTGCTTATAGCATGAAAAGTGCCCATTGCAGATAGATCTCAAATTCGCAAAACAAACACATATTCATGTTCCCCTGTCTCCCCGAAGACCAAAAAACCATGACTTTTGCAGATCTGAAGTTTCCTTGCGGAGATAGCCCATGCTATATCTTGCATTTGTTAGGAAAAACTGCTTATAGCATGAAAAGTGCCCATTGCAGATAGAGCTCAAATTCGCAAAACAAACACATATTCCTGTTCCCCTGCCCCCCCGAAGACCAAAAAACCATGACTTTTGCAGATCTGAAGTTTCCTTGCGGAGATAGCCCATGCTATATCTTGCATTTGTTAGGAAAAACTGCTTATAGCATGAAAAGTGCCCATTGCAGATAGAGCTCAAATTCGCAAAACAATCACATATTCCTGTTCCCCTGCCTCCCCGAAGACCAAAAAACCATGACTTTTGCAGATCTGAAGTTTCCTTGCGGAGATAGCCCATGCTATATCTTGCATTTGTTAAGAAAAACTGCTTAAAGCATGAAAAGTGCCCATTGCAGATAGAGCTCAAATTCGCAAAACAAACACATATTCCTGTTCCCCTGCCTCCCCGAAGACCAAAAAACCATGAGTTTTGCAGATCTGAAGTTTCCTTGCGGAGATAGCCCATGATATATCTTGCATTTGTTAGGAAAAACTGCTTATAGTATGAAAAGTGCCCATTGCAGAAAAAGCTCAAATTCGAAAAACAAACACATATTCCTGTTCCCCTGCCTCCCCGAAGACCAAAAAACCATGAGTTTTGCAGATCTGAAGTTTCCTTGCGGAGATAGCCCATGCTATATCTTGCATTTGTTAGGAAAAACTGCTTAGAGCATGAAAAGTGCCCATTGCAGATAGAGCTCAAATTCGCAAAACAAACACATATTCCTGTTCCCCTGCCTCCCCGAAGACCAAAAAACCATGACTTTTGCAGATCTGAAGTTTCCTTGCAGAGATAGCCCATGCTATATCTTGCATTTGTTAGGAAAAACTGCTTAGAGCATGAAAAGTGCCCATTGCAGAAAGAGCTCAAATTCGAAAAACAAACACGTATTCATGTTCCCCCGGCTCACTGAACACCAAAAAACCATGAGTTTTGCAGATCTGAAGTTTCCTTGTGGAGATAGCCCATGTTATATCTTGCATTTGTTAGGAAAAACTGCTTATAGCATGAAAAGTGCCCATTGCAGATAGAGCTCAAATTCGCAAAACAAACACATATTCATGTTCCCCTGTCTCCCCGAAGACCAAAAAACCATGACTTTTGCAGATCTGAAGTTTCCTTGCGGAGATAGCCCATGCTATATCTTGCATTTGTTAGGAAAAACTGCTTATAGCATGAAAAGTGCCCATTGCAGATAGAGCTCAAATTCGCAAAACAAACACATATTCCTGTTCCCCTGCCTCCCCGAAGACCAAAAAACCATGACTTTTGCAGATCTGAAGTTTCCTTGCGGAGATAGCCCATGCTATATCTTGCATTTGTTAGGAAAAACTGCTTATAGTATGAAAAGTGCCCATTGCAGAAAAAGCTCAAATTCGAAAAACAAACACATATTCCTGTTCCCCTGCCTCCCCGAAGACCAAAAAACCATGACCTTTGCAGATGTGAAGTTTCCTTGCGGAGATAGCCCATGCTATATCTTGCATTTGTTAGGAAAAACTGCTTAGAGCATGAAAAGTGCCCATTGCAGAAAGAGCTCAAATTCGAAAAACAAACACGTATTCATGTTCCCTTGTCTCCCCGAAGACCAAAAAACCATGAGTTTTGCAGATCTGAAGTTTCCTTGCGGAGATAGCCCATGATATATCTTGCATTTGTTAGGAAAAACTGCTTATAGTATGAAAAGTGCCCATTGCAGAAAAAGCTCAAATTCGAAAAACAAACACATATTCCTGTTCCCCTGCCTCCCCGAAGACCAAAAAACCATGACTTTTGCAGATCTGAAGTTTCCTTGCGGAGATAGCCCATGCTATATCTTGCATTTGTTAGGAAAAACTGCTTATAGCATGAAAAGTGCCCATTGCAGATAGAGCTCAAATTCGCAAAACAAACACATATTCCTGTTCCCCTGCCTCCCCGAAGACCAAAAAACCATGACTTTTGCAGATCTGAAGTTTCCTTGCGGAGATAGCCCATGCTATATCTTGCATTTGTTAAGAAAAACTGCTTATAGCATGAAAAGTGCCCATTGCAGATAGAGCTCAAATTCGCAAAACAAACACATATTCCTGTTCCCCTGCCTCCCCGAAGACCAAAAAACCATGAGTTTTGCAGATCTGAAGTTTCCTTGCGGAGATAGCCCATGCTATATCTTGCATTTGTTAGGAAAAACTGCTTATAGTATGAAAAGTGCCCATTGCAGAAAAAGCTCAAATTCGAAAAACAAACACATATTCCTGTTCCCCTGCCTCCCCGAAGACCAAAAAACCATGAGTTTTGCAGATCTGAAGTTTCCTTGCGGAGATAGCCCATGCTATATCTTGCATTTGTTAGGAAAAACTGCTTAGAGCATGAAAAGTGCCCATTGAAGATAGAGCTCAAATTCGAAAAACAAACACATATTCCTGTTCCCCTGCCTCCCCGAAGACCAAAAAACCATGACTTTTGCAGATCTGAAGTTTCCTTGCAGAGATAGCCCATGCTATATCTTGCATTTGTTAGGAAAAACTGCTTAGAGCATGAAAAGTGCCCATTGCAGAAAGAGCTCAAATTCGAAAAACAAACACGTATTCATGTTCCCCCGGCTCACTGAACACCAAAAAACCATGAGTTTTGCAGATCTGAAGTTTCCTTGTGGAGATAGCCCATGTTATATCTTGCATTTGTTAGGAAAAACTGCTTATAGCATGAAAAGTGCCCATTGCAGATAGAGCTCAAATTCGCAAAACAAACACATATTCATGTTCCCCTGTCTCCCCGAAGACCAAAAAACCATGACTTTTGCAGATCTGAAGTTTCCTTGCGGAGATAGCCCATGCTATATCTTGCATTTGTTAGGAAAAACTGCTTATAGCATGAAAAGTGCCCATTGCAGATAGAGCTCAAATTCGCAAAACAAACACATATTCCTGTTCCCCTGCCTCCCCGAAGACCAAAAAAACCATGACTTTTGCAGATCTGAAGTTTCCTTGCGGAGATAGCCCATGCTATATCTTGCATTTGTTAGGAAAAACTGCTTATAGTATGAAAAGTGCCCATTGCAGAAAAAGCTCAAATTCGAAAAACAAACACATATTCCTGTTCCCCTGCCTCCCCGAAGACCAAAAAACCATGACTTTTGCAGATGTGAAGTTTCCTTGCGGAGATAGCCCATGCTATATCTTGCATTTGTTAGGAAAAACTGCTTAGAGCATGGAAAGTGCCCATTGCAGAAAGAGCTCAAATTCGAAAAACAAACACGTATTCATGTTCCCTTGTCTCCCCGAAGACCAAAAAACCATGACTTTTGCAGATCTGAAGTTTCCTTGCGGAGATAGCCCATGCTATATCTTGCATTTGTTAGGAAAAACTGCTTATAGCATGAAAAGTGCCCATTGCAGATAGAGCTCAAATTCGCAAAACAAACACATATTCATGTTCCCCTGTCTCCCCGAAGACCAAAAAAGCATGACTTTTCAAGATCTGAAGTTTCCTTGCGGAGATAGCCCATGCTATATCTTGCATTTGTTAGGAAAAACTGCTTAGAGCATGAAAAGTGCCCATTGCAGATAGAGCTCAAATTCGCAAAACAAACACATATTCCTGTTCCCCTGCCTCCCCGAAGACCAAAAAACCATGACTTTTGCAGATCTGAAGTTTCCTTGCGGAGATAGCCCATGCTATATCTTGCATTTGTTAGGAAAAACTGCTTATAGTATGAAAAGTGCCCATTGCAGAAAAAGCTCAAATTCGAAAAACAAACACATATTCCTGTTCCCCTGCCTCCCCGAAGACCAAAAAACCATGACTTTTGCAGATGTGAAGTTTCCTTGCGGAGATAGCCCATGCTATATCTTGCATTTGTTAGGAAAAACTGCTTAGAGCATGAAAAGTGCCCATTGCAGAAAGAGCTCAAATTCGAAAAACAAACACGTATTCATGTTCCCTTGTCTCCCCGAAGACCAAAAAACCATGACTTTTGCAGATCTGAAGTTTCCTTGCGGAGATAGCCCATGCTATATCTTGCATTTGTTAGGAAAAACTGCTTATAGCATGAAAAGTGCCCATTGCAGATAGAGCTCAAATTCGCAAAACAAACACATATTCCTGTTCCCCTGCCTCCCCGAAGACCAAAAAACCATGACTTTTGCAGATCTGAAGTTTCCTTGCGGAGATAGCCCATGCTATATCTTGCATTTGTTAGGAAAAACTGCTTATAGCATGAAAAGTGCCCATTGCAGATAGAGCTCAAATTCGCAAAACAAACACATATTCCTGTTCCCCTGCCTCCCCGAAGACCAAAAAACCATGAGTTTTGCAGATCTGAAGTTTCCTTGCGGAGATAGCCCATGCTATATCTTGCATTTGTTAGGAAAAACTGCTTATAGCATGAAAAGTGCCCATTGCAGATAGAGCTCAAATTCGCAAAACAAACACATATTCCTGTTCCCCTGCCTCCCCGAAGACCAAAAAACCATGACTTTTGCAGATCTGAAGTTTCCTTGCGGAGATAGCCCATGCTATATCTTGCATTTGTTAGGAAAAACTGCTTATAGTATGAAAAGTGCCCATTGCAGAAAAAGCTCAAATTCGAAAAACAAACACATATTCCTGTTCCCCTGCCTCCCCGAAGACCAAAAAACCATGACCTTTGCAGATGTGAAGTTTCCTTGCGGAGATAGCCCATGCTATATCTTGCATTTGTTAGGAAAAACTGCTTAGAGCATGAAAAGTGCCCATTGCAGAAAGAGCTCAAATTCGAAAAACAAACACGTATTCATGTTCCCTTGTCTCCCCGAAGACCAAAAAACCATGACTTTTGCAGATCTGAAGTTTCCTTGCGGAGATAGCCCATGCTATATCTTGCATTTGTTAGGAAAAACTGCTTATAGCATGAAAAGTGCCCATTGCAGATAGAGCTCAAATTCGCAAAACAAACACATATTCCTGTTCCCCTGCCTCCCCGAAGACCAAAAAACCATGACTTTTGCAGATCTGAAGTTTCCTTGCGGAGATAGCCCATGCTATATCTTGCATTTGTTAAGAAAAACTGCTTATAGCATGAAAAGTGCCCATTGCAGATAGAGCTCAAATTCGCAAAACAAACACATATTCCTGTTCCCCTGCCTCCCCGAAGACCAAAAAACCATGAGTTTTGCAGATCTGAAGTTTCCTTGCGGAGATAGCCCATGCTATATCTTGCATTTGTTAGGAAAAACTGCTTATAGTATGAAAAGTGCCCATTGCAGAAAAAGCTCAAATTCGAAAAACAAACACATATTCCTGTTCCCCTGCCTCCCCGAAGACCAAAAAACCATGAGTTTTGCAGATCTGAAGTTTCCTTGCGGAGATAGCCCATGCTATATCTTGCATTTGTTAGGAAAAACTGCTTAGAGCATGAAAAGTGCCCATTGAAGATAGAGCTCAAATTCGAAAAACAAACACATATTCCTGTTCCCCTGCCTCCCCGAAGACCAAAAAACCATGACTTTTGCAGATCTGAAGTTTCCTTGCAGAGATAGCCCATGCTATATCTTGCATTTGTTAGGAAAAACTGCTTAGAGCATGAAAAGTGCCCATTGCAGAAAGAGCTCAAATTCGAAAAACAAACACGTATTCATGTTCCCCCGGCTCACTGAACACCAAAAAAACCATGACTTTTGCAGATCTGAAGTTTCCTTGCGGAGATAGCCCATGCTATATCTTGCATTTGTTAGGAAAAACTGCTTATAGCATGAAAAGTGCCCATTGCAGATAGAGCTCAAATTCGCAAAACAAACACATATTCCTGTTCCCCTGCCTCCCCGAAGACCAAAAAACCATGAGTTTTGCAGATCTGAAGTTTCCTTGCGGAGATAGCCCATGATATATCTTGCATTTGTTAGGAAAAACTTCTTATAGCATGAAAAGTGCCCATTGCAGAAAAAGCTCAAATTCGAAAAACAAACACATATTCCTGTTCCCCTGCCTCCCCGAAGACCAAAAAACCATGAGTTTTGCAGATCTGAAGTTTCCTTGCGGAGATAGCCCATGCTATATCTTGCATTTGTTAGGAAAAACTGCTTAGAGCATGAAAAGTGCCCATTGCAGATAGAGCTCAAATTCGCAAAACAAACACATATTCCTGTTCCCCTGCCTCCCCGAAGACCAAAAAACCATGACTTTTGCAGATCTGAAGTTTCCTTGCAGAGATAGCCCATGCTATATCTTGCATTTGTTAGGAAAAACTGCTTAGAGCATGAAAAGTGCCCATTGCAGAAAGAGCTCAAATTCGAAAAACAAACACGTATTCATGTTCCCCCGGCTCACTGAACACCAAAAAACCATGAGTTTTGCAGATCTGAAGTTTCCTTGTGGAGATAGCCCATGTTATATCTTGCATTTGTTAGGAAAAACTGCTTATAGCATGAAAAGTGCCCATTGCAGATAGAGCTCAAATTCGCAAAACAAACACATATTCATGTTCCCCTGTCTCCCCGAAGACCAAAAAACCATGACTTTTGCAGATCTGAAGTTTCCTTGCGGAGATAGCCCATGCTATATCTTGCATTTGTTAGGAAAAACTGCTTATAGCATGAAAAGTGCCCATTGCAGATAGAGCTCAAATTCGCAAAACAAACACATATTCCTGTTCCCCTGCCTCCCCGAAGACCAAAAAACCATGACTTTTGCAGATCTGAAGTTTCCTTGCGGAGATAGCCCATGCTATATCTTGCATTTGTTAGGAAAAACTGCTTATAGCATGAAAAGTGCCCATTGCAGATAGAGCTCGCAAAACAAACACATATTCCTGTTCCCCTGCCTCCCCGAAGACCAAAAAACCATGAGTTTTGCAGATCTGAAGTTTCCTTGTGGAGATAGCCCATGCTATATCTTGCATTTGTTAGGAAAAACTGCTTATAGTATGAAAAGTGCCCATTGCAGAAAAAGCTCAAATTCGAAAAACAAACACATATTCCTGTTCCCCTGCCTCCCCGAAGACCAAAAAACCATGAGTTTTGCAGATCTGAAGTTTCCTTGCGGAGATAGCCCATGCTATATCTTGCATTTGTTAGGAAAAACTGCTTAGAGCATGAAAAGTGCCCATTGAAGATAGAGCTCAAATTCGAAAAACAAACACATATTCCTGTTCCCCTGCCTCCCCGAAGACCAAAAAACCATGACTTTTGCAGATCTGAAGTTTCCTTGCAGAGATAGCCCATGCTATATCTTGCATTTGTTAGGAAAAACTGCTTAGAGCATGAAAAGTGCCCATTGCAGAAAGAGCTCAAATTCGAAAAACAAACACGTATTCATGTTCCCCCGGCTCACTGAACACCAAAAAAACCATGACTTTTGCAGATCTGAAGTTTCCTTGCGGAGATAGCCCATGCTATATCTTGCATTTGTTAGGAAAAACTGCTTATAGTATGAAAAGTGCCCATTGCAGAAAAAGCTCAAATTCGAAAAACAAACGCATATTCCTGTTCCCCTGCCTCCCCGAAGACCAAAAAACCATGACTTTTGCAGATGTGAAGTTTCCTTGCGGAGATAGCCCATGCTATATCTTGCATTTGTTAGGAAAAACTGCTTAGAGCATGGAAAGTGCCCATTGCAGAAAGAGCTCAAATTCGAAAAACAAACACGTATTCATGTTCCCTTGTCTCCCCGAAGACCAAAAAACCATGACTTTTGCAGATCTGAAGTTTCCTTGCGGAGATAGCCCATGCTATATCTTGCATTTGTTAGGAAAAACTGCTTATAGCATGAAAAGTGCCCATTGCAGATAGAGCTCAAATTCGCAAAACAAACACATATTCATGTTCCCCTGTCTCCCCGAAGACCAAAAAAGCATGACTTTTCAAGATCTGAAGTTTCCTTGCGGAGATAGCCCATGCTATATCTTGCATTTGTTAGGAAAAACTGCTTATAGCATGAAAAGTGCCCATTGCAGATAGAGCTCAAATTCGCAAAACAAACACATATTCCTGTTCCCCTGCCTCCCCGAAGACCAAAAAACCATGACTTTTGCAGATCTGAAGTTTCCTTGCGGAGATAGCCCATGCTATATCTTGCATTTGTTAGGAAAAACTGCTTATAGTATGAAAAGTGCCCATTGCAGAAAAAGCTCAAATTCGAAAAACAAACACATATTCCTGTTCCCCTGCCTCCCCGAAGACCAAAAAACCATGACTTTTGCAGATGTGAAGTTTCCTTGCGGAGATAGCCCATGCTATATCTTGCATTTCTTAGGAAAAACTGCTTAGAGCATGAAAAGTGCCCATTGCAGAAAGAGCTCAAATTCGAAAAACAAACACGTATTCATGTTCCCTTGTCTCCCCGAAGACCAAAAAACCATGACTTTTGCAGATCTGAAGTTTCCTTGCGGAGATAGCCCATGCTATATCTTGCATTTGTTAGGAAAAACTGCTTATAGCATGAAAAGTGCCCATTGCAGATAGAGCTCAAATTCGCAAAACAAACACATATTCCTGTTCCCCTGCCTCCCCGAAGACCAAAAAACCATGACTTTTGCAGATCTGAAGTTTCCTTGCGGAGATAGCCCATGCTATATCTTGCATTTGTTAGGAAAAACTGCTTATAGCATGAAAAGTGCCCATTGCAGATAGAGCTCAAATTCGCAAAACAAACACATATTCCTGTTCCCCTGCCTCCCCGAAGACCAAAAAACCATGAGTTTTGCAGATCTGAAGTTTCCTTGCGGAGATAGCCCATGATATATCTTGCATTTGTTAGGAAAAACTTCTTATAGCATGAAAAGTGCCCATTGCAGAAAAAGCTCAAATTCGAAAAACAAACACATATTCCTGTTCCCCTGCCCCCCCGAAGACCAAAAAACCATGAGTTTTGCAGATCTGAAGTTTCCTTGCGGAGATAGCCCATGCTATATCTTGCATTTGTTAGGAAAAACTGCTTAGAGCATGAAAAGTGCCCATTGCAGATAGAGCTCAAATTCGCAAAACAAACACATATTCCTGTTGCTTGCCTCCCCGAAGACCAAAAAACCATGACTTTTGCAGATCTGAAGTTTCCTTGCAGAGATAGCCCATGCTATATCTTGCATTTGTTAGGAAAAACTGCTTAGAGCATGAAAAGTGCCCATTGCAGAAAGAGCTCAAATTCGAAAAACAAACACGTATTCATGTTCCCCCGGCTCACTGAACACCAAAAAACCATGAGTTTTGCAGATCTGAAGTTTCCTTGTGGAGATAGCCCATGTTATATCTTGCATTTGTTAGGAAAAACTGCTTATAGCATGAAAAGTGCCCATTGCAGATAGAGCTCAAATTCGCAAAACAAACACATATTCATGTTCCCCTGTCTCCCCGAAGACCAAAAAACCATGACTTTTGCAGATCTGAAGTTTCCTTGCGGAGATAGCCCATGCTATATCTTGCATTTGTTAGGAAAAACTGCTTATAGCATGAAAAGTGCCCATTGCAGATAGAGCTCAAATTCGCAAAACAAACACATATTCCTGTTCCCCTGCCTCCCCGAAGACCAAAAAACCATGACTTTTGCAGATCTGAAGTTTCCTTGCGGAGATAGCCCATGCTATATCTTGCATTTGTTAGGAAAAACTGCTTATAGCATGAAAAGTGCCCATTGCAGATAGAGCTCAAATTCGCAAAACAAACACATATTCCTGTTCCCCTGCCTCCCCGAAGACCAAAAAACCATGACTTTTGCAGATCTGAAGTTTCCTTGCGGAGATAGCCCATGCTATATCTTGCATTTGTTAAGAAAAACTGCTTATAGCATGAAAAGTGCCCATTGCAGATAGAGCTCAAATTCGCAAAACAAACACATATTCCTGTTCCCCTGCCTCCCCGAAGACCAAAAAACCATGAGTTTTGCAGATCTGAAGTTTCCTTGCGGAGATAGCCCATGATATATCTTGCATTTGTTAGGAAAAACTGCTTATAGTATGAAAAGTGCCCATTGCAGAAAAAGCTCAAATTCGAAAAACAAACACATATTCCTGTTCCCCTGCCTCCCCGAAGACCAAAAAACCATGACTTTTGCAGATGTGAAGTTTCCTTGCGGAGATAGCCCATGCTATATCTTGCATTTGTTAGGAAAAACTGCTTAGAGCATGAAAAGTGCCCATTGCAGATAGAGCTCAAATTCGCAAAACAAACACATATTCCTGTTCCCCTGCCTCCCCGAAGACCAAAAAACCATGACTTTTGCAGATCTGAAGTTTCCTTGCGGAGATAGCCCATGCTATATCTTGCATTTGTTAGGAAAAACTGCTTATAGTATGAAAAGTGCCCATTGCAGAAAAAGCTCAAATTCGAAAAACAAACACATATTCCTGTTCCCCTGCCTCCCCGAAGACCAAAAAACCATGAGTTTTGCAGATCTGAAGTTTCCTTGCGGAGATAGCCCATGCTATATCTTGCATTTGTTAGGAAAAACTGCTTAGAGCATGAAAAGTGCCCATTGCAGATAGAGCTCAAATTCGCAAAACAAACACATATTCCTGTTCCCCTGCCTCCCCGAAGACCAAAAAACCATGACTTTTGCAGATCTGAAGTTTCCTTGCAGAGATAGCCCATGCTATATCTTGCATTTGTTAGGAAAAACTGCTTAGAGCATGAAAAGTGCCCATTGCAGAAAGAGCTCAAATTCGAAAAACAAACACGTGTTCATGTTCCCCCGGCTCACTGAACACCAAAAAACCATGAGTTTTGCAGATCTGAAGTTTCCTTGTGGAGATAGCCCATGTTATATCTTGCATTTGTTAGGAAAAACTGCTTATAGCATGAAAAGTGCCCATTGCAGATAGATCTCAAATTCGCAAAACAAACACATATTCATGTTCCCCTGTCTCCCTGAAGACCAAAAAACCATGACTTTTGCAGATCTGAAGTTTCCTTGCGGAGATAGCCCATGCTATATCTTGCATTTGTTAGGAAAAACTGCTTATAGCATGAAAAGTGCCCATTGCAGATAGAGCTCAAATTCGCAAAACAAACACATATTCCTGTTCCCCTGCCCCCCCGAAGACCAAAAAACCATGACTTTTGCAGATCTGAAGTTTCCTTGCGGAGATAGCCCATGCTATATCTTGCATTTGTTAGGAAAAACTGCTTATAGCATGAAAAGTGCCCATTGCAGATAGAGCTCAAATTCGCAAAACAAACACATATTCCTGTTCCCCTGCCTCCCCGAAGACCAAAAAACCATGACTTTTGCAGATCTGAAGTTTCCTTGCGGAGATAGCCCATGCTATATCTTGCATTTGTTAAGAAAAACTGCTTAAAGCATGAAAAGTGCCCATTGCAGATAGAGCTCAAATTCGCAAAACAAACACATATTCCTGTTCCCCTGCCTCCCCGAAGACCAAAAAACCATGAGTTTTGCAGATCTGAAGTTTCCTTGCGGAGATAGCCCATGATATATCTTGCATTTGTTAGGAAAAACTGCTTATAGTATGAAAAGTGCCCATTGCAGAAAAAGCTCAAATTCGAAAAACAAACACATATTCCTGTTCCCCTGCCTCCCCGAAGACCAAAAAACCATGAGTTTTGCAGATCTGAAGTTTCCTTGCGGAGATAGCCCATGCTATATCTTGCATTTGTTAGGAAAAACTGCTTAGAGCATGAAAAGTGCCCATTGCAGATAGAGCTCAAATTCGCAAAACAAACACATATTCCTGTTCCCCTGCCTCCCCGAAGACCAAAAAACCATGACTTTTGCAGATCTGAAGTTTCCTTGCAGAGATAGCCCATGCTATATCTTGCATTTGTTAGGAAAAACTGCTTAGAGCATGAAAAGTGCCCATTGCAGAAAGAGCTCAAATTCGAAAAACAAACACGTATTCATGTTCCCCCGGCTCACTGAACACCAAAAAACCATGAGTTTTGCAGATCTGAAGTTTCCTTGTGGAGATAGCCCATGTTATATCTTGCATTTGTTAGGAAAAACTGCTTATAGCATGAAAAGTGCCCATTGCAGATAGAGCTCAAATTCGCAAAACAAACACATATTCATGTTCCCCTGTCTCCCCGAAGACCAAAAAACCATGACTTTTGCAGATCTGAAGTTTCCTTGCGGAGATAGCCCATGCTATATCTTGCATTTGTTAAGAAAAACTGCTTAAAGCATGAAAAGTGCCCATTGCAGATAGAGCTCAAATTCGCAAAACAAACACATATTCCTGTTCCCCTGCCTCCCCGAAGACCAAAAAACCATGAGTTTTGCAGATCTGAAGTTTCCTTGCGGAGATAGCCCATGATATATCTTGCATTTGTTAGGAAAAACTGCTTATAGTATGAAAAGTGCCCATTGCAGAAAAAGCTCAAATTCGAAAAACAAACACATATTCCTGTTCCCCTGCCTCCCCGAAGACCAAAAAACCATGAGTTTTGCAGATCTGAAGTTTCCTTGCGGAGATAGCCCATGCTATATCTTGCATTTGTTAGGAAAAACTGCTTAGAGCATGAAAAGTGCCCATTGCAGATAGAGCTCAAATTCGCAAAACAAACACATATTCCTGTTCCCCTGCCTCCCCGAAGACCAAAAAACCATGACTTTTGCAGATCTGAAGTTTCCTTGCAGAGATAGCCCATGCTATATCTTGCATTTGTTAGGAAAAACTGCTTAGAGCATGAAAAGTGCCCATTGCAGAAAGAGCTCAAATTCGAAAAACAAACACGTATTCATGTTCCCCCGGCTCACTGAACACCAAAAAACCATGAGTTTTGCAGATCTGAAGTTTCCTTGTGGAGATAGCCCATGTTATATCTTGCATTTGTTAGGAAAAACTGCTTATAGCATGAAAAGTGCCCATTGCAGATAGAGCTCAAATTCGCAAAACAAACACATATTCATGTTCCCCTGTCTCCCCGAAGACCAAAAAACCATGACTTTTGCAGATCTGAAGTTTCCTTGCGGAGATAGCCCATGCTATATCTTGCATTTGTTAGGAAAAACTGCTTATAGCATGAAAAGTGCCCATTGCAGATAGAGCTCAAATTCGCAAAACAAACACATATTCCTTTTCCCCTGCCTCCCCGAAGACCAAAAAACCATGACTTTTGCAGATCTGAAGTTTCCTTGCGGAGATAGCCCATGCTATATCTTGCATTTGTTAGGAAAAACTGCTTATAGTATGAAAAGTGCCCATTGCAGAAAAAGCTCAAATTCGAAAAACAAACACATATTCCTGTTCCCCTGCCTCCCCGAAGACCAAAAAACCATGACCTTTGCAGATGTGAAGTTTCCTTGCGGAGATAGCCCATGCTATATCTTGCATTTGTTAGGAAAAACTGCTTAGAGCATGAAAAGTGCCCATTGCAGAAAGAGCTCAAATTCGAAAAACAAACACGTATTCATGTTCCCTTGTCTCCCCGAAGACCAAAAAACCATGACTTTTGCAGATCTGAAGTTTCCTTGCGGAGATAGCCCATGCTATATCTTGCATTTGTTAGGAAAAACTGCTTATAGCATGAAAAGTGCCCATTGCAGATAGAGCTCAAATTCGCAAAACAAACACATATTCATGTTCCCCTGTCTCCCCGAAGACCAAAAAAGCATGACTTTTCAAGATCTGAAGTTTCCTTGCGGAGATAGCCCATGCTATATCTTGCATTTGTTAGGAAAAACTGCTTATAGCATGAAAAGTGCCCATTGCAGATAGAGCTCAAATTCGCAAAACAAACACATATTCCTGTTCCCCTGCCTCCCCGAAGACCAAAAAACCATGACTTTTGCAGATCTGAAGTTTCCTTGCGGAGATAGCCCATGCTATATCTTGCATTTGTTAGGAAAAACTGCTTATAGTATGAAAAGTGCCCATTGCAGAAAAAGCTCAAATTCGAAAAACAAACACATATTCCTGTTCCCCTGCCTCCCCGAAGACCAAAAAACCATGACTTTTGCAGATGTGAAGTTTCCTTGCGGAGATAGCCCATGCTATATCTTGCATTTGTTAGGAAAAACTGCTTAGAGCATGAAAAGTGCCCATTGCAGATAGAGCTCAAATTCGCAAAACAAACACATATTCCTGTTGCTTGCCTCCCCGAAGACCAAAAAACCATGACTTTTGCAGATCTGAAGTTTCCTTGCAGAGATAGCCCATGCTATATCTTGCATTTGTTAGGAAAAACTGCTTAGAGCATGAAAAGTGCCCATTGCAGAAAGAGCTCAAATTCGAAAAACAAACACGTATTCATGTTCCCCCGGCTCACTGAACACCAAAAAACCATGAGTTTTGCAGATCTGAAGTTTCCTTGTGGAGATAGCCCATGTTATATCTTGCATTTGTTAGGAAAAACTGCTTATAGCATGAAAAGTGCCCATTGCAGATAGAGCTCAAATTCGCAAAACAAACACATATTCATGTTCCCCTGCCTCCCCGAAGACCAAAAAACCATGACTTTTGCAGATCTGAAGTTTCCTTGCGGAGATAGCCCATGCTATATCTTGCATTTGTTAGGAAAAACTGCTTATAGCATGAAAAGTGCCCATTGCAGATAGAGCTCAAATTCGCAAAACAAACACATATTCCTGTTCCCCTGCCTCCCCGAAGACCAAAAAACCATGACTTTTGCAGATCTGAAGTTTCCTTGCGGAGATAGCCCATGCTATATCTTGCATTTGTTAAGAAAAACTGCTTATAGCATGAAAAGTGCCCATTGCAGATAGAGCTCAAATTCGCAAAACAAACACATATTCCTGTTCCCCTGCCTCCCCGAAGACCAAAAAACCATGAGTTTTGCAGATCTGAAGTTTCCTTGCGGAGATAGCCCATGATATATCTTGCATTTGTTAGGAAAAACTGCTTATAGTATGAAAAGTGCCCATTGCAGAAAAAGCTCAAATTCGAAAAACAAACACATATTCCTGTTCCCCTGCCTCCCCGAAGACCAAAAAACCATGACTTTTGCAGATGTGAAGTTTCCTTGCGGAGATAGCCCATGCTATATCTTGCATTTGTTAGGAAAAACTGCTTAGAGCATGAAAAGTGCCCATTGCAGATAGAGCTCAAATTCGCAAAACAAACACATATTCCTGTTCCCCTGCCTCCCCGAAGACCAAAAAACCATGACTTTTGCAGATCTGAAGTTTCCTTGCGGAGATAGCCCATGCTATATCTTGCATTTGTTAGGAAAAACTGCTTATAGTATGAAAAGTGCCCATTGCAGAAAAAGCTCAAATTCGAAAAACAAACACATATTCCTGTTCCCCTGCCTCCCCGAAGACCAAAAAACCATGAGTTTTGCAGATCTGAAGTTTCCTTGCGGAGATAGCCCATGCTATATCTTGCATTTGTTAGGAAAAACTGCTTAGAGCATGAAAAGTGCCCATTGCAGATAGAGCTCAAATTCGCAAAACAAACACATATTCCTGTTCCCCTGCCTCCCCGAAGACCAAAAAACCATGACTTTTGCAGATCTGAAGTTTCCTTGCAGAGATAGCCCATGCTATATCTTGCCTTTGTTAGGAAAAACTGCTTAGAGCATGAAAAGTGCCCATTGCAGAAAGAGCTCAAATTCGAAAAACAAACACGTGTTCATGTTCCCCCGGCTCACTGAACACCAAAAAACCATGAGTTTTGCAGATCTGAAGTTTCCTTGTGGAGATAGCCCATGTTATATCTTGCATTTGTTAGGAAAAACTGCTTATAGCATGAAAAGTGCCCATTGCAGATAGATCTCAAATTCGCAAAACAAACACATATTCATGTTCCCCTGTCTCCCCGAAGACCAAAAAACCATGACTTTTGCAGATCTGAAGTTTCCTTGCGGAGATAGCCCATGCTATATCTTGCATTTGTTAGGAAAAACTGCTTATAGCATGAAAAGTGCCCATTGCAGATAGAGCTCAAATTCGCAAAACAAACACATATTCCTGTTCCCCTGCCCCCCCGAAGACCAAAAAACCATGACTTTTGCAGATCTGAAGTTTCCTTGCGGAGATAGCCCATGCTATATCTTGCATTTGTTAGGAAAAACTGCTTATAGCATGAAAAGTGCCCATTGCAGATAGAGCTCAAATTCGCAAAACAAACACATATTCCTGTTCCCCTGCCTCCCCGAAGACCAAAAAACCATGACTTTTGCAGATCTGAAGTTTCCTTGCGGAGATAGCCCATGCTATATCTTGCATTTGTTAAGAAAAACTGCTTAAAGCATGAAAAGTGCCCATTGCAGATAGAGCTCAAATTCGCAAAACAAACACATATTCCTGTTCCCCTGCCTCCCCGAAGACCAAAAAACCATGAGTTTTGCAGATCTGAAGTCTCCTTGCGGAGATAGCCCATGATATATCTTGCATTTGTTAGGAAAAACTGCTTATAGTATGAAAAGTGCCCATTGCAGAAAAAGCTCAAATTCGAAAAACAAACACATATTCCTGTTCCCCTGCCTCCCCGAAGACCAAAAAACCATGAGTTTTGCAGATCTGAAGTTTCCTTGCGGAGATAGCCCATGCTATATCTTGCATTTGTTAGGAAAAACTGCTTAGAGCATGAAAAGTGCCCATTGCAGATAGAGCTCAAATTCGCAAAACAAACACATATTCCTGTTCCCCTGCCTCCCCGAAGACCAAAAAACCATGACTTTTGCAGATCTGAAGTTTCCTTGCAGAGATAGCCCATGCTATGTCTTGCATTTGTTAGGAAAAACTGCTTAGAGCATGAAAAGTGCCCATTGCAGAAAGAGCTCAAATTCGAAAAACAAACACGTATTCATGTTCCCCCGGCTCACTGAACACCAAAAAACCATGAGTTTTGCAGATCTGAAGTTTCCTTGTGGAGATAGCCCATGTTATATCTTGCATTTGTTAGGAAAAACTGCTTATAGCATGAAAAGTGCCCATTGCAGATAGAGCTCAAATTCGCAAAACAAACACATATTCATGTTCCCCTGTCTCCCCGAAGACCAAAAAACCATGACTTTTGCAGATCTGAAGTTTCCTTGCGGAGATAGCCCATGCTATATCTTGCATTTGTTAGGAAAAACTGCTTATAGCATGAAAAGTGCCCATTGCAGATAGAGCTCAAATTCGCAAAACAAACACATATTCCTGTTCCCCTGCCTCCCCGAAGACCAAAAAACCATGACTTTTGCAGATCTGAAGTTTCCTTGCGGAGATAGCCCATGCTATATCTTGCATTTGTTAGGAAAAACTGCTTATAGTATGAAAAGTGCCCATTGCAGAAAAAGCTCAAATTCGAAAAACAAACACATATTCCTGTTCGCCTGCCTCCCCGAAGACCAAAAAACCATGACCTTTGCAGATGTGAAGTTTCCTTGCGGAGATAGCCCATGCTATATCTTGCATTTGTTAGGAAAAACTGCTTAGAGCATGAAAAGTGCCCATTGCAGAAAGAGCTCAAATTCGAAAAACAAACACGTATTCATGTTCCCTTGTCTCCCCGAAGACCAAAAAACCATGACTTTTGCAGATCTGAAGTTTCCTTGCGGAGATAGCCCATGCTATATCTTGCATTTGTTAGGAAAAACTGCTTATAGCATGAAAAGTGCCCATTGCAGATAGAGCTCAAATTCGCAAAACAAACACATATTCCTGTTCCCCTGCCTCCCCGAAGACCAAAAAACCATGACTTTTGCAGATCTGAAGTTTCCTTGCGGAGATAGCCCATGCTATATCTTGCATTTGTTAAGAAAAACTGCTTATAGCATGAAAAGTGCCCATTGCAGATAGAGCTCAAATTCGCAAAACAAACACATATTCCTGTTCCCCTGCCTCCCCGAAGACCAAAAAACCATGAGTTTTGCAGATCTGAAGTTTCCTTGCGGAGATAGCCCATGCTATATCTTGCATTTGTTAGGAAAAACTGCTTACAGTATGAAAAGTGCCCATTGCAGAAAAAGCTCAAATTCGAAAAACAAACACATATTCCTGTTCCCCTGCCTCCCGAAGACCAAAAAACCATGACTTTTGGAGATGTGAAGTTTCCTTGCGGAGGTAGACCATGCTATATCTTGCATTTGTTAGGAAAAACTGCTTATAGTATGAAAAGTGCCCATTGCAGAAAGAGCTCAAATTCGAAAAACAAACACATATTCCTGTTCCCCTGCCTCCCCGAAGATCAAAAAACCATGACTTTTGCAGATCTGAAGTTTCCTTGCAGAGATAGCCCATGCTATATCTTGCATTTGTTAGGAAAAACTGCTTAGAGCATGAAAAGTGCCCATTGCAGAAAGAGCTCAAATTCGAAAAACAAACACATATTCATGTTCCCCCGGCTCAATGAACACCAAAAAACCATGAGTTTTGCAGATCTGAAGTTTCCTTGCGGAGATAGCCCATGATATATCTTGCATTTGTTAGGAAAAACTGCTTATAGTATGAAAAGTGCCCATTTCACAAAGAGCTCAAATTCAAAAAACAAACACATATTCCTGTTCCCCTGCCTCCCCGAAGACCAAAAAACCATGACTTTTGCAGATGTGAAGTTTCCTTGCGGAGATAGCCCATGCTATATCTTGCATTTGTTAGGAAAAACTGCTTAGAGCATGAAAAGTGCCCATTGCAGAAAGAGCTCAAATTCGAAAAACAAACACGTATTCATGTTCCCCCGGCTCACTGAACACCAAAAAACCATGACTTTTGCAGATCTGAAGTTTCCTTGCGGAGATAGCCCATGTTATATCTTGCATTTGTTAGGAAAAACTGCTTAGAGCATGAAAAGTGCCCATTGCAGAAAGAGCTCAAATTCGAAAAACAAACACGTATTCATGTTCCCCTGCCTCCCCGAAGACGAAAAAACCATGACTTTTGCAGATCTGAAGTTTCCTTGCGGAGATAGCCCATGATATATCTTGCATTTGTTAGGAAAAACTGCTTATAGCATGAAAAGTCCCCATTGCAGATAGAGCTCAAATTCACAAAACAAACACATATTCCTGTTCCCCTGCCTCCCCGAAGACCAAAAAACCATGACCTTTGCAGATCTGAAGTTTCCTTGCGGAGATAGCCCATGCTATATCTTGCATTTGTTAGGAAAAACTGCTTATAGTATGAAAAGTGCCCATTGCAGATAGAGCTCAAATTCGCAAAACAAACACATATTCCTGTTCCCCTGCCTCCCCGAAGACCAAAAAACCATGACTTTTGCAGATGTGAAGTTTCCTTGCGGAGATAGCCCATGCTATATCTTGCATTTGTTTGGAAAAACTGCTTAGAGCATGAAAAGTGCCCATTGCAGAAAGAGCTCAAATTCGAAAAACAAACACGTATTCATGTTCCCCCGGCTCACTGAACACCAAAAAACCATGACTTTTGCAGATCTGAAGTTTCCTTGCGGAGATAGCCCATGTTATATCTTGCATTTGTTAGGAAAAACTGCTTAGAGCATGAAGAGTGCCCTTTGCAGAAAGAGCTAAAATTCGAAAAACAAACACGTATTCATGTTCCCCCGGCTCACAGAACACCAAAAAACCATGACTTTTGCAGATCTGAAGTTTCCTTGCGGAGATAGCCCATGCTATATCTTGCATTTGTTAGGAAAAACTGCTTATAGTATGAAAAGTGCCCATTGCAGAAAAAGCTAAAATTCGAAAAACAAACACATATTCCTGTTCCCCTGCGTCCCCGAAGACCAAAAAACCATGACTTTTGCAGATGTGAAATTTCCTTGCGGAGATAGCCCATGCTATATCTTGCATTTGTTAGGAAAAACTGCTTAGAGCATGAAAAGTGCCCATTGCAGAAAGAGCTCAAATTCGAAAAACAAACACGTATTCATGTTCCCTTGTCTCCCCGAAGACCAAAAAACCATGACTTCTGCAGATGTGAAGTTTCCTTGCGGAGGTAGCCCATGCTATATCTTGCATTTGTTAGGAAAAACTGCTTAGAGAATGAAAAGTGCCCATTGCAGAAAGAGCTCAAATTCGAAAAACAAACACGTATTCATGTTCCCCCGGCTCAATGAACACCAAAAAACCATGAGTTTTGCAGATCTGAAGTTTCCTTGCGGAGATAGCCCATGATATATCTTGCATTTGTTAGGAAAAACTGCTTATAATATGAAAAGTGCCCATTTCACAAAGAGCTCAAATTCAAAAAACAAACACATATTCCTGTTCCCCTGCCTCCCCGAAGACCAAAAAACCATGACTTTTGCAGATGTGAGTTTCCTTGCGGAGATAGCCCATGCTATATCTTGCATTTGTTAGGAAAAACTGCTTAGAGCATGAAAAGTGCCCATTGCAGAAAGAGCTCAAATTCGAAAAACAAACACGTATTCATGTTCCCCTGCCTCCCCGAAGACGAAAAAACCATGACTTTTGCAGATCTGAAGTTTCCTTGCGGAGATAGCCCATGCTATATCTTGCATTTGTTAGGAAAAACTGCTTAGAGCATGAAAAGTGCCCATTGCAGAAAGAGCTCAAATTCGAAAAACAAACACGTATTCATGTTCCCCCGGCTCACTGAACACCAAAAAACCATGAGTTTTGCAGATCTGAAGTTTCCTTGCGGAGATAGCCCATGATATATCTTGCATTTGTTAGGAAAAACTGCTTATAGCATGAAAAGTCCCCATTGCAGATAGAGCTCAAATTCACAAAACAAACACATATTCCTGTTCCCCTGCCTCCCCGAAGACCAAAAAACCATGACCTTTGCAGATCTGAAGTTTCCTTGCGGAGATAGCCCATGCTATATCTTGCATTTGTTTGGAAAAACTTCTTAGAGCATGAAAAGTGCCCATTGCAGAAAGAGCTCAAATTCGAAAAACAAACACATATTCCTGTTCCCCTGCCTCCCCGAAGACCAAAAAACCATGACTTTTGCAGATCTGAAGTTTCCTTGCGGAGATAGCCCATGCTATATCTTGCATTTGTTAGGAAAAACTGTTTATAGTATGAAAAGTGCCCATTGCAGAAAAAGCTCAAATTCGAAAAACAAACACATATTCCTGTTCCCCTGCCTCCCCGAAGACCAAAAAACCATGACTTTTGCAGATGTGAAGTTTCCTTGCGGAGATAGCCCATGCTATATCTTGCATTTGTTAGGAAAAACTGCTTAGAGCATGAAAAGTGCCCATTGCAGAAAGAGCTCAAATTCGAAAAACAAACACGTATTCATGTTCCCTTGTCTCCCCGAAGACCAAAAAACCATGACTTTTGCAGATGTGAAGTTTCCTTGCGGAGATAGCCCATGCTATATCTTGCATTTGTTAGGAAAAACTGCTTATAGTATGAAAAGTGCCCATTGCAGAAAAAGCTCAAATTCGAAAAACAAACACATATTCCTGTTCCCCTGCCTCCCCGAAGACCAAAAAACCATGACTTTTGCAGATGTGAAGTTTCCTTGCGGAGATAGCCCATGCTATATCTTGCATTTGTTAGGAAAAACTGCTTAGAGCATGAAAAGTGCCCATTGCAGAAAGAGCTCAAATTCGAAAAACAAACACGTATTCATGTTCCCTTGTCTCCCCGAAGACCAAAAAACCATGACTTTTGCAGATGTGAAGTTTCCTTGCGGAGATAGCCCATGTTATATCTTGCATTTGTTAGGAAAAACTGCTTATAGCATGAAAAGTGCCCATTGCAGATAGAGCTCAAATTCGCAAAACAAACACATATTCATGTTCCCCTGTCTCCCCGAAGACCAAAAAACCATGACTTTTGCAGATCTGAAGTTTCCTTGCGGAGATAGCCCATGCTATATCTTGCATTTGTTAGGAAAAACTGCTTATAGCATGAAAAGTGCCCATTGCAGATAGAGCTCAAATTCGCAAAACAAACACATATTCCTGTTCCCCTGCCTCCCCGAAGACCAAAAAACCATGACTTTTGCAGATCTGAAGTTTCCTTGCGGAGATAGCCCATGCTATATCTTGCATTTGTTAGGAAAAACTGCTTATAGTATGAAAAGTGCCCATTGCAGAAAAAGCTCAAATTCGAAAAACAAACACATATTCCTGTTCCCCTGCCTCCCCGAAGACCAAAAAACCATGACCTTTGCAGATGTGAAGTTTCCTTGCGGAGATAGCCCATGCTATATCTTGCATTTGTTAGGAAAATCTGCTTAGAGCATGAAAAGTGCCCATTGCAGAAAGAGCTCAAATTCGAAAAACAAACACGTATTCATGTTCCCTTGTCTCCCCGAAGACCAAAAAACCATGACTTTTGCAGATCTGAAGTTTCCTTGCGGAGATAGCCCATGCTATATCTTGCATTTGTTAGGAAAAACTGCTTATAGCATGAAAAGTGCCCATTGCAGATAGAGCTCAAATTCGCAAAACAAACACATATTCCTGTTCCCCTGCCTCCCCGAAGACCAAAAAACCATGACTTTTGCAGATCTGAAGTTTCCTTGCGGAGATAGCCCATGCTATATCTTGCATTTGTTAAGAAAAACTGCTTATAGCATGAAAAGTGCCCATTGCAGATAGAGCTCAAATTCGCAAAACAAACACATATTCCTGTTCCCCTGCCTCCCCGAAGACCAAAAAACCATGAGTTTTGCAGATCTGAAGTTTCCTTGCGGAGATAGCCCATGCTATATCTTGCATTTGTTAGGAAAAACTGCTTACAGTATGAAAAGTGCCCATTGCAGAAAAAGCTCAAATTCGAAAAACAAACACATATTCCTGTTCCCCTGCCTCCCGAAGACCAAAAAACCATGACTTTTGCAGATGTGAAGTTTCCTTGCGGAGGTAGACCATGCTATATCTTGCATTTGTTAGGAAAAACTGCTTATAGTATGAAAAGTGCCCATTGCAGAAAGAGCTCAAATTCGAAAAACAAACACATATTCCTGTTCCCCTGCCTCCCCGAAGATCAAAAAACCATGACTTTTGCAGATCTGAAGTTTCCTTGCAGAGATAGCCCATGCTATATCTTGCATTTGTTAGGAAAAACTGCTTAGAGCATGAAAAGTGCCCATTGCAGAAAGAGCTCAAATTCGAAAAACAAACACATATTCATGTTCCCCCGGCTCAATGAACACCAAAAAACCATGAGTTTTGCAGATCTGAAGTTTCCTTGCGGAGATAGCCCATGATATATCTTGCATTTGTTAGGAAAAACTGCTTATAGTATGAAAAGTGCCCATTTCACAAAGAGCTCAAATTCAAAAAACAAACACATATTCCTGTTCCCCTGCCTCCCCGAAGACCAAAAAACCATGACTTTTGCAGATGTGAAGTTTCCTTGCGGAGATAGCCCATGCTATATCTTGCATTTGTTAGGAAAAACTGCTTAGAGCATGAAAAGTGCCCATTGCAGAAAGAGCTCAAATTCGAAAAACAAACACGTATTCATGTTCCCCCGGCTCACTGAACACCAAAAAACCATGACTTTTGCAGATCTGAAGTTTCCTTGCGGAGATAGCCCATGTTATATCTTGCATTTGTTAGGAAAAACTGCTTAGAGCATGAAAAGTGCCCATTGCAGAAAGAGCTCAAATTCGAAAAACAAACACGTATTCATGTTCCCCTGCCTCCCCGAAGACGAAAAAACCATGACTTTTGCAGATCTGAAGTTTCCTTGCGGAGATAGCCCATGATATATCTTGCATTTGTTAGGAAAAACTGCTTATAGCATGAAAAGTCCCCATTGCAGATAGAGCTCAAATTCACAAAACAAACACATATTCCTGTTCCCCTGCCTCCCCGAAGACCAAAAAACCATGACCTTTGCAGATCTGAAGTTTCCTTGCGGAGATAGCCCATGCTATATCTTGCATTTGTTAGGAAAAACTGCTTATAGTATGAAAAGTGCCCATTGCAGATAGAGCTCAAATTCGCAAAACAAACACATATTCCTGTTCCCCTGCCTCCCCGAAGACCAAAAAACCATGACTTTTGCAGATGTGAAGTTTCCTTGCGGAGATAGCCCATGCTATATCTTGCATTTGTTTGGAAAAACTGCTTAGAGCATGAAAAGTGCCCATTGCAGAAAGAGCTCAAATTCGAAAAACAAACACGTATTCATGTTCCCCCGGCTCACTGAACACCAAAAAACCATGACTTTTGCAGATCTGAAGTTTCCTTGCGGAGATAGCCCATGTTATATCTTGCATTTGTTAGGAAAAACTGCTTAGAGCATGAAGAGTGCCCTTTGCAGAAAGAGCTAAAATTCGAAAAACAAACACGTATTCATGTTCCCCCGGCTCACAGAACACCAAAAAACCATGACTTTTGCAGATCTGAAGTTTCCTTGCGGAGATAGCCCATGCTATATCTTGCATTTGTTAGGAAAAACTGCTTATAGTATGAAAAGTGCCCATTGCAGAAAAAGCTCAAATTCGAAAAACAAACACATATTCCTGTTCCCCTGCCTCCCCGAAGACCAAAAAACCATGACTTTTGCAGATGTGAAATTTCCTTGCGGAGATAGCCCATGCTATATCTTGCATTTGTTAGGAAAAACTGCTTAGAGCATGAAAAGTGCCCATTGCAGAAAGAGCTCAAATTCGAAAAACAAACACGTATTCATGTTCCCTTGTCTCCCCGAAGACCAAAAAACCATGACTTCTGCAGATGTGAAGTTTCCTTGCGGAGGTAGCCCATGCTATATCTTGCATTTGTTAGGAAAAACTGCTTAGAGAATGAAAAGTGCCCATTGCAGAAAGAGCTCAAATTCGAAAAACAAACACGTATTCATGTTCCCCCGGCTCAATGAACACCAAAAAACCATGAGTTTTGCAGATCTGAAGTTTCCTTGCGGAGATAGCCCATGATATATCTTGCATTTGTTAGGAAAAACTGCTTATAATATGAAAAGTGCCCATTTCACAAAGAGCTCAAATTCAAAAAACAAACACATATTCCTGTTCCCCTGCCTCCCCGAAGACCAAAAAACCATGACTTTTGCAGATGTGAAGTTTCCTTGCGGAGATAGCCCATGCTATATCTTGCATTTGTTAGGAAAAACTGCTTAGAGCATGAAAAGTGCCCATTGCAGAAAGAGCTCAAATTCGAAAAACAAACACGTATTCATGTTCCCCTGCCTCCCCGAAGACGAAAAAACCATGACTTTTGCAGATCTGAAGTTTCCTTGCGGAGATAGCCCATGATATATCTTGCATTTGTTAAAAAAAACTGCTTATAGCATGAAAAGTCCCCATTGCAGATAGAGCTCAAATTCACAAAACAAACACATATTCCTGTTCCCCTGCCTCCCCGAAGACCAAAAAACCATGACCTTTGCAGATCTGAAGTTTCCTTGCGGAGATAGCCCATGCTATATCTTGCATTTGTTTGGAAAAACTTCTTAGAGCATGAAAAGTGCCCATTGCAGAAAGAGCTCAAATTTGAAAAACAAACACATATTCCTGTTCCCCTGCCTCCCCGAAGACCAAAAAACCATGACTTTTGCAGATCTGAAGTTTCCTTGCGGAGATAGCCCATGCTATATCTTGCATTTGTTAGGAAAAACTGTTTATAGTATGAAAAGTGCCCATTGCAGAAAAAGCTCAAATTCGAAAAACAAACACATATTCCTGTTCCCCTGCCTCCCCGAAGACCAAAAAACCATGACTTTTGCAGATGTGAAGTTTCCTTGCGGAGATAGCCCATGCTATATCTTGCATTTGTTAGGAAAAACTGCTTAGAGCATGAAAAGTGCCCATTGCAGAAAGAGCTCAAATTCGAAAAACAAACACGTATTCATGTTCCCTTGTCTCCCCGAAGACCAAAAAACCATGACTTTTGCAGATGTGAAGTTTCCTTGCGGAGATAGCCCATGCTATATCTTGCATTTGTTAGGAAAAACTGCTTATAGTATGAAAAGTGCCCATTGCAGAAAAAGCTCAAATTCGAAAAACAAACACATATTCCTGTTCCCCTGCCTCCCCGAAGACCAAAAAACCATGACTTTTGCAGATGTGAAGTTTCCTTGCGGAGATAGCCCATGCTATATCTTGCATTTGTTAGGAAAAACTGCTTAGAGCATGAAAAGTGCCCATTGCAGAAAGAGCTCAAATTCGAAAAACAAACACGTATTCATGTTCCCTTGTCTCCCCGAAGACCAAAAAACCATGACTTTTGCAGATGTGAAGTTTCCTTGCGGAGATAGCCCATGCTATATCTTGCATTTGTTAGGAAAAACTGCTTAGAGCATGAAAAGTGCCCATTGCAGAAAGAGCTCAAATTCGAAAAACAAACACGTATTCATGTTCCCCTGTCTCCACGAAGACCAAAAAACCATGACTTTTGCAGATCTGAAGTTTCCTTGCGGAGATAGCCCATGCTATATCTTGCATTTGTTAGGAAAAACTGCTTATAGCATGAAAAGTGCCCATTGCAGATAGAGCTCAAATTCGCAAAACAAACACATATTCCTGTGCCCCTGCCTCCCCGAAGACCAAAAAACCATGACTTTCGCAGATCTGAAGTTTCCTTGCGGAGATAGCCCATGAAATATCTTGCATTTGTTAGGAAAAACTGCTTATAGTATGAAAAGTGCCCATTGCAGAAAAAGCTCAAATTCGAAAAACAAACACATATTCCTGTTCCCCTGCCTCCCCGAAGATCAAAAAACCATGACTTTTGCAGATCTGAAGTTTCCTTGCAGAGATAGCCCATGCTATGTCTTGCATTTGTTAGGAAAAACTGCTTAGAGCATGAAAAGTGCCCATTGCAGAAAGAGCTCAAATTCGAAAAACAAACACGTATTCATGTTCCCCCGGCTCACTGAACACCAAAAAACCATGAGTTTTGCAGATCTGAAGTTTCCTTGCGGAGATAGCCCATGATATATCTTGCATTTGTTAGGAAAAACTGCTTATAGCATGAAAAGTGCCCATTGCAGATAGAGCTCAAATTCGCAAAACAAACACATATTCCTGTTCCCCTGCCTCCCCGAAGACCAAAAAACCATGACTTTTGCAGATGTGAAGTTTCCTTGCGGAGATAGCCCATGCTATATCTTGCATTTGTTAGGAAAAACTGCTTAGAGCATGAAAAGTGCCCAATGCAGAAAGAGCTCAAATTCGAAAAACAAACACGTATTCATGTTCCCCCGGCTCACTGAACACCAAAAAACCATGACTTTTGCAGATCTGAAGTTTCCTTGCGGAGATAGCCCATGCTATATCTTGCATTTGTTAGGAAAAACTGCTTAGAGCATGAAAAGTGCCCATTGCAGAAAGAGCTCAAATTCGAAAAACAAACACGTATTCATGTTCCCTTGTCTCCCCGAAGACCAAAAAACCATGACTTTTGCAGATGTGAAGTTTCCTTGCGGAGATAGCCCATGCTATATCTTGCATTTGTTAGGAAAAACTGCTTATAGTATGAAAAGTGCCCATTGCAGAAAAAGCTCAAATTCGAAAAACAAACACATATTCCTGTTCCCCTGCCTCCCCGAAGACCAAAAAACCATGACTTTTGCAGATGTGAAGTTTCCTTGCGGAGATAGCCCATGCTATATCTTGCATTTGTTAGGAAAAACTGCTTAGAGCATGAAAAGTGCCCATTGCAGAAAGAGCTCAAATTCGAAAAACAAACACGTATTCATGTTCCCTTGTCTCCCCGAAGACCAAAAAACCATGACTTTTGCAGATGTGAAGTTTCCTTGCGGAGATAGCCCATGCTATATCTTGCATTTGTTAGGAAAAACTGCTTAGAGCATGAAAAGTGCCCATTGCAGAAAGAGCTCAAATTCGAAAAACAAACACGTATTCATGTTCCCCTGTCTCCACGAAGACCAAAAAACCATGACTTTTGCAGATCTGAAGTTTCCTTGCGGAGATAGCCCATGCTATATCTTGCATTTGTTAGGAAAAACTGCTTATAGCATGAAAAGTGCCCATTGCAGATAGAGCTCAAATTCGCAAAACAAACACATATTCCTGTGCCCCTGCCTCCCCGAAGACCAAAAAACCATGACTTTCGCAGATCTGAAGTTTCCTTGCGGAGATAGCCCATGAAATATCTTGCATTTGTTAGGAAAAACTGCTTATAGTATGAAAAGTGCCCATTGCAGAAAAAGCTCAAATTCGAAAAACAAACACATATTCCTGTTCCCCTGCCTCCCCGAAGATCAAAAAACCATGACTTTTGCAGATCTGAAGTTTCCTTGCAGAGATAGCCCATGCTATGTCTTGCATTTGTTAGGAAAAACTGCTTAGAGCATGAAAAGTGCCCATTGCAGAAAGAGCTCAAATTCGAAAAACAAACACGTATTCATGTTCCCCCGGCTCACTGAACACCAAAAAACCATGAGTTTTGCAGATCTGAAGTTTCCTTGCGGAGATAGCCCATGATATATCTTGCATTTGTTAGGAAAAACTGCTTATAGCATGAAAAGTGCCCATTGCAGATAGAGCTCAAATTCGCAAAACAAACACATATTCCTGTTCCCCTGCCTCCCCGAAGACCAAAAAACCATGACTTTTGCAGATGTGAAGTTTCCTTGCGGAGATAGCCCATGCTATATCTTGCATTTGTTAGGAAAAACTGCTTAGAGCATGAAAAGTGCCCAATGCAGAAAGAGCTCAAATTCGAAAAACAAACACGTATTCATGTTCCCCCGGCTCACTGAACACCAAAAAACCATGACTTTTGCAGATCTGAAGTTTCCTTGCGGAGATAGCCCATGCTATATCTTGCATTTGTTAGGAAAAACTGCTTAGAGCATGAAAAGTGCCCATTGCAGAAAGAGCTCAAATTCGAAAAACAAACACGTATTCATGTTCCCTTGTCTCCCCGAAGACCAAAAAACCATGACTTTTGCAGATGTGAAGTTTCCTTGCGGAGATAGCCCATGCTATATCTTGCATTTGTTAGGAAAAACTGCTTATAGTATGAAAAGTGCCCATTGCAGAAAAAGCTCAAATTCGAAAAACAAACACATATTCCTGTTCCCCTGCCTCCCCGAAGACCAAAAAACCATGACTTTTGCAGATGTGAAGTTTCCTTGCGGAGATAGCCCATGCTATATCTTGCATTTGTTAGGAAAAACTGCTTAGAGCATGAAAAGTGCCCATTGCAGAAAGAGCTCAAATTCGAAAAACAAACACGTATTCATGTTCCCTTGTCTCCCCGAAGACCAAAAAACCATGACTTTTGCAGATGTGAAGTTTCCTTGCGGAGATAGCCCATGCTATATCTTGCATTTGTTAGGAAAAACTGCTTAGAGCATGAAAAGTGCCCATTGCAGAAAGAGCTCAAATTCGAAAAACAAACACGTATTCATGTTCCCCTGTCTCCCCAAAGACCAAAAAACCATGACTTTTGCAGATCTGAAGTTTCCTTGCGGAGATAGCCCATGCTATATCTTGCATTTGTTAGGAAAAACTGCTTATAGCATGAAAAGTGCCCATTGCAGATAGAGCTCAAATTCGCAAAACAAACACATATTCCTGTGCCCCTGCCTCCCCGAAGACCAAAAAACCATGACTTTTGCAGATCTGAAGTTTCCTTGCGGAGATAGCCCATGCTATATCTTGCATTTGTTAGGAAAAACTGCTTATAGTATGAAAAGTGCCCATTGCAGAAAAAGCTCAAATTCGAAAAACAAACACATATTCCTGTTCCCCTGCCTCCCCGAAGATCAAAAAACCATGACTTTTGCAGATCTGAAGTTTCCTTGCAGAGATAGCCCATGCTATGTCTTGCATTTGTTAGGAAAAACTGCTTAGAGCATGAAAAGTGCCCATTGCAGAAAGAGCTCAAATTCGAAAAACAAACACGTATTCATGTTCCCCCGGCTCACTGAACACCAAAAAACCATGAGTTTTGCAGATCTGAAGTTTCCTTGCGGAGATAGCCCATGATATATCTTGCATTTGTTAGGAAAAACTGCTTATAGCATGAAAAGTGCCCATTGCAGATAGAGCTCAAATTCGCAAAACAAACACATATTCCTGTTCCCCTGCCTCCCCGAAGACCAAAAAACCATGACTTTTGCAGATGTGAAGTTTCCTTGCGGAGATAGCCCATGCTATATCTTGCATTTGTTAGGAAAAACTGCTTAGAGCATGAAAAGTGCCCAATGCAGAAAGAGCTCAAATTCGAAAAACAAACACGTATTCATGTTCCCCCGGCTCACTGAACACCAAAAAACCATGACTTTTGCAGATCTGAAGTTTCCTTGCGGAGATAGCCCTGTTATATCTTGCATTTGTTAGGAAAAACTGCTTATAGTATGGAAAGTGCCCATTGCAGAAAGAGCTCAAATTCGAAAAACAGACACATATTCCTGTTCCCCTGCCTCCCCGAAGATCAAAAAACCATGACTTTTGCAGATGTGAAGTTTCCTTGCAGAGATAGCCCATGCTATATCTTGCATTTGTTAGGAAAAACTGCTTAGAGCATGAAAAGTGCCCATTGCAGAAAGAGCTCAAATTCGAAAAACAAACACGTATTCATGTTCCCCCGGCTCACTGAACACCAAAAAACCATGAGTTTTGCAGATCTGAAGTTTCCTTGTGGAGATAGCCCATGTTATATCTTGCATTTGTTAGGAAAAACTGCTTAGAGCATGAAAAGTGCCCAATGCAGATAGAGCTCAAATTCGCAAAACAAACACATATTCATGTTCCCCTGCCTCCCCGAAGACCAAAAAACCATGACTTTTGCAGATCTGAAGTTTCCTTGCGGAGATAGCCCATGCTATATCTTGCATTTGTTAGGAAAAACTGCTTATAGCATGAAAAGTGCCCATTGCAGATAGAGCTCAAATTCGAAAAACAAACACATATTCCTGTTCCCCTGCCTCCCCGAAGACCAAAAAACCATGACTTTTGCAGATGTGAAGTTTCCTTGCGGAGATAGCCCATGCTATATCTTGCATTTGTTAGGAAAAACTGCTTATATTATGAAAAGTGCCCATTGCAGAAAAAGCTCAAATTCGAAAAACAAACACATATTCCTGTTCCCCTGCCTCCCCGAAGACCAAAAAACCATGAGTTTTGCAGATCTGAAGTTTCCTTGCGGAGATAGCCCATGCTATATCTTGCATTTGTTAGGAAAAACTGCTTAGAGCATGAAAAGTGCCCATTGCAGATAGAGCTCAAATTCGCAAAACAAACACATATTCCTGTTCCCCTGCCTCCCCGAAGACCAAAAAACCATGACTTTTGCAGATCTGAAGTTTCCTTGCAGAGATAGCCCATGCTATATCTTGCATTTGTTAGGAAAAACTGCTTAGAGCATGAAAAGTGCCCATTGCAGAAAGAGCTCAAATTCGAAAAACAAACACGTATTCATGTTCCCCCGGCTCACTGAACACCAAAAAACCATGAGTTTTGCAGATCTGAAGTTTCCTTGTGGAGATAGCCCATGTTATATCTTGCATTTGTTAGGAAAAACTGCTTATAGCATGAAAAGTGCCCATTGCAGATAGAGATCAAATTCGCAAAACAAACACATATTCATGTTCCCCTGTCTCCCCGAAGACCAAAAAACCATGACTTTTGCAGATCTGAAGTTTCCTTGCGGAGATAGCCCATGCTATATCTTGCATTTGTTAGGAAAAACTGCTTATAGCATGAAAAGTGCCCATTGCAGATAGAGCTCAAATTCGCAAAACAAACACATATTCCTGTTCCCCTGCCTCCCCGAAGACCAAAAAATCATGACTTTTGCAGATCTGAAGTTTCCTTGCGGAGATAGCCCATGCTATATCTTGCATTTGTTAGGAAAAACTGCTTATAGTATGAAAAGTGCCCATTGCAGAAAAAGCTCAAATTCAAAAAACAAACACATATTCCTGTTCCCCTGCCTCCCCGAAGACCAAAAAACCATGACTTTTGCAGATGTGAAGTTTCCTTGCGGAGATAGCCCATGCTATATCTTGCATTTGTTAGGAAAAACTGCTTAGAGCATGAAAAGTGCCCATTGCAGAAGGAGCTCAAATTCGAAAAACAAACACGTATTCATGTTCCCTTGTCTCCCCGAAGACCAAAAAACCATGACTTTTGCAGATCTGAAGTTTCCTTGCGGAGATAGCCCATGCTATATCTTGCATTTGTTAGGAAAAACTGCTTATAGCATGAAAAGTGCCCATTGCAGAAAAAGCTCAAATTCGAAAAACAAACACATATTCCTGTTCCCCTGCCTCCCCGAAGACCAAAAAACCATGAGTTTTGCAGATCTGAAGTTTCCTTGCGGAGATAGCCCATGCTATATCTTGCATTTGTTAGGAAAAACTGCTTAGAGCATGAAAAGTGCCCATTGCAGATAGAGCTCAAATTCGCAAAACAAACACATATTCCTGTTCCCCTGCCTCCCCGAAGACCAAAAAACCATGACTTTTGCAGATCTGAAGTTTCCTTGCGGAGATAGCCCATGCTATATCTTGCATTTGTTAGGAAAAACTGCTTATAGCATGAAAAGTGCCCATTGCAGATAGAGCTCAAATTCGAAAAACAAACACATATTCCTGTTCCCCTGCCTCCCCGAAGACCAAAAAACCATGACTTTTGCAGATGTGAAGTTTCCTTGCGGAGATAGCCCATGCTATATCTTGCATTTGTTAGGAAAAACTGCTTATATTATGAAAAGTGCCCATTGCAGAAAAAGCTCAAATTCGAAAAACAAACACATATTCCTGTTCCCCTGCCTCCCCGAAGACCAAAAAACCATGACTTTTGCAGATGTGAAGTTTCCTTGCGGAGATAGCCCATGCTATATCTTGCATTTGTTAGGAAAAACTGCTTAGAGCATGAAAAGTGCCCATTGCAGAAAGAGCTCAAATTCGAAAAACAAACACGTATTCATGTTCCCTTGTCTCCCCGAAGACCAAAAAACCATGACTTTTGCAGATCTGAAGTTTCCTTGCGGAGATAGCCCATGCTATATCTTGCATTTGTTAGGAAAAACTGCTTATAGCATGAAAAGTGCCCATTGCAGATAGAGCTCAAATTCGCAAAACAAACACATATTCCTGTTCCCCTGCCTCCCCGAAGACCAAAAAACCATGACTTTTGCAGATCTGAAGTTTCCTTGCGGAGATAGCCCATGCTATATCTTGCATTTGTTAGGAAAAACTGCTTATAGCATGAAAAGTGCCCATTGCAGATAGAGCTCAAATTCGCAAAACAAACACATATTCCTGTTCCCCTGCCTCCCCGAAGACCAAAAAACCATGAGTTTTGCAGATCTGAAGTTTCCTTGCGGAGATAGCCCATGATATATCTTGCATTTGTTAGGAAAAACTGCTTATAGCATGAAAAGTGCCCATTGCAGAAAAAGCTCAAATTCGAAAAACAAACACATATTCCTGTTCCCCTGCCTCCCCGAAGACCAAAAAACCATGAGTTTTGCAGATCTGAAGTTTCCTTGCGGAGATAGCCCATGCTATATCTTGCATTTGTTAGGAAAAACTGCTTAGAGCATGAAAAGTGCCCATTGCAGATAGAGCTCAAATTCGCAAAACAAACACATATTCCTGTTCCCCTGCCTCCCCGAAGACCAAAAAACCATGACTTTTGCAGATCTGAAGTTTCCTTGCAGAGATAGCCCATGCTATATCTTGCATTTGTTAGGAAAAACTGCTTAGAGCATGAAAAGTGCCCATTGCAGAAAGAGCTCAAATTCGAAAAACAAACACGTATTCATGTTCCCCCGGCTCACTGAACACCAAAAAACCATGAGTTTTGCAGATCTGAAGTTTCCTTGTGGAGATAGCCCATGTTATATCTTGCATTTGTTAGGAAAAACTGCTTATAGCATGAAAAGTGCCCATTGCAGATAGAGATCAAATTCGCAAAACAAACACATATTCATGTTCCCCTGTCTCCCCGAAGACCAAAAAACCATGACTTTTGCAGATCTGAAGTTTCCTTGCGGAGATAGCCCATGCTATATCTTGCATTTGTTAGGAAAAACTGCTTATAGCATGAAAAGTGCCCATTGCAGATAGAGCTCAAATTCGCAAAACAAACACATATTCCTGTTCCCCTGCCTCCCCGAAGACCAAAAAATCATGACTTTTGCAGATCTGAAGTTTCCTTGCGGAGATAGCCCATGCTATATCTTGCATTTGTTAGGAAAAACTGCTTATAGTATGAAAAGTGCCCATTGCAGAAAAAGCTCAAATTCAAAAAACAAACACATATTCCTGTTCCCCTGCCTCCCCGAAGACCAAAAAACCATGACTTTTGCAGATGTGAAGTTTCCTTGCGGAGATAGCCCATGCTATATCTTGCATTTGTTAGGAAAAACTGCTTAGAGCATGAAAAGTGCCCATTGCAGAAAGAGCTCAAATTCGAAAAACAAACACGTATTCATGTTCCCTTGTCTCCCCGAAGACCAAAAAACCATGACTTTTGCAGATCTGAAGTTTCCTTGCGGAGATAGCCCATGCTATATCTTGCATTTGTTAGGAAAAACTGCTTATAGCATGAAAAGTGCCCATTGCAGAAAAAGCTCAAATTCGAAAAACAAACACATATTCCTGTTCCCCTGCCTCCCCGAAGACCAAAAAACCATGAGTTTTGCAGATCTGAAGTTTCCTTGCGGAGATAGCCCATGCTATATCTTGCATTTGTTAGGAAAAACTGCTTAGAGCATGAAAAGTGCCCATTGCAGATAGAGCTCAAATTCGCAAAACAAACACATATTCCTGTTCCCCTGCCTCCCCGAAGACCAAAAAACCATGACTTTTGCAGATCTGAAGTTTCCTTGCAGAGATAGCCAATGCTATATCTTGCATTTGTTAGGAAAAACTGCTTAGAGCATGAAAAGTGCCCATTGCAGAAAGAGCTCAAATTCGAAAAACAAACACGTATTCATGTTCCCCCGGCTCACTGAACACCAAAAAACCATGAGTTTTGCAGATCTGAAGTTTCCTTGTGGAGATAGCCCATGTTATATCTTGCATTTGTTAGGAAAAACTGCTTATAGCATGAAAAGTGCCCATTGCAGATAGAGCTCAAATTCGCAAAACAAACACATATTCATGTTCCCCTGTCTCCCCGAAGACCAAAAAACCATGACTTTTGCAGATCTGAAGTTTCCTTGCGGAGATAGCCCATGCTGTATCTTGCATTTGTTAGGAAAAACTGCTTATAGCATGAAAAGTGCCCATTGCAGATAGAGCTCAAATTCGCAAAACAAACACATATTCCTGTTCCCCTGCCTCCCCGAAGACCAAAAAACCATGACTTTTGCAGATCTGAAGTTTCCTTGCGGAGATAGCCCATGCTATATCTTGCATTTGTTAGGAAAAACTGCTTATAGTATGAAAAGTGCCCATTGCAGAAAAAGCTCAAATTCGAAAAACAAACACATATTCCTGTTCCCCTGCCTCCCCGAAGACCAAAAAACCATGACCTTTGCAGATGTGAAGTTTCCTTGCGGAGATAGCCCATGCTATATCTTGCATTTGTTAGGAAAAACTGCTTAGAGCATGAAAAGTGCCCATTGCAGAAAGAGCTCAAATTCGAAAAACAAACACGTATTCATGTTCCCTTGTCTCCCCGAAGACCAAAAAACCATGACTTTTGCAGATCTGAAGTTTCCTTGCGGAGATAGCCCATGCTATATCTTGCATTTGTTAGGAAAAACTGCTTATAGCATGAAAAGTGCCCATTGCAGATAGAGCTCAAATTCGCAAAACAAACACATATTCCTGTTCCCCTGCCTCCCCGAAGAGCAAAAAACCATGACTTTTGCAGATCTGAAGTTTCCTTGCGGAGATAGCCCATGCTATATCTTGCATTTGTTAGGAAAAACTGCTTATAGCATGAAAAGTGCCCATTGCAGAAAAAGCTCAAATTCGAAAAACAAACACATATTCCTGTTCCCCTGCCTCCCCGAAGACCAAAAAACCATGAGTTTTGCAGATCTGAAGTTTCCTTGCGGAGATAGCCCATGCTATATCTTGCATTTGTTAGGAAAAACTGCTTAGAGCATGAAAAGTGCCCATTGCAGATAGAGCTCAAATTCGCAAAACAAACACATATTCCTGTTCCCCTGCCTCCCCGAAGACCAAAAAACCATGACTTTTGCAGATCTGAAGTTTCCTTGCAGAGATAGCCCATGCTATATCTTGCATTTGTTAGGAAAAACTGCTTAGAGCATGAAAAGTGCCCATTGCAGAAAGAGCTCAAATTCGAAAAACAAACACGTATTCATGTTCCCCCGGCTCACTGAACACCAAAAAACCATGAGTTTTGCAGATCTGAAGTTTCCTTGTGGAGATAGCCCATGTTATATCTTGCATTTGTTAGGAAAAACTGCTTATAGCATGAAAAGTGCCCATTGCAGATAGAGATCAAATTCGCAAAACAAACACATATTCATGTTCCCCTGTCTCCCCGAAGACCAAAAAACCATGACTTTTGCAGATCTGAAGTTTCCTTGCGGAGATAGCCCATGCTATATCTTGCATTTGTTAGGAAAAACTGCTTATAGCATGAAAAGTGCCCATTGCAGATAGAGCTCAAATTCGCAAAACAAACACATATTCCTGTTCCCCTGCCTCCCCGAAGACCAAAAAACCATGACTTTTGCAGATCTGAAGTTTCCTTGCGGAGATAGCCCATGCTATATCTTGCATTTGTTAGGAAAAACTGCTTATAGTATGAAAAGTGCCCATTGCAGAAAAAGCTCAAATTCGAAAAACAAACACATATTCCTGTTCCCCTGCCTCCCCGAAGACCAAAAAACCATGACCTTTGCAGATGTGAAGTTTCCTTGCGGAGATAGCCCATGCTATATCTTGCATTTGTTAGGAAAAACTGCTTAGAGCATGAAAAGTGCCCATTGCAGAAAGAGCTCAAATTCGAAAAACAAACACGTATTCATGTTCCCTTGTCTCCCCGAAGACCAAAAAACCATGACTTTTGCAGATCTGAAGTTTCCTTGCGGAGATAGCCCATGCTATATCTTGCATTTGTTAGGAAAAACTGCTTATAGCATGAAAAGTGCCCATTGCAGATAGAGCTCAAATTCGCAAAACAAACACATATTCCTGTTCCCCTGCCTCCCCGAAGACCAAAAAACCATGACTTTTGCAGATCTGAAGTTTCCTTGCGGAGATAGCCCATGCTATATCTTGCATTTGTTAGGAAAAACTGCTTATAGCATGAAAAGTGCCCATTGCAGAAAAAGCTCAAATTCGAAAAACAAACACATATTCCTGTTCCCCTGCCTCCCCGAAGACCAAAAAACCATGAGTTTTGCAGATCTGAAGTTTCCTTGCGGAGATAGCCCATGCTATATCTTGCATTTGTTAGGAAAAACTGCTTAGAGCATGAAAAGTGCCCATTGCAGATAGAGCTCAAATTCGCAAAACAAACACATATTCCTGTTCCCCTGCCTCCCCGAAGACCAAAAAACCATGACTTTTGCAGATCTGAAGTTTCCTTGCAGAGATAGCCCATGCTATATCTTGCATTTGTTAGGAAAAACTGCTTAGAGCATGAAAAGTGCCCATTGCAGAAAGAGCTCAAATTCGAAAAACAAACACGTATTCATGTTCCCCCGGCTCACTGAACACCAAAAAACCATGAGTTTTGCAGATCTGAAGTTTCCTTGTGGAGATAGCCCATGTTATATCTTGCATTTGTTAGGAAAAACTGCTTATAGCATGAAAAGTGCCCATTGCAGATAGAGATCAAATTCGCAAAACAAACACATATTCATGTTCCCCTGTCTCCCCGAAGACCAAAAAACCATGACTTTTGCAGATCTGAAGTTTCCTTGCGGAGATAGCCCATGCTATATCTTGCATTTGTTAGGAAAAACTGCTTATAGCATGAAAAGTGCCCATTGCAGATAGAGCTCAAATTCGCAAAACAAACACATATTCCTGTTCCCCTGCCTCCCCGAAGACCAAAAAACCATGACTTTTGCAGATCTGAAGTTTCCTTGCGGAGATAGCCCATGCTATATCTTGCATTTGTTAGGAAAAACTGCTTATAGTATGAAAAGTGCCCATTGCAGAAAAAGCTCAAATTCAAAAAACAAACACATATTCCTGTTCCCCTGCCTCCCCGAAGACCAAAAAACCATGACTTTTGCAGATGTGAAGTTTCCTTGCGGAGATAGCCCATGCTATATCTTGCATTTGTTAGGAAAAACTGCTTAGAGCATGAAAAGTGCCCATTGCAGAAAGAGCTCAAATTCAAAAAACAAACACGTATTCATGTTCCCTTGTCTCCCCGAAGACCAAAAAACCATGACTTTTGCAGATCTGAAGTTTCCTTGCGGAGATAGCCCATGCTATATCTTGCATTTGTTAGGAAAAACTGCTTATAGCATGAAAAGTGCCCATTGCAGAAAAAGCTCAAATTCGAAAAACAAACACATATTCCTGTTCCCCTGCCTCCCCGAAGACCAAAAAACCATGAGTTTTGCAGATCTGAAGTTTCCTTGCGGAGATAGCCCATGCTATATCTTGCATTTGTTAGGAAAAACTGCTTAGAGCATGAAAAGTGCCCATTGCAGATAGAGCTCAAATTCGCAAAACAAACACATATTCCTGTTCCCCTGCCTCCCCGAAGACCAAAAAACCATGACTTTTGCAGATCTGAAGTTTCCTTGCAGAGATAGCCCATGCTATATCTTGCATTTGTTAGGAAAAACTGCTTAGAGCATGAAAAGTGCCCATTGCAGAAAGAGCTCAAATTCGAAAAACAAACACGTATTCATGTTCCCCCGGCTCACTGAACACCAAAAAACCATGAGTTTTGCAGATCTGAAGTTTCCTTGTGGAGATAGCCCATGTTATATCTTGCAATTGTTAGGAAAAACTGCTTATAGCATGAAAAGTGCCCATTGCAGATAGAGCTCAAATTCGCAAAACAAACACATATTCATGTTCCCCTGTCTCCCCGAAGACCAAAAAACCATGACTTTTGCAGATCTGAAGTTTCCTTGCGGAGATAGCCCATGCTGTATCTTGCATTTGTTAGGAAAAACTGCTTATAGCATGAAAAGTGCCCATTGCAGATAGAGCTCAAATTCGCAAAACAAACACATATTCCTGTTCCCCTGCCTCCCCGAAGACCAAAAAACCATGACTTTTGCAGATCTGAAGTTTCCTTGCGGAGATAGCCCATGCTATATCTTGCATTTGTTAGGAAAAACTGCTTATAGTATGAAAAGTGCCCATTGCAGAAAAAGCTCAAATTCGAAAAACAAACACATATTCCTGTTCCCCTGCCTCCCCGAAGACCAAAAAACCATGACCTTTGCAGATGTGAAGTTTCCTTGCGGAGATAGCCCATGCTATATCTTGCATTTGTTAGGAAAAACTGCTTAGAGCATGAAAAGTGCCCATTGCAGAAAGAGCTCAAATTCGAAAAACAAACACGTATTCATGTTCCCTTGTCTCCCCGAAGACCAAAAAACCATGACTTTTGCAGATCTGAAGTTTCCTTGCGGAGATAGCCCATGCTATATCTTGCATTTGTTAGGAAAAACTGCTTATAGCATGAAAAGTGCCCATTGCAGATAGAGCTCAAATTCGCAAAACAAACACATATTCCTGTTCCCCTGCCTCCCCGAAGACCAAAAAACCATGAGTTTTGCAGATCTGAAGTTTCCTTGCGGAGATAGCCCATGCTATATCTTGCATTTGTTAGGAAAAACTGCTTAGAGCATGAAAAGTGCCCATTGCAGAAAGAGCTCAAATTCGAAAAACAAACACGTATTCATGTTCCCCCGGCTCAATGAACACCAAAAAACCATGAGTTTTGCAGATCTGAAGTTTCCTTGCGGAGATAGCCCATGATATATCTTGCATTTGTTAGGAAAAACTGCTTATAGTATGAAAAGTGCCCATTTCACAAAGAGCTCAAATTCAAAAAACAAACACATATTCCTGTTCCCCTGCCTCCCCGAAGACCAAAAAACCATGACTTTTGCAGATGTGAAGTTTCCTTGCGGAGATAGCCCATGCTATATCTTGCATTTGTTAGGAAAAACTGCTTAGAGCATGAAAAGTGCCCATTGCAGAAAGAGCTCAAATTCGAAAAACAAACACGTATTCATGTTCCCCCGGCTCACTGAACACCAAAAAACCATGACTTTTGCAGATCTGAAGTTTCCTTGCGGAGATAGCCCATGTTATATCTTGCATTTGTTAGGAAAAACTGCTTAGAGCATGAAAAGTGCCCATTGCAGAAAGAGCTCAAATTCGAAAAACAAACACGTATTCATGTTCCCCTGCCTCCCCGAAGACGAAAAAACCATGACTTTTGCAGATCTGAAGTTTCCTTGCGGAGATAGCCCATGATATATCTTGCATTTGTTAGGAAAAACTGCTTATAGCATGAAAAGTCCCCATTGCAGATAGAGCTCAAATTCACAAAACAAACACATATTCCTGTTCCCCTGCCTCCCCGAAGACCAAAAAACCATGACCTTTGCAGATCTGAAGTTTCCTTGCGGAGATAGCCCATGCTATATCTTGCATTTGTTAGGAAAAACTGCTTATAGTATGAAAAGTGCCCATTGCAGATAGAGCTCAAATTCGCAAAACAAACACATATTCCTGTTCCCCTGCCTCCCCGAAGACCAAAAAACCATGACTTTTGCAGATGTGAAGTTTCCTTGCGGAGATAGCCCATGCTATATCTTGCATTTGTTTGGAAAAACTGCTTAGAGCATGAAAAGTGCCCATTGCAGAAAGAGCTCAAATTCGAAAAACAAACACGTATTCATGTTCCCCCGGCTCACTGAACACCAAAAAACCATGACTTTTGCAGATCTGAAGTTTCCTTGCGGAGATAGCCCATGTTATATCTTGCATTTGTTAGGAAAAACTGCTTAGAGCATGAAGAGTGCCCTTTGCAGAAAGAGCTAAAATTCGAAAAACAAACACGTATTCATGTTCCCCCGGCTCACTGAACACCAAAAAACCATGACTTTTGCAGATCTGAAATTTCCTTGCGGAGATAGCCCATGCTATATCTTGCATTTGTTAGGAAAAACTGCTTATAGTATGAAAAGTGCCCATTGCAGAAAAAGCTCAAATTCGAAAAACAAACACATATTCCTGTTCCCCTGCCTCCCCGAAGACCAAAAAACCATGACTTTTGCAGATGTGAAATTTCCTTGAGGAGATAGCCCATGCTATATCTTGCATTTGTTAGGAAAAACTGCTTAGAGCATGAAAAGTGCCCATTGCAGAAAGAGCTCAAATTCGAAAAACAAACACGTATTCATGTTCCCTTGTCTCCCCGAAGACCAAAAAACCATGACTTCTGCAGATGTGAAGTTTCCTTGCGGAGGTAGCCCATGCTATATCTTGCATTTGTTAGGAAAAACTGCTTAGAGAATGAAAAGTGCCCATTGCAGAAAGAGCTCAAATTCGAAAAACAAACAAGTATTCATGTTCCCCCGGCTCAATGAACACCAAAAAACCATGAGTTTTGCAGATCTGAAGTTTCCTTGCGGAGATAGCCCATGATATATCTTGCATTTGTTAGGAAAAACTGCTTATAATATGAAAAGTGCCCATTTCACAAAGAGCTCAAATTCAAAAAACAAACACATATTCCTGTTCCCCTGCCTCCCCGAAGACCAAAAAACCATGACCTTTGCAGATCTGAAGTTTCCTTGCGGAGATAGCCCATGCTATATCTTGCATTTGTTTGGAAAAACTGCTTAGAGCATGAAAAGTGCCCATTGCAGAAAGAGCTCAAATTCGAAAAACAAACACATATTCCTGTTCCCCTGCCTCCCCGAAGACCAAAAAACCGTGACTTTTGCAGATCTGAAGTTTCCTTGCGGAGATAGCCCATGCTATATCTTGCATTTGTTAGGAAAAACTGTTTATAGTATGAAAAGTGCCCATTGCAGAAAAAGCTCAAATTCGAAAAACAAACACATATTCCTGTTCCCCTGCCTCCCCGAAGACCAAAAAACCATGACTTTTGCAGATGTGAAGTTTCCTTGCGGAGATAGCCCATGCGATATCTTGCATTTGTTAGGAAAAACTGCTTAGAGCATGAAAAGTGCCCATTGCAGAAAGAGCTCAAATTCGAAAAACAAACACGTATTCATGTTCCCTTGTCTCCCCGAAGACCAAAAAACCATGACTTTTGCAGATGTGAAGTTTCCTTGCGGAGATAGTCCATGCTATATCTTGCATTTGTTAGGAAAAACTGCTTAGAGCATGAAAAGTGCCCATTGCAGAAAGAGCTCAAATTCGAAAAACAAACACGTATTCATGTTCCCCTGTCTCCCCGAAGACCAAAAAACCATGACTTTTGCAGATCTGAAGTTTCCTTGCGGAGATAGCCCATGCTATATCTTGCATTTGTTAGGAAAAACTGCTTATAGCATGAAAAGTGCCCATTGCAGATAGAGCTCAAATTCGCAAAACAAACACATATTCCTGTGCCCCTGCCTCCCCGAAGACCAAAAAACCATGACTTTTGCAGATGTGAAGTTTCCTTGCGGAGATAGCCCATGCTATATCTTGCATTTGTTAGGAAAAACTGCTTATAGTATGAAAAGTGCCCATTGCAGAAAAAGCTCAAATTCGAAAAACAAACACATATTCCTGTTCCCCTGCCTCCCCGAAGATCAAAAAACCATGACTTTTGCAGATCTGAAGTTTCCTTGCAGAGATAGCCCATGCTATGTCTTGCATTTGTTAGGAAAAACTGCTTAGAGCATGAAAAGTGCCCATTGCAGAAAGAGCTCAAATTCGAAAAACAAACACGTATTCATGTTCCCCCGGCTCACTGAACACCAAAAAACCATGAGTTTTGCAGATCTGAAGTTTCCTTGCGGAGATAGCCCATGATATATCTTGCATTTGTTAGGAAAAACTGCTTATAGCATGAAAAGTGCCCATTGCAGATAGAGCTCAAATTCGCAAAACAAACACATATTCCTGTTCCCCTGCCTCCCCGAAGACCAAAAAACCATGACTTTTGCAGATGTGAAGTTTCCTTGCGGAGATAGCCCATGCTATATCTTGCATTTGTTAGGAAAAACTGCTTAGAGCATGAAAAGTGCCCAATGCAGAAAGAGCTCAAATTCGAAAAACAAACACGTATTCATGTTCCCCCGGCTCACTGAACACCAAAAAACCATGACTTTTGCAGATCTGAAGTTTCCTTGCGGAGATAGCCCTGTTATATCTTGCATTTGTTAGGAAAAACTGCTTATAGTATGAAAAGTGCCCATTGCAGAAAGAGCTCAAATTCGAAAAACAGACACATATTCCTGTTCCCCTGCCTCCCCGAAGATCAAAAAACCATGACTTTTGCAGATGTGAAGTTTCCTTGCAGAGATAGCCCATGCTATATCTTGCATTTGTTAGGAAAAACTGCTTAGAGCATGAAAAGTGCCCATTGCAGAAAGAGCTCAAATTCGAAAAACAAACACGTATTCATGTTCCCCCGGCTCACTGAACACCAAAAAACCATGAGTTTTGCAGATCTGAAGTTTCCTTGTGGAGATAGCCCATGTTATATCTTGCATTTGTTAGGAAAAACTGCTTAGAGCATGAAAAGTGCCCAATGCAGATAGAGCTCAAATTCGCAAAACAAACACATATTCATGTTCCCCTGCCTCCCCGAAGACCAAAAAACCATGACTTTTGCAGATCTGAAGTTTCCTTGCGGAGATAGCCCATGCTATATCTTGCATTTGTTAGGAAAAACTGCTTATAGTATGAAAAGTGCCCATTGCAGAAAAAGCTCAAATTCGAAAAACAAACACATATTCCTGTTCCCCTGCCTCCCCGAAGACCAAAAAACCATGACTTTTGCAGATGTGAAGTTTCCTTGCGGAGATAGCCCATGCTATATCTTGCATTTGTTAGGAAAAACTGCTTATAGTATGAAAAGTGCCCATTGCAGAAAAAGCTCAAATTCGAAAAACAAACACATATTCCTGTTCCCCTGCCTCCCCGAAGACCAAAAAACCATGACTTTTGCAGATGTGAAGTTTCCTTGCGGAGATAGCCCATGCTATATCTTGCATTTGTTAGGAAAAACTGCTTAGAGCATGAAAAGTGCCCATTGCAGAAAGAGCTCAAATTCGAAAAACAAACACGTATTCATGTTCCCTTGTCTCCCCGAAGACCAAAAAACCATGACTTTTGCAGATCTGAAGTTTCCTTGCGGAGATAGCCCATGCTATATCTTGCATTTGTTAGGAAAAACTGCTTATAGCATGAAAAGTGCCCATTGCAGATAGAGCTCAAATTCGCAAAACAAACACATATTCCTGTTCCCCTGCCTCCCCGAAGACCAAAAAACCATGACTTTTGCAGATCTGAAGTTTCCTTGCGGAGATAGCCCATGCTATATCTTGCATTTGTTAGGAAAAACTGCTTATAGCATGAAAAGTGCCCATTGCAGATAGAGCTCAAATTCGCAAAACAAACACATATTCCTGTTCCCCTGCCTCCCCGAAGACCAAAAAACCATGAGTTTTGCAGATCTGAAGTTTCCTTGCGGAGATAGCCCATGATATATCTTGCATTTGTTAGGAAAAACTGCTTATAGCATGAAAAGTGCCCATTGCAGAAAAAGCTCAAATTCGAAAAACAAACACATATTCCTGTTCCCCTGCCTCCCCGAAGACCAAAAAACCATGACTTTTGCAGATCTGAAGTTTCCTTGCAGAGATAGCCCATGCTATATCTTGCATTTGTTAGGAAAAACTGCTTAGAGCATGAAAAGTGCCCATTGCAGAAAGAGCTCAAATTCGAAAAACAAACACGTATTCATGTTCCCCCGGCTCACTGAACACCAAAAAACCATGAGTTTTGCAGATCTGAAGTTTCCTTGTGGAGATAGCCCATGTTATATCTTGCATTTGTTAGGAAAAACTGCTTATAGCATGAAAAGTGCCCATTGCAGATAGAGATCAAATTCGCAAAACAAACACATATTCATGTTCCCCTGTCTCCCCGAAGACCAAAAAACCATGACTTTTGCAGATCTGAAGTTTCCTTGCGGAGATAGCCCATGCTATATCTTGCATTTGTTAGGAAAAACTGCTTATAGCATGAAAAGTGCCCATTGCAGATAGAGCTCAAATTCGCAAAACAAACACATATTCCTGTTCCCCTGCCTCCCCGAAGACCAAAAAACCATGACTTTTGCAGATCTGAAGTTTCCTTGCGGAGATAGCCCATGCTATATCTTGCATTTGTTAGGAAAAACTGCTTATAGTATGAAAAGTGCCCATTGCAGAAAAAGCTCAAATTCAAAAAACAAACACATATTCCTGTTCCCCTGCCTCCCCGAAGACCAAAAAACCATGACTTTTGCAGATGTGAAGTTTCCTTGCGGAGATAGCCCATGCTATATATTGCATTTGTTAGGAAAAACTGCTTAGAGCATGAAAAGTGCCCATTGCAGAAAGAGCTCAAATTCGAAAAACAAACACGTATTCATGTTCCCCCGGCTCACTGAACACCAAAAAACCATGAGTTTTGCAGATCTGAAGTTTCCTTGTGGAGATAGCCCATGTTATATCTTGCATTTGTTAGGAAAAACTGCTTATAGCATGAAAAGTGCCCATTGCAGATAGAGCTCAAATTCGCAAAACAAACACATATTCATGTTCCCCTGTCTCCCCGAAGACCAAAAAACCATGACTTTTGCAGATCTGAAGTTTCCTTGCGGAGATAGCCCATGCTATATCTTGCATTTGTTAGGAAAAACTGCTTATAGCATGAAAAGTGCCCATTGCAGATAGAGCTCAAATTCGCAAAACAAACACATATTCCTGTTCCCCTGCCTCCCCGAAGACCAAAAAACCATGACTTTTGCAGATCTGAAGTTTCCTTGCGGAGATAGCCCATGCTATATCTTGCATTTGTTAGGAAAAACTGCTTATAGTATGAAAAGTGCCCATTGCAGAAAAAGCTCAAATTCGAAAAACAAACACATATTCCTGTTCCCCTGCCTCCCCGAAGACCAAAAAACCATGACTTTTGCAGATGTGAAGTTTCCTTGCGGAGATAGCCCATGCTATATCTTGCATTTGTTAGGAAAAACTGCTTATAGTATGAAAAGTGCCCATTGCAGAAAAAGCTCAAATTCGAAAAACAAACACATATTCCTGTTCCCCTGCCTCCCCGAAGACCAAAAAACCATGACTTTTGCAGATGTGAAGTTTCCTTGCGGAGATAGCCCATGCTATATCTTGCATTTGTTAGGAAAAACTGCTTAGAGCATGAAAAGTGCCCATTGCAGAAAGAGCTCAAATTCGAAAAACAAACACGTATTCATGTTCCCTTGTCTCCCCGAAGACCAAAAAACCATGACTTTTGCAGATCTGAAGTTTCCTTGCGGAGATAGCCCATGCTATATCTTGCATTTGTTAGGAAAAACTGCTTATAGCATGAAAAGTGCCCATTGCAGATAGAGCTCAAATTCGCAAAACAAACACATATTCCTGTTCCCCTGCCTCCCCGAAGACCAAAAAACCATGACTTTTGCAGATCTGAAGTTTCCTTGCGGAGATAGCCCATGCTATATCTTGCATTTGTTAGGAAAAACTGCTTATAGCATGAAAAGTGCCCATTGCAGATAGAGCTCAAATTCGCAAAACAAACACATATTCCTGTTCCCCTGCCTCCCCGAAGACCAAAAAACCATGAGTTTTGCAGATCTGAAGTTTCCTTGCGGAGATAGCCCATGATATATCTTGCATTTGTTAGGAAAAACTGCTTATAGCATGAAAAGTGCCCATTGCAGAAAAAGCTCAAATTCGAAAAACAAACACATATTCCTGTTCCCCTGCCTCCCCGAAGACCAAAAAACCATGACTTTTGCAGATCTGAAGTTTCCTTGCAGAGATAGCCCATGCTATATCTTGCATTTGTTAGGAAAAACTGCTTAGAGCATGAAAAGTGCCCATTGCAGAAAGAGCTCAAATTCGAAAAACAAACACGTATTCATGTTCCCTTGTCTCCCCGAAGACCAAAAAATCATGACTTTTGCAGATCTGAAGTTTCCTTGCGGAGATAGCCCATGCTATATCTTGCATTTGTTAGGAAAAACTGCTTATAGCATGAAAAGTGCCCATTGCAGATAGAGCTCAAATTCGCAAAACAAACACATATTCCTGTTCCCCTGCCTCCCCGAAGACCAAAAAACCATGACTTTTGCAGATCTGAAGTTTCCTTGCGGAGATAGCCCATGCTATATCTTGCATTTGTTAGGAAAAACTGCTTATAGCACGAAAAGTGCCCATTGCAGATAGAGCTCAAATTCGCAAAACAAACACATATTCCTGTTCCCCTGCCTCCCCGAAGACCAAAAAACCATGAGTTTTGCAGATCTGAAGTTTCCTTGCGGAGATAGCCCATGATATATCTTGCATTTGTTAGGAAAAACTGCTTATAGCATGAAAAGTGCCCATTGCAGAAAAAGCTCAAATTCGAAAAACAAACACATATTCCTGTTCCCCTGCCTCCCCGAAGACCAAAAAACCATGACTTTTGCAGATCTGAAGTTTCCTTGCAGAGATAGCCCATGCTATATCTTGCATTTGTTAGGAAAAACTGCTTAGAGCATGAAAAGTGCCCATTGCAGAAAGAGCTCAAATTCGAAAAACAAACACGTATTCATGTTCCCCCGGCTCACTGAACACCAAAAAACCATGACTTTTGCAGATCTGAAGTTTCCTTGTGGAGATAGCCCATGTTATATCTTGCATTTGTTAGGAAAAACTGCTTATAGCATGAAAAGTGCCCATTGCAGATAGAGATCAAATTCGCAAAACAAACACATATTCATGTTCCCCTGTCTCCCCGAAGACCAAAAAACCATGACTTTTGCAGATCTGAAGTTTCCTTGCGGAGATAGCCCATGCTATATCTTGCATTTGTTAGGAAAAACTGCTTATAGCATGAAAAGTGCCCATTGCAGATAGAGCTCAAATTCGCAAAACAAACACATATTCCTGTTCCCCTGCCTCCCCGAAGACCAAAAAACCATGACTTTTGCAGATCTGAAGTTTCCTTGCGGAGATAGCCCATGCTATATCTTGCATTTGTTAGGAAAAACTGCTTATAGTATGAAAAGTGCCCATTGCAGAAAAAACTCAAATTCAAAAAACAAACACATATTCCTGTTCCCCTGCCTCCCTGAAGACCAAAAAACCATGACTTTTGCAGATGTGAAGTTTCCTTGCGGAGATAGCCCATGCTATATCTTGCATTTGTTAGGAAAAACTGCTTAGAGCATGAAAAGTGCCCATTGCAGAAAGAGCTCAAATTCGAAAAACAAACACGTATTCATGTTCCCCCGGCTCACTGAACACCAAAAAACCATGAGTTTTGCAGATCTGAAGTTTCCTTGTGGAGATAGCCCATGTTATATCTTGCATTTGTTAGGAAAAACTGCTTATAGCATGAAAAGTGCCCATTGCAGATAGAGCTCAAATTCGCAAAACAAACACATATTCATGTTCCCCTGTCTCCCCGAAGACCAAAAAACCATGACTTTTGCAGATCTGAAGTTTCCTTGCGGAGATAGCCCATGCTATATCTTGCATTTGTTAGGAAAAACTGCTTATAGCATGAAAAGTGCCCATTGCAGATAGAGCTCAAATTCGCAAAACAAACACATATTCCTGTTCCCCTGCCTCCCCGAAGACCAAAAAACCATGACTTTTGCAGATCTGAAGTTTCCTTGCGGAGATAGCCCATGCTATATCTTGCATTTGTTAGGAAAAACTGCTTATAGTATGAAAAGTGCCCATTGCAGAAAAAGCTCAAATTCGAAAAACAAACACATATTCCTGTTCCCCTGCCTCCCCGAAGACCAAAAAACCATGACTTTTGCAGATGTGAAGTTTCCTTGCGGAGATAGCCCATGCTATATCTTGCATTTGTTAGGAAAAACTGCTTAGAGCATGAAAAGTGCCCATTGCAGAAAGAGCTCAAATTCGAAAAACAAACACGTATTCATGTTCCCTTGTCTCCCCGAAGACCAAAAAACCATGACTTTTGCAGATCTGAAGTTTCCTTGCAGAGATAGCCCATGCTATATCTTGCATTTGTTAGGAAAAACTGCTTATAGCATGAAAAGTGCCCATTGCAGATAGAGCTCAAATTCGCAAAACAAACACATATTCCTGTTCCCCTGCCTCCCCGAAGACCAAAAAACCATGACTTTTGCAGATCTGAAGTTTCCTTGCGGAGATAGCCCATGCTATATCTTGCATTTGTTAAGAAAAACTGCTTATAGCATGAAAAGTGCCCATTGCAGATAGAGCTCAAATTCGCAAAACAAACACATATTCCTGTTCCCCTGCCTCCCCGAAGACCAAAAAACCATGAGTTTTGCAGATCTGAAGTTTCCTTGCGGAGATAGCCCATGCTATATCTTGCATTTGTTAGGAAAAACTGCTTAGAGCATGAAAAGTGCCCATTGCAGATAGAGCTCAAATTCGCAAAACAAACACATATTCCTGTTCCCCTGCCTCCCCGAAGACCAAAAAACCATGACTTTTGCAGATCTGAAGTTTCCTTGCAGAGATAGCCCATGCTATATCTTGCATTTGTTAGGAAAAACTGCTTAGAGCATGAAAAGTGCCCATTGCAGAAAGAGCTCAAATTCGAAAAACAAACACGTATTCATGTTCCCCCGGCTCACTGAACACCAAAAAACCATGAGTTTTGCAGATCTGAAGTTTCCTTGTGGAGATAGCCCATGTTATATCTTGCATTTGTTAGGAAAAACTGCTTATAGCATGAAAAGTGCCCATTGCAGATAGAGCTCAAATTCGCAAAACAAACACATATTCATGTTCCCCTGTCTCCCCGAAGACCAAAAAACCATGACTTTTGCAGATCTGAAGTTTCCTTGCGGAGATAGCCCATGCTATATCTTGCATTTGTTAGGAAAAACTGCTTATAGCATGAAAAGTGCCCATTGCAGATAGAGCTCAAATTCGCAAAACAAACACATATTCCTGTTCCCCTGCCTCCCCGAAGACCAAAAAACCATGACTTTTGCAGATCTGAAGTTTCCTTGCGGAGATAGCCCATGCTATATCTTGCATTTGTTAGGAAAAACTGCTTATAGTATGAAAAGTGCCCATTGCAGAAAAAGCTCAAATTCGAAAAACAAACACATATTCCTGTTCCCCTGCCTCCCCGAAGACCAAAAAACCATGACTTTTGCAGATGTGAAGTTTCCTTGCGGAGATAGCCCATGCTATATCTTGCATTTGTTAGGAAAAACTGCTTAGAGCATGAAAAGTGCCCATTGCAGAAAGAGCTCAAATTCGAAAAACAAACACGTATTCATGTTCCCTTGTCTCCCCGAAGACCAAAAAACCATGACTTTTGCAGATCTGAAGTTTCCTTGCAGAGATAGCCCATGCTATATCTTGCATTTGTTAGGAAAAACTGCTTATAGCATGAAAAGTGCCCATTGCAGATAGAGCTCAAATTCGCAAAACAAACACATATTCCTGTTCCCCTGCCTCCCCGAAGACCAAAAAACCATGACTTTTGCAGATCTGAAGTTTCCTTGCGGAGATAGCCCATGCTATATCTTGCATTTGTTAAGAAAAACTGCTTATAGCATGAAAAGTGCCCATTGCAGATAGAGCTCAAATTCGCAAAACAAACACATATTCCTGTTCCCCTGCCTCCCCGAAGACCAAAAAACCATGAGTTTTGCAGATCTGAAGTTTCCTTGCGGAGATAGCCCATGCTATATCTTGCATTTGTTAGGAAAAACTGCTTAGAGCATGAAAAGTGCCCATTGCAGATAGAGCTCAAATTCGCAAAACAAACACATATTCCTGTTCCCCTGCCTCCCCGAAGACCAAAAAACCATGACTTTTGCAGATCTGAAGTTTCCTTGCAGAGATAGCCCATGCTATATCTTGCATTTGTTAGGAAAAACTGCTTAGAGCATGAAAAGTGCCCATTGCAGAAAGAGCTCAAATTCGAAAAACAAACACGTATTCATGTTCCCCCGGCTCACTGAACACCAAAAAACCATGAGTTTTGCAGATCTGAAGTTTCCTTGTGGAGATAGCCCATGTTATATCTTGCATTTGTTAGGAAAAACTGCTTATAGCATGAAAAGTGCCCATTGCAGATAGAGCTCAAATTCGCAAAACAAACACATATTCCTGTTCCCCTGCCTCCCCGAAGACCAAAAAACCATGACTTTTGCAGATCTGAAGTTTCCTTGCGGAGATAGCCCATGCTATATCTTGCATTTGTTAGGAAAAACTGCTTATAGTATGAAAAGTGCCCATTGCAGAAAAAGCTCAAATTCGAAAAACAAACACATATTCCTGTTCCCCTGCCTCCCCGAAGACCAAAAAACCATGACTTTTGCAGATGTGAAGTTTCCTTGCGGAGATAGCCCATGCTATATCTTGCATTTGTTAGGAAAAACTGCTTAGAGCATGAAAAGTGCCCATTGCAGAAAGAGCTCAAATTCGAAAAACAAACACGTATTCATGTTCCCTTGTCTCCCCGAAGACCAAAAAACCATGACTTTTGCAGATCTGAAGTTTCCTTGCAGAGATAGCCCATGCTATATCTTGCATTTGTTAGGAAAAACTGCTTATAGCATGAAAAGTGCCCATTGCAGATAGAGCTCAAATTCGCAAAACAAACACATATTCCTGTTCCCCTGCCTCCCCGAAGACCAAAAAACCATGACTTTTGCAGATCTGAAGTTTCCTTGCGGAGATAGCCCATGCTATATCTTGCATTTGTTAAGAAAAACTGCTTATAGCATGAAAAGTGCCCATTGCAGATAGAGCTCAAATTCGCAAAACAAACACATATTCCTGTTCCCCTGCCTCCCCGAAGACCAAAAAACCATGAGTTTTGCAGATCTGAAGTTTCCTTGCGGAGATAGCCCATGATATATCTTGCATTTGTTAGGAAAAACTGCTTATAGTATGAAAATGCCCATTGCAGAAAAAGCTCAAATTCGAAAAACAAACACATATTCCTGTTCCCCTGCCTCCCCGAAGACCAAAAAACCATGACTTTTGCAGATGTGAAGTTTCCTTGCGGAGATAGCCCATGCTATATCTTGCATTTGTTAGGAAAAACTGCTTAGAGCATGAAAAGTGCCCATTGCAGATAGAGCTCAAATTCGCAAAACAAACACATATTCCTGTTCCCCTGCCTCCCCGAAGACCAAAAAACCATGACTTTTGCAGATCTGAAGTTTCCTTGCGGAGATAGCCCATGCTATATCTTGCATTTGTTAGGAAAAACTGCTTATAGCATGAAAAGTGCCCATTGCAGATAGAGCTCAAATTCGCAAAACAAACACATATTCCTGTTCCCCTGCCTCCCCGAAGACAAAAAAACCATGACTTTTGCAGATCTGAAGTTTCCTTGCGGAGATAGCCCATGCTATATCTTGCATTTGTTAGGAAAAACTGCTTACAGTATGAAAAGTGCCCATTGCAGAAAAAGCTCAAATTCGAAAAACAAACACATATTCCTGTTCCCCTGCCTCCCGAAGACCAAAAAACCATGACTTTTGCAGATGTATAGTTTCCTTGCGGAGGTAGACCATGCTATATCTTGCATTTGTTAGGAAAAACTGCTTATAGTATGAAAAGTGCCCATTGCAGAAAGAGCTCAAATTCGAAAAACAAACACATATTCCTGTTCCCCTGCCTCCCCGAAGATCAAAAAACCATGACTTTTGCAGATCTGAAGTTTCCTTGCAGAGATAGCCCATGCTATATCTTGCATTTGTTAGGAAAAACTGCTTAGAGCATGAAAAGTGCCCATTGCAGAAAGAGCTCAAATTCGAAAAACAAACACGTATTCATGTTCCCCCGGCTCAATGAACACCAAAAAACCATGAGTTTTGCAGATCTGAAGTTTCCTTGCGGAGATAGCCCATGATATATCTTGCATTTGTTAGGAAAAACTGCTTATAGTATGAAAAGTGCCCATTTCACAAAGAGCTCAAATTCAAAAAACAAACACATATTCCTGTTCCCCTGCCTCCCCGAAGACCAAAAAACCATGACTTTTGCAGATGTGAAGTTTCCTTGCGGAGATAGCCCATGCTATATCTTGCATTTGTTAGGAAAAACTGCTTAGAGCATGAAAAGTGCCCATTGCAGAAAGAGCTCAAATTCGAAAAACAAACACGTATTCATGTTCCCCTGCCTCCCCGAAGACGAAAAAACCATGACTTTTGCAGATCTGAAGTTTCCTTGCGGAGATAGCCCATGATATATCTTGCATTTGTTAGGAAAAACTGCTTATAGCATGAAAAGTCCCCATTGCAGATAGAGCTCAAATTCACAAAACAAACACATATTCCTGTTCCCCTGCCTCCCCGAAGACCAAAAAACCATGACCTTTGCAGATCTGAAGTTTCCTTGCGGAGATAGCCCATGCTATATCTTGCATTTGTTAGGAAAAACTGCTTATAGTATGAAAAGTGCCCATTGCAGATAGAGCTCAAATTCGCAAAACAAACACATATTCCTGTTCCCCTGCCTCCCCGAAGACCAAAAAACCATGACTTTTGCAGATGTGAAGTTTCCTTGCGGAGATAGCCCATGCTATATCTTGCATTTGTTTGGAAAAACTGCTTAGAGCATGAAAAGTGCCCATTGCAGAAAGAGCTCAAATTCGAAAAACAAACACGTATTCATGTTCCCCCGGCTCACTGAACACCAAAAAACCATGACTTTTGCAGATCTGAAGTTTCCTTGCGGAGATAGCCCATGTTATATCTTGCATTTGTTAGGAAAAACTGCTTAGAGCATGAAGAGTGCCCTTTGCAGAAAGAGCTAAAATTCGAAAAACAAACACGTATTCATGTTCCCCCGGCTCACTGAACACCAAAAAACCATGACTTTTGCAGATCTGAAGTTTCCTTGCGGAGATAGCCCATGCTATATCTTGCATTTGTTAGGAAAAACTGCTTATAGTATGAAAAGTGCCCATTGCAGAAAAAGCTCAAATTCGAAAAACAAACACATATTCCTGTTCCCCTGCCTCCCCGAAGACCAAAAACCCATGACTTTTGCAGATGTGAAATTTCCTTGCAGAGATAGCCCATGCTATATCTTGCATTTGTTAGGAAAAACTGCTTAGAGCATGAAAAGTGCCCATTGCAGAAAGAGCTCAAATTTGAAAAACAAACACGTATTCATGTTCCCTTGTCTCCCCGAAGACCAAAAAACCATGACTTCTGCAGATGTGAAGTTTCCTTGTGGAGGTAGCCCATGCTATATCTTGCATTTGTTAGGAAAAACTGCTTAGAGCATGAAAAGTGCCCATTGCAGAAAGAGCTCAAATTCGAAAAACAAACACGTATTCATGTTCCCCCGGCTCAATGAACACCAAAAAACCATGAGTTTTGCAGATCTGAAGTTTCCTTGCGGAGATAGCCCATGATATATCTTGCATTTGTTAGGAAAAACTGCTTATAGTATGAAAAGTGCCCATTTCACAAAGAGCTCAAATTCAAAAAACAAACACATATTCCTGTTCCCCTGCCTCCCCGAAGACCAAAAAACCATGACTTTTGCAGATGTGAAGTTTCCTTGCGGAGATAGCCCATGCTATATCTTGCATTTGTTAGGAAAAACTGCTTAGAGCATGAAAAGTGCCCATTGCAGAAAGAGCTCAAATTCGAAAAACAAACACGTATTCATGTTCCCCTGCCTCCCCGAAGACGAAAAAACCATGACTTTTGCAGATCTGAAGTTTCCTTGCGGAGATAGCCCATGCTATATCTTGCATTTGTTAGGAAAAACTGCTTAGAGCATGAAAAGTGCCCATTGCAGAAAGAGCTCAAATTCGAAAAACAAACACGTATTCATGTTCCCCTGCCTCCCCGAAGACGAAAAAACCATGACTTTTGCAGATCTGAAGTTTCCTTGCGGAGATAGCCCATGCTATATCTTGCATTTGTTAGGAAAAACTGCTTAGAGCATGAAAAGAGCCCATTGCAGAAAGAGCTCAAATTCGAAAAACAAACACGTATTCCTGTTCCCCTGCCTCCCCGAAGACCAAAAAACCATGACTTTTGCAGATCTGAAGTTTCCTTGCGGAGATAGCCCATGCTATATCTTGCATTTGTTAGGAAAAACTGCTTATAGTATGAAAAGTGCCCATTTCACAAAGAGCTCAAATTCAAAAAACAAACACATATTCCTGTTCCCCTGCCTCCCCGAAGACCAAAAAACCATGACTTTTGCAGATGTGAAGTTTCCTTGCGGAGATAGCCCATGCTATATCTTGCATTTGTTAGGAAAAACTGCTTAGAGCATGAAAAGTGCCCATTGCAGAAAGAGCTCAAATTCGAAAAACAAACACGTATTCATGTTCCCCCGGCTCACTGAACACCAAAAAACCATGACTTTTGCAGATCTGAAGTTTCCTTGCGGAGATAGCCCATGTTATATCTTGCATTTGTTAGGAAAAACTGCTTAGAGCATGAAAAGTGCCCATTGCAGAAAGAGCTCAAATTCGAAAAACAAACACGTATTCATGTTCCCCTGCCTCCCCGAAGACGAAAAAACCATGACTTTTGCAGATCTGAAGTTTCCTTGCGGAGATAGCCCATGATATATCTTGCATTTGTTAGGAAAAACTGCTTATAGCATGAAAAGTCCCCATTGCAGATAGAGCTCAAATTCACAAAACAAACACATATTCCTGTTCCCCTGCCTCCCCGAAGACCAAAAAACCATGACCTTTGCAGATCTGAAGTTTCCTTGCGGAGATAGCCCATGCTATATCTTGCATTTGTTAGGAAAAACTGCTTATAGTATGAAAAGTGCCCATTGCAGATAGAGCTCAAATTCGCAAAACAAACACATATTCCTGTTCCCCTGCCTCCCCGAAGATCAAAAAACCATGACTTTTGCAGATCTGAAGTTTCCTTGCAGAGATAGCCCATGCTATATCTTGCATTTGTTAGGAAAAACTGCTTATAGTATGAAAAGTGCCCATTGCAGAAAAATCTCAAATTCGAAAAACAAACACATATTCCTGTTCCCCTGCCTCCCCGAAGACCAAAAAACCATGACTTTTGCAGATGTGAAATTTCCTTGCGGAGATAGCCCATGCTATATCTTGCATTTGTTAGGAAAAACTGCTTAGAGCATGAAAAGTGCCCATTGCAGAAAGAGCTCAAATTTGAAAAACAAACACGTATTCATGTTCCCTTGTCTCCCCGAAGACCAAAAAACCATGACTTCTGCAGATGTGAAGTTTCCTTGTGGAGGTAGCCCATGCTATATCTTGCATTTGTTAGGAAAAACTGCTTAGAGCATGAAAAGTGCCCATTGCAGAAAGAGCTCAAATTCGAAAAACAAACACGTATTCATGTTCCCCCGGCTCAATGAACACCAAAAAACCATGAGTTTTGCAGATCTGAAGTTTCCTTGCGGAGATAGCCCATGATATATCTTGCATTTGTTAGGAAAAACTGCTTATAGTATGAAAAGTGCCCATTTCACAAAGAGCTCAAATTCAAAAAACAAACACATATTCCTGTTCCCCTGCCTCCCCGAAGACCAAAAAACCATGACTTTTGCAGATGTGAAGTTTCCTTGCGGAGATAGCCCATGCTATATCTTGCATTTGTTAGGAAAAACTGCTTAGAGCATGAAAAGTGCCCATTGCAGAAAGAGCTCAAATTCGAAAAACAAACACGTATTCATGTTCCCCTGCCTCCCCGAAGACGAAAAAACCATGACTTTTGCAGATCTGAAGTTTCCTTGCGGAGATAGCCCATGCTATATCTTGCATTTGTTAGGAAAAACTGCTTAGAGCATGAAAAGTGCCCATTGCAGAAAGAGCTCAAATTCGAAAAACAAACACGTATTCATGTTCCCCTGCCTCCCCGAAGACGAAAAAACCATGACTTTTGCAGATCTGAAGTTTCCTTGCGGAGATAGCCCATGCTATATCTTGCATTTGTTAGGAAAAACTGCTTAGAGCATGAAAAGAGCCCATTGCAGAAAGAGCTCAAATTCGAAAAACAAACACGTTTTCATCTTCCCCCGGCTCACTGAACACCAAAAAACCATGAGTTTTGCAGATCTGAAGTTTCCTTGCGGAGATAGCCCATGATATATCTTGCATTTGTTAGGAAAAACTGCTTATAGCATGAAAAGTCCCCATTGCAGATAGAGCTCAAATTCACAAAACAAACACATATTCCTGTTCCCCTGCCTCCCCGAAGACCAAAAAACCATGAGTTTTGCAGATCTGAAGTTTCCTTGCGGAGATAGCCCATGCTATATCTTGCATTTGTTAGGAAAAACTGCTTATAGCATGAAAAGTGCCCATTGCAGATAGAGCTCAAATTCGCAAAACAAACACATATTCCTGTTCCCCTGCCTCCCCGAAGACCAAAAAACCATGACTTTTGCAGATGTGAAGTTTCCTTGCGGAGATAGCCCATGCTATATCTTGCATTTGTTTGGAAAAACTGCTTAGAGCATGAAAAGTGCCCATTGCAGAAAGAGCTCAAATTCGAAAAACAAACACATATTCCTGTTCCCCTGCCTCCCCGAAGACCAAAAAACCATGACTTTTGCAGATCTGAAGTTTCCTTGCGGAGATAGCCCATGCTATATCTTGCATTTGTTAGGAAAAACTGCTTATAGCATGAAAAGTGCCCATTGCAGATAGAGCTCAAATTCGCAAAACAAACACATATTCCTGTTCCCCTGCCTCCCCGAAGACCAAAAAACCATGACTTTTGCAGATCTGAAGTTTCCTTGCGGAGATAGCCCATGCTATATCTTGCATTTGTTAAGAAAAACTGCTTATAGCATGAAAAGTGCCCATTGCAGATAGAGCTCAAATTCGCAAAACAAACACATATTCCTGTTCCCCTGCCTCCCCGAAGACCAAAAAACCATGAGTTTTGCAGATCTGAAGTTTCCTTGCGGAGATAGCCCATGATATATCTTGCATTTGTTAGGAAAAACTGCTTATAGTATGAAAATGCCCATTGCAGAAAAAGCTCAAATTCGAAAAACAAACACATATTCCTGTTCCCCTGCCTCCCCGAAGACCAAAAAACCATGACTTTTGCAGATGTGAAGTTTCCTTGCGGAGATAGCCCATGCTATATCTTGCATTTGTTAGGAAAAACTGCTTAGAGCATGAAAAGTGCCCATTGCAGATAGAGCTCAAATTCGCAAAACAAACACATATTCCTGTTCCCCTGCCTCCCCGAAGACCAAAAAACCATGACTTTTGCAGATCTGAAGTTTCCTTGCGGAGATAGCCCATGCTATATCTTGCATTTGTTAGGAAAAACTGCTTATAGCATGAAAAGTGCCCATTGCAGATAGAGCTCAAATTCGCAAAACAAACACATATTCCTGTTCCCCTGCCTCCCCGAAGACAAAAAAACCATGACTTTTGCAGATCTGAAGTTTCCTTGCGGAGATAGCCCATGCTATATCTTGCATTTGTTAGGAAAAACTGCTTACAGTATGAAAAGTGCCCATTGCAGAAAAAGCTCAAATTCGAAAAACAAACACATATTCCTGTTCCCCTGCCTCCCGAAGACCAAAAAACCATGACTTTTGCAGATGTGAAGTTTCCTTGCGGAGGTAGACCATGCTATATCTTGCATTTGTTAGGAAAAACTGCTTATAGTATGAAAAGTGCCCATTGCAGAAAGAGCTCAAATTCGAAAAACAAACACATATTCCTGTTCCCCTGCCTCCCCGAAGATCAAAAAACCATGACTTTTGCAGATCTGAAGTTTCCTTGCAGAGATAGCCCATGCTATATCTTGCATTTGTTAGGAAAAACTGCTTAGAGCATGAAAAGTGCCCATTGCAGAAAGAGCTCAAATTCGAAAAACAAACACGTATTCATGTTCCCCCGGCTCAATGAACACCAAAAAACCATGAGTTTTGCAGATCTGAAGTTTCCGTGCGGAGATAGCCCATGATATATCTTGCATTTGTTAGGAAAAACTGCTTATAGTATGAAAAGTGCCCATTTCACAAAGAGCTCAAATTCAAAAAACAAACACATATTCCTGTTCCCCTGCCTCCCCGAAGACCAAAAAACCATGACTTTTGCAGATGTGAAGTTTCCTTGCGGAGATAGCCCATGCTATATCTTGCATTTGTTAGGAAAAACTGCTTAGAGCATGAAAAGTGCCCATTGCAGAAAGAGCTCAAATTCGAAAAACAAACACGTATTCATGTTCCCCCGGCTCACTGAACACCAAAAAACCATGACTTTTGCAGATCTGAAGTTTCCTTGCGGAGATAGCCCATGTTATATCTTGCATTTGTTAGGAAAAACTGCTTAGAGCATGAAAAGTGCCCATTGCAGAAAGAGCTCAAATTCGAAAAACAAACACGTATTCATGTTCCCCTGCCTCCCCGAAGACGAAAAAACCATGACTTTTGCAGATGTGAAGTTTCCTTGCGGAGATAGCCCATGATATATCTTGCATTTGTTAGGAAAAACTGCTTATAGTATGAAAAGTGCCCATTGCAGATAGAGCTCAAATTCGCAAAACAAACACATATTCCTGTTCCCCTGCCTCCCCGAAGACCAAAAAACCATGACTTTTGCAGATGTGAAGTTTCCTTGCGGAGATAGCCCATGCTATATCTTGCATTTGTTTGGAAAAACTGCTTAGAGCATGAAAAGTGCCCATTGCAGAAAGAGCTCAAATTCGAAAAACAAACACGTATTCATGTTCCCCCGGCTCACTGAACACCAAAAAACCATGACTTTTGCAGATCTGAAGTTTCCTTGCGGAGATAGCCCATGTTATATCTTGCATTTGTTAGGAAAAACTGCTTAGAGCATGAAGAGTGCCCTTTGCAGAAAGAGCTAAAATTCGAAAAACAAACACGTATTCATGTTCCCCCGGCTCACTGAACACCAAAAAACCATGACTTTTGCAGATCTGAAGTTTCCTTGCGGAGATAGCCCATGCTATATCTTGCATTTGTTAGGAAAAACTGCTTATAGTATGAAAAGTGCCCATTGCAGAAAAAGCTCAAATTCGAAAAACAAACACATATTCCTGTTCCCCTGCCTCCCCGAAGACCAAAAAACCATGACTTTTGCAGATGTGAAATTTCCTTGCGGAGATAGCCCATGCTATATCTTGCATTTGTTAGGAAAAACTGCTTAGAGCATGAAAAGTGCCCATTGCAGAAAGAGCTCAAATTTGAAAAACAAACACGTATTCATGTTCCCTTGTCTCCCCGAAGACCAAAAAACCATGACTTCTGCAGATGTGAAGTTTCCTTGTGGAGGTAGCCCATGCTATATCTTGCATTTGTTAGGAAAAACTGCTTAGAGCATGAAAAGTGCCCATTGCAGAAAGAGCTCAAATTCGAAAAACAAACACGTATTCATGTTCCCCCGGCTCAATGAACACCAAAAAACCATGAGTTTTGCAGATCTGAAGTTTCCTTGCGGAGATAGCCCATGATATATCTTGCATTTGTTAGGAAAAACTGCTTATAGTATGAAAAGTGCCCATTTCACAAAGAGCTCAAATTCAAAAAACAAACACATATTCCTGTTCCCCTGCCTCCCCGAAGACCAAAAAACCATGACTTTTGCAGATGTGAAGTTTCCTTGCGGAGATAGCCCATGCTATATCTTGCATTTGTTAGGAAAAACTGCTTAGAGCATGAAAAGTGCCCATTGCAGAAAGAGCTCAAATTCGAAAAACAAACACGTATTCATGTTCCCCTGCCTCCCCGAAGACGAAAAAACCATGACTTTTGCAGATCTGAAGTTTCCTTGCGGAGATAGCCCATGCTATATCTTGCATTTGTTAGGAAAAACTGCTTAGAGCATGAAAAGTGCCCATTGCAGAAAGAGCTCAAATTCGAAAAACAAACACGTATTCATGTTCCCCTGCCTCCCCGAAGACGAAAAAACCATGACTTTTGCAGATCTGAAGTTTCCTTGCGGAGATAGCCCATGCTATATCTTGCATTTGTTAGGAAAAACTGCTTAGAGCATGAAAAGAGCCCATTGCAGAAAGAGCTCAAATTCGAAAAACAAACACGTATTCCTGTTCCCCTGCCTCCCCGAAGACCAAAAAACCATGACTTTTGCAGATCTGAAGTTTCCTTGCGGAGATAGCCCATGCTATATCTTGCATTTGTTAGGAAAAACTGCTTATAGTATGAAAAGTGCCCATTTCACAAAGAGCTCAAATTCAAAAAACAAACACATATTCCTGTTCCCCTGCCTCCCCGAAGACCAAAAAACCATGACTTTTGCAGATGTGAAGTTTCCTTGCGGAGATAGCCCATGCTATATCTTGCATTTGTTAGGAAAAACTGCTTAGAGCATGAAAAGTGCCCATTGCAGAAAGAGCTCAAATTCGAAAAACAAACACGTATTCATGTTCCCCCGGCTCACTGAACACCAAAAAACCATGACTTTTGCAGATCTGAAGTTTCCTTGCGGAGATAGCCCATGTTATATCTTGCATTTGTTAGGAAAAACTGCTTAGAGCATGAAAAGTGCCCATTGCAGAAAGAGCTCAAATTCGAAAAACAAACACGTATTCATGTTCCCCTGCCTCCCCGAAGACGAAAAAACCATGACTAAAACTGCTTATAGCATGAAAAGTCCCCATTGCAGATAGAGCTCAAATTCACAAAACAAACACATATTCCTGTTCCCCTGCCTCCCCGAAGACCAAAAAACCATGACCTTTGCAGATCTGAAGTTTCCTTGCGGAGATAGCCCATGCTATATCTTGCATTTGTTAGGAAAAACTGCTTATAGTATGAAAAGTGCCCATTGCAGATAGAGCTCAAATTCGCAAAACAAACACATATTCCTGTTCCCCTGCCTCCCCGAAGACCAAAAAACCATGACTTTTGCAGATGTGAAGTTTCCTTGCGGAGATAGCCCATGCTATATCTTGCATTTGTTTGGAAAAACTGCTTAGAGCAAGAAAAGTGCCCATTGCAGAAAGAGCTCAAATTCGAAAAACAAACACGTATTCATGTTCCCCCGGCTCACTGAACACCAAAAAACCATGACTTTTGCAGATCTGAAGTTTCCTTGCGGAGATAGCCCATGTTATATCTTGCATTTGTTAGGAAAAACTGCTTAGAGCATGAAGAGTGCCCTTTGCAGAAAGAGCTAAAATTCGAAAAACAAACACGTATTCATGTTCCCCCGGCTCACTGAACACCAAAAAACCATGACTTTTGCAGATCTGAAGTTTCCTTGCGGAGATAGCCCATGCTATATCTTGCATTTGTTAGGAAAAACTGCTTATAGTATGAAAAGTGCCCATTGCAGAAAAAGCTCAAATTCGAAAAACAAACACATATTCCTGTTCCCCTGCCTCCCCGAAGACCAAAAAACCATGACTTTTGCAGATGTGAAATTTCCTTGCGGAGATAGCCCATGCTATATCTTGCATTTGTTAGGAAAAACTGCTTAGAGCATGAAAAGTGCCCATTGCAGAAAGAGCTCAAATTTGAAAAACAAACACGTATTCATGTTCCCTTGTCTCCCCGAAGACCAAAAAACCATGACTTCTGCAGATGTGAAGTTTCCTTGTGGAGGTAGCCCATGCTATATCTTGCATTTGTTAGGAAAAACTGCTTAGAGCATGAAAAGTGCCCATTGCAGAAAGAGCTCAAATTCGAAAAACAAACACGTATTCATGTTCCCCCGGCTCAATGAACACCAAAAAACCATGAGTTTTGCAGATCTGAAGTTTCCTTGCGGAGATAGCCCATGATATATCTTGCATTTGTTAGGAAAAACTGCTTATAGTATGAAAAGTGCCCATTTCACAAAGAGCTCAAATTCAAAAAACAAACACATATTCCTGTTCCCCTGCCTCCCCGAAGACCAAAAAACCATGACTTTTGCAGATGTGAAGTTTCCTTGCGGAGATAGCCCATGCTATATCTTGCATTTGTTAGGAAAAACTGCTTAGAGCATGAAAAGTGCCCATTGCAGAAAGAGCTCAAATTCGAAAAACAAACACGTATTCATGTTCCCCTGCCTCCCCGAAGACGAAAAAACCATGACTTTTGCAGATCTGAAGTTTCCTTGCGGAGATAGCCCATGCTATATCTTGCATTTGTTAGGAAAAACTGCTTAGAGCATGAAAAGTGCCCATTGAAGAAAGAGCTCAAATTCGAAAAACAAACACGTATTCATGTTCCCCTGCCTCCCCGAAGACAAAAAAACCATGACTTTTGCAGATCTGAAGTTTCCTTGCGGAGATAGCCCATGCTATATCTTGCATTTGTTAGGAAAAACTGCTTAGAGCATGAAAAGAGCCCATTGCAGAAAGAGCTCAAATTCGAAAAACAAACACGTTTTCATCTTCCCCCGGCTCACTGAACACCAAAAAACCATGAGTTTTGCAGATCTGAAGTTTCCTTGCGGAGATAGCCCATGATATATCTTGCATTTGTTAGGAAAAACTGCTTATAGCATGAAAAGTCCCCATTGCAGATAGAGCTCAAATTCACAAAACAAACACATATTCCTGTTCCCCTGCCTCCCCGAAGACCAAAAAACCATGAGTTTTGCAGATCTGAAGTTTCCTTGCGGAGATAGCCCATGCTATATCTTGCATTTGTTAGGAAAAACTGCTTATAGCATGAAAAGTGCCCATTGCAGATAGAGCTCAAATTCGCAAAACAAACACATATTCCTGTTCCCCTGCCTCCCCGAAGACCAAAAAACCATGACTTTTGCAGATGTGAAGTTTCCTTGCGGAGATAGCCCATGCTATATCTTGCATTTGTTTGGAAAAACTGCTTAGAGCATGAAAAGTGCCCATTGCAGAAAGAGCTCAAATTCGAAAAACAAACACATATTCCTGTTCCCCTGCCTCCCCGAAGACCAAAAAACCATGACTTTTGCAGATCTGAAGTTTCCTTGCGGAGATAGCCCATGCTATATCTTGCATTTGTTAGGAAAAACTGCTTATAGTATGAAAAGTGCCCATTGCAGAAAAAGCTCAAATTCGAAAAACAAACACATATTCCTGTTCCCCTGCCTCCCCGAAGACCAAAAAACCATGACTTTTGCAGATGTGAAGTTTCCTTGCGGAGATAGCCCATGCTATATCTTGCATTTGTTAGGAAAAACTGCTTAGAGCATGAAAAGTGCCCATTGCAGAAAGAGCTCAAATTCGAAAAACAAACACGTATTCATGTTCCCTTGTCTCCCCGAAGACCAAAAAACCATGACTTTTGCAGATGTGAAGTTTCCTTGCGGAGATAGCCCATGCTATATCTTGCATTTGTTAGGAAAAACTGCTTAGAGCATGAAAAGAGCCCATTGCAGAAAGAGCTCAAATTCGAAAAACAAACACGTTTTCATCTTCCCCCGGCTCACTGAACACCAAAAAACCATGAGTTTTGCAGATCTGAAGTTTCCTTGCGGAGATAGCCCATGATATATCTTGCATTTGTTAGGAAAAACTGCTTATAGCATGAAAAGTCCCCATTGCAGATAGAGCTCAAATTCACAAAACAAACACATATTCCTGTTCCCCTGCCTCCCCGAAGACCAAAAAACCATGAGTTTTGCAGATCTGAAGTTTCCTTGCGGAGATAGCCCATGCTATATCTTGCATTTGTTAGGAAAAACTGCTTATAGCATGAAAAGTGCCCATTGCAGATAGAGCTCAAATTCGCAAAACAAACACATATTCCTGTTCCCCTGCCTCCCCGAAGACCAAAAAACCATGACTTTTGCAGATGTGAAGTTTCCTTGCGGAGATAGCCCATGCTATATCTTGCATTTGTTTGGAAAAACTGCTTAGAGCATGAAAAGTGCCCATTGCAGAAAGAGCTCAAATTCGAAAAACAAACACATATTCCTGTTCCCCTGCCTCCCCGAAGACCAAAAAACCATGACTTTTGCAGATCTGAAGTTTCCTTGCGGAGATAGCCCATGCTATATCTTGCATTTGTTAGGAAAAACTGCTTATAGTATGAAAAGTGCCCATTGCAGAAAAAGCTCAAATTCGAAAAACAAACACATATTCCTGTTCCCCTGCCTCCCCGAAGACCAAAAAACCATGACTTTTGCAGATGTGAAGTTTCCTTGCGGAGATAGCCCATGCTATATCTTGCATTTGTTAGGAAAAACTGCTTAGAGCATGAAAAGTGCCCATTGCAGAAAGAGCTCACATTCGAAAAACAAACACGTATTCATGTTCCCTTGTCTCCCCGAAGACCAAAAAACCATGACTTTTGCAGATGTGAAGTTTCCTTGCGGAGATAGCCCATGCTATATCTTGCATTTGTTAGGAAAAACTGCTTAGAGCATGAAAAGTGCCCATTGCAGAAAGAGCTCAAATTTGAAAAACAAACACATATTCCTGTTCCCCTGCCTCCCCGAAGACCAAAAAACCATGACTTTTGCAGATCTGAAGTTTCCTTGCGGAGATAGCCCATGCTATATCTTGCATTTGTTAGGAAAAACTGCTTATAGTATGAAAAGTGCCCATTGCAGAAAAAGCTCAAATTCGAAAAACAAACACATATTCCTGTTCCCCTGCCTCCCCGAAGACCAAAAAACCATGACTTTTGCAGATGTGAAGTTTCCTTGCGGAGATAGCCCATGCTATATCTTGCATTTGTTAGGAAAAACTGCTTAGAGCATGAAAAGTGCCCATTGCAGAAAGAGCTCAAATTCGAAAAACAAACACGTATTCATGTTCCCTTGTCTCCCCGAAGACCAAAAAACCATGACTTTTGCAGATGTGAAGTTTCCTTGCGGAGATAGCCCATGCTATATCTTGCATTTGTTAGGAAAAACTGCTTAGAGCATGAAAAGTGCCCATTGCAGAAAGAGCTCAAATTCGAAAAACAAACACGTATTCATGTTCCCCTGTCTCCCCGAAGACCAAAAAACCATGACTTTTGCAGATCTGAAGTTTCCTTGCGGAGATAGCCCATGCTATATCTTGCATTTGTTAGGAAAAACTGCTTATAGCATGAAAAGTGCCCATTGCAGATAGAGCTCAAATTCGCAAAACAAACACATATTCCTGTTCCCCTGCCTCCCCGAAGACCAAAAAACCATGACTTTTGCAGATCTGAAGTTTCCTTGCGGAGATAGCCCATGCTATATCTTGCATTTGTTAGGAAAAACTGCTTAGAGCGTGAAAAGTGCCCAATGCAGATAGAGCTCAAATTCGCAAAACAAACACATATTCATGTTCCCCTGCCTCCCCGAAGACCAAAAAACCATGACTTTTGCAGATCTGAAGTTTCCTTGCGGAGATAGCCCATGCTATATCTTGCATTTGTTAGGAAAAACTGCTTATAGTATGAAAAGTGCCCATTGCAGAAAAAGCTCAAATTCGAAAAACAAACACATATTCCTGTTCCCCTGCCTCCCCGAAGACCAAAAAACCATGACTTTTGCAGATGTGAAGTTTCCTTGCGGAGATAGCCCATGCTATATCTTGCATTTGTTAGGAAAAACTGCTTAGAGCATGAAAAGTGCCCATTGCAGAAAGAGCTCACATTCGAAAAACAAACACGTATTCATGTTCCCCTGCCTCCCCGAAGACCAAAAAACCATGACTTTTGCAGATGTGAAGTTTCCTTGCGGAGATAGCCCATGCTATATCTTGCATTTGTTAGGAAAAACTGCTTATAGCATGAAAAGTGCCCATTGCAGATAGAGCTCAAATTCGCAAAACAAACACATATTCCTGTTCCCCTGCCTCCCCGAAGACCAAAAAACCATGACTTTTGCAGATCTGAAGTTTCCTTGCGGAGATAGCCCATGCTATATCTTGCATTTGTTAGGAAAAACTGCTTATAGTATGAAAAGTGCCCATTGCAGAAAAAGCTCAAATTCGAAAAACAAACACATATTCCTGTTCCCCTGCCTCCCCGAAGACCAAAAAACCATGACTTTTGCAGATGTGAAGTTTCCTTGCGGAGATAGCCCATGCTATATCTTGCATTTGTTAGGAAAAACTGCTTAGAGCATGAAAAGTGCCCATTGCAGAAAGAGCTCAAATTCGAAAAACAAACACGTATTCATGTTCCCTTGTCTCCCCGAAGACCAAAAAACCATGACTTTTGCAGATGTGAAGTTTCCTTGCGGAGATAGCCCATGCTATATCTTGCATTTGTTAGGAAAAACTGCTTAGAGCATGAAAAGTGCCCATTGCAGAAAGAGCTCAAATTCGAAAAACAAACACGTATTCATGTTCCCCTGTCTCCCCGAAGACCAAAAAACCATGACTTTTGCAGATCTGAAGTTTCCTTGCGGAGATAGCCCATGCTATATCTTGCATTTGTTAGGAAAAACTGCTTATAGCATGAAAAGTGCCCATTGCAGATAGAGCTCAAATTCGCAAAACAAACACATATTCCTGTTCCCCTGCCTCCCCGAAGACCAAAAAACCATGACTTTTGCAGATGTGAAGTTTCCTTGCGGAGATAGCCCATGCTATATCTTGCATTTGTTAGGAAAAACTGCTTAGAGCATGAAAAGTGCCCATTGCAGAAAGAGCTCAAATTCGAAAAACAAACACGTATTCATGTTCCCCCGGCTCACTGAACACCAAAAAACCATGACTTTTGCAGATGTGAAGTTTCCTTGCGGAGATAGCCCATGCTATATCTTGCATTTGTTAGGAAAAACTGCTTATAGCATGAAAAGTGCCCATTGCAGATAGAGCTCAAATTCGCAAAACAAACACATATTCCTGTTCCCCTGCCTCCCCGAAGACCAAAAAACCATGACTTTTGCAGATCTGAAGTTTCCTTGCGGAGATAGCCCATGCTATATCTTGCATTTGTTAGGAAAAACTGCTTATAGTATGAAAAGTGCCCATTGCACAAAAAGCTCAAATTCGAAAAACAAACACATATTCCTGTTCCCCTGCCTCCCCGAAGACCAAAAAACCATGACTTTTGCAGATGTGAAGTTTCCTTGCGGAGATAGCCCTGTTATATCTTGCATTTGTTAGGAAAAACTGCTTAGAGCATGAAAAGTGCCCATTGCAGAAAGAGCTCAAATTCGAAAAACAAACACGTATTCATGTTCCCCCGGCTCACTGAACACCAAAAAACCATGACTTTTGCAGATGTGAAGTTTCCTTGCGGAGATAGCCCATGCTATATCTTGCATTTGTTAGGAAAAACTGCTTAGAGCATGAAAAGTGCCCATTGCAGAAAGAGCTCAAATTCGAAAAACAAACACGTATTCATGTTCCCCCGGCTCACTGAACACCAAAAAACCATGACTTTTGCAGATCTGAAGTTTCCTTGCGGAGATAGCCCATGCTATATCTTGCATTTGTTAGGAAAAACTGCTTATAGTATGAAAAGTGCCCATTGCAGAAAAAGCTCAAATTCGAAAAACAAACACATATTCCTGTTCCCCTGCCTCCCCGAAGATCAAAAAACCATGACTTTTGCAGATCTGAAGTTTCCTTGCAGAGATAGCCCATGCTATGTCTTGCATTTGTTAGGAAAAACTGCTTAGAGCATGAAAAGTGCCCATTGCAGAAAGAGCTCAAATTCGAAAAACAAACACGTATTCATGTTCCCCCGGCTCACTGAACACCAAAAAACCATGAGTTTTGCAGATCTGAAGTTTCCTTGCGGAGATAGCCCATGATATATCTTGCATTTGTTAGGCAAAACTGCTTATAGCATGAAAAGTGCCCATTGCAGATAGAGCTCAAATTCGCAAAACAAACACATATTCCTGTTCCCCTGCCTCCCCGAAGACCAAAAAACCATGACTTTTGCAGATGTGAAGTTTCCTTGCGGAGATAGCCCATGCTATATCTTGCATTTGTTAGGAAAAACTGCTTAGAGCATGAAAAGTGCCCATTGCAGAAAGAGCTCAAATTCGAAAAACAAACACGTATTCATGTTCCCCCGGCTCACTGAACACCAAAAAACCATGACTTTTGCAGATCTGAAGTTTCCTTGCGGAGATAGCCCTGTTATATCTTGCATTTGTTAGGAAAAACTGCTTATAGTATGAAAAGTGCCCATTGCAGAAAGAGCTCAAATTCGAAAAACAGACACATATTCCTGTTCCCCTGCCTCCCCGAAGATCAAAAAACCATGACTTTTGCAGATCTGAAGTTTCCTTGCAGAGATAGCCCATGCTATATCTTGCATTTGTTAGGAAAAACTGCTTAGAGCATGAAAAGTGCCCATTGCAGAAAGAGCTCAAATTCGAAAAACAAACACGTATTCATGTTCCCCCGGCTCACTGAACACCAAAAAACCATGAGTTTTGCAGATCTGAAGTTTCCTTGTGGAGATAGCCCATGTTATATCTTGCATTTGTTAGGAAAAACTGCTTAGAGCGTGAAAAGTGCCCAATGCAGATAGAGCTCAAATTCGCAAAACAAACACATATTCATGTTCCCCTGCCTCCCCGAAGACCAAAAAACCATGACTTTTGCAGATCTGAAGTTTCCTTGCGGAGATAGCCCATGCTATATCTTGCATTTGTTAGGAAAAACTGCTTATAGTATGAAAAGTGCCCATTGCAGAAAAAGCTCAAATTCGAAAAACAAACACATATTCCTGTTCCCCTGCCTCCCCGAAGACCAAAAAACCATGAGTTTTGCAGATCTGAAGTTTCCTTGCGGAGATAGCCCATGCTATATCTTGCATTTGTTAGGAAAAACTGCTTAGAGCATGAAAAGTGCCCATTGCAGAAAGAGCTCACATTCGAAAAACAAACACGTATTCATGTTCCCCTGCCTCCCCGAAGACCAAAAAACCATGACTTTTGCAGATGTGAAGTTTCCTTGCGGAGATAGCCCATGCTATATCTTGCATTTGTTAGGAAAAACTGCTTATAGCATGAAAAGTGCCCATTGCAGATAGAGCTCAAATTCGCAAAACAAACACATATTCCTGTTCCCCTGCCTCCCCGAAGACCAAAAAACCATGACTTTTGCAGATCTGAAGTTTCCTTGCGGAGATAGCCCATGCTATATCTTGCATTTGTTAGGAAAAACTGCTTATAGTATGAAAAGTGCCCATTGCAGAAAAAGCTCAAATTCGAAAAACAAACACATATTCCTGTTCCCCTGCCTCCCCGAAGACCAAAAAACCATGACTTTTGCAGATGTGAAGTTTCCTTGCGGAGATAGCCCATGCTATATCTTGCATTTGTTAGGAAAAACTGCTTAGAGCATGAAAAGTGCCCATTGCAGAAAGAGCTCAAATTCGAAAAACAAACACGTATTCATGTTCCCTTGTCTCCCCGAAGACCAAAAAACCATGACTTTTGCAGATGTGAAGTTTCCTTGCGGAGATAGCCCATGCTATATCTTGCATTTGTTAGGAAAAACTGCTTAGAGCATGAAAAGTGCCCATTGCAGAAAGAGCTCAAATTCGAAAAACAAACACGTATTCATGTTCCCCTGTCTCCCCGAAGACCAAAAAACCATGACTTTTGCAGATCTGAAGTTTCCTTGCGGAGATAGCCCATGCTATGTCTTGCATTTGTTAGGAAAAACTGCTTAGAGCATGAAAAGTGCCCATTGCAGAAAGAGCTCAAATTCGAAAAACAAACACGTATTCATGTTCCCCCGGCTCACTGAACACCAAAAAACCATGAGTTTTGCAGATCTGAAGTTTCCTTGCGGAGATAGCCCATGATATATCTTGCATTTGTTAGGAAAAACTGCTTATAGCATGAAAAGTGCCCATTGCAGATAGAGCTCAAATTCGCAAAACAAACACATATTCCTGTTCCCCTGCCTCCCCGAAGACCAAAAAACCATGACTTTTGCAGATGTGAAGTTTCCTTGCGGAGATAGCCCATGCTATATCTTGCATTTGTTAGGAAAAACTGCTTAGAGCATGAAAAGTGCCCATTGCAGAAAGAGCTCAAATTCGAAAAACAAACACGTATTCATGTTCCCCCGGCTCACTGAACACCAAAAAACCATGACTTTTGCAGATCTGAAGTTTCCTTGCGGAGATAGCCCTGTTATATCTTGCATTTGTTAGGAAAAACTGCTTATAGTATGAAAAGTGCCCATTGCAGAAAGAGCTCAAATTCGAAAAACAGACACATATTCCTGTTCCCCTGCCTCCCCGAAGATCAAAAAACCATGACTTTTGCAGATCTGAAGTTTCCTTGCAGAGATAGCCCATGCTATATCTTGCATTTGTTAGGAAAAACTGCTTAGAGCATGAAAAGTGCCCATTGCAGAAAGAGCTCAAATTCGAAAAACAAACACGTATTCATGTTCCCCCGGCTCACTGAACACCAAAAAACCATGAGTTTTGCAGATCTGAAGTTTCCTTGTGGAGATAGCCCATGTTATATCTTGCATTTGTTAGGAAAAACTGCTTAGAGCGTGAAAAGTGCCCAATGCAGATAGAGCTCAAATTCGCAAAACAAACACATATTCATGTTCCCCTGCCTCCCCGAAGACCAAAAAACCATGACTTTTGCAGATCTGAAGTTTCCTTGCGGAGATAGCCCATGCTATATCTTGCATTTGTTAGGAAAAACTGCTTATAGTATGAAAAGTGCCCATTGCAGAAAAAGCTCAAATTCGAAAAACAAACACATATTCCTGTTCCCCTGCCTCCCCGAAGACCAAAAAACCATGACTTTTGCAGATGTGAAGTTTCCTTGCGGAGATAGCCCATGCTATATCTTGCATTTGTTAGGAAAAACTGCTTAGAGCATGAAAAGTGCCCATTGCAGAAAGAGCTCACATTCGAAAAACAAACACGTATTCATGTTCCCCTGCCTCCCCGAAGACCAAAAAACCATGACTTTTGCAGATGTGAAGTTTCCTTGCGGAGATAGCCCATGCTATATCTTGCATTTGTTAGGAAAAACTGCTTATAGCATGAAAAGTGCCCATTGCAGATAGAGCTCAAATTCGCAAAACAAACACATATTCCTGTTCCCCTGCCTCCCCGAAGACCAAAAAACCATGACTTTTGCAGATGTGAAGTTTCCTTGCGGAGATAGCCCATGCTATATCTTGCATTTGTTAGGAAAAACTGCTTATAGTATGAAAAGTGCCCATTGCAGAAAAAGCTCAAATTCGAAAAACAAACACATATTCCTGTTCCCCTGCCTCCCCGAAGACCAAAAAACCATGACTTTTGCAGATGTGAAGTTTCCTTGCGGAGATAGCCCATGCTATATCTTGCATTTGTTAGGAAAAACTGCTTAGAGCATGAAAAGTGCCCATTGCAGAAAGAGCTCAAATTCGAAAAACAAACACGTATTCATGTTCCCTTGTCTCCCCGAAGACCAAAAAACCATGACTTTTGCAGATGTGAAGTTTCCTTGCGGAGATAGCCCATGCTATATCTTGCATTTGTTAGGAAAAACTGCTTAGAGCATGAAAAGTGCCCATTGCAGAAAGAGCTCAAATTCGAAAAACAAACACGTATTCATGTTCCCCTGTCTCCCCGAAGACCAAAAAACCATGACTTTTGCAGATCTGAAGTTTCCTTGCGGAGATAGCCCATGCTATATCTTGCATTTGTTAGGAAAAACTGCTTATAGCATGAAAAGTGCCCATTGCAGATAGAGCTCAAATTCGCAAAACAAACACATATTCCTGTTCCCCTGCCTCCCCGAAGACCAAAAAACCATGACTTTTGCAGATCTGAAGTTTCCTTGCGGAGATAGCCCATGCTATATCTTGCATTTGTTAGGAAAAACTGCTTATAGTATGAAAAGTGCCCATTGCAGAAAAAGCTCAAATTCGAAAAACAAACACATATTCCTGTTCCCCTGCCTACCCGAAGATCAAAAAACCATGACTTTTGCAGATCTGAAGTTTCCTTGCAGAGATAGCCCATGCTATGTCTTGCATTTGTTAGGAAAAACTGCTTAGAGCATGAAAAGTGCCCATTGCAGATAGAGCTCAAATTCGCAAAACAAACACATATTCCTGTTCCCCTGCCTCCCCGAAGACCAAAAAACCATGACTTTTGCAGATGTGAAGTTTCCTTGCGGAGATAGCCCATGCTATATCTTGCATTTGTTTGGAAAAACTGCTTAGAGCATGAAAAGTGCCCATTGCAGAAAGAGCTCAAATTCGAAAAACAAACACATATTCCTGTTCCCCTGCCTCCCCGAAGACCAAAAAACCATGACTTTTGCAGATCTGAAGTTTCCTTGCGGAGATAGCCCATGCTATATCTTGCATTTGTTAGGAAAAACTGCTTATAGTATGAAAAGTGCCCATTGCAGAAAAAGCTCAAATTCGAAAAACAAACACATATTCCTGTTCCCCTGCCTCCCCGAAGACCAAAAAACCATGACTTTTGCAGATGTGAAGTTTCCTTGCGGAGATAGCCCATGCTATATCTTGCATTTGTTAGGAAAAACTGCTTAGAGCATGAAAAGTGCCCATTGCAGAAAGAGCTCAAATTTGAAAAACAAACACGTATTCATGTTCCCTTGTCTCCCCGAAGACCAAAAAACCATGACTTTTGCAGATGTGAAGTTTCCTTGCGGAGATAGCCCATGCTATATCTTGCATTTGTTAGGAAAAACTGCTTAGAGCATGAAAAGTGCCCATTGCAGAAAGAGCTCAAATTTGAAAAACAAACACATATTCCTGTTCCCCTGCCTCCCCGAAGACCAAAAAACCATGACTTTTGCAGATCTGAAGTTTCCTTGCGGAGATAGCCCATGCTATATCTTGCATTTGTTAGGAAAAACTGCTTATAGTATGAAAAGTGCCCATTGCAGAAAAAGCTCAAATTCGAAAAACAAACACATATTCCTGTTCCCCTGCCTCCCCGAAGACCAAAAAACCATGACTTTTGCAGATGTGAAGTTTCCTTGCGGAGATAGCCCATGCTATATCTTGCATTTGTTAGGAAAAACTGCTTAGAGCATGAAAAGTGCCCATTGCAGAAAGAGCTCAAATTCGAAAAACAAACACGTATTCATGTTCCCTTGTCTCCCCGAAGACCAAAAAACCATGACTTTTGCAGATGTGAAGTTTCCTTGCGGAGATAGCCCATGCTATATCTTGCATTTGTTAGGAAAAACTGCTTAGAGCATGAAAAGTGCCCATTGCAGAAAGAGCTCAAATTCGAAAAACAAACACGTATTCATGTTCCCCTGTCTCCCCGAAGACCAAAAAACCATGACTTTTGCAGATCTGAAGTTTCCTTGCGGAGATAGCCCATGCTATATCTTGCATTTGTTAGGAAAAACTGCTTATAGCATGAAAAGTGCCCATTGCAGATAGAGCTCAAATTCGCAAAACAAACACATATTCCTGTTCCCCTGCCTCCCCGAAGACCAAAAAACCATGACTTTTGCAGATCTGAAGTTTCCTTGCGGAGATAGCCCATGCTATATCTTGCATTTGTTAGGAAAAACTGCTTAGAGCGTGAAAAGTGCCCAATGCAGATAGAGCTCAAATTCGCAAAACAAACACATATTCATGTTCCCCTGCCTCCCCGAAGACCAAAAAACCATGACTTTTGCAGATCTGAAGTTTCCTTGCGGAGATAGCCCATGCTATATCTTGCATTTGTTAGGAAAAACTGCTTATAGTATGAAAAGTGCCCATTGCAGAAAAAGCTCAAATTCGAAAAACAAACACATATTCCTGTTCCCCTGCCTCCCCGAAGACCAAAAAACCATGACTTTTGCAGATGTGAAGTTTCCTTGCGGAGATAGCCCATGCTATATCTTGCATTTGTTAGGAAAAACTGCTTAGAGCATGAAAAGTGCCCATTGCAGAAAGAGCTCACATTCGAAAAACAAACACGTATTCATGTTCCCCTGCCTCCCCGAAGACCAAAAAACCATGACTTTTGCAGATGTGAAGTTTCCTTGCGGAGATAGCCCATGCTATATCTTGCATTTGTTAGGAAAAACTGCTTATAGCATGAAAAGTGCCCATTGCAGATAGAGCTCAAATTCGCAAAACAAACACATATTCCTGTTCCCCTGCCTCCCCGAAGACCAAAAAACCATGACTTTTGCAGATCTGAAGTTTCCTTGCGGAGATAGCCCATGCTATATCTTGCATTTGTTAGGAAAAACTGCTTATAGTATGAAAAGTGCCCATTGCAGAAAAAGCTCAAATTCGAAAAACAAACACATATTCCTGTTCCCCTGCCTCCCCGAAGACCAAAAAACCATGACTTTTGCAGATGTGAAGTTTCCTTGCGGAGATAGCCCATGCTATATCTTGCATTTGTTAGGAAAAACTGCTTAGAGCATGAAAAGTGCCCATTGCAGAAAGAGCTCAAATTCGAAAAACAAACACGTATTCATGTTCCCTTGTCTCCCCGAAGACCAAAAAACCATGACTTTTGCAGATGTGAAGTTTCCTTGCGGAGATAGCCCATGCTATATCTTGCATTTGTTAGGAAAAACTGCTTAGAGCATGAAAAGTGCCCATTGCAGAAAGAGCTCAAATTCGAAAAACAAACACGTATTCATGTTCCCCTGTCTCCCCGAAGACCAAAAAACCATGACTTTTGCAGATCTGAAGTTTCCTTGCGGAGATAGCCCATGCTATATCTTGCATTTGTTAGGAAAAACTGCTTATAGCATGAAAAGTGCCCATTGCAGATAGAGCTCAAATTCGCAAAACAAACACATATTCCTGTTCCCCTGCCTCCCCGAAGACCAAAAAACCATGACTTTTGCAGATGTGAAGTTTCCTTGCGGAGATAGCCCATGCTATATCTTGCATTTGTTAGGAAAAACTGCTTAGAGCATGAAAAGTGCCCATTGCAGAAAGAGCTCAAATTCGAAAAACAAACACGTATTCATGTTCCCCCGGCTCACTGAACACCAAAAAACCATGACTTTTGCAGATGTGAAGTTTCCTTGCGGAGATAGCCCATGCTATATCTTGCATTTGTTAGGAAAAACTGCTTATAGCATGAAAAGTGCCCATTGCAGATAGAGCTCAAATTCGCAAAACAAACACATATTCCTGTTCCCCTGCCTCCCCGAAGACCAAAAAACCATGACTTTTGCAGATCTGAAGTTTCCTTGCGGAGATAGCCCATGCTATATCTTGCATTTGTTAGGAAAAACTGCTTATAGTATGAAAAGTGCCCATTGCAGAAAAAGCTCAAATTCGAAAAACAAACACATATTCCTGTTCCCCTGCCTCCCCGAAGACCAAAAAACCATGACTTTTGCAGATGTGAAGTTTCCTTGCGGAGATAGCCCATGCTATATCTTGCATTTGTTAGGAAAAACTGCTTAGAGCATGAAAAGTGCCCATTGCAGAAAGAGCTCAAATTCGAAAAACAAACACGTATTCATGTTCCCCCGGCTCACTGAACACCAAAAAACCATGACTTTTGCAGATGTGAAGTTTCCTTGCGGAGATAGCCCATGCTATATCTTGCATTTGTTAGGAAAAACTGCTTAGAGCATGAAAAGTGCCCATTGCAGAAAGAGCTCAAATTCGAAAAACAAACACGTATTCATGTTCCCCCGGCTCACTGAACACCAAAAAACCATGACTTTTGCAGATCTGAAGTTTCCTTGCGGAGATAGCCCATGCTATATCTTGCATTTGTTAGGAAAAACTGCTTATAGTATGAAAAGTGCCCATTGCAGAAAAAGCTCAAATTCGAAAAACAAACACATATTCCTGTTCCCCTGCCTCCCCGAAGATCAAAAAACCATGACTTTTGCAGATCTGAAGTTTCCTTGCAGAGATAGCCCATGCTATGTCTTGCATTTGTTAGGAAAAACTGCTTAGAGCATGAAAAGTGCCCATTGCAGAAAGAGCTCAAATTCGAAAAACAAACACGTATTCATGTTCCCCCGGCTCACTGAACACCAAAAAACCATGAGTTTTGCAGATCTGAAGTTTCCTTGCGGAGATAGCCCATGATATATCTTGCATTTGTTAGGCAAAACTGCTTATAGCATGAAAAGTGCCCATTGCAGATAGAGCTCAAATTCGCAAAACAAACACATATTCCTGTTCCCCTGCCTCCCCGAAGACCAAAAAACCATGACTTTTGCAGATGTGAAGTTTCCTTGCGGAGATAGCCCATGCTATATCTTGCATTTGTTAGGAAAAACTGCTTAGAGCATGAAAAGTGCCCATTGCAGAAAGAGCTCAAATTCGAAAAACAAACACGTATTCATGTTCCCCCGGCTCACTGAACACCAAAAAACCATGACTTTTGCAGATCTGAAGTTTCCTTGCGGAGATAGCCCTGTTATATCTTGCATTTGTTAGGAAAAACTGCTTATAGTATGAAAAGTGCCCATTGCAGAAAGAGCTCAAATTCGAAAAACAGACACATATTCCTGTTCCCCTGCCTCCCCGAAGATCAAAAAACCATGACTTTTGCAGATCTGAAGTTTCCTTGCAGAGATAGCCCATGCTATATCTTGCATTTGTTAGGAAAAACTGCTTAGAGCATGAAAAGTGCCCATTGCAGAAAGAGCTCAAATTCGAAAAACAAACACGTATTCATGTTCCCCCGGCTCACTGAACACCAAAAAACCATGAGTTTTGCAGATCTGAAGTTTCCTTGTGGAGATAGCCCATGTTATATCTTGCATTTGTTAGGAAAAACTGCTTAGAGCGTGAAAAGTGCCCAATGCAGATAGAGCTCAAATTCGCAAAACAAACACATATTCATGTTCCCCTGCCTCCCCGAAGACCAAAAAACCATGACTTTTGCAGATCTGAAGTTTCCTTGCGGAGATAGCCCATGCTATATCTTGCATTTGTTAGGAAAAACTGCTTATAGTATGAAAAGTGCCCATTGCAGAAAAAGCTCAAATTCGAAAAACAAACACATATTCCTGTTCCCCTGCCTCCCCGAAGACCAAAAAACCATGAGTTTTGCAGATCTGAAGTTTCCTTGCGGAGATAGCCCATGCTATATCTTGCATTTGTTAGGAAAAACTGCTTAGAGCATGAAAAGTGCCCATTGCAGAAAGAGCTCACATTCGAAAAACAAACACGTATTCATGTTCCCCTGCCTCCCCGAAGACCAAAAAACCATGACTTTTGCAGATGTGAAGTTTCCTTGCGGAGATAGCCCATGCTATATCTTGCATTTGTTAGGAAAAACTGCTTATAGCATGAAAAGTGCCCATTGCAGATAGAGCTCAAATTCGCAAAACAAACACATATTCCTGTTCCCCTGCCTCCCCGAAGACCAAAAAACCATGACTTTTGCAGATCTGAAGTTTCCTTGCGGAGATAGCCCATGCTATATCTTGCATTTGTTAGGAAAAACTGCTTATAGTATGAAAAGTGCCCATTGCAGAAAAAGCTCAAATTCGAAAAACAAACACATATTCCTGTTCCCCTGCCTCCCCGAAGACCAAAAAACCATGACTTTTGCAGATGTGAAGTTTCCTTGCGGAGATAGCCCATGCTATATCTTGCATTTGTTAGGAAAAACTGCTTAGAGCATGAAAAGTGCCCATTGCAGAAAGAGCTCAAATTCGAAAAACAAACACGTATTCATGTTCCCTTGTCTCCCCGAAGACCAAAAAACCATGACTTTTGCAGATGTGAAGTTTCCTTGCGGAGATAGCCCATGCTATATCTTGCATTTGTTAGGAAAAACTGCTTAGAGCATGAAAAGTGCCCATTGCAGAAAGAGCTCAAATTCGAAAAACAAACACGTATTCATGTTCCCCTGTCTCCCCGAAGACCAAAAAACCATGACTTTTGCAGATCTGAAGTTTCCTTGCGGAGATAGCCCATGCTATATCTTGCATTTGTTAGGAAAAACTGCTTATAGCATGAAAAGTGCCCATTGCAGATAGAGCTCAAATTCGCAAAACAAACACATATTCCTGTTCCCCTGCCTCCCCGAAGACCAAAAAACCATGACTTTTGCAGATGTGAAGTTTCCTTGCGGAGATAGCCCATGCTATATCTTGCATTTGTTAGGAAAAACTGCTTAGAGCATGAAAAGTGCCCATTGCAGAAAGAGCTCAAATTCGAAAAACAAACACGTATTCATGTTCCCCCGGCTCACTGAACACCAAAAAACCATGACTTTTGCAGATGTGAAGTTTCCTTGCGGAGATAGCCCATGCTATATCTTGCATTTGTTAGGAAAAACTGCTTATAGCATGAAAAGTGCCCATTGCAGATAGAGCTCAAATTCGCAAAACAAACACATATTCCTGTTCCCCTGCCTCCCCGAAGACCAAAAAACCATGACTTTTGCAGATCTGAAGTTTCCTTGCGGAGATAGCCCATGCTATATCTTGCATTTGTTAGGAAAAACTGCTTATAGTATGAAAAGTGCCCATTGCAGAAAAAGCTCAAATTCGAAAAACAAACACATATTCCTGTTCCCCTGCCTCCCCGAAGATCAAAAAACCATGACTTTTGCAGATCTGAAGTTTCCTTGCAGAGATAGCCCATGCTATGTCTTGCATTTGTTAGGAAAAACTGCTTAGAGCATGAAAAGTGCCCATTGCAGAAAGAGCTCAAATTCGAAAAACAAACACGTATTCATGTTCCCCCGGCTCACTGAACACCAAAAAACCATGAGTTTTGCAGATCTGAAGTTTCCTTGCGGAGATAGCCCATGATATATCTTGCATTTGTTAGGAAAAACTGCTTATAGCATGAAAAGTGCCCATTGCAGATAGAGCTCAAATTCGCAAAACAAACACATATTCCTGTTCCCCTGCCTCCCCGAAGACCAAAAAACCATGACTTTTGCAGATGTGAAGTTTCCTTGCGGAGATAGCCCATGCTATATCTTGCATTTGTTAGGAAAAACTGCTTAGAGCATGAAAAGTGCCCATTGCAGAAAGAGCTCAAATTCGAAAAACAAACACGTATTCATGTTCCCCCGGCTCACTGAACACCAAAAAACCATGACTTTTGCAGATCTGAAGTTTCCTTGCGGAGATAGCCCTGTTATATCTTGCATTTGTTAGGAAAAACTGCTTATAGTATGAAAAGTGCCCATTGCAGAAAGAGCTCAAATTCGAAAAACAGACACATATTCCTGTTCCCCTGCCTCCGCGAAGATCAAAAAACCATGACTTTTGCAGATCTGAAGTTTCCTTGCAGAGATAGCCCATGCTATATCTTGCATTTGTTAGGAAAAACTGCTTAGAGCATGAAAAGTGCCCATTGCAGAAAGAGCTCAAATTCGAAAAACAAACACGTATTCATGTTCCCCCGGCTCACTGAACACCAAAAAACCATGAGTTTTGCAGATCTGAAGTTTCCTTGTGGAGATAGCCCATGTTATATCTTGCATTTGTTAGGAAAAACTGCTTAGAGCGTGAAAAGTGCCCAATGCAGATAGAGCTCAAATTCGCAAAACAAACACATATTCATGTTCCCCTGCCTCCCCGAAGACCAAAAAACCATGACTTTTGCAGATCTGAAGTTTCCTTGCGGAGATAGCCCATGCTATATCTTGCATTTGTTAGGAAAAACTGCTTATAGTATGAAAAGTGCCCATTGCAGAAAAAGCTCAAATTCGAAAAACAAACACATATTCCTGTTCCCCTGCCTCCCCGAAGACCAAAAAACCATGACTTTTGCAGATGTGAAGTTTCCTTGCGGAGATAGCCCATGCTATATCTTGCATTTGTTAGGAAAAACTGCTTAGAGCATGAAAAGTGCCCATTGCAGAAAGAGCTCACATTCGAAAAACAAACACGTATTCATGTTCCCCTGCCTCCCCGAAGACCAAAAAACCATGACTTTTGCAGATGTGAAGTTTCCTTGCGGAGATAGCCCATGCTATATCTTGCATTTGTTAGGAAAAACTGCTTATAGCATGAAAAGTGCCCATTGCAGATAGAGCTCAAATTCGCAAAACAAACACATATTCCTGTTCCCCTGCCTCCCCGAAGACCAAAAAACCATGACTTTTGCAGATGTGAAGTTTCCTTGCGGAGATAGCCCATGCTATATCTTGCATTTGTTAGGAAAAACTGCTTATAGTATGAAAAGTGCCCATTGCAGAAAAAGCTCAAATTCGAAAAACAAACACATATTCCTGTTCCCCTGCCTCCCCGAAGACCAAAAAACCATGACTTTTGCAGATGTGAAGTTTCCTTGCGGAGATAGCCCATGCTATATCTTGCATTTGTTAGGAAAAACTGCTTAGAGCATGAAAAGTGCCCATTGCAGAAAGAGCTCAAATTCGAAAAACAAACACGTATTCATGTTCCCTTGTCTCCCCGAAGACCAAAAAACCATGACTTTTGCAGATGTGAAGTTTCCTTGCGGAGATAGCCCATGCTATATCTTGCATTTGTTAGGAAAAACTGCTTAGAGCATGAAAAGTGCCCATTGCAGAAAGAGCTCAAATTCGAAAAACAAACACGTATTCATGTTCCCCTGTCTCCCCGAAGACCAAAAAACCATGACTTTTGCAGATCTGAAGTTTCCTTGCGGAGATAGCCCATGCTATATCTTGCATTTGTTAGGAAAAACTGCTTATAGCATGAAAAGTGCCCATTGCAGATAGAGCTCAAATTCGCAAAACAAACACATATTCCTGTTCCCCTGCCTCCCCGAAGACCAAAAAACCATGACTTTTGCAGATCTGAAGTTTCCTTGCGGAGATAGCCCATGCTATATCTTGCATTTGTTAGGAAAAACTGCTTATAGTATGAAAAGTGCCCATTGCAGAAAAAGCTCAAATTCGAAAAACAAACACATATTCCTGTTCCCCTGCCTACCCGAAGATCAAAAAACCATGACTTTTGCAGATCTGAAGTTTCCTTGCAGAGATAGCCCATGCTATGTCTTGCATTTGTTAGGAAAAACTGCTTAGAGCATGAAAAGTGCCCATTGCAGAAAGAGCTCAAATTCGAAAAACAAACACGTATTCATGTTCCCCCGGCTCACTGAACACCAAAAAACCATGAGTTTTGCAGATCTGAAGTTTCCTTGCGGAGATAGCCCATGATATATCTTGCATTTGTTAGGAAAAACTGCTTATAGCATGAAAAGTGCCCATTGCAGATAGAGCTCAAATTCGCAAAACAAACACATATTCCTGTTCCCCTGCCTCCCCGAAGACCAAAAAACCATGACTTTTGCAGATGTGAAGTTTCCTTGCGGAGATAGCCCATGCTATATCTTGCATTTGTTAGGAAAAACTGCTTAGAGCATGAAAAGTGCCCATTGCAGAAAGAGCTCAAATTCGAAAAACAAACACGTATTCATGTTCCCCCGGCTCACTGAACACCAAAAAACCATGACTTTTGCAGATGTGAAGTTTCCTTGCGGAGATAGCCCTGTTATATCTTGCATTTGTTAGGAAAAACTGCTTATAGTATGAAAAGTGCCCATTGCAGAAAGAGCTCAAATTCGAAAAACAGACACATATTCCTGTTCCCCTGCCTCCCCGAAGATCAAAAAACCATGACTTTTGCAGATCTGAAGTTTCCTTGCAGAGATAGCCCATGCTATATCTTGCATTTGTTAGGAAAAACTGCTTAGAGCATGAAAAGTGCCCATTGCAGAAAGAGCTCAAATTCGAAAAACAAACACGTATTCATGTTCCCCCGGCTCACTGAACACCAAAAAACCATGAGTTTTGCAGATCTGAAGTTTCCTTGTGGAGATAGCCCATGTTATATCTTGCATTTGTTAGGAAAAACTGCTTAGAGCGTGAAAAGTGCCCAATGCAGATAGAGCTCAAATTCGCAAAACAAACACATATTCATGTTCCCCTGCCTCCCCGAAGACCAAAAAACCATGACTTTTGCAGATCTGAAGTTTCCTTGCGGAGATAGCCCATGCTATATCTTGCATTTGTTAGGAAAAACTGCTTATAGTATGAAAAGTGCCCATTGCAGAAAAAGCTCAAATTCGAAAAACAAACACATATTCCTGTTCCCCTGCCTCCCCGAAGACCAAAAAACCATGACTTTTGCAGATGTGAAGTTTCCTTGCGGAGATAGCCCATGCTATATCTTGCATTTGTTAGGAAAAACTGCTTAGAGCATGAAAAGTGCCCATTGCAGAAAGAGCTCACATTCGAAAAACAAACACGTATTCATGTTCCCCTGCCTCCCCGAAGACCAAAAAACCATGACTTTTGCAGATTTGAAGTTTCCTTGCGGAGATAGCCCATGCTATATCTTGCATTTGTTAGGAAAAACTGCTTATAGCATGAAAAGTGCCCATTGCAGATAGAGCTCAAATTCGCAAAACAAACACATATTCCTGTTCCCCTGCCTCCCCGAAGACCAAAAAACCATGACTTTTGCAGATCTGAAGTTTCCTTGCGGAGATAGCCCATGCTATATCTTGCATTTGTTAGGAAAAACTGCTTATAGCATGAAAAGTGCCCATTGCAGATAGAGCTCAAATTCACAAAACAAACACATATTCCTGTTCCCCTGCCTCCCCGAAGACCAAAAAACCATGACTTTTGCAGATGTGAAGTTTCCTTGCGGAGATAGCCCATGCTATATCTTGCATTTGTTAGGAAAAACTGCTTAGAGCATGAAAAGTGCCCATTGCAGAAAGAGCTCAAATTCGAAAAACAAACACGTATTCATGTTCCCCCGGCTCACTGAACACCAAAAAACCATGACTTTTGCAGATCTGAAGTTTCCTTGCGGAGATAGCCCTGTTATATCTTGCATTTGTTAGGAAAAACTGCTTATAGTATGAAAAGTGCCCATTGCAGAAAGAGCTCAAATTCGAAAAACAGACACATATTCCTGTTCCCCTGCCTCCCCGAAGATCAAAAAACCATGACTTTTGCAGATCTGAAGTTTCCTTGCAGAGATAGCCCATGCTATATCTTGCATTTGTTAGGAAAAACTGCTTAGAGCATGAAAAGTGCCCATTGCAGAAAGAGCTCAAATTCGAAAAACAAACACGTATTCATGTTCCCCGGCTCACTGAACACCAAAAAACCATGAGTTTTGCAGATCTGAAGTTTCCTTGTGGAGATAGCCCATGTTATATCTTGCATTTGTTAGGAAAAACTGCTTAGAGCGTGAAAAGTGCCCAATGCAGATAGAGCTCAAATTCGCAAAACAAACACATATTCATGTTCCCCTGCCTCCCCGAAGACCAAAAAACCATGACTTTTGCAGATCTGAAGTTTCCTTGCGGAGATAGCCCATGCTATATCTTGCATTTGTTAGGAAAAACTGCTTATAGTATGAAAAGTGCCCATTGCAGAAAAAGCTCAAATTCGAAAAACAAACACATATTCCTGTTCCCCTGCCTCCCCGAAGACCAAAAAACCATGACTTTTGCAGATGTGAAGTTTCCTTGCGGAGATAGCCCATGCTATATCTTGCATTTGTTAGGAAAAACTGCTTAGAGCATGAAAAGTGCCCATTGCAGAAAGAGCTCACATTCGAAAAACAAACACGTATTCATGTTCCCCTGCCTCCCCGAAGACCAAAAAACCATGACTTTTGCAGATGTGAAGTTTCCTTGCGGAGATAGCCCATGCTATATCTTGCATTTGTTAGGAAAAACTGCTTATAGCATGAAAAGTGCCCATTGCAGATAGAGCTCAAATTCGCAAAACAAACACATATTCCTGTTCCCCTGCCTCCCCGAAGACCAAAAAACCATGACTTTTGCAGATCTGAAGTTTCCTTGCGGAGATAGCCCATGCTATATCTTGCATTTGTTAGGAAAAACTGCTTATAGTATGAAAAGTGCCCATTGCAGAAAAAGCTCAAATTCGAAAAACAAACACATATTCCTGTTCCCCTGCCTCCCCGAAGACCAAAAAACCATGACTTTTGCAGATGTGAAGTTTCCTTGCGGAGATAGCCCATGCTATATCTTGCATTTGTTAGGAAAAACTGCTTAGAGCATGAAAAGTGCCCATTGCAGAAAGAGCTCAAATTCGAAAAACAAACACGTATTCATGTTCCCTTGTCTCCCCGAAGACCAAAAAACCATGACTTTTGCAGATGTGAAGTTTCCTTGCGGAGATAGCCCATGCTATATCTTGCATTTGTTAGGAAAAACTGCTTAGAGCATGAAAAGTGCCCATTGCAGAAAGAGCTCAAATTCGAAAAACAAACACGTATTCATGTTCCCCTGTCTCCCCGAAGACCAAAAAACCATGACTTTTGCAGATCTGAAGTTTCCTTGCGGAGATAGCCCATGCTATATCTTGCATTTGTTAGGAAAAACTGCTTATAGCATGAAAAGTGCCCATTGCAGATAGAGCTCAAATTCGCAAAACAAACACATATTCCTGTTCCCCTGCCTCCCCGAAGACCAAAAAACCATGACTTTTGCAGATCTGAAGTTTCCTTGCGGAGATAGCCCATGCTATATCTTGCATTTGTTAGGAAAAACTGCTTATAGTATGAAAAGTGCCCATTGCAGAAAAAGCTCAAATTCGAAAAACAAACACATATTCCTGTTCCCCTGCCTACCCGAAGATCAAAAAACCATGACTTTTGCAGATCTGAAGTTTCCTTGCAGAGATAGCCCATGCTATGTCTTGCATTTGTTAGGAAAAACTGCTTAGAGCATGAAAAGTGCCCATTGCAGAAAGAGCTCAAATTCGAAAAACAAACACGTATTCATGTTCCCCCGGCTCACTGAACACCAAAAAACCATGAGTTTTGCAGATCTGAAGTTTCCTTGCGGAGATAGCCCATGATATATCTTGCATTTGTTAGGAAAAACTGCTTATAGCATGAAAAGTGCCCATTGCAGATAGAGCTCAAATTCGCAAAACAAACACATATTCCTGTTCCCCTGCCTCCCCGAAGACCAAAAAACCATGACTTTTGCAGATGTGAAGTTTCCTTGCGGAGATAGCCCATGCTATATCTTGCATTTGTTAGGAAAAACTGCTTAGAGCATGAAAAGTGCCCATTGCAGAAAGAGCTCAAATTCGAAAAACAAACACGTATTCATGTTCCCCCGGCTCACTGAACACCAAAAAACCATGACTTTTGCAGATCTGAAGTTTCCTTGCGGAGATAGCCCATGCTATATCTTGCATTTGTTAGGAAAAACTGCTTATAGTATGAAAAGTGCCCATTGCAGAAAAAGCTCAAATTCGAAAAACAAACACATATTCCTGTTCCCCTGCCTCCCCGAAGACCAAAAAACCATGACTTTTGCAGATGTGAAGTTTCCTTGCGGAGATAGCCCATGCTATATCTTGCATTTGTTAGGAAAAACTGCTTAGAGCATGAAAAGTGCCCATTGCAGAAAGAGCTCACATTCGAAAAACAAACACGTATTCATGTTCCCCTGCCTCCCCGAAGACCAAAAAACCATGACTTTTGCAGATGTGAAGTTTCCTTGCGGAGATAGCCCATGCTATATCTTGCATTTGTTAGGAAAAACTGCTTATAGCATGAAAAGTGCCCATTGCAGATAGAGCTCAAATTCGCAAAACAAACACATATTCCTGTTCCCCTGCCTCCCCGAAGACCAAAAAACCATGACTTTTGCAGATCTGAAGTTTCCTTGCGGAGATAGCCCATGCTATATCTTGCATTTGTTAGGAAAAACTGCTTATAGTATGAAAAGTGCCCATTGCAGAAAAAGCTCAAATTCGAAAAACAAACACATACTCCTGTTCCCCTGCCTCCCCGAAGACCAAAAAACCATGACTTTTGCAGATGTGAAGTTTCCTTGCGGAGATAGCCCATGCTATATCTTGCATTTGTTAGGAAAAACTGCTTAGAGCATGAAAAGTGCCCATTGCAGAAAGAGCTCAAATTCGAAAAACAAACACGTATTCATGTTCCCTTGTCTCCCCGAAGACCAAAAAACCATGACTTTTGCAGATGTGAAGTTTCCTTGCGGAGATAGCCCATGCTATATCTTGCATTTGTTAGGAAAAACTGCTTAGAGCATGAAAAGTGCCCATTGCAGAAAGAGCTCAAATTCGAAAAACAAACACGTATTCATGTTCCCCTGTCTCCCCGAAGACCAAAAAACCATGACTTTTGCAGATCTGAAGTTTCCTTGCGGAGATAGCCCATGCTATATCTTGCATTTGTTAGGAAAAACTGCTTATAGCATGAAAAGTGCCCATTGCAGATAGAGCTCAAATTCGCAAAACAAACACATATTCCTGTTCCCCTGCCTCCCCGAAGACCAAAAAACCATGACTTTTGCAGATCTGAAGTTTCCTTGCGGAGATAGCCCATGCTATATCTTGCATTTGTTAGGAAAAACTGCTTATAGTATGAAAAGTGCCCATTGCAGAAAGAGCTCAAATTCGAAAAACAAACACGTATTCATGTTCCCCCGGCTCACTGAACACCAAAAAACCATGAGTTTTGCAGATCTGAAGTTTCCTTGCGGAGATAGCCCATGATATATCTTGCATTTGTTAGGAAAAACTGCTTATAGCATGAAAAGTGCCCATTGCAGATAGAGCTCAAATTCGCAAAACAAACACATATTCCTGTTCCCCTGCCTCCCCGAAGACCAAAAAACCATGACTTTTGCAGATGTGAAGTTTCCTTGCGGAGATAGCCCATGCTATATCTTGCATTTGTTAGGAAAAACTGCTTAGAGCATGAAAAGTGCCCATTGCAGAAAGAGCTCAAATTCGAAAAACAAACACGTATTCATGTTCCCCCGGCTCACTGAACACCAAAAAACCATGACTTTTGCAGATCTGAAGTTTCCTTGCGGAGATAGCCCTGTTATATCTTGCATTTGTTAGGAAAAACTGCTTATAGTATGAAAAGTGCCCATTGCAGAAAGAGCTCAAATTCGAAAAACAGACACATATTCCTGTTCCCCTGCCTCCCCGAAGATCAAAAAACCATGACTTTTGCAGATCTGAAGTTTCCTTGCAGAGATAGCCCATGCTATATCTTGCATTTGTTAGGAAAAACTGCTTATAGTATGAAAAGTGCCCATTGCAGAAAAAGCTCAAATTCGAAAAACAAACACTTATTCCTGTTCCCCTGCCTCCCCGAAGACCAAAAAACCATGACTTTTGCAGATGTGAAGTTTCCTTGCGGAGATAGCCCATGCTATATCTTGCATTTGTTAGGAAAAACTGCTTAGAGCATGAAAAGTGCCCATTGCAGAAAGAGCTCAAATTCGAAAAACAAACACGTATTCATGTTCCCTTGTCTCCCCGAAGACCAAAAAACCATGACTTTTGCAGATGTGAAGTTTCCTTGCGGAGATAGCCCATGCTATATCTTGCATTTGTTAGGAAAAACTGCTTAGAGCATGAAAAGTGCCCATTGCAGAAAGAGCTCAAATTCGAAAAACAAACACGTATTCATGTTCCCCTGTCTCCCCGAAGACCAAAAAACCATGACTTTTGCAGATCTGAAGTTTCCTTGCGGAGATAGCCCATGCTATATCTTGCATTTGTTAGGAAAAACTGCTTATAGCATGAAAAGTGCCCATTGCAGATAGAGCTCAAATTCGCAAAACAAACACATATTCCTGTTCCCCTGCCTCCCCGAAGACCAAAAAACCATGACTTTTGCAGATCTGAAGTTTCCTTGCGGAGATAGCCCATGCTATATCTTGCATTTGTTAGGAAAAACTGCTTAGAGCATGAAAAGTGCCCATTGCAGAAAGAGCTCAAATTCGAAAAACAAACACGTATTCATGTTCCCCCGGCTCACTGAACACCAAAAAACCATGAGTTTTGCAGATCTGAAGTTTCCTTGCGGAGATAGCCCATGATATATCTTGCATTTGTTAGGAAAAACTGCTTATAGCATGAAAAGTGCCCATTGCAGATAGAGCTCAAATTCGCAAAACAAACACATATTCCTGTTCCCCTGCCTCCCCGAAGACCAAAAAACCATGACTTTTGCAGATGTGAAGTTTCCTTGCGGAGATAGCCCATTTGTTAGGAAAAACTGCTTAGAGCATGAAAAGTGCCCATTGCAGAAAGAGCTCAAATTCGAAAAACAAACACGTATTCATGTTCCCCCGGCTCACTGAACACCAAAAAACCATGACTTTTGCAGATCTGAAGTTTCCTTGCGGAGATAGCCCTGTTATATCTTGCATTTGTTAGGAAAAACTGCTTATAGTATGAAAAGTGCCCATTGCAGAAAGAGCTCAAATTCGAAAAACAGACACATATTCCTGTTCCCCTGCCTCCCCGAAGATCAAAAAACCATGACTTTTGCAGATCTGAAGTTTCCTTGCAGAGATAGCCCATGCTATATCTTGCATTTGTTAGGAAAAACTGCTTAGAGCATGAAAAGTGCCCATTGCAGAAAGAGCTCAAATTCGAAAAACAAACACGTATTCATGTTCCCCCGGCTCACTGAACACCAAAAAACCATGAGTTTTGCAGATCTGAAGTTTCCTTGTGGAGATAGCCCATGTTATATCTTGCATTTGTTAGGAAAAACTGCTTAGAGCGTGAAAAGTGCCCAATGCAGATAGAGCTCAAATTCGCAAAACAAACACATATTCATGTTCCCCTGCCTCCCCGAAGACCAAAAAACCATGACTTTTGCAGATCTGAAGTTTCCTTGCGGAGATAGCCCATGCTATATCTTGCATTTGTTAGGAAAAACTGCTTATAGCATGAAAAGTGCCCATTGCAGATAGAGCTCAAATTCGCAAAACAAACACATATTCATGTTCCCCTGCCTCCCCGAAGACCAAAAAACCATGACTTTTGCAGATCTGAAGTTTCCTTGCGGAGATAGCCCATGCTATATCTTGCATTTGTTAGGAAAAACTGCTTATAGCATGAAAAGTGCCCATTGCAGAAAAAGCTCAAATTCGAAAAACAAACACATATTCCTGTTCCCCTGCCTACCCGAAGATCAAAAAACCATGACTTTTGCAGATCTGAAGTTTCCTTGCAGAGATAGCCCATGCTATGTCTTGCATTTGTTAGGAAAAACTGCTTAGAGCATGAAAAGTGCCCATTGCAGAAAGAGCTCAAATTCGAAAAACAAACACGTATTCATGTTCCCCCGGCTCACTGAACACCAAAAAACCATGAGTTTTGCAGATCTGAAGTTTCCTTGCGGAGATAGCCCATGATATATCTTGCATTTGTTAGGAAAAACTGCTTATAGCATGAAAAGTGCCCATTGCAGATAGAGCTCAAATTCGCAAAACAAACACATATTCCTGTTCCCCTGCCTCCCCGAAGACCAAAAAACCATGACTTTTGCAGATGTGAAGTTTCCTTGCGGAGATAGCCCATGCTATATCTTGCATTTGTTAGGAAAAACTGCTTAGAGCATGAAAAGTGCCCATTGCAGAAAGAGCTCAAATTCGAAAAACAAACACGTATTCATGTTCCCCCGGCTCACTGAACACCAAAAAACCATGACTTTTGCAGATCTGAAGTTTCCTTGCGGAGATAGCCCTGTTATATCTTGCATTTGTTAGGAAAAACTGCTTATAGTATGAAAAGTGCCCATTGCAGAAAGAGCTCAAATTCGAAAAACAGACACATATTCCTGTTCCCCTGCCTCCCCGAAGATCAAAAAACCATGACTTTTGCAGATCTGAAGTTTCCTTGCAGAGATAGCCCATGCTATATCTTGCATTTGTTAGGAAAAACTGCTTATAGTATGAAAAGTGCCCATTGCAGAAAAAGCTCAAATTCGAAAAACAAACACTTATTCCTGTTCCCCTGCCTCCCCGAAGACCAAAAAACCATGACTTTTGCAGATGTGAAGTTTCCTTGCGGAGATAGCCCATGCTATATCTTGCATTTGTTAGGAAAAACTGCTTAGAGCATGAAAAGTGCCCATTGCAGAAAGAGCTCACATTCGAAAAACAAACACGTATTCATGTTCCCCTGCCTCCCCGAAGACCAAAAAACCATGACTTTTGCAGATCTGAAGTTTCCTTGCGGAGATAGCCCATGCTATATCTTGCATTTGTTAGGAAAAACTGCTTATAGCATGAAAAGTGCCCATTGCAGATAGAGCTCAAATTCGCAAAACAAACACATATTCCTGTTCCCCTGCCTCCGCGAAGACCAAAAAACCATGACTTTTGCAGATCTGAAGTTTCCTTGCGGAGATAGCCCATGCTATATCTTGCATTTGTTAGGAAAAACTGCTTATAGCATGAAAAGTGCCCATTGCAGATAGAGCTCAAATTCACAAAACAAACACATATTCCTGTTCCCCTGCCTCCCCGAAGACCAAAAAACCATGACTTTTGCAGATCTGAAGTTTCCTTGCGGAGATAGCCCATGCTATATCTTGCATTTGTTAGGAAAAACTGCTTATAGTATGAAAAGTGCCCATTGCAGAAAAAGCTCAAATTCGAAAAACAAACACATATTCCTGTTCCCCTGCCTCCCCGAAGACCAAAAAACCATGACTTTTGCAGATGTGAAGTTTCCTTGCGGTGATAGCCCATGCTATATCTTGCATTTGTTAGGAAAAACTGCTTATAGTATGAAAAGTGCCCATTGCAGAAAAAGCTCAAATTCGAAAAACAAACACATATTCCTGTTCCCCTGCCTCCCCGAAGACCAAAAAACCATGACTTTTGCAGATGTGAAGTTTCCTTGCGGAGATAGCCCATGCTATATCTTGCATTTGTTAGGAAAAACTGCTTAGAGCATGAAAAGTGCCCATTGCAGAAAGAGCTCAAATTCGAAAAACAAACACGTATTCATGTTCCCCCGGCTCACTGAACACCAAAAAACCATGACTTTTGCAGATCTGAAGTTTCCTTGCGGAGATAGCCCATGTTATATCTTGCATTTGTTAGGAAAAACTGCTTAGAGCATGAAGAGTGCCCTTTGCAGAAAGAGCTCAAATTCGAAAAACAAACACGTATTCATGTTCCCCCCGGCTCACTAAACACCAAAAAACCATGAGTTTTGCAGATCTGAAGTTTCCTTGCGGAGATAGCCCATGATATATCTTGCATTTGTTAGGAAAAACTGCTTATAGTATGAAAAGTGCCCATTTCACAAAGAGCTCAAATTCAAAAAACAAACACATATTCATGTTCCCCTGCCTCCCCGAAGACCAAAAAACCATGACTTTTGCAGATCTGAAGTTTCCTTGCGGAGATAGCCCATGCTATATCTTGCATTTGTTAGGAAAAACTGCTTAGAGCATGAAAAGTGCACATTGCAGAAAGAGCTCAAATTCGAAAAACAAACACGTATTCATGTTCCCTTGTCTCCCCGAAGACCAAAAAACCATGACTTTTGCAGATCTGAAGTTTCCTTGCGGAGATAGCCCATGCTATATCTTGCATTTGTTAGGAAAAACTGCTTATAGCATGAAAAGTGCCCATTGCAGATAGAGCTCAAATTCGCAAAACAAACACATATTCCTGTTCCCCTGCCTCCCCGAAGACCAAAAAACCATGACTTTTGCAGATCTGAAGTTTCCTTGCGGAGATAGCCCATGCTATATCTTGCATTTGTTAGGAAAAACTGCTTATAGTATGAAAAGTGCCCATTGCAGAAAAAGCTCAAATTCGAAAAACAAACACATATTCCTGTTCCCCTGCCTCCCCGAAGACCGAAAAACCATGACTTTTGCAGATGTGAAGTTTCCTTGCGGAGATAGCCCATGCTATATCTTGCATTTGTTAGGAAAAACTGCTTAGAGCATGAAAAGTGCCCATTGCAGAAAGAGCTCAAATTCGAAAAACAAACACGTATTCATGTTCCCCTGTCTCCCCGAAGACCAAAAAACCATGACTTTTGCAGATCTGAAGTTTCCTTGCGGAGATAGCCCATGCTATATCTTGCATTTGTTAGGAAAAACTGCTTATAGCATGAAAAGTGCCCATTGCAGATAGAGCTCAAATTCGCAAAACAAACACATATTCCTGTTCCCCTGCCTCCCCGAAGACCAAAAAACCATGACTTTTGCAGATCTGAAGTTTCCTTGCGGAGATAGCCCATGCTATATCTTGCATTTGTTAGGAAAAACTGCTTATAGCATGAAAAGTGCCCATTGCAGATAGAGCTCAAATTCGCAAAACAAACACATATTCCTGTTCCCTTGCCTCCCCGAAGACCAAAAAACCATGACTTTTGCAGATCTGAAGTTTCCTTGCGGAGATAGCCCATGCTATATCTTGCATTTGTTAGGAAAAACTGCTTATAGTATGAAAAGTGCCCATTGCAGAAAAAGCTCAAATTCGAAAAACAAACACATATTCCTGTTCCCCTGCCTCCCCGAAGACCAAAAAACCATGACTTTTGCAGATGTGAAGTTTCCTTGCGGAGATAGCCCATGCTATATCTTGCATTTGTTAGGAAAAACTGCTTAGAGCATGAAAAGTGCCCATTGCAGAAAGAGCTCAAATTCGAAAAACAAACACGTATTCATGTTCCCTTGTCTCCCCGAAGACCAAAAAACCATGACTTTTGCAGATCTGAAGTTTCCTTGCGGAGATAGCCCATGCTATATCTTGCATTTGTTAGGAAAAACTGCTTATAGCATGAAAAGTGCCCATTGCAGATAGAGCTCAAATTCGCAAAACAAACACATATTCCTGTTCCCCTGCCTCCCCGAAGACCAAAAAACCATGACTTTTGCAGATCTGAAGTTTCCTTGCGGAGATAGCCCATGCTATATCTTGCATTTGTTAGGAAAAACTGCTTATAGTATGAAAAGTGCCCATTGCAGAAAAAGCTCAAATTCGAAAAACAAACACATATTCCTGTTCCCCTGCCTCCCCGAAGACCAAAAAACCATGACTTTTGCAGATGTGAAGTTTCCTTGCAGAGATAGCCCATGCTATATCTTGCATTTGTTAGGAAAAACTGCTTAGAGCATGAAAAGTGCCCATTGCAGAAAGAGCTCAAATTCGAAAAAAAAACATGTATTCATGTTCCCCCGGCTCACTGAACACCAAAAAACCATGACTTTTGCAGATCTGAAGTTTCCTTGCGGAGATAGCCCATGTTATATCTTGCATTTGTTAGGAAAAACTGCTTAGAGCATGAAGAGTGCCCTTTGCAGAAAGAGCTCAAATTCGAAAAGCAAACACGTATTCATGTTCCCCCGGCTCACTGAACACCAAAAAACCATGAGTTTTGCAGATCTGAAGTTTCCTTGCGGAGATAGCCCATGATATATCTTGCATTTGTTAGGAAAAACTGCTTATAGTATGAAAAGTGCCCATTGCAGAAAAAGCTCAAATAAAAAAAACAAACACATATTCCTGTTCCCCTGCCTCCCCGAAGACCAAAAAACCATGACTTTTGCAGATGTGAAGTTTCCTTGCCGAGATAGCCCATGCTATATCTTGCATTTGTTAGGAAAAACTGCTTAGAGCATGAAAAGTGCCCATTGCAGAAAGAGCTCAAATTCGAAAAACAAACACGTATTCATGTTCCCTTGTCTCCCCGAAGACCAAAAAACCATGACTTTTGCAGATGTGAAGTTTCCTTGCGGAGATAGCCCATGCTATATCTTGCATTTGTTAGGAAAAACTGCTTAGAGCATGAAAAGTGCCCATTGCAGAAAGAGCTCAAATTCGAAAAACAAACACGTATTCATGTTCCCCTGTCTCCCCGAAGACCAAAAAACCATGACTTTTGCAGATCTGAAGTTTCCTTGCGGAGATAGCCCATGCTATATCTTGCATTTGTTAGGAAAAACTGCTTATAGCATGAAAAGTGCCCATTGCAGATAGAGCTCAAATTCGCAAAACAAACACATATTCCTGTTCCCCTGCCTCCCCGAAGACCAAAAAACCATGACTTTTGCAGATGTGAAGTTTCCTTGCGGAGATAGCCCATGCTATATCTTGCATTTGTTAGGAAAAACTGCTTAGAGCATGAAAAGTGCCCATTGCAGAAAGAGCTCAAATTCGAAAAACAAACACGTATTCATGTTCCCCCGGCTCACTGAACACCAAAAAACCATGACTTTTGCAGATCTGAAGTTTCCTTGCGGAGATAGCCCTGTTATATCTTGCATTTGTTAGGAAAAACTGCTTATAGTATGAAAAGTGCCCATTGCAGAAAGAGCTCAAATTCGAAAAACAGACACATATTCCTGTTCCCCTGCCTCCCCGAAGATCAAAAAACCATGACTTTTGCAGATCTGAAGTTTCCTTGCAGAGATAGCCCATGCTATATCTTGCATTTGTTAGGAAAAACTGCTTAGAGCATGAAAAGTGCCCATTGCAGAAAGAGCTCAAATTCGAAAAACAAACACGTATTCATGTTCCCCCGGCTCACTGAACACCAAAAAACCATGAGTTTTGCAGATCTGAAGTTTCCTTGTGGAGATAGCCCATGTTATATCTTGCATTTGTTAGGAAAAACTGCTTAGAGCATGAAAAGTGCCCATTGCAGAAAGAGCTCACATTCGAAAAACAAACACGTATTCATGTTCCCCTGCCTCCCCGAAGACCAAAAAACCATGACTTTTGCAGATGTGAAGTTTCCTTGCGGAGATAGCCCATGCTATATCTTGCATTTGTTAGGAAAAACTGCTTATAGCATGAAAAGTGCCCATTGCAGATAGAGCTCAAATTCGCAAAACAAACACATATTCCTGTTCCCCTGCCTCCCCGAAGACCAAAAAACCATGACTTTTGCAGATCTGAAGTTTCCTTGCGGAGATAGCCCATGCTATATCTTGCATTTGTTAGGAAAAACTGCTTATAGCATGAAAAGTGCCCATTGCAGATAGAGCTCAAATTCACAAAACAAACACATATTCCTGTTCCCCTGCCTCCCCGAAGACCAAAAAACCATGACTTTTGCAGATCTGAAGTTTCCTTGCGGAGATAGCCCATGCTATATCTTGCATTTGTTAGGAAAAACTGCTTATAGTATGAAAAGTGCCCATTGCAGAAAAAGCTCAAATTCGAAAAACAAACACATATTCCTGTTCCCCTGCCTCCCCGAAGACCAAAAAACCATGACTTTTGCAGATGTGAAGTTTCCTTGCAGAGATAGCCCATGCTATATCTTGCATTTGTTAGGAAAAACTGCTTAGAGCATGAAAAGTGCCCATTGCAGAAAGAGCTCAAATTCGAAAAACAAACACGTATTCATGTTCCCCCGGCTCACTGAACACCAAAAAACCATGACTTTTGCAGATCTGAAGTTTCCTTGCGGAGATAGCCCATGTTATATCTTGCATTTGTTAGGAAAAACTGCTTAGAGCATGAAGAGTGCCCTTTGCAGAAAGAGCTCAAATTCGAAAAACAAACACGTATTCATGTTCCCCCGGCTCACTGAACACCAAAAAACCATGAGTTTTGCAGATCTGAAGTTTCCTTGCGGAGATAGCCCATGATATATCTTGCATTTGTTAGGAAAAACTGCTTATAGTATGAAAAGTGCCCATTGCAGAAAAAGCTCAAATTCGAAAAACAAACACATATTCCTGTTCCCCTGCCTCCCCGAAGACCAAAAAACCATGACTTTTGCAGATGTGAAGTTTCCTTGCGGAGATAGCCCATGCTATATCTTGCATTTGTTAGGAAAAACTGCTTAGAGCATGAAAAGTGCCCATTGCAGAAAGAGCTCAAATTCGAAAAACAAACACGTATTCATGTTCCCCTGTCTCCCCGAAGACCAAAAAACCATGACTTTTGCAGATCTGAAGTTTCCTTGCGGAGATAGCCCATGCTATATCTTGCATTTGTTAGGAAAAACTGCTTATAGCATGAAAAGTGCCCATTGCAGATAGAGCTCAAATTCGCAAAACAAACACATATTCCTGTTCCCCTGCCTCCCCGAAGACCAAAAAACCATGACTTTTGCAGATCTGAAGTTTCCTTGCGGAGATAGCCCATGCTATATCTTGCATTTGTTAGGAAAAACTGCTTATAGTATGAAAAGTGCCCATTGCAGATAGAGCTCAAATTCGCAAAACAAACACATATTCCTGTTCCCCTGCCAACCCGAAGACCAAAAAACCATGACTTTTGCAGATGTGAAGTTTCCTTGCGGAGATAGCCCATGCTATATCTTGCATTTGTTAGGAAAAACTGCTTAGAGCATGAAAAGTGCCCATTGCAGAAAGAGCTCAAATTCGAAAAACAAACACATATTCCTGTTCCCCTGCCTCCCCGAAGACCAAAAAACCATGACTTTTGCAGATGTGAAGTTTCCTTGCGGAGATAGCCCATGCTATATCTTGCATTTGTTAGGAAAAACTGCTTAGAGCATGAAAAGTGCCCATTGCAGAAAGAGCTCACATTCGAAAAACAAACACGTATTCATGTTCCCCTGCCTCCCCGAAGACCAAAAAACCATGACTTTTGCAGATGTGAAGTTTCCTTGCGGAGATAGCCCATGCTATATCTTGCATTTGTTAGGAAAAACTGCTTATAGCATGAAAAGTGCCCATTGCAGATAGAGCTCAAATTCGCAAAACAAACACATATTCCTGTTCCCCTGCCTCCCCGAAGACCAAAAAACCATGACTTTTGCAGATCTGAAGTTTCCTTGCGGAGATAGCCCATGCTATATCTTGCATTTGTTAGGAAAAACTGCTTATAGTATGAAAAGTGCCCATTGCAGAAAAAGCTCAAATTCGAAAAACAAACACATATTCCTGTTCCCCTGCCTCCCCGAAGACCAAAAAACCATGACTTTTGCAGATGTGAAGTTTCCTTGCGGAGATAGCCCATGCTATATCTTGCATTTGTTAGGAAAAACTGCTTAGAGCATGAAAAGTGCCCATTGCAGAAAGAGCTCAAATTCGAAAAACAAACACGTATTCATGTTCCCTTGTCTCCCCGAAGACCAAAAAACCATGACTTTTGCAGATGTGAAGTTTCCTTGCGGAGATAGCCCATGCTATATCTTGCATTTGTTAGGAAAAACTGCTTAGAGCATGAAAAGTGCCCATTGCAGAAAGAGCTCAAATTCGAAAAACAAACACGTATTCATGTTCCCCTGTCTCCCCGAAGACCAAAAAACCATGACTTTTGCAGATCTGAAGTTTCCTTGCGGAGATAGCCCATGCTATATCTTGCATTTGTTAGGAAAAACTGCTTATAGCATGAAAAGTGCCCATTGCAGATAGAGCTCAAATTCGCAAAACAAACACATATTCCTGTTCCCCTGCCTCCCCGAAGACCAAAAAACCATGACTTTTGCAGATCTGAAGTTTCCTTGCGGAGATAGCCCATGCTATATCTTGCATTTGTTAGGAAAAACTGCTTATAGTATGAAAAGTGCCCATTGCAGAAAAAGCTCAAATTCGAAAAACAAACACATATTCCTGTTCCCCTGCCTACCCGAAGATCAAAAAACCATGACTTTTGCAGATCTGAAGTTTCCTTGCAGAGATAGCCCATGCTATGTCTTGCATTTGTTAGGAAAAACTGCTTAGAGCATGAAAAGTGCCCATTGCAGAAAGAGCTCAAATTCGAAAAACAAACACGTATTCATGTTCCCCCGGCTCACTGAACACCAAAAAACCATGACTTTTGCAGATCTGAAGTTTCCTTGCGGAGATAGCCCATGCTATATCTTGCATTTGTTAGGAAAAACTGCTTATAGTATGAAAAGTGCCCATTGCAGAAAAAGCTCAAATTCGAAAAACAAACACATATTCCTGTTCCCCTGCCTCCCCGAAGACCAAAAAACCATGACTTTTGCAGATGTGAAGTTTCCTTGCGGAGATAGCCCATGCTATATCTTGCATTTGTTAGGAAAAACTGCTTAGAGCATGAAAAGTGCCCATTGCAGATAGAGCTCAAATTCGAAAAACAAACACGTATTCATGTTCCCCCGGCTCACTGAACACCAAAAAACCATGACTTTTGCAGATCTGAAGTTTCCTTGCGGAGATAGCCCATGCTATATCTTGCATTTGTTAGGAAAAACTGCTTATAGTATGAAAAGTGCCCATTGCAGAAAAAGCTCAAATTCGAAAAACAAACACATATTCCTGTTCCCCTGCCTCCCCGAAGACCAAAAAACCATGACTTTTGCAGATGTGAAGTTTCCTTGCGGAGATAGCCCATGCTATATCTTGCATTTGTTAGGAAAAACTGCTTAGAGCATGAAAAGTGCCCATTGCAGAAAGAGCTCACATTCGAAAAACAAACACGTATTCATGTTCCCCTGCCTCCCCGAAGACCAAAAAACCATGACTTTTGCAGATGTGAAGTTTCCTTGCGGAGATAGCCCATGCTATATCTTGCATTTGTTAGGAAAAACTGCTTATAGCATGAAAAGTGCCCATTGCAGATAGAGCTCAAATTCGCAAAACAAACACATATTCCTGTTCCCCTGCCTCCCCGAAGACCAAAAAACCATGACTTTTGCAGATCTGAAGTTTCCTTGCGGAGATAGCCCATGCTATATCTTGCATTTGTTAGGAAAAACTGCTTATAGTATGAAAAGTGCCCATTGCAGAAAAAGCTCAAATTCGAAAAACAAACACATATTCCTGTTCCCCTGCCTCCCCGAAGACCAAAAAACCATGACTTTTGCAGATGTGAAGTTTCCTTGCGGAGATAGCCCATGCTATATCTTGCATTTGTTAGGAAAAACTGCTTAGAGCATGAAAAGTGCCCATTGCAGAAAGAGCTCAAATTCGAAAAACAAACACGTATTCATGTTCCCTTGTCTCCCCGAAGACCAAAAAACCATGACTTTTGCAGATGTGAAGTTTCCTTGCGGAGATAGCCCATGCTATATCTTGCATTTGTTAGGAAAAACTGCTTAGAGCATGAAAAGTGCCCATTGCAGAAAGAGCTCAAATTCGAAAAACAAACACGTATTCATGTTCCCCTGTCTCCCCGAAGACCAAAAAACCATGACTTTTGCAGATCTGAAGTTTCCTTGCGGAGATAGCCCATGCTATATCTTGCATTTGTTAGGAAAAACTGCTTATAGCATGAAAAGTGCCCATTGCAGATAGAGCTCAAATTCGCAAAACAAACACATATTCCTGTTCCCCTGCCTCCCCGAAGACCAAAAAACCATGACTTTTGCAGATCTGAAGTTTCCTTGCGGAGATAGCCCATGCTATATCTTGCATTTGTTAGGAAAAACTGCTTATAGTATGAAAAGTGCCCATTGCAGAAAAAGCTCAAATTCGAAAAACAAACACATATTCCTGTTCCCCTGCCTACCCGAAGATCAAAAAACCATGACTTTTGCAGATCTGAAGTTTCCTTGCAGAGATAGCCCATGCTATGTCTTGCATTTGTTAGGAAAAACTGCTTAGAGCATGAAAAGTGCCCATTGCAGAAAGAGCTCAAATTCGAAAAACAAACACGTATTCATGTTCCCCCGGCTCACTGAACACCAAAAAACCATGAGTTTTGCAGATCTGAAGTTTCCTTGCGGAGATAGCCCATGATATATCTTGCATTTGTTAGGAAAAACTGCTTATAGCATGAAAAGTGCCCATTGCAGATAGAGCTCAAATTCGCAAAACAAACACATATTCCTGTTCCCCTGCCTCCCCGAAGACCAAAAAACCATGACTTTTGCAGATGTGAAGTTTCCTTGCGGAGATAGCCCATGCTATATCTTGCATTTGTTAGGAAAAACTGCTTAGAGCATGAAAAGTGCCCATTGCAGAAAGAGCTCAAATTCGAAAAACAAACACGTATTCATGTTCCCCCGGCTCACTGAACACCAAAAAACCATGACTTTTGCAGATCTGAAGTTTCCTTGCGGAGATAGCCCTGTTATATCTTGCATTTGTTAGGAAAAACTGCTTATAGTATGAAAAGTGCCCATTGCAGAAAGAGCTCAAATTCGAAAAACAGACACATATTCCTGTTCCCCTGCCTCCCCGAAGATCAAAAAACCATGACTTTTGCAGATCTGAAGTTTCCTTGCAGAGATAGCCCATGCTATATCTTGCATTTGTTAGGAAAAACTGCTTATAGTATGAAAAGTGCCCATTGCAGAAAAAGCTCAAATTCGAAAAACAAACACATATTCCTGTTCCCCTGCCTCCCCGAAGACCAAAAAACCATGACTTTTGCAGATGTGAAGTTTCCTTGCGGAGATAGCCCATGCTATATCTTGCATTTGTTAGGAAAAACTGCTTAGAGCATGAAAAGTGCCCATTGCAGAAAGAGCTCAAATTCGAAAAACAAACACGTATTCATGTTCCCTTGTCTCCCCGAAGACCAAAAAACCATGACTTTTGCAGATGTGAAGTTTCCTTGCGGAGATAGCCCATGCTATATCTTGCATTTGTTAGGAAAAACTGCTTATAGCATGAAAAGTGCCCATTGCAGATAGAGCTCAAATTCGCAAAACAAACACATATTCCTGTTCCCCTGCCTCCCCGAAGACCAAAAAACCATGACTTTTGCAGATCTGAAGTTTCCTTGCGGAGATAGCCCATGCTATATCTTGCATTTGTTAGGAAAAACTGCTTATAGTATGAAAAGTGCCCATTGCAGAAAAAGCTCAAATTCGAAAAACAAACACATATTCCTGTTCCCCTGCCTACCCGAAGATCAAAAAACCATGACTTTTGCAGATCTGAAGTTTCCTTGCAGAGATAGCCCATGCTATGTCTTGCATTTGTTAGGAAAAACTGCTTAGAGCATGAAAAGTGCCCATTGCAGAAAGAGCTCAAATTCGAAAAACAAACACGTATTCATGTTCCCCCGGCTCACTGAACACCAAAAAACCATGAGTTTTGCAGATCTGAAGTTTCCTTGCGGAGATAGCCCATGATATATCTTGCATTTGTTAGGAAAAACTGCTTATAGCATGAAAAGTGCCCATTGCAGATAGAGCTCAAATTCGCAAAACAAACACATATTCCTGTTCCCCTGCCTCCCCGAAGACCAAAAAACCATGACTTTTGCAGATGTGAAGTTTCCTTGCGGAGATAGCCCATTTGTTAGGAAAAACTGCTTAGAGCATGAAAAGTGCCCATTGCAGAAAGAGCTCAAATTCGAAAAACAAACACGTATTCATGTTCCCCCGGCTCACTGACCACCAAAAAACCATGACTTTTGCAGATCTGAAGTTTCCTTGCGGAGATAGCCCTGTTATATCTTGCATTTGTTAGGAAAAACTGCTTATAGTATGAAAAGTGCCCATTGCAGAAAGAGCTCAAATTCGAAAAACAGACACATATTCCTGTTCCCCTGCCTCCCCGAAGATCAAAAAACCATGACTTTTGCAGATCTGAAGTTTCCTTGCAGAGATAGCCCATGCTATATCTTGCATTTGTTAGGAAAAACTGCTTAGAGCATGAAAAGTGCCCATTGCAGAAAGAGCTCAAATTCGAAAAACAAACACGTATTCATGTTCCCCCGGCTCACTGAACACCAAAAAACCATGAGTTTTGCAGATCTGAAGTTTCCTTGTGGAGATAGCCCATGTTATATCTTGCATTTGTTAGGAAAAACTGCTTAGAGCATGAAAAGTGCCCATTGCAGAAAGAGCTCACATTCGAAAAACAAACACGTATTCATGTTCCCCTGCCTCCCCGAAGACCAAAAAACCATGACTTTTGCAGATCTGAAGTTTCCTTGCGGAGATAGCCCATGCTATATCTTGCATTTGTTAGGAAAAACTGCTTATAGCATGAAAAGTGCCCATTGCAGATAGAGCTCAAATTCGCAAAACAAACACATATTCCTGTTCCCCTGCCTCCGCGAAGACCAAAAAACCATGACTTTTGCAGATCTGAAGTTTCCTTGCGGAGATAGCCCATGCTATATCTTGCATTTGTTAGGAAAAACTGCTTATAGCATGAAAAGTGCCCATTGCAGATAGAGCTCAAATTCACAAAACAAACACATATTCCTGTTCCCCTGCCTCCCCGAAGACCAAAAAACCATGACTTTTGCAGATCTGAAGTTTCCTTGCGGAGATAGCCCATGCTATATCTTGCATTTGTTAGGAAAAACTGCTTATAGTATGAAAAGTGCCCATTGCAGAAAAAGCTCAAATTCGAAAAACAAACACATATTCCTGTTCCCCTGCCTCCCCGAAGACCAAAAAACCATGACTTTTGCAGATGTGAAGTTTCCTTGCGGAGATAGCCCATGCTATATCTTGCATTTGTTAGGAAAAACTGCTTAGAGCATGAAAAGTGCCCATTGCAGAAAGAGCTCAAATTCGAAAAACAAACACGTATTCATGTTCCCCCGGCTCACTGAACACCAAAAAACCATGACTTTTGCAGATCTGAAGTTTCCTTGCGGAGATAGCCCATGTTATATCTTGCATTTGTTAGGAAAAACTGCTTAGAGCATGAAGAGTGCCCTTTGCAGAAAGAGCTCAAATTCGAAAAACAAACACGTATTCATGTTCCCCCCGGCTCACTAAACACCAAAAAACCATGAGTTTTGCAGATCTGAAGTTTCCTTGCGGAGATAGCCCATGATATATCTTGCATTTGTTAGGAAAAACTGCTTATAGTATGAAAAGTGCCCATTTCACAAAGAGCTCAAATTCAAAAAACAAACACATATTCATGTTCCCCTGCCTCCCCGAAGACCAAAAAACCATGACTTTTGCAGATCTGAAGTTTCCTTGCGGAGATAGCCCATGCTATATCTTGCATTTGTTAGGAAAAACTGCTTAGAGCATGAAAAGTGCCCATTGCAGAAAGAGCTCAAATTCGAAAAACAAACACGTATTCATGTTCCCTTGTCTCCCCGAAGACCAAAAAACCATGACTTTTGCAGATCTGAAGTTTCCTTGCGGAGATAGCCCATGCTATATCTTGCATTTGTTAGGAAAAACTGCTTATAGCATGAAAAGTGCCCATTGCAGATAGAGCTCAAATTCGAAAAACAAACACATATTCCTGTTCCCCTGCCTCCCCGAAGACCGAAAAACCATGACTTTTGCAGATGTGAAGTTTCCTTGCGGAGATAGCCCATGCTATATCTTGCATTTGTTAGGAAAAACTGCTTAGAGCATGAAAAGTGCCCATTGCAGAAAGAGCTCAAATTCGAAAAACAAACACGTATTCATGTTCCCCTGTCTCCCCGAAGACCAAAAAACCATGACTTTTGCAGATCTGAAGTTTCCTTGCGGAGATAGCCCATGCTATATCTTGCATTTGTTAGGAAAAACTGCTTATAGCATGAAAAGTGCCCATTGCAGATAGAGCTCAAATTCGCAAAACAAACACATATTCCTGTTCCCCTGCCTCCCCAAAGACCAAAAAACCATGACTTTTGCAGATCTGAAGTTTCCTTGCGGAGATAGCCCATGCTATATCTTGCATTTGTTAGGAAAAACTGCTTATAGCATGAAAAGTGCCCATTGCAGATAGAGCTCAAATTCGCAAAACAAACACATATTCCTGTTCCCTTGCCTCCCCGAAGACCAAAAAACCATGACTTTTGCAGATCTGAAGTTTCCTTGCGGAGATAGCCCATGCTATATCTTGCATTTGTTAGGAAAAACTGCTTATAGTATGAAAAGTGCCCATTGCAGAAAAAGCTCAAATTCGAAAAACAAACACATATTCCTGTTCCCCTGCCTCCCCGAAGACCAAAAAACCATGACTTTTGCAGATGTGAAGTTTCCTTGCGGAGATAGCCCATGCTATATCTTGCATTTGTTAGGAAAAACTGCTTAGAGCATGAAAAGTGCCCATTGCAGAAAGAGCTCAAATTCGAAAAACAAACACGTATTCATGTTCCCTTGTCTCCCCGAAGACCAAAAAACCATGACTTTTGCAGATCTGAAGTTTCCTTGCGGAGATAGCCCATGCTATATCTTGCATTTGTTAGGAAAAACTGCTTATAGCATGAAAAGTGCCCATTGCAGATAGAGATCAAATTCGCAAAACAAACACATATTCCTGTTCCCCTGCCTCCCCGAAGACCAAAAAACCATGACTTTTGCAGATCTGAAGTTTCCTTGCGGAGATAGCCCATGCTATATCTTGCATTTGTTAGGAAAAACTGCTTATAGTATGAAAAGTGCCCATTGCAGAAAAAGCTCAAATTCGAAAAACAAACACGTATTCATGTTCCCCCGGCTCACTGAACACCAAAAAACCATGACTTTTGCAGATCTGAAGTTTCCTTGCGGAGATAGCCCATGTTATATCTTGCATTTGTTAGGAAAAACTGCTTAGAGCATGAAGAGTGCCCTTTGCAGAAAGAGCTCAAATTCGAAAAGCAAACACGTATTCATGTTCCCCCGGCTCACTGAACACCAAAAAACCATGAGTTTTGCAGATCTGAAGTTTCCTTGCGGAGATAGCCCATGATATATCTTGCATTTGTTAGGAAAAACTGCTTATAGTATGAAAAGTGCCCATTGCAGAAAAAGCTCAAATAAAAAAAACAAACACATATTCCTGTTCCCCTGCCTCCCCGAAGACCAAAAAACCATGACTTTTGCAGATGTGAAGTTTCCTTGCGGAGATAGCCCATGCTATATCTTGCATTTGTTAGGAAAAACTGCTTAGAGCATGAAAAGTGCCCATTGCAGAAAGAGCTCAAATTCGAAAAACAAACACGTATTCTTGTTCCCTTGTCTCCCCGAAGACCAAAAAACCATGACTTTTGCAGATGTGAAGTTTCCTTGCGGAGATAGCCCATGCTATATCTTGCATTTGTTAGGAAAAACTGCTTAGAGCATGAAAAGTGCCCATTGCAGAAAGAGCTCAAATTCGAAAAACAAACACGTATTCATGTTCCCCTGTCTCCCCGAAGACCAAAAAACCATGACTTTTGCAGATCTGAAGTTTCCTTGCGGAGATAGCCCATGCTATATCTTGCATTTGTTAGGAAAAACTGCTTATAGCATGAAAAGTGCCCATTGCAGATAGAGCTCAAATTCGCAAAACAAACACATATTCCTGTTCCCCTGCCTCCCCGAAGACCAAAAAACCATGACTTTTGCAGATGTGAAGTTTCCTTGCGGAGATAGCCCATGCTATATCTTGCATTTGTTAGGAAAAACTGCTTAGAGCATGAAAAGTGCCCATTGCAGAAAGAGCTCAAATTCGAAAAACAAACACGTATTCATGTTCCCCCGGCTCACTGAACACCAAAAAACCATGACTTTTGCAGATCTGAAGTTTCCTTGCGGAGATAGCCCTGTTATATCTTGCATTTGTTAGGAAAAACTGCTTATAGTATGAAAAGTGCCCATTGCAGAAAGAGCTCAAATTCGAAAAACAGACACATATTCCTGTTCCCCTGCCTCCCCGAAGATCAAAAAACCATGACTTTTGCAGATCTGAAGTTTCCTTGCAGAGATAGCCCATGCTATATCTTGCATTTGTTAGGAAAAACTGCTTAGAGCATGAAAAGTGCCCATTGCAGAAAGAGCTCAAATTCGAAAAACAAACACGTATTCATGTTCCCCCGGCTCACTGAACACCAAAAAACCATGAGTTTTGCAGATCTGAAGTTTCCTTGTGGAGATAGCCCATGTTATATCTTGCATTTGTTAGGAAAAACTGCTTAGAGCATGAAAAGTGCCCAATGCAGATAGAGCTCAAATTCGCAAAACAAACACATATTCATGTTCCCCTGCCTCCCCGAAGACCAAAAAACCATGACTTTTGCAGATCTGAAGTTTCCTTGCGGAGATAGCCCATGCTATATCTTGCATTTGTTAGGAAAAACTGCTTATATAGTATGAAAAGTGCCCATTGCAGAAAAAGCTCAAATTCGAAAAACAAACACATATTCCTGTTCCCCTGCCTCCCCGAAGACCAAAAAACCATGACTTTTGCAGATCTGAAGTTTCCTTGCGGAGATAGCCCATGCTATATCTTGCATTTGTTAGGAAAAACTGCTTAGAGCATGAAAAGTGCCCATTGCAGAAAGAGCTCACATTCGAAAAACAAACACGTATTCCTGTTCCCCTGCCTCCCCGAAGACCAAAAAACCATGACTTTTGCAGATCTGAAGTTTCCTTGCGGAGATAGCCCATGCTATATCTTGCATTTGTTAGGAAAAACTGCTTATAGCATGAAAAGTGCCCATTGCAGATAGAGCTCAAATTCACAAAACAAACACATATTCCTGTTCCCCTGCCTCCCCGAAGACCAAAAAACCATGACTTTTGCAGATCTGAAGTTTCCTTGCGGAGATAGCCCATGCTATATCTTGCATTTGTTAGGAAAAACTGCTTAGAGCATGAAAAGTGCCCATTGCAGAAAGAGCTCAAATTCGAAAAACAAACACGTATTCATGTTCCCCCGGCTCACTGAACACCAAAAAACCATGACTTTTGCAGATCTGAAGTTTCCTTGCGGAGATAGCCCATGTTATATCTTGCATTTGTTAGGAAAAACTGCTTAGAGCATGAAGAGTGCCCTTTGCAGAAAGAGCTCAAATTCGAAAAACAAACACGTATTCATGTTCCCCCGGCTCACTGAACACCAAAAAACCATGAGTTTTGCAGATCTGAAGTTTCCTTGCGGAGATAGCCCATGATATATCTTGCATTTGTTAGGAAAAACTGCTTATAGTATGAAAAGTGCCCATTGCAGAAAAAGCTCAAATTCGAAAAACAAACACATATTCCTGTTCCCCTGCCTCCCCGAAGACCAAAAAACCATGACTTTTGCAGATGTGAAGTTTCCTTGCGGAGATAGCCCATGCTATATCTTGCATTTGTTAGGAAAAACTGCTTAGAGCATGAAAAGTGCCCATTGCAGAAAGAGCTCAAATTCGAAAAACAAACACGTATTCATGTTCCCTTGTCTCCCCGAAGACCAAAAAACCATGACTTTTGCAGATCTGAAGTTTCCTTGCGGAGATAGCCCATGCTATATCTTGCATTTGTTAGGAAAAACTGCTTAGAGCATGAAAAGTGCCCATTGCAGAAAGAGCTCAAATTCGAAAAACAAACACGTATTCATGTTCCCCTGTCTCCCCGAAGACCAAAAAACCATGACTTTTGCAGATCTGAAGTTTCCTTGCGGAGATAGCCCATGCTATATCTTGCATTTGTTAGGAAAAACTGCTTATAGCATGAAAAGTGCCCATTGCAGATAGAGCTCAAATTCGCAAAACAAACACATATTCCTGTTCCCCTGCCTCCCCGAAGACCAAAAAACCATGACTTTTGCAGATCTGAAGTTTCCTTGCGGAGATAGCCCATGCTATATCTTGCATTTGTTAGGAAAAACTGCTTATAGTATGAAAAGTGCCCATTGCAGAAAAAGCTCAAATTCGAAAAACAAACACATATTCCTGTTCCCCTGCCTCCCCGAAGATCAAAAAACCATGACTTTTGCAGATCTGAAGTTTCCTTGCAGAGATAGCCCATGCTATGTCTTGCATTTGTTAGGAAAAACTGCTTAGAGCATGAAAAGTGCCCATTGCAGAAAGAGCTCAAATTCGAAAAACAAACACGTATTCATGTTCCCCCGGCTCACTGAACACCAAAAAACCATGAGTTTTGCAGATCTGAAGTTTCCTTTCGGAGATAGCCCATGATATATCTTGCATTTGTTAGGAAAAACTGCTTATAGCATGAAAAGTGCCCATTGCAGATAGAGCTCAAATTCGCAAAACAAACACATATTCCTGTTCCCCTGCCAACCCGAAGACCAAAAAACCATGACTTTTGCAGATGTGAAGTTTCCTTGCGGAGATAGCCCATGCTATATCTTGCATTTGTTAGGAAAAACTGCTTAGAGCATGAAAAGTGCCCATTGCAGAAAGAGCTCAAATTCGAAAAACAAACACGTATTCATGTTCCCCCGGCTCACTGAACACCAAAAAACCATGACTTTTGCAGATCTGAAGTTTCCTTGCGGAGATAGCCCTGTTATATCTTGCATTTGTTAGGAAAAACTGCTTATAGTATGAAAAGTGCCCATTGCAGAAAGAGCTCAAATTCGAAAAACAGACACATATTCCTGTTCCCCTGCCTCCCCGAAGATCAAAAAACCATGACTTTTGCAGATCTGAAGTTTCCTTGCGGAGATAGCCCATGCTATATCTTGCATTTGTTAGGAAAAACTGCTTATAGCATGAAAAGTGCCCATTGCAGATAGAGCTCAAATTCGCAAAACAAACACATATTCCTGTTCCCCTGCCTCCCCGAAGACCAAAAAACCATGACTTTTGCAGATCTGAAGTTTCCTTGCGGAGATAGCCCATGCTATATCTTGCATTTGTTAGGAAAAACTACTTATAGTATGAAAAGTGCCCATTGCAGAAAAAGCTCAAATTTGAAAAACAAACACATATTCCTGTTCCCCTGCCTCCCCGAAGATCAAAAAACCATGACTTTTGCAGATCTGAAGTTTCCTTGCAGAGATAGCCCATGCTATGTCTTGCATTTGTTAGGAAAAACTGCTTAGAGCATGAAAAGTGCCCATTGCAGATAGAGCTCAAATTCGCAAAACAAACACATATTCCTGTTCCCCTGCCAACCCGAAGACCAAAAAACCATGACTTTTGCAGATGTGAAGTTTCCTTGCGGAGATAGCCCATGCTATATCTTGCATTTGTTAGGAAAAACTGCTTAGAGCATGAAAAGTGCCCATTGCAGAAAGAGCTCAAATTCGAAAAACAAACACGTATTCATGTTCCCCCGGCTCACTGAACACCAAAAAACCATGACTTTTGCAGATGTGAAGTTTCCTTGCGGAGATAGCCCATGCTATATCTTGCATTTGTTAGGAAAAACTGCTTATAGCATGAAAAGTGCCCATTGCAGATAGAGCTCAAATTCGCAAAACAAACACATATTCCTGTTCCCCTGCCTCCCCGAAGACCAAAAAACCATGACTTTTGCAGATCTGAAGTTTCCTTGCGGAGATAGCCCATGCTATATCTTGCATTTGTTAGGAAAAACTGCTTATAGCATGAAAAGTGCCCATTGCAGATAGAGCTCAAATTCACAAAACAAACACATATTCCTGTTCCCCTGCCTCCCCGAAGACCAAAAAACCATGACTTTTGCAGATCTGAAGTTTCCTTGCGGAGATAGCCCATGCTATATCTTGCATTTGTTAGGAAAAACTGCTTATAGTATGAAAAGTGCCCATTGCAGAAAAAGCTCAAATTCGAAAAACAAACACATATTCCTGTTCCCCTGCCTCCCCGAAGACCAAAAAACCATGACTTTTGCAGATGTGAAGTTTCCTTGCGGTGATAGCCCATGCTATATCTTGCATTTGTTAGGAAAAACTGCTTATAGTATGAAAAGTGCCCATTGCAGAAAAAGCTCAAATTCGAAAAACAAACACATATTCCTGTTCCCCTGCCTCCCCGAAGACCAAAAAACCATGACTTTTGCAGATGTGAAGTTTCCTTGCGGAGATAGCCCATGCTATATCTTGCATTTGTTAGGAAAAACTGCTTAGAGCATGAAAAGTGCCCATTGCAGAAAGAGCTCAAATTCGAAAAACAAACACGTATTCATGTTCCCCCGGCTCACTGAACACCAAAAAACCATGACTTTTGCAGATCTGAAGTTTCCTTGCGGAGATAGCCCATGTTATATCTTGCATTTGTTAGGAAAAACTGCTTAGAGCATGAAGAGTGCCCTTTGCAGAAAGAGCTCAAATTCGAAAAACAAACACGTATTCATGTTCCCCCCGGCTCACTAAACACCAAAAAACCATGAGTTTTGCAGATCTGAAGTTTCCTTGCGGAGATAGCCCATGATATATCTTGCATTTGTTAGGAAAAACTGCTTATAGTATGAAAAGTGCCCATTTCACAAAGAGCTCAAATTCAAAAAACAAACACATATTCATGTTCCCCTGCCTCCCCGAAGACCAAAAAACCATGACTTTTGCAGATCTGAAGTTTCCTTGCGGAGATAGCCCATGCTATATCTTGCATTTGTTAGGAAAAACTGCTTAGAGCATGAAAAGTGCCCATTGCAGAAAGAGCTCAAATTCGAAAAACAAACACGTATTCATGTTCCCTTGTCTCCCCGAAGACCAAAAAACCATGACTTTTGCAGATCTGAAGTTTCCTTGCGGAGATAGCCCATGCTATATCTTGCATTTGTTAGGAAAAACTGCTTATAGCATGAAAAGTGCCCATTGCAGATAGAGATCAAATTCGCAAAACAAACACATATTCCTGTTCCCCTGCCTCCCCGAAGACCAAAAAACCATGACTTTTGCAGATCTGAAGTTTCCTTGCGGAGATAGCCCATGCTATATCTTGCATTTGTTAGGAAAAACTGCTTATAGTATGAAAAGTGCCCATTGCAGAAAAAGCTCAAATTCGAAAAACAAACACATATTCCTGTTCCCCTGCCTCCCCGAAGACCGAAAAACCATGACTTTTGCAGATGTGAAGTTTCCTTGCGGAGATAGCCCATGCTATATCTTGCATTTGTTAGGAAAAACTGCTTAGAGCATGAAAAGTGCCCATTGCAGAAAGAGCTCAAATTCGAAAAACAAACACGTATTCATGTTCCCCTGTCTCCCCGAAGACCAAAAAACCATGACTTTTGCAGATCTGAAGTTTCCTTGCGGAGATAGCCCATGCTATATCTTGCATTTGTTAGGAAAAACTGCTTATAGCATGAAAAGTGCCCATTGCAGATAGAGCTCAAATTCGCAAAACAAACACATATTCCTGTTCCCCTGCCTCCCCAAAGACCAAAAAACCATGACTTTTGCAGATCTGAAGTTTCCTTGCGGAGATAGCCCATGCTATATCTTGCATTTGTTAGGAAAAACTGCTTATAGCATGAAAAGTGCCGATTGCAGATAGAGCTCAAATTCGCAAAACAAACACATATTCCTGTTCCCTTGCCTCCCCGAAGACCAAAAAACCATGACTTTTGCAGATCTGAAGTTTCCTTGCGGAGATAGCCCATGCTATATCTTGCATTTGTTAGGAAAAACTGCTTATAGTATGAAAAGTGCCCATTGCAGAAAAAGCTCAAATTCGAAAAACAAACACATATTCCTGTTCCCCTGCCTCCCCGAAGACCAAAAAACCATGACTTTTGCAGATGTGAAGTTTCCTTGCGGAGATAGCCCATGCTATATCTTGCATTTGTTAGGAAAAACTGCTTAGAGCATGAAAAGTGCCCATTGCAGAAAGAGCTCAAATTCGAAAAACAAACACGTATTCATGTTCCCTTGTCTCCCCGAAGACCAAAAAACCATGACTTTTGCAGATCTGAAGTTTCCTTGCGGAGATAGCCCATGCTATATCTTGCATTTGTTAGGAAAAACTGCTTATAGCATGAAAAGTGCCCATTGCAGATAGAGCTCAAATTCGCAAAACAAACACATATTCCTGTTCCCCTGCCTCCCCGAAGACCAAAAAACCATGACTTTTGCAGATCTGAAGTTTCCTTGCGGAGATAGCCCATGCTATATCTTGCATTTGTTAGGAAAAACTGCTTATAGTATGAAAAGTGCCCATTGCAGAAAAAGCTCAAATTCGAAAAACAAACACATATTCCTGTTCCCCTGCCTCCCCGAAGACCAAAAAACCATGACTTTTGCAGATGTGAAGTTTCCTTGCAGAGATAGCCCATGCTATATCTTGCATTTGTTAGGAAAAACTGCTTAGAGCATGAAAAGTGCCCATTGCAGAAAGAGCTCAAATTCGAAAAACAAACACGTATTCATGTTCCCCCGGCTCACTGAACACCAAAAAACCATGACTTTTGCAGATCTGAAGTTTCCTTGCGGAGATAGCCCATGTTATATCTTGCATTTGTTAGGAAAAACTGCTTAGAGCATGAAGAGTGCCCTTTGCAGAAAGAGCTCAAATTCGAAAAGCAAACACGTATTCATGTTCCCCCGGCTCACTGAACACCAAAAAACCATGAGTTTTGCAGATCTGAAGTTTCCTTGCGGAGATAGCCCATGATATATCTTGCATTTGTTAGGAAAAACTGCTTATAGTATGAAAAGTGCCCATTGCAGAAAAAGCTCAAATAAAAAAAACAAACACATATTCCTGTTCCCCTGCCTCCCCGAAGACCAAAAAACCATGACTTTTGCAGATGTGAAGTTTCCTTGCCGAGATAGCCCATGCTATATCTTGCATTTGTTAGGAAAAACTGCTTAGAGCATGAAAAGTGCCCATTGCAGAAAGAGCTCAAATTCGAAAAACAAACACGTATTCATGTTCCCTTGTCTCCCCGAAGACCAAAAAACCATGACTTTTGCAGATGTGAAGTTTCCTTGCGGAGATAGCCCATGCTATATCTTGCATTTGTTAGGAAAAACTGCTTAGAGCATGAAAAGTGCCCATTGCAGAAAGAGCTCAAATTCGAAAAACAAACACGCATTCATGTTCCCCCGGCTCACTGAACACCAAAAAACCATGACTTTTGCAGATCTGAAGTTTCCTTGCGGAGATAGCCCTGTTATATCTTGCATTTGTTAGGAAAAACTGCTTATAGTATGAAAAGTGCCCATTGCAGAAAGAGCTCAAATTCGAAAAACAGACACATATTCCTGTTCCCCTGCCTCCCCGAAGATCAAAAAACCATGACTTTTGCAGATCTGAAGTTTCCTTACAGAGATAGCCCATGCTATATCTTGCATTTGTTAGGAAAAACTGCTTAGAGCATGAAAAGTGCCCATTGCAGAAAGAGCTCAAATTCGAAAAACAAACACGTATTCATGTTCCCCCGGCTCACTGAACACCAAAAAACCATGAGTTTTGCAGATCTGAAGTTTCCTTGTGGAGATAGCCCATGTTATATCTTGCATTTGTTAGGAAAAACTGCTTAGAGCATGAAAAGTGCCCAATGCAGATAGAGCTCAAATTCGCAAAACAAACACATATTCATGTTCCCCTGCCTCCCCGAAGACCAAAAAACCATGACTTTTGCAGATCTGAAGTTTCCTTGCGGAGATAGCCCATGCTATATCTTGCATTTGTTAGGAAAAACTGCTTATAGTATGAAAAGTGCCCATTGCAGAAAAAGCTCAAATTCGAAAAACAAACACATATTCCTGTTCCCCTGCCTCCCCGAAGACCAAAAAACCATGACTTTTGCAGATCTGAAGTTTCCTTGCGGAGATAGCCCATGCTATATCTTGCATTTGTTAGGAAAAACTGCTTAGAGCATGAAAAGTGCCCATTGCAGAAAGAGCTCACATTCGAAAAACAAACACGTATTCATGTTCCCCTGCCTCCCCGAAGACCAAAAAACCATGACTTTTGCAGATGTGAAGTTTCCTTGCGGAGATAGCCCATGCTATATCTTGCATTTGTTAGGAAAAACTGCTTATAGCATGAAAAGTGCCCATTGCAGATAGAGCTCAAATTCGCAAAACAAACACATATTCCTGTTCCCCTGCCTCCCCGAAGACCAAAAAACCATGACTTTTGCAGATCTGAAGTTTCCTTGCGGAGATAGCCCATGCTATATCTTGCATTTGTTAGGAAAAACTGCTTATAGCATGAAAAGTGCCCATTGCAGATAGAGCTCAAATTCACAAAACAAACACATATTCCTGTTCCCCTGCCTCCCCGAAGACCAAAAAACCATGACTTTTGCAGATCTGAAGTTTCCTTGCGGAGATAGCCCATGCTATATCTTGCATTTGTTAGGAAAAACTGCTTATAGTATGAAAAGTGCCCATTGCAGAAAAAGCTCAAATTCGAAAAACAAACACATATTCCTGTTCCCCTGCCTCCCCGAAGACCAAAAAACCATGACTTTTGCAGATGTGAAGTTTCCTTGCAGAGATAGCCCATGCTATATCTTGCATTTGTTAGGAAAAACTGCTTAGAGCATGAAAAGTGCCCATTGCAGAAAGAGCTCAAATTCGAAAAACAAACACGTATTCATGTTCCCCCGGCTCACTGAACACCAAAAAACCATGACTTTTGCAGATCTGAAGTTTCCTTGCGGAGATAGCCCATGTTATATCTTGCATTTGTTAGGAAAAACTGCTTAGAGCATGAAGAGTGCCCTTTGCAGAAAGAGCTCAAATTCGAAAAACAAACACGTATTCATGTTCCCCCGGCTCACTGAACACCAAAAAACCATGAGTTTTGCAGATCTGAAGTTTCCTTGCGGAGATAGCCCATGATATATCTTGCATTTGTTAGGAAAAACTGCTTATAGTATGAAAAGTGCCCATTGCAGAAAAAGCTCAAATTCGAAAAACAAACACATATTCCTGTTCCCCTGCCTCCCCGAAGACCAAAAAACCATGACTTTTGCAGATGTGAAGTTTCCTTGCGGAGATAGCCCATGCTATATCTTGCGTTTGTTAGGAAAAACTGCTTAGAGCATGAAAAGTGCCCATTGCAGAAAAAGCTCAAATTCGAAAAACAAACACATATTCCTGTTCCCCTGCCTCCCCGAAGATCAAAAAACCATGACTTTTGCAGATCTGAAGTTTCCTTGCAGAGATAGCCCATGCTATGTCTTGCATTTGTTAGGAAAAACTGCTTAGAGCATGAAAAGTGCCCATTGCAGAAAGAGCTCAAATTCGAAAAACAAACACGTATTCATGTTCCCCCGGCTCACTGAACACCAAAAAACCATGAGTTTTGCAGATCTGAAGTTTCCTTTCGGAGATAGCCCATGATATATCTTGCATTTGTTAGGAAAAACTGCTTATAGCATGAAAAGTGCCCATTGCAGATAGAGCTCAAATTCGCAAAACAAACACATATTCCTGTTCCCCTGCCAACCCGAAGACCAAAAAACCATGACTTTTGCAGATGTGAAGTTTCCTTGCGGAGATAGCCCATGCTATATCTTGCATTTGTTAGGAAAAACTGCTTAGAGCATGAAAAGTGCCCATTGCAGAAAGAGCTCAAATTCGAAAAACAAACACGTATTCATGTTCCCCCGGCTCACTGAACACCAAAAAACCATGACTTTTGCAGATCTGAAGTTTCCTTGCGGAGATAGCCCTGTTATATCTTGCATTTGTTAGGAAAAACTGCTTATAGTATGAAAAGTGCCCATTGCAGAAAGAGCTCAAATTCGAAAAACAGACACATATTCCTGTTCCCCTGCCTCCCCGAAGATCAAAAAACCATGACTTTTGCAGATCTGAAGTTTCCTTGCGGAGATAGCCCATGCTATATCTTGCATTTGTTAGGAAAAACTGCTTATAGCATGAAAAGTGCCCATTGCAGATAGAGCTCAAATTCGCAAAACAAACACATATTCCTGTTCCCCTGCCTCCCCGAAGACCAAAAAACCATGACTTTTGCAGATCTGAAGTTTCCTTGCGGAGATAGCCCATGCTATATCTTGCATTTGTTAGGAAAAACTGCTTATAGTATGAAAAGTGCCCATTGCAGAAAAAGCTCAAATTCGAAAAACAAACACATATTCCTGTTCCCCTGCCTCCCCGAAGATCAAAAAACCATGACTTTTGCAGATCTGAAGTTTCCTTGCAGAGATAGCCCATGCTATGTCTTGCATTTGTTAGGAAAAACTGCTTAGAGCATGAAAAGTGCCCATTGCAGAAAGAGCTCAAATTCGAAAAACAAACACGTATTCATGTTCCCCCGGCTCACTGAACACCAAAAAACCATGAGTTTTGCAGATCTGAAGTTTCCTTTCGGAGATAGCCCATGATATATCTTGCATTTGTTAGGAAAAACTGCTTATAGCATGAAAAGTGCCCATTGCAGATAGAGCTCAAATTCGCAAAACAAACACATATTCCTGTTCCCCTGCCAACCCGAAGACCAAAAAACCATGACTTTTGCAGATGTGAAGTTTCCTTGCGGAGATAGCCCATGCTATATCTTGCATTTGTTAGGAAAAACTGCTTAGAGCATGAAAAGTGCCCATTGCAGAAAGAGCTCAAATTCGAAAAACAAACACGTATTCATGTTCCCCCGGCTCACTGAACACCAAAAAACCATGACTTTTGCAGATGTGAAGTTTCCTTGCGGAGATAGCCCATGCTATATCTTGCATTTGTTAGGAAAAACTGCTTATAGCATGAAAAGTGCCCATTGCAGATAGAGCTCAAATTCGCAAAACAAACACATATTCCTGTTCCCCTGCCTCCCCGAAGACCAAAAAACCATGACTTTTGCAGATCTGAAGTTTCCTTGCGGAGATAGCCCATGCTATATCTTGCATTTGTTAGGAAAAACTGCTTATAGCATGAAAAGTGCCCATTGCAGATAGAGCTCAAATTCATAAAACAAACACATATTCCTGTTCCCCTGCCTCCCCGAAGACCAAAAAACCATGACTTTTGCAGATCTGAAGTTTCCTTGCGGAGATAGCCCATGCTATATCTTGCATTTGTTAGGAAAAACTGCTTATAGTATGAAAAGTGCCCATTGCAGAAAAAGCTCAAATTCGAAAAACAAACACATATTCCTGTTCCCCTGCCTCCCCGAAGACCAAAAAACCATGACTTTTGCAGATGTGAAGTTTCCTTGCGGTGATAGCCCATGCTATATCTTGCATTTGTTAGGAAAAACTGCTTATAGTATGAAAAGTGCCCATTGCAGAAAAAGCTCAAATTCGAAAAACAAACACATATTCTTGTTCCCCTGCCTCCCCGAAGACCAAAAAACCATGACTTTTGCAGATGTGAAGTTTCCTTGCGGAGATAGCCCATGCTATATCTTGCATTTGTTAGGAAAAACTGCTTAGAGCATGAAAAGTGCCCATTGCAGAAAGAGCTCAAATTCGAAAAACAAACACGTATTCATGTTCCCCCGGCTCACTGAACACCAAAAAACCATGACTTTTGCAGATCTGAAGTTTCCTTTCGGAGATAGCCCATGTTATATCTTGCATTTGTTAGGAAAAACTGCTTAGAGCATGAAGAGTGCCCTTTGCAGAAAGAGCTCAAATTCGAAAAACAAACACGTATTCATGTTCCCCCCGGCTCACTAAACACCAAAAAACCATGAGTTTTGCAGATCTGAAGTTTCCTTGCGGAGATAGCCCATGATATATCTTGCATTTGTTAGGAAAAACTGCTTATAGTATGAAAAGTGCCCATTTCACAAAGAGCTCAAATTCAAAAAACAAACACATATTCATGTTCCCCTGCCTCCCCGAAGACCAAAAAACCATGACTTTTGCAGATCTGAAGTTTCCTTGCGGAGATAGCCCATGCTATATCTTGCATTTGTTAGGAAAAACTGCTTAGAGCATGAAAAGTGCCCATTGCAGAAAGAGCTCAAATTCGAAAAACAAACACGTATTCATGTTCCCTTGTCTCCCCGAAGACCAAAAAACCATGACTTTTGCAGATCTGAAGTTTCCTTGCGGAGATAGCCCATGCTATATCTTGCATTTGTTAGGAAAAACTGCTTATAGCATGAAAAGTGCCCATTGCAGATAGAGCTCAAATTCGCAAAACAAACACATATTCCTGTTCCCCTGCCTCCCCGAAGACCAAAAAACCATGACTTTTGCAGATCTGAAGTTTCCTTGCGGAGATAGCCCATGCTATATCTTGCATTTGTTAGGAAAAACTGCTTATAGTATGAAAAGTGCCCATTGCAGAAAAAGCTCAAATTCGAAAAACAAACACATATTCCTGTTCCCCTGCCTCCCCGAAGACCGAAAAACCATGACTTTTGCAGATGTGAAGTTTCCTTGCGGAGATAGCCCATGCTATATCTTGCATTTGTTAGGAAAAACTGCTTAGAGCATGAAAAGTGCCCATTGCAGAAAGAGCTCAAATTCGAAAAACAAACACGTATTCATGTTCCCCTGTCTCCCCGAAGACCAAAAAACCATGACTTTTGCAGATCTGAAGTTTCCTTGCGGAGATAGCCCATGCTATATCTTGCATTTGTTAGGAAAAACTGCTTATAGCATGAAAAGTGCCCATTGCAGATAGAGCTCAAATTCGCAAAACAAACACATATTCCTGTTCCCCTGCCTCCCCGAAGACCAAAAAACCATGACTTTTGCAGATCTGAAGTTTCCTTGCGGAGATAGCCCATGCTATATCTTGCATTTGTTAGGAAAAACTGCTTATAGTATGAAAAGTGCCCATTGCAGAAAAAGCTCAAATTCGAAAAACAAACACATATTCCTGTTCCCCTGCCTCCCCGAAGACCAAAAAACCATGACTTTTGCAGATGTGAAGTTTCCTTGCAGAGATAGCCCATGCTATATCTTGCATTTGTTAGGAAAAACTGCTTAGAGCATGAAAAGTGCCCATTGCAGAAAGAGCTCAAATTCGAAAAACAAACACGTATTCATGTTCCCCCGGCTCACTGAACACCAAAAAACCATGACTTTTGCAGATCTGAAGTTTCCTTTCGGAGATAGCCCATGTTATATCTTGCATTTGTTAGGAAAAACTGCTTAGAGCATGAAGAGTGCCCTTTGCAGAAAGAGCTCAAATTCGAAAAGCAAACACGTATTCATGTTCCCCCGGCTCACTGAACACCAAAAAACCATGAGTTTTGCAGATCTGAAGTTTCCTTGCGGAGATAGCCCATGATATATCTTGCATTTGTTAGGAAAAACTGCTTATAGTATGAAAAGTGCCCATTGCAGAAAAAGCTCAAATAAAAAAAACAAACACATATTCCTGTTCCCCTGCCTCCCCGAAGACCAAAAAACCATGACTTTTGCAGATGTGAAGTTTCCTTGCGGAGATAGCCCATGCTATATCTTGCATTTGTTAGGAAAAACTGCTTAGAGCATGAAAAGTGCCCATTGCAGAAAGAGCTCAAATTCGAAAAACAAACACGTATTCATGTTCCCTTGTCTCCCCGAAGACCAAAAAACCATGACTTTTGCAGATGTGAAGTTTCCTTGCGGAGATAGCCCATGCTATATCTTGCATTTGTTAGGAAAAACTGCTTAGAGCATGAAAAGTGCCCATTGCAGAAAGAGCTCAAATTCGAAAAACAAACACGTATTCATGTTCCCCCGGCTCACTGAACACCAAAAAACCATGACTTTTGCAGATCTGAAGTTTCCTTGCGGAGATAGCCCTGTTATATCTTGCATTTGTTAGGAAAAACTGCTTATAGTATGAAAAGTGCCCATTGCAGAAAGAGCTCAAATTCGAAAAACAGACACATATTCCTGTTCCCCTGCCTCCCCGAAGATCAAAAAACCATGACTTTTGCAGATCTGAAGTTTCCTTGCAGAGATAGCCCATGCTATATCTTGCATTTGTTAGGAAAAACTGCTTAGAGCATGAAAAGTGCCCATTGCAGAAAGAGCTCAAATTCGAAAAACAAACACGTATTCATGTTCCCCCGGCTCACTGAACACCAAAAAACCATGAGTTTTGCAGATCTGAAGTTTCCTTGTGGAGATAGCCCATGTTATATCTTGCATTTGTTAGGAAAAACTGCTTAGAGCATGAAAAGTGCCCAATGCAGATAGAGCTCAAATTCGCAAAACAAACACATATTCATGTTCCCCTGCCTCCCCGAAGACCAAAAAACCATGACTTTTGCAGATCTGAAGTTTCCTTGCGGAGATAGCCCATGCTATATCTTGCATTTGTTAGGAAAAACTGCTTATAGTATGAAAAGTGCCCATTGCAGAAAAAGCTCAAATTCGAAAAACAAACACATATTCCTGTTCCCCTGCCTCCCCGAAGACCAAAAAACCATGACTTTTGCAGATGTGAAGTTTCCTTGCGGAGATAGCCCATGCTATATCTTGCGTTTGTTAGGAAAAACTGCTTAGAGCATGAAAAGTGCCCATTGCAGAAAAAGCTCAAATTCGAAAAACAAACACATATTCCTGTTCCCCTGCCTCCCCGAAGATCAAAAAACCATGACTTTTGCAGATCTGAAGTTTCCTTGCAGAGATAGCCCATGCTATGTCTTGCATTTGTTAGGAAAAACTGCTTAGAGCATGAAAAGTGCCCATTGCAGAAAGAGCTCAAATTCGAAAAACAAACACGTATTCATGTTCCCCCGGCTCACTGAACACCAAAAAACCATGAGTTTTGCAGATCTGAAGTTTCCTTTCGGAGATAGCCCATGATATATCTTGCATTTGTTAGGAAAAACTGCTTATAGCATGAAAAGTGCCCATTGCAGATAGAGCTCAAATTCGCAAAACAAACACATATTCCTGTTCCCCTGCCAACCCGAAGACCAAAAAACCATGACTTTTGCAGATGTGAAGTTTCCTTGCGGAGATAGCCCATGCTATATCTTGCATTTGTTAGGAAAAACTGCTTAGAGCATGAAAAGTGCCCATTGCAGAAAGAGCTCAAATTCGAAAAACAAACACGTATTCATGTTCCCCCGGCTCACTGAACACCAAAAAACCATGACTTTTGCAGATCTGAAGTTTCCTTGCGGAGATAGCCCTGTTATATCTTGCATTTGTTAGGAAAAACTGCTTATAGTATGAAAAGTGCCCATTGCAGAAAGAGCTCAAATTCGAAAAACAGACACATATTCCTGTTCCCCTGCCTCCCCGAAGATCAAAAAACCATGACTTTTGCAGATCTGAAGTTTCCTTGCGGAGATAGCCCATGCTATATCTTGCATTTGTTAGGAAAAACTGCTTATAGCATGAAAAGTGCCCATTGCAGATAGAGCTCAAATTCGCAAAACAAACACATATTCCTGTTCCCCTGCCTCCCCGAAGACCAAAAAACCATGACTTTTGCAGATCTGAAGTTTCCTTGCGGAGATAGCCCATGCTATATCTTGCATTTGTTAGGAAAAACTGCTTATAGTATGAAAAGTGCCCATTGCAGAAAAAGCTCAAATTCGAAAAACAAACACATATTCCTGTTCCCCTGCCTCCCCGAAGATCAAAAAACCATGACTTTTGCAGATCTGAAGTTTCCTTGCAGAGATAGCCCATGCTATGTCTTGCATTTGTTAGGAAAAACTGCTTAGAGCATGAAAAGTGCCCATTGCAGAAAGAGCTCAAATTCGAAAAACAAACACGTATTCATGTTCCCCCGGCTCACTGAACACCAAAAAACCATGAGTTTTGCAGATCTGAAGTTTCCTTTCGGAGATAGCCCATGATATATCTTGCATTTGTTAGGAAAAACTGCTTATAGCATGAAAAGTGCCCATTGCAGATAGAGCTCAAATTCGCAAAACAAACACATATTCCTGTTCCCCTGCCAACCCGAAGACCAAAAAACCATGACTTTTGCAGATGTGAAGTTTCCTTGCGGAGATAGCCCATGCTATATCTTGCATTTGTTAGGAAAAACTGCTTAGAGCATGAAAAGTGCCCATTGCAGAAAGAGCTCAAATTCGAAAAACAAACACGTATTCATGTTCCCCCGGCTCACTGAACACCAAAAAACCATGACTTTTGCAGATGTGAAGTTTCCTTGCGGAGATAGCCCATGCTATATCTTGCATTTGTTAGGAAAAACTGCTTATAGCATGAAAAGTGCCCATTGCAGATAGAGCTCAAATTCGCAAAACAAACACATATTCCTGTTCCCCTGCCTCCCCGAAGACCAAAAAACCATGACTTTTGCAGATCTGAAGTTTCCTTGCGGAGATAGCCCATGCTATATCTTGCATTTGTTAGGAAAAACTGCTTATAGCATGAAAAGTGCCCATTGCAGATAGAGCTCAAATTCATAAAACAAACACATATTCCTGTTCCCCTGCCTCCCCGAAGACCAAAAAACCATGACTTTTGCAGATCTGAAGTTTCCTTGCGGAGATAGCCCATGCTATATCTTGCATTTGTTAGGAAAAACTGCTTATAGTATGAAAAGTGCCCATTGCAGAAAAAGCTCAAATTCGAAAAACAAACACATATTCCTGTTCCCCTGCCTCCCCGAAGACCAAAAAACCATGACTTTTGCAGATGTGAAGTTTCCTTGCGGTGATAGCCCATGCTATATCTTGCATTTGTTAGGAAAAACTGCTTATAGTATGAAAAGTGCCCATTGCAGAAAAAGCTCAAATTCGAAAAACAAACACATATTCTTGTTCCCCTGCCTCCCCGAAGACCAAAAAACCATGACTTTTGCAGATGTGAAGTTTCCTTGCGGAGATAGCCCATGCTATATCTTGCATTTGTTAGGAAAAACTGCTTAGAGCATGAAAAGTGCCCATTGCAGAAAGAGCTCAAATTCGAAAAACAAACACGTATTCATGTTCCCCCGGCTCACTGAACACCAAAAAACCATGACTTTTGCAGATCTGAAGTTTCCTTTCGGAGATAGCCCATGTTATATCTTGCATTTGTTAGGAAAAACTGCTTAGAGCATGAAGAGTGCCCTTTGCAGAAAGAGCTCAAATTCGAAAAACAAACACGTATTCATGTTCCCCCCGGCTCACTAAACACCAAAAAACCATGAGTTTTGCAGATCTGAAGTTTCCTTGCGGAGATAGCCCATGATATATCTTGCATTTGTTAGGAAAAACTGCTTATAGTATGAAAAGTGCCCATTTCACAAAGAGCTCAAATTCAAAAAACAAACACATATTCATGTTCCCCTGCCTCCCCGAAGACCAAAAAACCATGACTTTTGCAGATCTGAAGTTTCCTTGCGGAGATAGCCCATGCTATATCTTGCATTTGTTAGGAAAAACTGCTTAGAGCATGAAAAGTGCCCATTGCAGAAAGAGCTCAAATTCGAAAAACAAACACGTATTCATGTTCCCTTGTCTCCCCGAAGACCAAAAAACCATGACTTTTGCAGATCTGAAGTTTCCTTGCGGAGATAGCCCATGCTATATCTTGCATTTGTTAGGAAAAACTGCTTATAGCATGAAAAGTGCCCATTGCAGATAGAGCTCAAATTCGCAAAACAAACACATATTCCTGTTCCCCTGCCTCCCCGAAGACCAAAAAACCATGACTTTTGCAGATCTGAAGTTTCCTTGCGGAGATAGCCCATGCTATATCTTGCATTTGTTAGGAAAAACTGCTTATAGTATGAAAAGTGCCCATTGCAGAAAAAGCTCAAATTCGAAAAACAAACACATATTCCTGTTCCCCTGCCTCCCCGAAGACCGAAAAACCATGACTTTTGCAGATGTGAAGTTTCCTTGCGGAGATAGCCCATGCTATATCTTGCATTTGTTAGGAAAAACTGCTTAGAGCATGAAAAGTGCCCATTGCAGAAAGAGCTCAAATTCGAAAAACAAACACGTATTCATGTTCCCCTGTCTCCCCGAAGACCAAAAAACCATGACTTTTGCAGATCTGAAGTTTCCTTGCGGAGATAGCCCATGCTATATCTTGCATTTGTTAGGAAAAACTGCTTATAGCATGAAAAGTGCCCATTGCAGATAGAGCTCAAATTCGCAAAACAAACACATATTCCTGTTCCCCTGCCTCCCCGAAGACCAAAAAACCATGACTTTTGCAGATCTGAAGTTTCCTTGCGGAGATAGCCCATGCTATATCTTGCATTTGTTAGGAAAAACTGCTTATAGTATGAAAAGTGCCCATTGCAGAAAAAGCTCAAATTCGAAAAACAAACACATATTCCTGTTCCCCTGCCTCCCCGAAGACCAAAAAACCATGACTTTTGCAGATGTGAAGTTTCCTTGCAGAGATAGCCCATGCTATATCTTGCATTTGTTAGGAAAAACTGCTTAGAGCATGAAAAGTGCCCATTGCAGAAAGAGCTCAAATTCGAAAAACAAACACGTATTCATGTTCCCCCGGCTCACTGAACACCAAAAAACCATGACTTTTGCAGATCTGAAGTTTCCTTTCGGAGATAGCCCATGTTATATCTTGCATTTGTTAGGAAAAACTGCTTAGAGCATGAAGAGTGCCCTTTGCAGAAAGAGCTCAAATTCGAAAAGCAAACACGTATTCATGTTCCCCCGGCTCACTGAACACCAAAAAACCATGAGTTTTGCAGATCTGAAGTTTCCTTGCGGAGATAGCCCATGATATATCTTGCATTTGTTAGGAAAAACTGCTTATAGTATGAAAAGTGCCCATTGCAGAAAAAGCTCAAATAAAAAAAACAAACACATATTCCTGTTCCCCTGCCTCCCCGAAGACCAAAAAACCATGACTTTTGCAGATGTGAAGTTTCCTTGCGGAGATAGCCCATGCTATATCTTGCATTTGTTAGGAAAAACTGCTTAGAGCATGAAAAGTGCCCATTGCAGAAAGAGCTCAAATTCGAAAAACAAACACGTATTCATGTTCCCTTGTCTCCCCGAAGACCAAAAAACCATGACTTTTGCAGATGTGAAGTTTCCTTGCGGAGATAGCCCATGCTATATCTTGCATTTGTTAGGAAAAACTGCTTAGAGCATGAAAAGTGCCCATTGCAGAAAGAGCTCAAATTCGAAAAACAAACACGTATTCATGTTCCCCCGGCTCACTGAACACCAAAAAACCATGACTTTTGCAGATCTGAAGTTTCCTTGCGGAGATAGCCCTGTTATATCTTGCATTTGTTAGGAAAAACTGCTTATAGTATGAAAAGTGCCCATTGCAGAAAGAGCTCAAATTCGAAAAACAGACACATATTCCTGTTCCCCTGCCTCCCCGAAGATCAAAAAACCATGACTTTTGCAGATCTGAAGTTTCCTTGCAGAGATAGCCCATGCTATATCTTGCATTTGTTAGGAAAAACTGCTTAGAGCATGAAAAGTGCCCATTGCAGAAAGAGCTCAAATTCGAAAAACAAACACGTATTCATGTTCCCCCGGCTCACTGAACACCAAAAAACCATGAGTTTTGCAGATCTGAAGTTTCCTTGTGGAGATAGCCCATGTTATATCTTGCATTTGTTAGGAAAAACTGCTTAGAGCATGAAAAGTGCCCAATGCAGATAGAGCTCAAATTCGCAAAACAAACACATATTCATGTTCCCCTGCCTCCCCGAAGACCAAAAAACCATGACTTTTGCAGATCTGAAGTTTCCTTGCGGAGATAGCCCATGCTATATCTTGCATTTATTAGGAAAAACTGCTTATAGTATGAAAAGTGCCCATTGCAGAAAAAGCTCAAATTCGAAAAACAAACACATATTCCTGTTCCCCTGCCTCCCCGAAGACCAAAAAACCATGACTTTTGCAGATCTGAAGTTTCCTTGCGGAGATAGCCCATGCTATATCTTGCATTTGTTAGGAAAAACTGCTTAGAGCATGAAAAGTGCCCATTGCAGAAAGAGCTCACATTCGAAAAACAAACACGTATTCATGTTCCCCTGCCTCCCCGAAGACCAAAAAACCATGACTTTTGCAGATGTGAAGTTTCCTTGCGGAGATAGCCCATGCTATATCTTGCATTTGTTAGGAAAAACTGCTTATACCATGAAAAGTGCCCATTGCAGATAGAGCTCAAATTCGCAAAACAAACACATATTCCTGTTCCCCTGCCTCCCCGAAGACCAAAAAACCATGACTTTTGCAGATCTGAAGTTTCCTTGCGGAGATAGCCCATGCTATATCTTGCATTTGTTAGGAAAAACTGCTTATAGCATGAAAAGTGCCCATTGCAGATAGAGCTCAAATTCACAAAACAAACACATATTCCTGTTCCCCTGCCTCCCCGAAGACCAAAAAACCATGACTTTTGCAGATCTGAAGTTTCCTTGCGGAGATAGCCCATGCTATATCTTGCATTTGTTAGGAAAAACTGCTTATAGTATGAAAAGTGCCCATTGCAGAAAAAGCTCAAATTCGAAAAACAAACACATATTCCTGTTCCCCTGCCTCCCCGAAGACCAAAAAACCATGACTTTTGCAGATGTGAAGTTTCCTTGCAGAGATAGCCCATGCTATATCTTGCATTTGTTAGGAAAAACTGCTTAGAGCATGAAAAGTGCGCATTGCAGAAAGAGCTCAAATTCGAAAAACAAACACGTATTCATGTTCCCCCGGCTCACTGAACACCAAAAAACCATGACTTTTGCAGATCTGAAGTTTCCTTGCGGAGATAGCCCATGTTATATCTTGCATTTGTTAGGAAAAACTGCTTAGAGCATGAAGAGTGCCCTTTGCAGAAAGAGCTCAAATTCGAAAAACAAACACGTATTCATGTTCCCCCGGCTCACTGAACACCAAAAAACCATGAGTTTTGCAGATCTGAAGTTTCCTTGCGGAGATAGCCCATGATATATCTTGCATTTGTTAGGAAAAACTGCTTATAGTATGAAAAGTGCCCATTGCAGAAAAAGCTCAAATTCGAAAAACAAACACATATTCCTGTTCCCCTGCCTCCCCGAAGACCAAAAAACCATGACTTTTGCAGATGTGAAGTTTCCTTGCGGAGATAGCCCATGCTATATCTTGCATTTGTTAGGAAAAACTGCTTAGAGCATGAAAAGTGCCCATTGCAGAAAGAGCTCAAATTCGAAAAACAAACACGTATTCATGTTCCCTTGTCTCCCCGAAGACCAAAAAACCATGACTTTTGCAGATGTGAAGTTTCCTTGCGGAGATAGCCCATGCTATATCTTGCATTTGTTAGGAAAAACTGCTTAGAGCATGAAAAGTGCCCATTGCAGAAAGAGCTCAAATTCGAAAAACAAACACGTATTCATGTTCCCCTGTCTCCCCAAAGACCAAAAAACCATGACTTTTGCAGATCTGAAGTTTCCTTGCGGAGATAGCCCATGCTATATCTTGCATTTGTTAGGAAAAACTGCTTATAGCATGAAAAGTGCCCATTGCAGATAGAGCTCAAATTCGCAAAACAAACACATATTCCTGTTCCCCTGCCTCCCCGAAGACCAAAAAACCATGACTTTTGCAGATCTGAAGTTTCCTTGCGGAGATAGCCCATGCTATATCTTGCATTTGTTAGGAAAAACTGCTTATAGTATGAAAAGTGCCCATTGCAGAAAAAGCTCAAATTCGAAAAACAAACACATATTCCTGTTCCCCTGCCTCCCCGAAGATCAAAAAACCATGACTTTTGCAGATCTGAAGTTTCCTTGCAGAGATAGCCCATGCTATGTCTTGCATTTGTTAGGAAAAACTGCTTAGAGCATGAAAAGTGCCCATTGCAGAAAGAGCTCAAATTCGAAAAACAAACACGTATTCATGTTCCCCCGGCTCACTGAACACCAAAAAACCATGAGTTTTGCAGATCTGAAGTTTCCTTTCGGAGATAGCCCATGATATATCTTGCATTTGTTAGGAAAAACTGCTTATAGCATGAAAAGTGCCCATTGCAGATAGAGCTCAAATTCGCAAAACAAACACATATTCCTGTTCCCCTGCCAACCCGAAGACCAAAAAACCATGACTTTTGCAGATGTGAAGTTTCCTTGCGGAGATAGCCCATGCTATATCTTGCATTTGTTAGGAAAAACTGCTTAGAGCATGAAAAGTGCCCATTGCAGAAAGAGCTCAAATTCGAAAAACAAACACGTATTCATGTTCCCCCGGCTCACTGAACACCAAAAAACCATGACTTTTGCAGATCTGAAGTTTCCTTGCGGAGATAGCCCTGTTATATCTTGCATTTGTTAGGAAAAACTGCTTATAGTATGAAAAGTGCCCATTGCAGAAAGAGCTCAAATTCGAAAAACAGACACATATTCCTGTTCCCCTGCCTCCCCGAAGATCAAAAAACCATGACTTTTGCAGATCTGAAGTTTCCTTGCGGAGATAGCCCATGCTATATCTTGCATTTGTTAGGAAAAACTGCTTATAGCATGAAAAGTGCCCATTGCAGATAGAGCTCAAATTCGCAAAACAAACACATATTCCTGTTCCCCTGCCTCCCCGAAGACCAAAAAACCATGACTTTTGCAGATCTGAAGTTTCCTTGCGGAGATAGCCCATGCTATATCTTGCATTTGTTAGGAAAAACTGCTTATAGTATGAAAAGTGCCCATTGCAGAAAAAGCTCAAATTCGAAAAACAAACACATATTCCTGTTCCCCTGCCTCCCCGAAGATCAAAAAACCATGACTTTTGCAGATCTGAAGTTTCCTTGCAGAGATAGCCCATGCTATGTCTTGCATTTGTTAGGAAAAACTGCTTAGAGCATGAAAAGTGCCCATTGCAGAAAGAGCTCAAATTCGAAAAACAAACACGTATTCATGTTCCCCCGGCTCACTGAACACCAAAAAACCATGAGTTTTGCAGATCTGAAGTTTCCTTTCGGAGATAGCCCATGATATATCTTGCATTTGTTAGGAAAAACTGCTTATAGCATGAAAAGTGCCCATTGCAGATAGAGCTCAAATTCGCAAAACAAACACATATTCCTGTTCCCCTGCCAACCCGAAGACCAAAAAACCATGACTTTTGCAGATGTGAAGTTTCCTTGCGGAGATAGCCCATGCTATATCTTGCATTTGTTAGGAAAAACTGCTTAGAGCATGAAAAGTGCCCATTGCAGAAAGAGCTCAAATTCGAAAAACAAACACGTATTCATGTTCCCCCGGCTCACTGAACACCAAAAAACCATGACTTTTGCAGATCTGAAGTTTCCTTGCGGAGATAGCCCTGTTATATCTTGCATTTGTTAGGAAAAACTGCTTATAGTATGAAAAGTGCCCATTGCAGAAAGAGCTCAAATTCGAAAAACAGACACATATTCCTGTTCCCCTGCCTCCCCGAAGATCAAAAAACCATGACTTTTGCAGATCTGAAGTTTCCTTGCAGAGATAGCCCATGCTATATCTTGCATTTGTTAGGAAAAACTGCTTAGAGCATGAAAAGTGCCCATTGCAGAAAGAGCTCAAATTCGAAAAACAAACATGTATTCATGTTCCCCCGGCTCACTGAACACCAAAAAACCATGAGTTTTGCAGATCTGAAGTTTCCTTGTGGAGATAGCCCATGTTATATCTTGCATTTGTTAGGAAAAACTGCTTAGAGCGTGAAAAGTGCCCAATGCAGATAGAGCTCAAATTCGCAAAACAAACACGTATTCATGTTCCCCTGCCTCCCCGAAGACCAAAAAACCATGACTTTTGCAGATCTGAAGTTTCTTTGCGGAGATAGCCCATGCTATATCTTGCATTTGTTAGGAAAAACTGCTTATAGTATGAAAAGTGCCCATTGCAGAAAAAGCTCAAATTCGAAAAACAAACACATATTCCTGTTCCCCTGCCTCCCCGAAGACCAAAAAACCATGACTTTTGCAGATGTGAACTTTCCTTGCAGAGATAGCCCATGCTATATCTTGCATTTGTTATGAAAAACTGCTTAGAGCATGAAAAGTGCCCATTGCAGAAAGAGCTCAAATTCGAAAAACAAACACGTATTCATGTTCCCCCGGCTCACTGAACACCAAAAAACCATGACTTTTGCAGATCTGAAGTTTCCTTGCGGAGATAGCCCATGTTATATCTTGCATTTGTTAGGAAAAACTGCTTAGAGCATGAAGAGTGCCCTTTGCAGAAAGAGCTCAAATTCGAAAAACAAACACGTATTCATGTTCCCCCGGCTCACTGAACACCAAAAAACCATGAGTTTTGCAGATCTGAAGTTTCCTTGCGGAGATAGCCCATGATATATCTTGCATTTGTTAGGAAAAACTGCTTATAGTATGAAAAGTGCCCATTGCAGAAAAAGCTCAAATTCGAAAAACAAACACATATTCCTGTTCCCCTGCCTCCCCGAAGACCAAAAAACCATGACTTTTGCAGATGTGAAGTTTCCTTGCGGAGATAGCCCATGCTATATCTTGCATTTGTTAGGAAAAACTGCTTAGAGCATGAAAAGTGCCCATTGCAGAAAGAGCTCAAATTCGAAAAACAAACACGTATTCATGTTCCCTTGTCTCCCCGAAGACCAAAAAACCATGACTTTTGCAGATGTGAAGTTTCCTTGCGGAGATAGCCCATGCTATATCTTGCATTTGTTAGGAAAAACTGCTTAGAGCATGAAAAGTGCCCATTGCAGAAAGAGCTCAAATTCGAAAAACAAACACGTATTCATGTTCCCCTGTCTCCCCGAAGACCAAAAAACCATGACTTTTGCAGATCTGAAGTTTCCTTGCGGAGATAGCCCATGCTATATCTTGCATTTGTTAGGAAAAACTGCTTATAGCATGAAAAGTGCCCATTGCAGATAGAGCTCAAATTCGCAAAACAAACACATATTCCTGTTCCCCTGCCTCCCCGAAGACCAAAAAACCATGACTTTTGCAGACCTGAAGTTTCCTTGCGGAGATAGCCCATGCTATATCTTGCATTTGTTAGGAAAAACTGCTTATAGTATGAAAAGTGCCCATTGCAGAAAAAGCTCAAATTCGAAAAACAAACACATATTCCTGTTCCCCTGCCTCCCCGAAGATCAAAAAACCATGACTTTTGCAGATCTGAAGTTTCCTTGCAGAGATAGCCCATGCTATGTCTTGCATTTGTTAGGAAAAACTGCTTAGAGCATGAAAAGTGCCCATTGCAGAAAGAGCTCAAATTCGAAAAACAAACACGTATTCATGTTCCCCCGGCTCACTGAACACCAAAAAACCATGAGTTTTGCAGATCTGAAGTTTCCTTTCGGAGATAGCCCATGATATATCTTGCATTTGTTAGGAAAAACTGCTTATAGCATGAAAAGTGCCCATTGCAGATAGAGCTCAAATTCGCAAAACAAACACATATTCCTGTTCCCCTGCCAACCCGAAGACCAAAAAACCATGACTTTTGCAGATGTGAAGTTTCCTTGCGGAGATAGCCCATGCTATATCTTGCATTTGTTAGGAAAAACTGCTTAGAGCATGAAAAGTGCCCATTGCAGAAAGAGCTCAAATTCGAAAAACAAACACGTATTCATGTTCCCCCGGCTCACTGAACACCAAAAAACCATGACTTTTGCAGATCTGAAGTTTCCTTGCGGAGATAGCCCTGTTATATCTTGCATTTGTTAGGAAAAACTGCTTATAGTATGAAAAGTGCCCATTGCAGAAAGAGCTCAAATTCGAAAAACAGACACATATTCCTGTTCCCCTGCCTCCCCGAAGATCAAAAAACCATGACTTTTGCAGATCTGAAGTTTCCTTGCAGAGATAGCCCATGCTATATCTTGCATTTGTTAGGAAAAACTGCTTAGAGCATGAAAAGTGCCCATTGCAGAAAGAGCTCAAATTCGAAAAACAAACACGTATTCATGTTCCCCCGGCTCACTGAACACCAAAAAACCATGAGTTTTGCAGATCTGAAGTTTCCTTGTGGAGATAGCCCATGTTATATCTTGCATTTGTTAGGAAAAACTGCTTAGAGCGTGAAAAGTGCCCAATGCAGATAGAGCTCAAATTCGCAAAACAAACACATATTCCTGTTCCCCTGCCTCCCCGAAGACCAAAAAACCATGACTTTTGCAGATCTGAAGTTTCCTTGCGGAGATAGCCCATGCTATATCTTGCATTTGTTAGGAAAAACTGCTTATAGTATGAAAAGTGCCCATTGCAGAAAAAGCTCAAATTCGAAAAACAAACACATATTCCTGTTGCCCTGCCTCCCCGAAGACCAAAAAACCATGACTTTTGCAGATGTGAAGTTTCCTTGCGGAGATAGCCCATGCTATATCTTGCATTTGTTAGGAAAAACTGCTTAGAGCATGAAAAGTGCCCATTGCAGAAAGAGCTCACATTCGAAAAACAAACACGTATTCATGTTCCCCTGCCTCCCCGAAGACCAAAAAACCATGACTTTTGCAGATGTGAAGTTTCCTTGCGGAGATAGCCCATGCTATATCTTGCATTTGTTAGGAAAAACTGCTTATAGCATGAAAAGTGCCCATTGCAGATAGAGCTCAAATTCGCAAAACAAACACATATTCCTGTTCCCCTGCCTCCCCGAAGACCAAAAAACCATGACTTTTGCAGATCTGAAGTTTCCTTGCGGAGATAGCCCATGCTATATCTTGCATTTGTTAGGAAAAACTGCTTAGAGCATGAAAAGTGCCCATTGCAGATAGAGCTCAAATTCGCAAAACAAACACATATTCCTGTTCCCCTGCCTCCCCGAAGACCAAAAAACCATGACTTTTGCAGATCTGAAGTTTCCTTGCGGAGATAGCCCATGCTATATCTTGCATTTGTTAGGAAAAACTGCTTATAGTATGAAAAGTGCCCATTGCAGAAAAAGCTCAAATTCGAAAAACAAACACATATTCCTGTTCCCCTGCCTCCCCGAAGACCGAAAAACCATGACTTTTGCAGATGTGAAGTTTCCTTGCGGAGATAGCCCATGCTATATCTTGCATTTGTTAGGAAAAACTGCTTAGAGCATGAAAAGTGCCCATTGCAGAAAGAGCTCAAATTCGAAAAACAAACACGTATTCATGTTCCCCTGTCTCCCCGAAGACCAAAAAACCATGACTTTTGCAGATCTGAAGTTTCCTTGCGGAGATAGCCCATGCTATATCTTGCATTTGTTAGGAAAAACTGCTTATAGCATGAAAAGTGCCCATTGCAGATAGAGCTCAAATTCGCAAAACAAACACATATTCCTGTTCCCTTGCCTCCCCGAAGACCAAAAAACCATGACTTTTGCAGATCTGAAGTTTCCTTGCGGAGATAGCCCATGCTATATCTTGCATTTGTTAGGAAAAACTGCTTATAGTATGAAAAGTGCCCATTGCAGAAAAAGCTCAAATTCGAAAAACAAACACATATTCCTGTTCCCCTGCCTCCCCGAAGACCAAAAAACCATGACTTTTGCAGATGTGAAGTTTCCTTGCGGAGATAGCCCATGCTATATCTTGCATTTGTTAGGAAAAACTGCTTAGAGCATGAAAAGTGCCCATTGCAGAAAGAGCTCAAATTCGAAAAACAAACACGTATTCATGTTCCCTTGTCTCCCCGAAGACCAAAAAACCATGACTTTTGCAGATGTGAAGTTTCCTTGCGGAGATAGCCCATGCTATATCTTGCATTTGTTAGGAAAAACTGCTTATAGCATGAAAAGTGCCCATTGCAGATAGAGCTCAAATTCGCAAAACAAACACATATTCCTGTTCCCCTGCCTCCCCGAAGACCAAAAAACCATGACTTTTGCAGATCTGAAGTTTCGTTGCGGAGATAGCCCATGCTATATCTTGCATTTGTTAGGAAAAACTGCTTATAGTATGAAAAGTGCCCATTGCAGAAAAAGCTCAAATTCGAAAAACAAACACATATTCCTGTTCCCCTGCCTCCCCGAAGACCAAAAAACCATGACTTTTGCAGATGTGAAGTTTCCTTGCAGAGATAGCCCATGCTATATCTTGCATTTGTTAGGAAAAACTGCTTAGAGCATGAAAAGTGCCCATTGCAGAAAGAGCTCAAATTCGAAAAACAAACACGTATTCATGTTCCCCCGGCTCACTGAACACCAAAAAACCATGACTTTTGCAGATCTGAAGTTTCCTTGCGGAGATAGCCCATGTTATATCTTGCATTTGTTAGGAAAAACTGCTTAGAGCATGAAGAGTGCCCTTTGCAGAAAGAGCTCAAATTCGAAAAACAAACACGTATTCATGTTCCCCCGGCTCACTGAACACCAAAAAACCATGAGTTTTGCAGATCTGAAGTTTCCTTGCGGAGATAGCCCATGATATATCTTGCATTTGTTAGGAAAAACTGCTTATAGTATGAAAAGTGCCCATTGCAGAAAAAGCTCAAATAAAAAAAACAAACACATATTCCTGTTCCCCTGCCTCCCCGAAGACCAAAAAACCATGACTTTTGCAGATGTGAAGTTTCCTTGCGGAGATAGCCCATGCTATATCTTGCATTTGTTAGGAAAAACTGCTTAGAGCATGAAAAGTGCCCATTGCAGAAAGAGCTCAAATTCGAAAAACAAACACGTATTCATGTTCCCTTGTCTCCCCGAAGACCAAAAAACCATGACTTTTGCAGATGTGAAGTTTCCTTGCGGAGATAGCCCATGCTATATCTTGCATTTGTTAGGAAAAACTGCTTAGAGCATGAAAAGTGCCCATTGCAGAAAGAGCTCAAATTCGAAAAACAAACACGTATTCATGTTCCCCTGTCTCCCCGAAGACCAAAAAACCATGACTTTTGCAGATCTGAAGTTTCCTTGCGGAGATAGCCCATGCTATATCTTGCATTTGTTAGGAAAAACTGCTTATAGCATGAAAAGTGCCCATTGCAGATAGAGCTCAAATTCGCAAAACAAACACATATTCCTGTTCCCCTGCCTCCCCGAAGACCAAAAAACCATGACTTTTGCAGATCTGAAGTTTCCTTGCGGAGATAGCCCATGCTATATCTTGCATTTGTAAGGAAAAACTGCTTAGAGCATGAAAAGTGCCCATTGCAGAAAGAGCTCACATTCGAAAAACAAACACGTATTCATGTTCCCCTGCCTCCCCAAAGACCAAAAAACCATGACTTTTGCAGATGTGAAGTTTCCTTGCGGAGATAGCCCATGCTATATCTTGCATTTGTTAGGAAAAACTGCTTATAGCATGAAAAGTGCCCATTGCAGATAGAGCTCAAATTCGCAAAACAAACACATATTCCTGTTCCCCTGCCTCCCCGAAGACCAAAAAACCATGACTTTTGCAGATCTGAAGTTTCCTTGCGGTGATAGCCCATGCTATATCTTGCATTTGTTAGGAAAAACTGCTTATAGCATGAAAAGTGCCCATTGCAGATAGAGCTCAAATTCACAAAACAAACACATATTCCTGTTCCCCTGCCTCCCCGAAGACCAAAAAACCATGACTTTTGCAGATGTGAAGTTTCCTTGCGGAGATAGCCCATGCTATATCTTGCATTTGTTAGGAAAAACTGCTTATAGTATGAAAAGTGCCCATTGCAGAAAAAGCTCAAATTCGAAAAACAAACACATATTCCTGTTCCCCTGCCTCCCCGAAGACCAAAAAACCATGACTTTTGCAGATGTGAAGTTTCCTTGCAGAGATAGCCCATGCTATATCTTGCATTTGTTAGGAAAAACTGCTTAGAGCATGAAAAGTGCCCATTGCAGAAAGAGCTCAAATTCGAAAAACAAACACGTATTCATGTTCCCCCGGCTCACTGAACACCAAAAAACCATGACTTTTGCAGATCTGAAGTTTCCTTGCGGAGATAGCCCATGTTATATCTTGCATTTGTTAGGAAAAACTGCTTAGAGCATGAAGAGTGCCCTTTGCAGAAAGAGCTCAAATTCGAAAAACAAACACGTATTCATGTTCCCCCAGCTCACTGAACACCAAAAAACCATGAGTTTTGCAGATCTGAAGTTTCCTTGCGGAGGAGATAGCCCATGATATATCTTGCATTTGTTAGGAAAAACTGCTTATAGTATGAAAAGTGCCCATTGCAGAAAAAGCTCAAATTCGAAAAACAAACACGTATTCCTGTTCCCCTGCCTCCCCGAAGACCAAAAAACCATGACTTTTGCAGATGTGAAGTTTCCTTGCGGAGATAGCCCATGCTATATCTTGCATTTGTTAGGAAAAACTGCTTATAGCATGAAAAGTGCCCATTGCAGATAGAGCTCAAATTCGCAAAACAAACACATATTCCTGTTCCCCTGCCTCCCCGAAGACCAAAAAACCATGACTTTTGCAGATCTGAAGTTTCCTTGCGGTGATAGCCCATGCTATATCTTGCATTTGTTAGGAAAAACTGCTTATAGCATGAAAAGTGCCCATTGCAGATAGAGCTCAAATTCACAAAACAAACACATATTCCTGTTCCCCTGCCTCCCCGAAGACCAAAAAACCATGACTTTTGCAGATCTGAAGTTTCCTTGCGGAGATAGCCCATGCTATATCTTGCATTTGTTAGGAAAAACTGCTTATAGTATGAAAAGTGCCCATTGCAGAAAAAGCTCAAATTCGAAAAACAAACACATATTCCTGTTCCCCTGCCTCCCCGAAGACCAAAAAACCATGACTTTTGCAGATGTGAAGTTTCCTTGCAGAGATAGCCCATGCTATATCTTGCATTTGTTAGGAAAAACTGCTTAGAGCATGAAAAGTGCCCATTGCAGAAAGAGCTCAAATTCGAAAAACAAACACGTATTCATGTTCCCCCGGCTCACTGAACACCAAAAAACCATGACTTTTGCAGATCTGAAGTTTCCTTGCGGAGATAGCCCATGTTATATCTTGCATTTGTTAGGAAAAACTGCTTAGAGCATGAAGAGTGCCCTTTGCAGAAAGAGCTCAAATTCGAAAAACAAACACGTATTCATGTTCCCCCAGCTCACTGAACACCAAAAAACCATGAGTTTTGCAGATCTGAAGTTTCCTTGCGGAGATAGCCCATGATATATCTTGCATTTGTTAGGAAAAACTGCTTATAGTATGAAAAGTGCCCATTGCAGAAAAAGCTCAAATTCGAAAAACAAACACGTATTCCTGTTCCCCTGCCTCCCCGAAGACCAAAAAACCATGACTTTTGCAGATGTGAAGTTTCCTTGCGGAGATAGCCCATGCTATATCTTGCATTTGTTAGGAAAAACTGCTTAGAGCATGAAAAGTGCCCATTGCAGAAAGAGCTCAAATTCGAAAAACAAACACGTATTCATGTTCCCTTGTCTCCCCGAAGACCAAAAAACCATGACTTTTGCAGATCTGAAGTTTCCTTGCGGAGATAGCCCATGCTATATCTTGCATTTGTTAGGAAAAACTGCTTAGAGCATGAAAAGTGCCCATTGCAGATAGAGCTCAAATTCGAAAAACAAACACATATTCCTGTTCCCCTGCCTCCCCGAAGACCAAAAAACCATGACTTTTGCAGATCTGAAGTTTCCTTGCGGAGATAGCCCATGCTATATCTTGCATTTGTTAGGAAAAACTGCTTATAGTATGAAAAGTGCCCATTGCAGAAAAAGCTCAAATTCGAAAAACAAACACATATTCCTGTTCCCCTGCCTCCCCGAAGACCAAAAAACCATGACTTTTGCAGATGTGAAGTTTCCTTGCAGAGATAGCCCATGCTATATCTTGCATTTGTTAGGAAAAACTGCTTAGAGCATGAAAAGTGCCCATTGCAGAAAGAGCTCAAATTCGAAAAACAAACACGTATTCATGTTCCCCCGGCTCACTGAACACCAAAAAACCATGACTTTTGCAGATCTGAAGTTTCCTTGCGGAGATAGCCCATGTTATATCTTGCATTTGTTAGGAAAAACTGCTTAGAGCATGAAGAGTGCCCTTTGCAGAAAGAGCTCAAATTCGAAAAACAAACACGTATTCATGTTCCCCCGGCTCACTGAACACCAAAAAACCATGAGTTTTGCAGATCTGAAGTTTCCTTGCGGAGATAGCCCATGATATATCTTGCATTTGTTAGGAAAAACTGCTTATAGTATGAAAAGTGCCCATTGCAGAAAAAGCTCAAATAAAAAAAACAAACACATATTCCTGTTCCCCTGCCTCCCCGAAGACCAAAAAACCATGACTTTTGCAGATGTGAAGTTTCCTTGCGGAGATAGCCCATGCTATATCTTGCATTTGTTAGGAAAAACTGCTTAGAGCATGAAAAGTGCCCATTGCAGAAAGAGCTCAAATTCGAAAAACAAACACGTATTCATGTTCCCTTGTCTCCCCGAAGACCAAAAAACCATGACTTTTGCAGATGTGAAGTTTCCTTGCGGAGATAGCCCATGCTATATCTTGCATTTGTTAGGAAAAACTGCTTAGAGCATGAAAAGTGCCCATTGCAGAAAGAGCTCAAATTCGAAAAACAAACACGTATTCATGTTCCCCTGTCTCCCCGAAGACCAAAAAACCATGACTTTTGCAGATCTGAAGTTTCCTTGCGGAGATAGCCCATGCTATATCTTGCATTTGTTAGGAAAAACTGCTTATAGCATGAAAAGTGCCCATTGCAGATAGAGCTCAAATTCGCAAAACAAACACATATTCCTGTTCCCCTGCCTCCCCGAAGACCAAAAAACCATGACTTTTGCAGATGTGAAGTTTCCTTGCGGAGATAGCCCATGCTATATCTTGCATTTGTTAGGAAAAACTGCTTACAGCATGAAAAGTGCCCATTGCAGAAAGAGCTCAAATTCGAAAAACAAACACGTATTCATGTTCCCCCGGCTCACTGAACACCAAAAAACCATGACTTTTGCAGATCTGAAGTTTCCTTGCGGAGATAGCCCTGTTATATCTTGCATTTGTTAGGAAAAATTGCTTATAGTATGAAAAGTGCCCATTGCAGAAAGAGCTCAAATTCGAAAAACAGACACATATTCCTGTTCCCCTGCCTCCCCGAAGATCAAAAAACCATGACTTTTGCAGATCTGAAGTTTCCTTGCAGAGATAGCCCATGCTATATCTTGCATTTGTTAGGAAAAACTGCTTAGAGCATGAAAAGTGCCCATTGCAGAAAGAGCTCAAATTCGAAAAACAAACACGTATTCATGTTCCCCCGGCTCACTGAACACCAAAAAACCATGAGTTTTGCAGATCTGAAGTTTCCTTGTGGAGATAGCCCATGTTATATCTTGCATTTGTTAGGAAAAACTGCTTAGAGCATGAAAAGTGCCCAATGCAGATAGAGCTCAAATTCGCAAAACAAACACATATTCATATTCCCCTGCCTCCCCGAAGACCAAAAAACCATGACTTTTGCAGATCTGAAGTTTCCTTGCGGAGATAGCCCATGCTATATCTTGCATTTGTTAGGAAAAACTGCTTATAGTATGAAAAGTGCCCATTGCAGAAAAAGCTCAAATTCGAAAAACAAACACATATTCCTGTTCCCCTGCCTCCCCGAAGACCAAAAAACCATGACTTTTGCAGATCTGAAGTTTCCTTGCGGAGATAGCCCATGCTATATCTTGCATTTGTTAGGAAAAACTGCTTAGAGCATGAAAAGTGCCCATTGCAGAAAGAGCTCACATTCGAAAAACAAACACGTATTCATGTTCCCCTGCCTCCCCGAAGACCAAAAAACCATGACTTTTGCAGATGTGAAGTTTCCTTGCGGAGATAGCCCATGCTATATCTTGCATTTGTTAGGAAAAACTGCTTATAGCATGAAAAGTGCCCATTGCAGATAGAGCTCAAATTCGCAAAACAAACACATATTCCTGTTCCCCTGCCTCCCCGAAGACCAAAAAACCATGACTTTTGCAGATCTGAAGTTTCCTTGCGGAGATAGCCCATGCTATATCTTGCATTTGTTAGGAAAAACTGCTTATAGCATGAAAAGTGCCCATTGCAGATAGAGCTCAAATTCACAAAACAAACACATATTCCTGTTCCCCTGCCTCCCCGAAGACCAAAAAACCATGACTTTTGCAGATCTGAAGTTTCCTTGCGGAGATAGCCCATGCTATATCTTGCATTTGTTAGGAAAAACTGCTTATAGTATGAAAAGTGCATATTGCAGAAAAAACTCAAATTCGAAAAACAAACACATATTCCTGTTCCCCTGCCTCCCCGAAGACCAAAAAACCATGACTTTTGCAGATGTGAAGTTTCCTTGCAGAGATAGCCCATGCTATATCTTGCATTTGTTAGGAAAAACTGCTTAGAGCATGAAGTGCCCATTGCAGAAAGAGCTCAAATTCGAAAAACAAACACGTATTCATGTTCCCCCGGCTCACTGAACACCAAAAAACCATGACTTTTGCAGATCTGAAGTTTCCTTGCGGAGATAGCCCATGTTATATCTTGCATTTGTTAGGAAAAACTGCTTAGAGCATGAAGAGTGCCCTTTGCAGAAAGAGCTCAAATTCGAAAAACAAACACGTATTCATGTTCCCCCGGCTCACTGAACACCAAAAAACCATGAGTTTTGCAGATCTGAAGTTTCCTTGCGGAGATAGCCCATGATATATCTTGCATTTGTTAGGAAAAACTGCTTATAGTATGAAAAGTGCCCATTGCAGAAAAAGCTCAAATTCGAAAAACAAACACATATTCCTGTTCCCCTGCCTCCCCGAAGACCGAAAAACCATGACTTTTGCAGATGTGAAGTTTCCTTGCGGAGATAGCCCATGCTATATCTTGCATTTGTTAGGAAAAACTGCTTAGAGCATGAAGTGCCCATTGCAGAAAGAGCTCAAATTCGAAAAACAAACACGTATTCATGTTCCCCCGGCTCACTGAACACCAAAAAACCATGACTTTTGCAGATCTGAAGTTTCCTTGCGGAGATAGCCCATGTTATATCTTGCATTTGTTAGGAAAAACTGCTTAGAGCATGAAGAGTGCCCTTTGCAGAAAGAGCTCAAATTCGAAAAACAAACACGTATTCATGTTCCCCCGGCTCACTGAACACCAAAAAACCATGAGTTTTGCAGATCTGAAGTTTCCTTGCGGAGATAGCCCATGATATATCTTGCATTTGTTAGGAAAAACTGCTTATAGTATGAAAAGTGCCCATTGCAGAAAAAGCTCAAATTCGAAAAACAAACACATATTCCTGTTCCCCTGCCTCCCCGAAGACCGAAAAACCATGACTTTTGCAGATGTGAAGTTTCCTTGCGGAGATAGCCCATGCTATATCTTGCATTTGTTAGGAAAAACTGCTTAGAGCATGAAAAGTGCCCATTGCAGAAAGAGCTCAAATTCGAAAAACAAACACGTATTCATGTTCCCTTGTCTCCCCGAAGACCAAAAAACCATGACTTTTGCAGATGTGAAGTTTCCTTGCGGAGATAGCCCATGCTATATCTTGCATTTGTTAGGAAAAACTGCTTAGAGCATGAAAAGTGCCCATTGCAGAAAGAGCTCAAATTCGAAAAACAAACACGTATTCATGTTCCCCTGTCTCCCCGAAGACCAAAAAACCATGACTTTTGCAGATCTGAAGTTTCCTTGCGGAGATAGCCCATGCTATATCTTGCATTTGTTAGGAAAAACTGCTTATAGCATGAAAAGTGCCCATTGCAGATAGAGCTCAAATTCGCAAAACAAACACATATTCCTGTTCCCCTGCCTCCCCGAAGACCAAAAAACCATGACTTTTGCAGATCTGAAGTTTCCTTGCGGAGATAGCCCATGCTATATCTTGCATTTGTTAGGAAAAACTGCTTAGAGCATGAAAAGTGCCCATTGCAGAAAGAGCTCAAATTCGAAAAACAAACACGTATTCATGTTCCCCCGGCTCACTGAACACCAAAAAACCATGACTTTTGCAGATCTGAAGTTTCCTTGCGGAGATAGCCCTGTTATATCTTGCATTTGTTAGGAAAAACTGCTTATAGTATGAAAAGTGCCCATTGCAGAAAGAGCTCAAATTCGAAAAACAGACACATATTCCTGTTCCCCTGCCTCCCCGAAGATCAAAAAACCATGACTTTTGCAGATCTGAAGTTTCCTTGCAGAGATAGCCCATGCTATATCTTGCATTTGTTAGGAAAAACTGCTTAGAGCATGAAAAGTGCCCATTGCAGAAAGAGCTCAAATTTGAAAAACAAACACGTATTCATGTTCCCCCGGCTCACTGAACACCAAAAAACCATGAGTTTTGCAGATCTGAAGTTTCCTTGTGGAGATAGCCCATGTTATATCTTGCATTTGTTAGGAAAAACTGCTTAGAGCATGAAAAGTGCCCAATGCAGATAGAGCTCAAATTCGCAAAACAAACACATATTCATGTTCCCCTGCCTCCCCGAAGACCAAAAAACCATGACTTTTGCAGATCTGAAGTTTCCTTGCGGAGATAGCCCTGTTATATCTTGCATTTGTTAGGAAAAACTGCTTATAGTATGAAAAGTGCCCATTGCAGAAAAAGCTCAAATTCGAAAAACAAACACATATTCCTGTTCCCCTGCCTCCCCGAAGACCAAAAAACCATGACTTTTGCAGATCTGAAGTTTCCTTGCGGAGATAGCCCATGCTATATCTTGCATTTGTTAGGAAAAACTGCTTAGAGCATGAAAAGTGCCCATTGCAGAAAGAGCTCACATTCGAAAAACAAACACGTATTCATGTTCCCCTGCCTCCCCGAAGACCAAAAAACCATGACTTTTGCAGATGTGAAGTTTCCTTGCGGAGATAGCCCATGCTATATCTTGCATTTGTTAGGAAAAACTGCTTATAGCATGAAAAGTGCCCATTGCAGATAGAGCTCAAATTCGCAAAACAAACACATATTCCTGTTCCCCTGCCTCCCCGAAGACCAAAAAACCATGACTTTTGCAGATCTGAAGTTTCCTTGCGGAGATAGCCCATGCTATATCTTGCATTTGTTAGGAAAAACTGCTTATAGCATGAAAAGTGCCCATTGCAGATAGAGCTCAAATTCACAAAACAAACACATATTCCTGTTCCCCTGCCTCCCCGAAGACCAAAAAACCATGACTTTTGCAGATCTGAAGTTTCCTTGCGGAGATAGCCCATGCTATATCTTGCATTTGTTAGGAAAAACTGCTTATAGTATGAAAAGTGCCCATTGCAGAAAAAGCTCAAATTCGAAAAACAAACACATATTCCTGTTCCCCTGCCTCCCCGAAGACCAAAAAACCATGACTTTTGCAGATGTGAAGTTTCCTTGCAGAGATAGCCCATGCTATATCTTGCATTTGTTAGGAAAAACTGCTTAGAGCATGAAAAGTGCCCATTGCAGAAAGAGCTCAAATTCGAAAAACAAACACGTATTAATGTTCCCCCGGCTCACTGAACACCAAAAAACCATGACTTTTGCAGATCTGAAGTTTCCTTGCGGAGATAGCCCATGTTATATCTTGCATTTGTTAGGAAAAACTGCTTAGAGCATGAAGAGTGCCCTTTGCAGAAAGAGCTCAAATTCGAAAAACAAACACGTATTCATGTTCCCCCAGCTCACTGAACACCAAAAAACCATGAGTTTTGCAGATCTGAAGTTTCCTTGCGGAGATAGCCCATGATATATCTTGCATTTGTTAGGAAAAACTGCTTTTGGTATGAAAAGTGCCCATTGCAGAAAAAGCTCAAATTCGAAAAACAAACACGTATTCCTGTTCCCCTGCCTCCCCGAAGACCAAAAAACCATGACTTTTGCAGATGTGAAGTTTCCTTGCGGAGATAGCCCATGCTATATCTTGCATTTGTTAGGAAAAACTGCTTAGAGCATGAAAAGTGCCCATTGCAGAAAGAGCTCAAATTCGAAAAACAAACACGTATTCATGTTCCCTTGTCTCCCCGAAGACCAAAAAACCATGACTTTTGCAGATCTGAAGTTTCCTTGCGGAGATAGCCCATGCTATATCTTGCATTTGTTAGGAAAAACTGCTTATAGCATGAAAAGTGCCCATTGCAGATAGAGCTCAAATTCGCAGAACAAACACATATTCCTGTTCCCCTGCCTCCCCGAAGACCAAAAAACCATGACTTTTGCAGATCTGAAGTTTCCTTGCGGAGATAGCCCATGCTATATCTTGCATTTGTTAGGAAAAACTGCTTATAGTATGAAAAGTGCCCATTGCAGAAAAAGCTCAAATTCGAAAAACAAACACATATTCCTGTTCCCCTGCCTCCCCGAAGACCAAAAAACCATGACTTTTGCAGATGTGAAGTTTCCTTGCAGAGATAGCCCATGCTATATCTTGCATTTGTTAGGAAAAACTGCTTAGAGCATGAAAAGTGCCCATTGCAGAAAGAGCTCAAATTCGAAAAACAAACACGTATTCATGTTCCCCCGGCTCACTGAACACCAAAAAACCATGACTTTTGCAGATCTGAAGTTTCCTTGCGGAGATAGCCCATGTTATATCTTGCATTTGTTAGGAAAAACTGCTTAGAGCATGAAGAGTGCCCTTTGCAGAAAGAGCTCAAATTCGAAAAACAAACACGTATTCATGTTCCCCCGGCTCACTGAACACCAAAAAACCATGAGTTTTGCAGATCTGAAGTTTCCTTGCGGAGATAGCCCATGATATATCTTGCATTTGTTAGGAAAAACTGCTTATAGTATGAAAAGTGCCCATTGCAGAAAAAGCTCAAATAAAAAAAACAAACACATATTCCTGTTCCCCTGCCTCCCCGAAGACCAAAAAACCATGACTTTTGCAGATGTGAAGTTTCCTTGCGGAGATAGCCCATGCTATATCTTGCATTTGTTAGGAAAAACTGCTTAGAGCATGAAAAGTGCCCATTGCAGAAAGAGCTCAAATTCGAAAAACAAACACGTATTCATGTTCCCTTGTCTCCCCGAAGACCAAAAAACCATGACTTTTGCAGATCTGAAGTTTCCTTGCGGAGATAGCCCATGCTATATCTTGCATTTGTTAGGAAAAACTGCTTATAGCATGAAAAGTGCCCATTGCAGATAGAGCTCAAATTCGCAGAACAAACACATATTCCTGTTCCCCTGCCTCCCCGAAGACCAAAAAACCATGACTTTTGCAGATCTGAAGTTTCCTTGCGGAGATAGCCCATGCTATATCTTGCATTTGTTAGGAAAAACTGCTTATAGTATGAAAAGTGCCCATTGCAGAAAAAGCTCAAATTCGAAAAACAAACACATATTCCTGTTCCCCTGCCTCCCCGAAGACCAAAAAACCATGACTTTTGCAGATGTGAAGTTTCCTTGCAGAGATAGCCCATGCTATATCTTGCATTTGTTAGGAAAAACTGCTTAGAGCATGAAAAGTGCCCATTGCAGAAAGAGCTCAAATTCGAAAAACAAACACGTATTCATGTTCCCCCGGCTCACTGAACACCAAAAAACCATGACTTTTGCAGATCTGAAGTTTCCTTGCGGAGATAGCCCATGTTATATCTTGCATTTGTTAGGAAAAACTGCTTAGAGCATGAAGAGTGCCCTTTGCAGAAAGAGCTCAAATTCGAAAAACAAACACGTATTCATGTTCCCCCGGCTCACTGAACACCAAAAAACCATGAGTTTTGCAGATCTGAAGTTTCCTTGCGGAGATAGCCCATGATATATCTTGCATTTGTTAGGAAAAACTGCTTATAGTATGAAAAGTGCCCATTGCAGAAAAAGCTCAAATAAAAAAAACAAACACATATTCCTGTTCCCCTGCCTCCCCGAAGACCAAAAAACCATGACTTTTGCAGATGTGAAGTTTCCTTGCGGAGATAGCCCATGCTATATCTTGCATTTGTTAGGAAAAACTGCTTAGAGCATGAAAAGTGCCCATTGCAGAAAGAGCTCAAATTCGAAAAACAAACACGTATTCATGTTCCCTTGTCTCCCCGAAGACCAAAAAACCATGACTTTTGCAGATGTGAAGTTTCCTTGCGGAGATAGCCCATGCTATATCTTGCATTTGTTAGGAAAAACTGCTTAGAGCATGAAAAGTGCCCATTGCAGAAAGAGCTCAAATTTGAAAAACAAACACGTATTCATGTTCCCCTGTCTCCCCGAAGACCAAAAAACCATGACTTTTGCAGATCTGAAGTTTCCTTGCGGAGATAGCCCATGCTATATCTTGCATTTGTTAGGAAAAACTGCTTATAGCATGAAAAGTGCCCATTGCAGATAGAGCTCAAATTCGCAAAACAAACACATATTCCTGTTCCCCTGCCTCCCCGAAGACCAAAAAACCATGACTTTTGCAGATGTGAAGTTTCCTTGCGGAGATAGCCCATGCTATATCTTGCATTTGTTAGGAAAAACTGCTTAGAGCATGAAAAGTGCCCATTGCAGAAAGAGCTCAAATTCGAAAAACAAACACGTATTCATGTTCCCCCGGCTCACTGAACACCAAAAAACCATGACTTTTGCAGATCTGAAGTTTCCTTGCGGAGATAGCCCTGTTATATCTTGCATTTGTTAGGAAAAACTGCTTATAGTATGAAAAGTGATCATTGCAGAAAGAGCTCAAATTCGAAAAACAGACACATATTCCTGTTCCCCTGCCTCCCCGAAGATCAAAAAACCATGACTTTTGCAGATCTGAAGTTTCCTTGCAGAGATAGCCCATGCTATATCTTGCATTTGTTAGGAAAAACTGCTTAGAGCATGAAAAGTGCCCATTGCAGAAAGAGCTCAAATTCGAAAAACAAACACGTATTCATGTTCCCCCGGCTCACTGAACACCAAAAAACCATGAGTTTTGCAGATCTGAAGTTTCCTTGTGGAGATAGCCCATGTTATATCTTGCATTTGTTAGGAAAAACTGCTTATAGCATGAAAAGTGCCCATTGCAGATAGAGCTCAAATTCGCAAAACAAACACATATTCCTGTTCCCCTGCCTCCCCGAAGACCAAAAAACCATGACTTTTGCAGATGTGAAGTTTCCTTGCGGAGATAGCCCATGCTATATCTTGCATTTGTTAGGAAAAACTGCTTAGAGCATGAAAAGTGCCCATTGCAGAAAGAGCTCAAATTCGAAAAACAAACACGTATTCATGTTCCCCCGGCTCACTGAACACCAAAAAACCATGACTTTTGCAGATCTGAAGTTTCCTTGCGGAGATAGCCCTGTTATATCTTGCATTTGTTAGGAAAAACTGCTTATAGTATGAAAAGTGCCCATTGCAGAAAGAGCTCAAATTCGAAAAACAGACACATATTCCTGTTCCCCTGCCTCCCCGAAGATCAAAAAACCATGACTTTTGCAGATCTGAAGTTTCCTTGCAGAGATAGCCCATGCTATATCTTGCATTTGTTAGGAAAAACTGCTTAGAGCATGAAAAGTGCCCATTGCAGAAAGAGCTCAAATTCGAAAAACAAACACGTATTCATGTTCCCCCGGCTCACTGAACACCAAAAAACCATGAGTTTTGCAGATCTGAAGTTTCCTTGTGGAGATAGCCCATGTTATATCTTGCATTTGTTAGGAAAAACTGCTTAGAGCATGAAAAGTGCCCAATGCAGATAGAGCTCAAATTCGCAAAACAAACACATATTCATGTTCCCCTGCCTCCCCGAAGGCCAAAAAACCATGACTTTTGCAGATCTGAAGTTTCCTTGCGGAGATAGCCCATGCTATATCTTGCATTTGTTAGGAAAAACTGCTTATAGTATGAAAAGTGCCCATTGCAGAAAAAGCTCAAATTCGAAAAACAAACACATATTCCTGTTCCCCTGCCTCCCCGAAGACCAAAAAACCATGACTTTTGCAGATCTGAAGTTTCCTTGCGGAGATAGCCCATGCTATATCTTGCATTTGTTAGGAAAAACTGCTTAGAGCATGAAAAGTGCCCATTGCAGAAAGAGCTCACATTCGAAAAACAAACACGTATTCATGTTCCCCTGCCTCCCCGAAGACCAAAAAACCATGACTTTTGCAGATGTGAAGTTTCCTTGCGGAGATAGCCCATGCTATATCTTGCATTTGTTAGGAAAAACTGCTTATAGCATGAAAAGTGCCCATTGCAGATAGAGCTCAAATTCGCAAAACAAACACATATTCCTGTTCCCCTGCCTCCCCGAAGACCAAAAAACCATGACTTTTGCAGATCTGAAGTTTCCTTGCGGAGATAGCCCATGCTATATCTTGCATTTGTTAGGAAAAACTGCTTATAGCATGAAAAGTGCCCATTGCAGATAGAGCTCAAATTCACAAAACAAACACATATTCCTGTTCCCCTGCCTCCCCGAAGACCAAAAAACCATGACTTTTGCAGATCTGAAGTTTCCTTGCGGAGATAGCCCATGCTATATCTTGCATTTGTTAGGAAAAACTGCTTATAGTATGAAAAGTGCCCATTGCAGAAAAAGCTCAAATTCGAAAAACAAACACATATTCCTGTTCCCCTGCCTCCCCGAAGACCAAAAAACCATGACTTTTGCAGATGTGAAGTTTCCTTGCAGAGATAGCCCATGCTATATCTTGCATTTGTTAGGAAAAACTGCTTAGAGCATGAAGTGCCCATTGCAGAAAGAGCTCAAATTCGAAAAACAAACACGTATTCATGTTCCCCCGGCTCACTGAACACCAAAAAACCATGACTTTTGCAGATCTGAAGTTTCCTTGCGGAGATAGCCCATGTTATATCTTGCATTTGTTAGGGAAAAACTGCTTAGAGCATGAAGAGTGCCCTTTGCAGAAAGAGCTCAAATTCGAAAAACAAACACGTATTCATGTTCCCCCGGCTCACTGAACACCAAAAAACCATGAGTTTTGCAGATCTGAAGTTTCCTTGCGGAGATAGCCCATGATATATCTTGCATTTGTTAGGAAAAACTGCTTATAGTATGAAAAGTGCCCATTGCAGAAAAAGCTCAAATTCGAAAAACAAACACATATTCCTGTTCCCCTGCCTCCCCGAAGACCGAAAAACCATGACTTTTGCAGATGTGAAGTTTCCTTGCGGAGATAGCCCATGCTATATCTTGCATTGGTTAGGAAAAACTGCTTAGAGCATGAAGTGCCCATTGCAGAAAGAGCTCAAATTCGAAAAACAAACACGTATTCATGTTCCCCCGGCTCACTGAACACCAAAAAACCATGACTTTTGCAGATCTGAAGTTTCCTTGCGGAGATAGCCCATGTTATATCTTGCATTTGTTAGGAAAAACTGCTTAGAGCATGAAGAGTGCCCTTTGCAGAAAGAGCTCAAATTCGAAAAACAAACACGTATTCATGTTCCCCCGGCTCACTGAACACCAAAAAACCATGAGTTTTGCAGATCTGAAGTTTCCTTGCGGAGATAGCCCATGATATATCTTGCATTTGTTAGGAAAAACTGCTTATAGTATGAAAAGTGCCCATTGCAGAAAAAGCTCAAATTCGAAAAACAAACACATATTCCTGTTCCCCTGCCTCCCCGAAGACCGAAAAACCATGACTTTTGCAGATGTGAAGTTTCCTTGCGGAGATAGCCCATGCTATATCTTGCATTTGTTAGGAAAAACTGCTTAGAGCATGAAAAGTGCCCATTGCAGAAAGAGCTCAAATTCGAAAAACAAACACGTATTCATGTTCCCTTGTCTCCCCGAAGACCAAAAAACCATGACTTTTGCAGATGTGAAGTTTCCTTGCGGAGATAGCCCATGCTATATCTTGCATTTGTTAGGAAAAACTGCTTAGAGCATGAAAAGTGCCCATTGCAGAAAGAGCTCAAATTCGAAAAACAAACACGTATTCATGTTCCCCTGTCTCCCCGAAGACCAAAAAACCATGACTTTTGCAGATCTGAAGTTTCCTTGCGGAGATAGCCCATGCTATATCTTGCATTTGTTAGGAAAAACTGCTTATAGCATGAAAAGTGCCCATTGCAGATAGAGCTCAAATTCGCAAAACAAACACATATTCCTGTTCCCCTGCCTCCCCGAAGACCAAAAAACCATGACTTTTGCAGATCTGAAGTTTCCTTGCGGAGATAGCCCATGCTATATCTTGCATTTGTTAGGAAAAACTGCTTATAGTATGAAAAGTGCCCATTGCAGAAAAAGCTCAAATTCGAAAAACAAACACATATTCCTGTTCCCCTGCCTCCCCGAAGATCAAAAAACCATGACTTTTGCAGATCTGAAGTTTCCTTGCAGAGATAGCCCATGCTATGTCTTGCATTTGTTAGGAAAAACTCCTTAGAGCATGAAAAGTGCCCATTGCAGAAAGAGCTCAAATTCGAAAAACAAACACGTATTCATGTTCCCCCGGCTCACTGAACACCAAAAAACCATGAGTTTTGCAGATCTGAAGTTTCCTTGCGGAGATAGCCCATGATATATCTTGCATTTGTTAGGAAAAACTGCTTATAGCATGAAAAGTGCCCATTTCACAAAGAGCTCAAATTCGCAAAACAAACACATATTCCTGTTCCCCTGCCTCCCCGAAGACCAAAAAACCATGACTTTTGCAGATGTGAAGTTTCCTTGCGGAGATAGCCCATGCTATATCTTGCATTTGTTAGGAAAAACTGCTTAGAGCATGAAAAGTGCCCATTGCAGAAAGAGCTCAAATTCGAAAAACAAACACGTATTCATGTTCCCCCGGCTCACTGAACACCAAAAAACCATGACTTTTGCAGATCTGAAGTTTCCTTGCGGAGATAGCCCTGTTATATCTTGCATTTGTTAGGAAAAACTGCTTATAGTATGAAAAGTGCCCATTGCAGAAAGAGCTCAAATTCGAAAAACAGACACATATTCCTGTTCCCCTGCCTCCCCGAAGATCAAAAAACCATGACTTTTGCAGATCTGAAGTTTCCTTGCAGAGATAGCCCATGCTATATCTTGCATTTGTTAGGAAAAACTGCTTAGAGCATGAAAAGTGCCCATTGCAGAAAGAGCTCAAATTCGAAAAACAAACACGTATTCATGTTCCCCCGGCTCACTGAACACCAAAAAACCATGAGTTTTGCAGATCTGAAGTTTCCATGTGGAGATAGCCCATGTTATATCTTGCATTTGTTAGGAAAAACTGCTTATAGTATGAAAAGTGCCCATTTCACAAAGAGCTCAAATTCAAAAAACAAACACATATTCATGTTCCCCTGCCTCCCCGAAGACCAAAAAACCATGACTTTTGCAGATCTGAAGTTTCCTTGCGGAGATAGCCCATGCTATATCTTGCATTTGTTAGGAAAAACTGCTTAGAGCATGAAAAGTGCCCATTGCAGAAAGAGCTCAAATTCGAAAAACAAACACGTATTCATGTTCCCTTGTCTCCCCGAAGACCAAAAAACCATGACTTTTGCAGATCTGAAGTTTCCTTGCGGAGATAGCCCATGCTATATCTTGCATTTGTTAGGAAAAACTGCTTATAGCATGAAAAGTGCCCATTGCAGATAGAGCTCAAATTCGCAAAACAAACACATATTCCTGTTCCCCTGCCTCCCCGAAGACCAAAAAACCATGACTTTTGCAGATGTGAAGTTTCCTTGCGGAGATAGCCCATGCTATATCTTGCATTTGTTAGGAAAAACTGCTTAGAGCATGAAAAGTGCCCATTGCAGAAAGAGCTCAAATTCGAAAAACAAACACGTATTCAATTTCCCCTGTCTCCCCGAAGACCAAAAAACCATGACTTTTGCAGATCTGAAGTTTCCTTGCGGAGATAGCCCATGCTATATCTTGCATTTGTTAGGAAAAACTGCTTAGAGCATGAAAAGTGCCCATTGCAGATAGAGCTCAAATTCGCAAAACAAACACATATTCCTGTTCCCCTGCCTCCCCGAAGACCAAAAAACCATGACTTTTGCAGATCTGAAGTTTCCTTGCGGAGATAGCGCATGCTATAACTTGCATTTGTTAGGAAAAACTGCTTATAGCATGAAAAGTGCCCATTTCACAAAGAGCTCAAATTCGAAAAACAAACACGTATTCATGTTCCCCTGCCACCCCGAAGACCAAAAAACCATGACTTTTGCAGATCTGAAGTTTCCTTGCGGAGATAGCCCATGCTATATCTTGCATTTGTTAGGAAAAACTGCTTAGAGCATGAAAAGTGCCCATTGCAGAAAGAGCTCAAATTCGAAAAACAAACATGTATTCATGTTCCCCCGGCTCACTGAACACCAAAAAACCATGAGTTTTGCAGATCTGAAGTTTCCATGTGGAGATAGCCCATGTTATATCTTGCATTTGTTAGGAAAAACTGCTTATAGTATGAAAAGTGCCCATTTCACAAAGAGCTCAAATTCAAAAAACAAACACATATTCATGTTCCCCTGCCTCCCCGAAGACCAAAAAACCATGACTTTTGCAGATCTGAAGTTTCCTTGCGGAGATAGCCCATGCTATATCTTGCATTTGTTAGGAAAAACTGCTTAGAGCATGAAAAGTGCCCATTGCAGAAAGAGCTCAAATTCGAAAAACAAACACGTATTCATGTTCCCTTGTCTCCCCGAAGACCAAAAAACCATGACTTTTGCAGATCTGAAGTTTCCTTGCGGAGATAGCCCATGCTATATCTTGCATTTGTTAGGAAAAACTGCTTATAGCATGAAAAGTGCCCATTGCAGATAGAGCTCAAATTCGCAAAACAAACACATATTCCTGTTCCCCTGCCTCCCCGAAGACCAAAAAACCATGACTTTTGCAGATGTGAAGTTTCCTTGCGGAGATAGCCCATGCTATATCTTGCATTTGTTAGGAAAAACTGCTTAGAGCATGAAAAGTGCCCATTGCAGAAAGAGCTCAAATTCGAAAAACAAACACGTATTCAATTTCCCCTGTCTCCCCGAAGACCAAAAAACCATGACTTTTGCAGATCTGAAGTTTCCTTGCGGAGATAGCCCATGCTATATCTTGCATTTGTTAGGAAAAACTGCTTAGAGCATGAAAAGTGCCCATTGCAGATAGAGCTCAAATTCGCAAAACAAACACATATTCCTGTTCCCCTGCCTCCCCGAAGACCAAAAAACCATGACTTTTGCAGATCTGAAGTTTCCTTGCGGAGATAGCGCATGCTATAACTTGCATTTGTTAGGAAAAACTGCTTATAGCATGAAAAGTGCCCATTTCACAAAGAGCTCAAATTCGAAAAACAAACACGTATTCATGTTCCCCTGCCACCCCGAAGACCAAAAAACCATGACTTTTGCAGATCTGAAGTTTCCTTGCGGAGATAGCCCATGCTATATCTTGCATTTGTTAGGAAAAACTGCTTAGAGCATGAAAAGTGCCCATTGCAGAAAGAGCTCAAATTCGAAAAACAAACACGTATTCATGTTCCCCCGGCTCACTGAACACCAAAAAACCATGACTTTTGCAGATCTGAAGTTTCCTTGCGGAGATAGCCCATGTTATATCTTGCATTTGTTAGGAAAAACTGCTTAGAGCATGAAAAGTGCCCATTGCAGAAAGAGCTCAAATTCGAAAAACAAAGACATATTCCTGTTCCCCTGCCTCCCCGAAGACCAAAAAACCATGACTTTTGCAGATCTGAAGTTTCCTTGCAGAGATAGCCCATGCTATATCTTGCATTTGTTAGGAAAAACTGCTTAGAGCATGAAAAGTGCCCATTGCAGAAAGAGCTCAAATTCGAAAAACAAACACGTATTCATGTTCCCCCGGCTCACTGAACACCAAAAAACCATGAGTTTTGCAGATCTGAAGTTTCCTTGTGGAGATAGCCCATGTTATATCTTGCATTTGTTAGGAAAAACTGCTTAGAGCATGAAAAGTGCCCAATGCAGATAGAGCTCAAATTCGCAAAACAAACACATATTCATGTTCCCCTGCCTCCCCGAAGACCAAAAAACAATGACTTTTGCAGATCTGAAGTTTCCTTGCGGAGATAGCCCATGCTATATCTTGCATTTGTTAGGAAAAACTGCTTAGAGCATGAAAAGTGCCCATTGCAGAAAGAGCTCACATTCGAAAAACAAACACGTATTCATGTTCCCCTGCCTCCCCGAAGACCAAAAAACCATGACTTTTGCAGATGTGAAGTTTCCTTGCGGAGATAGCCCATGCTATATCTTGCATTTGTTAGGAAAAACTGCTTATAGCATGAAAAGTGCCCATTGCAGATAGAGCTCAAATTCGCAAAACAAACACATATTCCTGTTCCCCTGCCTCCCCGAAGACCAAAAAACCATGACTTTTGCAGATCTGAAGTTTCCATGCGGAGATAGCCCATGCTATATCTTGCATTTGTTAGGAAAAACTGCTTATAGCATGAAAAGTGCCCATTGCAGATAGAGCTCAAATTCACAAAACAAACACATATTCCTGTTCCCCTGCCTCCCCGAAGACCAAAAAACCATGACTTTTGCAGATCTGAAGTTTCCTTGCGGAGATAGCCCATGCTATATCTTGCATTTGTTAGGAAAAACTGCTTATAGTATGAAAAGTGCCCATTGCAGAAAAAGCTCAAATTCGAAAAACAAACACATATTCCTGTTCCCCTGCCTCCCCGAAGACCAAAAAACCATGACTTTTGCAGATGTGAAGTTTCCTTGCAGAGATAGCCCATGCTATATCTTGCATTTGTTAGGAAAAACTGCTTAGAGCATGAAGTGCCCATTGCAGAAAGAGCTCAAATTCGAAAAACAAACACGTATTCATGTTCCCCCGGCTCACTGAACACCAAAAAACCATGACTTTTGCAGATCTGAAGTTTCCTTGTGGAGATAGCCCATGTTATATCTTGCATTTGTTAGGAAAAACTGCTTAGAGCATGAAGAGTGCCCTTTGCAGAAAGAGCTCAAATTCGAAAAACAAACACGTATTCATGTTCCCCCGGCTCACTGAACACCAAAAAACCATGAGTTTTGCAGATCTGAAGTTTCCTTGCGGAGATAGCCCATGATATATCTTGCATTTGTTAGGAAAAACTGCTTATAGTATGAAAAGTGCCCATTGCAGAAAAAGCTCAAATTCGAAAAACAAACACATATTCCTGTTCCCCTGCCTCCCCGAAGACCGAAAAACCATGACTTTTGCAGATGTGAAGTTTCCTTGCGGAGATAGCCCATGCTATATCTTGCATTGGTTAGGAAAAACTGCTTAGAGCATGAAGTGCCCATTGCAGAAAGAGCTCAAATTCGAAAAACAAACACGTATTCATGTTCCCCCGGCTCACTGAACACCAAAAAACCATGACTTTTGCAGATCTGAAGTTTCCTTGCGGAGATAGCCCATGTTATATCTTGCATTTGTTAGGAAAAACTGCTTAGAGCATGAAGAGTGCCCTTTGCAGAAAGAGCTCAAATTCGAAAAACAAACACGTATTCATGTTCCCCCGGCTCACTGAACACCAAAAAACCATGAGTTTTGCAGATCTGAAGTTTCCTTGCGGAGATAGCCCATGATATATCTTGCATTTGTTAGGAAAAACTGCTTATAGTATGAAAAGTGCCCATTGCAGAAAAAGCTCAAATTCGAAAAACAAACACATATTCCTGTTCCCCTGCCTCCCCGAAGACCGAAAAACCATGACTTTTGCAGATGTGAAGTTTCCTTGCGGAGATAGCCCATGCTATATCTTGCATTTGTTAGGAAAAACTGCTTAGAGCATGAAAAGTGCCCATTGCAGAAAGAGCTCAAATTCGAAAAACAAACACGTATTCATGTTCCCTTGTCTCCCCGAAGACCAAAAAACCATGACTTTTGCAGATGTGAAGTTTCCTTGCGGAGATAGCCCATGCTATATCTTGCATTTGTTAGGAAAAACTGCTTAGAGCATGAAAAGTGCCCATTGCAGAAAGAGCTCAAATTCGAAAAACAAACACGTATTCATGTTCCCCTGTCTCCCCGAAGACCAAAAAACCATGACTTTTGCAGATCTGAAGTTTCCTTGCGGAGATAGCCCATGCTATATCTTGCATTTGTTAGGAAAAACTGCTTATAGCATGAAAAGTGCCCATTGCAGATAGAGCTCAAATTCGCAAAACAAACACATATTCCTGTTCCCCTGCCTCCCCGAAGACCAAAAAACCATGACTTTTGCAGATCTGAAGTTTCCTTGCGGAGATAGCCCATGCTATATCTTGCATTTGTTAGGAAAAACTGCTTATAGTATGAAAAGTGCCCATTGCAGAAAAAGCTCAAATTCGAAAAACAAACACATATTCCTGTTCCCCTGCCTCCCCGAAGATCAAAAAACCATGACTTTTGCAGATCTGAAGTTTCCTTGCAGAGATAGCCCATGCTATGTCTTGCATTTGTTAGGAAAAACTCCTTAGAGCATGAAAAGTGCCCATTGCAGAAAGAGCTCAAATTCGAAAAACAAACACGTATTCATGTTCCCCCGGCTCACTGAACACCAAAAAACCATGAGTTTTGCAGATCTGAAGTTTCCTTGCGGAGATAGCCCATGATATATCTTGCATTTGTTAGGAAAAACTGCTTATAGCATGAAAAGTGCCCATTTCACAAAGAGCTCAAATTCGCAAAACAAACACATATTCCTGTTCCCCTGCCTCCCCGAAGACCAAAAAACCATGACTTTTGCAGATGTGAAGTTTCCTTGCGGAGATAGCCCATGCTATATCTTGCATTTGTTAGGAAAAACTGCTTAGAGCATGAAAAGTGCCCATTGCAGAAAGAGCTCAAATTCGAAAAACAAACACGTATTCATGTTCCCCCGGCTCACTGAACACCAAAAAACCATGACTTTTGCAGATCTGAAGTTTCCTTGCGGAGATAGCCCTGTTATATCTTGCATTTGTTAGGAAAAACTGCTTATAGTATGAAAAGTGCCCATTGCAGAAAGAGCTCAAATTCGAAAAACAGACACATATTCCTGTTCCCCTGCCTCCCCGAAGATCAAAAAACCATGACTTTTGAAGATCTGAAGTTTCCTTGCAGAGATAGCCCATGCTATATCTTGCATTTGTTAGGAAAAACTGCTTAGAGCATGAAAAGTGCCCATTGCAGAAAGAGCTCAAATTCGAAAAACAAACACGTATTCATGTTCCCCCGGCTCACTGAACACCAAAAAACCATGAGTTTTGCAGATCTGAAGTTTCCTTGTGGAGATAGCCCATGTTATATCTTGCATTTGTTAGGAAAAACTGCTTATAGTATGAAAAGTGCCCATTTCACAAAGAGCTCAAATTCAAAAAACAAACACATATTCATGTTCCCCTGCCTCCCCGAAGACCAAAAAACCATGACTTTTGCAGATCTGAAGTTTCCTTGCGGAGATAGCCCATGCTATATCTTGCATTTGTTAGGAAAAACTGCTTAGAGCATGAAAAGTGCCCATTGCAGAAAGAGCTCAAATTCGAAAAACAAACACGTATTCATGTTCCCTTGTCTCCCCGAAGACCAAAAAACCATGACTTTTGCAGATCTGAAGTTTCCTTGCGGAGATAGCCCATGCTATATCTTGCATTTGTTAGGAAAAACTGCTTATAGCATGAAAAGTGCCCATTGCAGATAGAGCTCAAATTCGCAAAACAAACACATATTCCTGTTCCCCTGCCTCCCCGAAGACCAAAAAACCATGACTTTTGCAGATCTGAAGTTTCCTTGCGGAGATAGCCCATGCTATATCTTGCATTTGTTAGGAAAAACTGCTTATAGCATGAAAAGTGCCCATTGCAGATAGAGCTCAAATTCGCAAAACAAACACATATTCCTGTTCCCCTGCCTCCCCGAAGACCAAAAAACCATGACTTTTGCAGATGTGAAGTTTCCTTGCGGAGATAGCCCATGCTATATCTTGCATTTGTTAGGAAAAACTGCTTATAGTATGAAAAGTGCCCATTGCAGAAAAAGCTCAAATTCGAAAAACAAACACATATTCCTGTTCCCCTGCCTCCCCGAAGACCAAAAAACCATGACTTTTGCAGATGTGAAGTTTCCTTGCGGAGATAGCCCATGCTATATCTTGCATTTGTTAGGAAAAACTGCTTAGAGCATGAAAAGTGCCCATTGCAGAAAGAGCTCAAATTCGAAAAACAAACACGTATTCATGTTCCCCTGTCTCCCCGAAGACCAAAAAACCATGACTTTTGCAGATCTGAAGTTTCCTTGCGGAGATAGCCCATGCTATATCTTGCATTTGTTAGGAAAAACTGCTTATAGCATGAAAAGTGCCCATTGCAGATAGAGCTCAAATTCGCAAAACAAACACATATTCCTGTTCCCCTGCCTCCCCGAAGACCAAAAAACCATGACTTTTGCAGATCTGAAGTTTCCTTGCGGAGATAGCGCATGCTATATCTTGCATTTGTTAGGAAAAACTGCTTATAGCATGAAAAGTGCCCATTTCACAAAGAGCTCAAATTCGAAAAACAAACACGTATTCATGTTCCCCTGCCACCCCGAAGACCAAAAAACCATGACTTTTGCAGATCTGAAGTTTCCTTGCGGAGATAGCCCATGCTATATCTTGCATTTGTTAGGAAAAACTGCTTAGAGCATGAAAAGTGCCCATTGCAGAAAGAGCTCAAATTCGAAAAACAAACACGTATTCATGTTCCCCCGGCTCACTGAACACCAAAAAACCATGACTTTTGCAGATCTGAAGTTTCCTTGCGGAGATAGCCCATGTTATATCTTGCATTTGTTAGGAAAAACTGCTTAGAGCATGAAAAGTGCCCATTGCAGAAAGAGCTCAAATTCGAAAAACAAAGACATATTCCTGTTCCCCTGCCTCCCCGAAGACCAAAAAACCATGACTTTTGCAGATGTGAAGTTTCCTTGCGGAGATAGCCCATGCTATATCTTGCATTTGTTAGGAAAAACTGCTTAGAGCATCAAAAGTGCCCATTGGAGAAAGAGCTCAAATTCGAAAAACAAACACGTATTCATGTTCCCCTGTCTCCCCGAAGACCAAAAAACCATGAGTTTTGCAGATCTGAAGTTTCCTTGCGGAGATAGCCCATGCTATATCTTGCATTTGTTAGGAAAAACTGCTTATAGCATGAAAAGTGCCCATTGCAGATAGAGCTCAAATTCGCAAAACAAACACATATTCCTGTTCCCCTGCCTCCCCGAAGACCAAAAAACCATGACTTTTGCAGATCTGAAGTTTCCTTGCGGAGATAGCCCATGCTATATCTTGCATTTGTTAGGAAAAACTGCTTATAGTATGAAAAGTGCCCATTGCAGAAAAAGCTCAAATTCGAAAAACAAACACATATTCCTTTTCCCCTGCCTCCCCGAAGACCAAAAAACCATGACTTTTGCAGATCTGAAGTTTCCTTGCGGAGATAGCCCATGCTATATCTTGCATTTGTTAGGAAAAACTGCTTATAGCATGAAAAGTGCCCATTGCAGATAGAGCTCAAATTCGCAAAACAAACACATATTCCTGTTCCCCTGCCTCCCCGAAGACCAAAAAACCATGACTTTTGCAGATCTGAAGTTTCCTTGCGGAGATAGCCCATGCTATATCTTGCATTTGTTAGGAAAAACTGCTTATAGTATGAAAAGTGCCCATTGCAGAAAAAGCTCAAATTCGAAAAACAAACACATATTCCTGTTCCCCTGCCTCCCCGAAGACCAAAAAACCATGACTTTTGCAGATCTGAAGTTTCCTTGCGGAGATAGCCCATGCTATATCTTGCATTTGTTAGGAAAAACTGCTTATAGTATGAAAAGTGCCCATTGCAGAAAAAGCTCAAATTCGAAAAACAAACACATATTCCTGTTCCCCTGCCTCCCCGAAGACCAAAAAACCATGACTTTTGCAGATGTGAAGTTTCCTTGCGGAGATAGCCCATGCTATATCTTGCATTTGTTAGGAAAAACTGCTTAGAGCATGAAAAGTGCCCATTGCAGGAAGAGCTCAAATTCGAAAAACAAACACGTATTCATGTTCCCCTGTCTCCCCGAAGACCAAAAAACCATGACTTTTGCAGATGTGAAGTTTCCTTGCGGAGATAGCCCATGCTATATCTTGCATTTGTTAGGAAAAACTGCTTAGAGCATGAAAAGTGCCCATTGCTGAAAGAGCTCAAATTCGCAAAACAAACACATATTCCTGTTCCCCTGCCTCCCCGAAGACCAAAAAACCATGACTTTTGCAGATCTGAAGTTTCCTTGCGGAGATAGCCCATGCTATATCTTGCATTTGTTAGGAAAAACTGCTTATAGCATGAAAAGTGCCCATTGCAGAAAAAGCTCAAATTCGAAAAACAAACACATATTCCTGTTCCCCTGCCTCCCCGAAGACCAAAAAACCATGACTTTTGCAGATGTGAAGTTTCCTTGCAGAGATAGCCCATGCTATATCTTGCATTTGTTAGGAAAAACTGCTTAGAGCATGAAAAGTGCCCATTGCTGAAAGAGCTCAAATTCGAAAAACAAACACGTATTCATGTTCCCCCGGCTCACTGAACACCAAAAAACCATGACTTTTGCAGATCTGAAGTTTCCTTGCGGAGATAGCCCATTTTATATCTTGCATTTGTTAGGAAAAACTGCTTATAGTATGAAAAGTGCCCATTGCAGAAAGAGCTCAAATTCGAAAAACAAACACATATTCCTGTTCCCCTGCCTCCCCGAAGATCAAAAAACCATGTCTTTTGCAGATCTGAAGTTTCCTTGCAGAGATAGCCCATGCTATATCTTGCATTTGTTAGGAAAAACTGCTTAGAGCATGAAAAGTGCCCATTGCAGAAAGAGCTCAAATTCGAAAAACAAACACGTATTCATGTTCCCCCGGCTCACTGAACACCAAAAAACCATGAGTTTTGCAGATCTGAAGTTTCCTTGCGGAGATAGCCCATGTTATATCTTGCATTTGTTAGGAAAAACTGCTTATAGTATGAAAAGTGCCCATTGCAGAAAGAGCTCAAATTCGAAAAACAGACACATATTCCTGTTCCCCTGCCTCCCCGAAGATCAAAAAACCATGACTTTTGCAGATCTGAAGTTTGCTTGCAGAGATAGCCCATGCTATGTCTTGCATTTGTTAGGAAAAACTGCTTAGAGCATGAAAAGTGCCCATTGCAGAAAGAGCTCAAATTCGAAAAACAAACACGTATTCATGTTCCCACGGCTCACTGAACACCAAAAAACCATGAGTTTTGCAGATCTGAAGTTTCCTTGCGGAGATAGCCCATGTTATATCTTGCATTTGTTAGGAAAAACTGCTTATAGTATGAAAAGTGCCCATTGCAGATAGAGCTCAAATTCGCAAAACAAACACATATTCATGTTCCCCTGTCTCCCCGAAGACCTAAAAACCATGACTTTTGCAGATCTGAAGTTTCCTTGCGGAGATAGCCCATGCTATATCTTGCATTTGTTAGGAAAAACTGCTTATAGCATGAAATGTGCCCATTGCAGAGCTCAAATTCGCAAAACAAACACATATTCCTGTTCCCCTGCCTCCCCGAAGACCAAAAAACCATGACTTTTGCAGATCTGAAGTTTCCTTGCGGAGATAGCCCATGCTATATCTTGCATTTGTTAGGAAAAACTGCTTATAGTATGAAAAGTGCCCATTGCAGAAAAAGCTCAAATTCGAAAAACAAACACATATTCCTGTTCCCCTGCCTCCCCGAAAACCAAAAAACCATGAGTTTTGCAGATCTGAAGTTTCCTTGCGGAGATAGCCCATGCTATATCTTGCATTTGTTAGGAAAAACTGCTTAGAGCATGAAAAGTGCCCATTGCAGAAAGAGCTCAAATTCGAAAAACAAACACGTATTCATGTTCCCTTTTCTCTCCGAAGACCAAAAAACCATGACTTTTGCAGATCTGAAGTTTCCTTGCGGAGATAGCCCATGCTATATCTTGCATTTGTTAGGAAAAACTGCTTATAGCATGAAAAGTGCCCATTGCAGATAGAGCTCAAATTCGCAAAACAAACACATATTCCTGTTCCCCTGCCTCCCCGAAGACCAAAAAACCATGACTTTTGCAGATCTGAAGTTTCCTTGCGGAGATAGCCCATGTTATATCTTGCATTTGTTAGGAAAAACTGCTTAGAGCATGAAAAGTGCCCTTTGCAGAAAGAGCTCAAATTCGAAAAACAAACACGTATTCATGTTCCCCCGGCTCACTGAACAACAAAAAACCATGAGTTTTGCAGATCTGAAGTTTCCTTGCGGAGATAGCCCATGATATATCTTGCATTTGTTAGGAAAAACTGCTTAGAGCATGAAAAGTGCCCATTTCACAAAGAGCTCAAATTCGAAAAACAAACACGTATTCATGTTCCCACGGCTCACTGAACACCAAAAAACCATGAGTTTTGCAGATCTGAAGTTTCCTTGCGGAGATAGCCCATGTTATATCTTGCATTTGTTAGGAAAAACTGCTTATAGTATGAAAAGTGCCCATTGCAGAAAGAGCTCAAATTCGAAAAACAGACACATATTCCTGTTCCCCTGCCTCCCCGAAGATCAAAAAACCATGAGTTTTGCAGATGTGAAGTTTCCTTGCGGAGATAGCCCATGCTATATCTTGCATTTGTTAGGAAAAACTGCTTAGAGCATGAAAAGTGCCCATTGCAGAAAGAGCTCAAATTCGAAAAACAAACACGTATTCATGTTCCCTTGTCTCCCCGAAGACCAAAAAACCATGACTTTTGCAGATCTGAAGTTTCCTTGCGGAGATAGCCCATGCTATATCTTGCATTTGTTAGGAAAAACTGCTTATAGCATGAAAAGTGCCCATTGCAGATAGAGCTCAAATTCGCAAAACAAACACATATTCCTGTTCCCCTGCCTCCCCGAAGACCAAAAAACCATGACTTTTGCAGATCTGAAGTTTCCTTGCGGAGATAGCCCATGCTATATCTTGCATTTGTTAGGAAAAACTGCTTATAGCATGAAAAGTGCCCATTGCAGATAGAGCTCAAATTCGCAAAACAAACACATATTCCTGTTCCCCTGCCTCCCCGAAGACCAAAAAACCATGACTTTTGCAGATCTGAAGTTTCCTTGCGGAGATAGCCCATGCTATATCTTGCATTTGTTAGGAAAAACTGCTTATAGTATGAAAAGTGCCCATTGCAGAAAAAGCTCAAATTCGAAAAAAAAACACATATTCCTGTTCCCCTGCCTCCCCGAAGACCAAAAAACCATGACTTTTGCAGATGTGAAGTTTCCTTGCGGAGATAGCCCATGCTATATCTTGCATTTGTTAGGAAAAACTGCTTAGAGCATGAAAAGTGCCCATTGCAGAAAGAGCTCAAATTCGAAAAACAAACACGTATTCATGTTCCCCCGGCTCACTGAACACCAAAAAACCATGAGTTTTGCAGATCTGAAGTTTCCTTGCGGAGATAGCCCATGATATATCTTGCATTTGTTAGGAAAAACTGCTTATAGTATGAAAAGTGCCCATTTCACAAAGAGCTCAAATTCAAAAAACAAACACATATTCATGTTCCCCTGCCTCCCCGAAGACCAAAAAACCATGACTTTTGCAGATCTGAAGTTTCCTTCCGGAGATAGCCCATGCTATACCTTGCATTTGTTAGGAAAAACTGCTTATAGCATGAAAAGTGCCCATTGCAGATAGAGCTCAAATTCGCAAAACAAACACATATTCCTGTTCCCCTGCCTCCCCGAAGACCAAAAAACCATGACTTTTGCAGATCTGAAGTTTCCTTGCGGAGATAGCCCATGCTATATCTTGCATTTGTTAGGAAAAACTGCTTATAGTATGAAAAGTGCCCATTGCAGAAAAAGCTCAAATTCGAAAAACAAAGACATATTCCTGTTCCCCTGCCTCCCCGAAGACCAAAAAACCATGACTTTTGCAGATGTGAAGTTTCCTTGCGGAGATAGCCCATGCTATATCTTGCATTTGTTAGGAAAAACTGCTTAGAGCATGAAAAGTGCCCATTGCAGAAAGAGCTCAAATTCGAAAAACAAACACGTATTCATGTTCCCCTGTCTCCCCGAAGACCAAAAAACCATGACTTTTGCAGATCTGAAGTTTCCTTGCGGAGATAGCCCATGCTATATCTTGCATTTGTTAGGAAAAACTGCTTAGAGCATGAAAAGTGCCCATTGCAGATAGAGCTCAAATTCGCAAAACAAACACATATTCCTGTTCCCCTGCCTCCCCGAAGACCAAAAAACCATGACTTTTGCAGATCTGAAGTTTCCTTGCGGAGATAGCCCATGCTATATCTTGCATTTGTTAGGAAAAACTGCTTAGAGCATGAAAAGTGCCCATTGCAGAAAGAGCTCAAATTCGAAAAACAAACACGTATTCATGTTCCCTTTTCTCTCCGAAGACCAAAAAACCATGACTTTTGCAGATCTGAAGTTTCCTTGCGGAGATAGCCCATGCTATATCTTGCATTTGTTAGGAAAAACTGCTTATAGCATGAAAAGTGCCCATTGCAGATAGAGCTCAAATTCGCAAAACAAACACATATTCCTGTTCCCCTGCCTCCCCGAAGACCAAAAAACCATGACTTTTGCAGATCTGAAGTTTCCTTGCGGAGATAGCCCATGTTATATCTTGCATTTGTTAGGAAAAACTGCTTAGAGCATGAAAAGTGCCCTTTGCAGAAAGAGCTCAAATTCGAAAAACAAACACGTATTCATGTTCCCCCGGCTCACTGAACAACAAAAAACCATGAGTTTTGCAGATCTGAAGTTTCCTTGCGGAGATAGCCCATGATATATCTTGCATTTGTTAGGAAAAACTGCTTAGAGCATGAAAAGTGCCCATTTCACAAAGAGCTCAAATTCAAAAAACAAACACATATTCATGTTCCCACGGCTCACTGAACACCAAAAAACCATGACTTTTGCAGATCTGAAGTTTCCTTGCGGAGATAGCCCATGCTATATCTTGCATTTGTTAGGAAAAACTGCTTATAGTATGAAAAGTGCCCATTGCAGATAGAGCTCAAATTCGCAAAACAAACACATATTCATGTTCCCCTGTCTCCCCGAAGACCAAAAAACCATGACTTTTGCAGATCTGAAGTTTCCTTGCGGAGATAGCCCATGCTATATCTTGCATTTGTTAGGAAAAACTGCTTATAGCATGAAATGTGCCCATTGCAGATAGAGCTCAAATTCGCAAAACAAACACATATTCCTGTTCCCCTGCCTCCCCGAAGACCAAAAAACCATGACTTTTGCAGATCTGAAGTTTCCTTGCGGAGATAGCCCATGTTATATCTTGCATTTGTTAGGAAAAACTGCTTATAGTATGAAAAGTGCCCATTGCAGAAAGAGCTCAAATTCGAAAAACAGACACATATTCCTGTTCCCCTGCCTCCCCGAAGATCAAAAAACCATGACTTTTGCAGATGTGAAGTTTCCTTGCGGAGATAGCCCATGCTATATCTTGCATTTGTTAGGAAAAACTGCTTAGAGCATGAAAAGTGCCCATTGCAGAAAGAGCTCAAATTCGAAAAACAAACACGTATTCATGTTCCCCCGGCTCACTGAACAACAAAAAACCATGAGTTTTGCAGATCTGAAGTTTCCTTGCGGAGATAGCCCATGATATATCTTGCATTTGTTAGGAAAAACTGCTTATAGTATGAAAAGTGCCCATTTCACAAAGAGCTCAAATTCAAAAAACAAACACATATTCATGTTCCCCTGCCTCCCCGAAGACCAAAAAACCATGACTTTTGCAGATCTGAAGTTTCCTTGCGGAGATAGCCCATGCTATATCTTGCATTTGTTAGGAAAAACTGCTTATAGCATGAAAAGTGCCCATTGCAGATAGAGCTCAAATTCGCAAAACAAACACATATTCCTGTTCCCCTGCCTCCCCGAAGACCAAAAAACCATGTCTTTTGCAGATCTGAAGTTTCCTTGCAGAGATAGCCCATGCTATATCTTGCATTTGTTAGGAAAAACTGCTTAGAGCATGAAAAGTGCCCATTGCAGAAAGAGCTCAAATTCGAAAAACAAACACGTATTCATGTTCCCACGGCTCACTGAACACCAAAAAACCATGAGTTTTGCAGATCTGAAGTTTCCTTGCGGAGATAGCCCATGTTATATCTTGCATTTGTTAGGAAAAACTGCTTATAGTATGAAAAGTGCCCATTGCAGAAAGAGCTCAAATTCGAAAAACAGACACATATTCCTGTTCCCCTGCCTCCCCGAAGATCAAAAAACCATGAGTTTTGCAGATGTGAAGTTTCCTTGCGGAGATAGCCCATGCTATATCTTGCATTTGTTAGGAAAAACTGCTTAGAGCATGAAAAGTGCCCATTGCAGAAAGAGCTCAAATTCGAAAAACAAACACGTATTCATGTTCCCTTGTCTCCCCGAAGACCAAAAAACCATGACTTTTGCAGATCTGAAGTTTCCTTGCGGAGATAGCCCATGCTATATCTTGCATTTGTTAGGAAAAACTGCTTATAGCATGAAAAGTGCCCATTGCAGATAGAGCTCAAATTCGCAAAACAAACACATATTCCTGTTCCCCTGCCTCCCCGAAGACCAAAAAACCATGACTTTTGCAGATCTGAAGTTTCCTTGCGGAGATAGCCCATGCTATATCTTGCATTTGTTAGGAAAAACTGCTTATAGTATGAAAAGTGCCCATTGCAGAAAAAGCTCAAATTCGAAAAACAAACACATATTCCTGTTCCCCTGCCTCCCCGAAGACCAAAAAACCATGACTTTTGCAGATCTGAAGTTTCCTTGCGGAGATAGCCCATGCTATATCTTGCATTTGTTAGGAAAAACTGCTTAGAGCATGAAAAGTGCCCATTGCAGAAAGAGCTCAAATTCGAAAAACAAACACGTATTCATGTTCCCCCGGCTCACTGAACACCAAAAAACCATGACTTTTGCAGATCTGAAGTTTCCTTGCGGAGATAGCCCATGTTATATCTTGCATTTGTTAGGAAAAACTGCTTAGAGCATGAAGAGTGCCCTTTGCAGAAAGAGCTCAAATTCGAAAAACAAACACGTATTCATGTTCCCCCGGCTCACTGAACACCAAAAAACCATGAGTTTTGCAGATCTGAAGTTTCCTTGCGGAGATAGCCCATGATATATCTTGCATTTGTTAGGAAAAACTGCTTATAGTATGAAAAGTGCCCATTTCACAAAGAGCTCAAATTCAAAAAACAAACACATATTCATGTTCCCCTGCCTCCCCGAAGACCAAAAAACCATGACTTTTGCAGATCTGAAGTTTCCTTCCGGAGATAGCCCATGCTATACCTTGCATTTGTTAGGAAAAACTGCTTATAGCATGAAAAGTGCCCATTGCAGATAGAGCTCAAATTCGCAAAACAAACACATATTCCTGTTCCCCTGCCTCCCCGAAGACCAAAAAACCATGACTTTTGCAGATCTGAAGTTTCCTTGCGGAGATAGCCCATGCTATATCTTGCATTTGTTAGGAAAAACTGCTTATAGTATGAAAAGTGCCCATTGCAGAAAAAGCTCAAATTCGAAAAACAAAGACATATTCCTGTTCCCCTGCCTCCCCGAAGACCAAAAAACCATGACTTTTGCAGATGTGAAGTTTCCTTGCGGAGATAGCCCATGCTATATCTTGCATTTGTTAGGAAAAACTGCTTAGAGCATGAAAAGTGCCCATTGCAGAAAGAGCTCAAATTCGAAAAACAAACACATATTCATGTTCCCCTGTCTCCCCGAAGACCAAAAAACCATGACTTTTGCAGATCTGAAGTTTCCTTGCGGAGATAGCCCATGCTATATCTTGCATTTGTTAGGAAAAACTGCTTATAGCATGAAATGTGCCCATTGCAGATAGAGCTCAAATTCGCAAAACAAACACATATTCCTGTTCCCCTGCCTCCCCGAAGACCAAAAAACCATGAGTTTTGCAGATCTGAAGTTTCCTTGCGGAGATAGCCCATGTTATATCTTGCATTTGTTAGGAAAAACTGCTTATAGTATGAAAAGTGCCCATTGCAGAAAGAGCTCAAATTCGAAAAACAGACACATATTCCTGTTCCCCTGCCTCCCCGAAGATCAAAAAACCATGAGTTTTGCAGATGTGAAGTTTCCTTGCGGAGATAGCCCATGCTATATCTTGCATTTGTTAGGAAAAACTGCTTAGAGCATGAAAAGTGCCCATTGCAGAAAGAGCTCAAATTCGAAAAACAAACACGTATTCATGTTCCCATGTCTCCCCGAAGACCAAAAAACCATGACTTTTGCAGATCTGAAGTTTCCTTGCGGAGATAGCCCATGCTATATCTTGCATTTGTTAGGAAAAACTGCTTATAGCATGAAAAGTGCCCATTGCAGATAGAGCTCAAATTCGCAAAACAAACACATATTCCTGTTCCCCTGCCTCCCCGAAGACCAAAAAACCATGACTTTTGCAGATCTGAAGTTTCCTTGCGGAGATAGCCCATGCTATATCTTGCATTTGTTAGGAAAAACTGCTTATAGTATGAAAAGTGCCCATTGCAGAAAAAGCTCAAATTCGAAAAACAAACACATATTCCTGTTCCCCTGCCTCCCCGAAGACCAAAAAACCATGACTTTTGCAGATCTGAAGTTTCCTTGCGGAGATAGCCCATGCTATATCTTGCATTTGTTAGGAAAAACTGCTTAGAGCATGAAAAGTGCCCATTGCAGAAAGAGCTCAAATTCGAAAAACAAACACGTATTCATGTTCCCCCGGCTCACTGAACACCAAAAAACCATGACTTTTGCAGATCTGAAGTTTCCTTGCGGAGATAGCCCATGTTATATCTTGCATTTGTTAGGAAAAACTGCTTAGAGCATGAAGAGTGCCCTTTGCAGAAAGAGCTCAAATTCGAAAAACAAACACGTATTCATGTTCCCCCGGCTCACTGAACACCAAAAAACCATGAGTTTTGCAGATCTGAAGTTTCCTTGTGGAGATAGCCCATGATATATCTTGCATTTGTTAGGAAAAACTGCTTATAGTATGAAAAGTGCCCATTTCACAAAGAGCTCAAATTCGCAAAACAAACACATATTCCTGTTCCCCTGCCTCCCCGAAGACCAAAAAACCATGACTTTTGCAGATCTGAAGTTTCCTTGCGGAGATAGCCCATGCTATATCTTGCATTTGTTAGGAAAAACTGCTTATAGTATGAAAAGTGCCCATTGCAGAAAAAGCTCAAATTCGAAAAACAAAGACATATTCCTGTTCCCCTGCCTCCCCGAAGACCAAAAAACCATGACTTTTGCAGATGTGAAGTTTCCTTGCGGAGATAGCCCATGCTATATCTTGCATTTGTTAGGAAAAACTGCTTAGAGCATGAAAAGTGCCCATTGCAGAAAGAGCTCAAATTCGAAAAACAAACACGTATTCATGTTCCCCTGTCTCCCCGAAGACCAAAAAACCATGACTTTTGCAGATCTGAAGTTTCCTTGCGGAGATAGCCCATGCTATATCTTGCATTTGTTAGGAAAAACTGCTTATAGCATGAAAAGTGCCCATTGCAGATAGAGCTCAAATTCGCAAAACAAACACATATTCCTGTTCCCCTGCCTCCCCGAACACCAAAAAACCATGACTTTTGCAGATCTGAAGTTTCCTTGCGGAGATAGCCCATGCTATATCTTGCATTTGTTAGGAAAAACTGCTTATAGTATGAAAAGTGCCCATTGCAGAAAAAGCTCAAATTCGAAAAACAAACACATATTCCTGTTCCCCTGCCTCCCCGAAGACCAAAAAACCATGTCTTTTGCAGATGTGAAGTTTCCTTGCGGAGATAGCCCATGCTATATCTTGCATTTGTTAGGAAAAACTGCTTAGAGCATGAAGAGTGCCCTTTGCAGAAAGAGCTCAAATTCGAAAAACAAACACGTATTCATGTTCCCCCGGCTCACTGAACACCAAAAAACCATGAGTTTTGCAGATCTGAAGTTTCCTTGCGGAGATAGCCCATGATATATCTTGCATTTGTTAGGAAAAACTGCTTATAGTATGAAAAGTGCCCATTTCACAAAGAGCTCAAATTCAAAAAACAAACACATATTCATGTTCCCCTGCCTCCCCGAAGACCAAAAAACCATGACTTTTGCAGATCTGAAGTTTCCTTGCGGAGATAGCCCATGCTATATCTTGCATTTGTTAGGAAAAACTGCTTATAGCATGAAAAGTGCCCATTGCAGATAGAGCTCAAATTCGCAAAACAAACACATATTCCTGTTCCCCTGCCTCCCCGAAGACCAAAAAACCATGACTTTTGCAGATCTGAAGTTTCCTTGCGGAGATAGCCCATGCTATATCTTGCATTTGTTAGGAAAAACTGCTTATAGTATGAAAAGTGCCCATTGCAGAAAAAGCTCAAATTCGAAAAACAAACACATATTCCTGTTTCCCTGCCTCCCCGAAGACAAAAAAACCATGACTTTTGCAGATGTGAAGTTTCCTTGCGGAGATAGCCCATGCTATATCTTGCATTTGTTAGGAAAAACTGCTTAGAGCATGAAAAGTGCCCATTGCAGGAAGAGCTCAAATTCGAAAAACAAACACGTATTCATGTTCCCCTGTCTCCCCGAAGACCAAAAAACCATGACTTTTGCAGATGTGAAGTTTCCTTGCGGAGATAGCCCATGCTATATCTTGCATTTGTTAGGAAAAACTGCTTAGAGCATGAAAAGTGCCCATTGCTGAAAGAGCTCAAATTCGCAAAACAAACACATATTCCTGTTCCCCTGCCTCCCCGAAGACCAAAAAACCATGACTTTTGCAGATCTGAAGTTTCCTTGCGGAGATACCCCATGCTATATCTTGCATTTGTTAGGAAAAACTGCTTATAGTATGAAAAGTGCCCATTGCAGAAAAAGCTCAAATTCGAAAAACAAACACATATTCCTGTTCCCCTGCCTCCCCGAAGACCAAAAAACCATGAGTTTTGCAGATCTGAAGTTTCCTTGCGGAGATAGCCCATGTTATATCTTGCATTTGTTAGGAAAAACTGCTTATAGTATGAAAAGTGCCCATTGCAGAAAGAGCTCAAATTCGAAAAACAGACACATATTCCTGTTCCCCTGCCTCCCCGAAGATCAAAAAACCATGACTTTTGCAGATCTGAAGTTTGCTTGCAGAGATAGCCCATGCTATGTCTTGCATTTGTTAGGAAAAACTGCTTAGAGCATGAAAAGTGCCCATTGCAGAAAGAGCTCAAATTCGAAAAACAAACACGTATTCATGTTCCCACGGCTCACTGAACACCAAAAAACCATGAGTTTTGCAGATCTGAAGTTTCCTTGCGGAGATAGCCCATGTTATATCTTGCATTTGTTAGGAAAAACTGCTTATAGTATGAAAAGTGCCCATTGCAGAAAGAGCTCAAATTCGAAAAACAGACACATATTCCTGTTCCCCTGCCTCCCCGAAGATCAAAAAACCATGACTTTTGCAGATCTGAAGTTTGCTTGCAGAGATAGCCCATGCTATATCTTGCATTTGTTAGGAAAAACTGCTTAGAGCATGAAAAGTGCCCATTGCAGAAAGAGCTCAAATTCGAAAAACAAACACATATTCATGTTCCCCCGGCTCACTGAACACCAAAAAACCATGAGTTTTGCAGATCTGAAGTTTCCTTGTGGAGATAGCCCATGTTATATCTTGCATTTGTTAGGAAAAACTGCTTATAGCATGAAAAGTGCCCATTGCAGATAGAGCTCAAATTCGCAAAACAAACACATATTCATGTTCCCCTGTCTCCCCGAAGACCAAAAAACCATGACTTTTGCAGATCTGAAGTTTCCTTGCGGAGATAGCCCATGCTATATCTTGCATTTGTTAGGAAAAACTGCTTATAGCATGAAAAGTGCCCATTGCAGATAGAGCTCAAATTCGCAAAACAAACACATATTCCTGTTCCCCTGCCTCCCCGAAGACCAAAAAACCATGACTTTTGCAGATCTGAAGTTTCCTTGCGGAGATAGCCCATGCTATATCTTGCATTTGTTAGGAAAAACTGCTTATAGTATGAAAAGTGCCCATTGCAGAAAAAGCTCAAATTCGAAAAACAAACACATATTCCTGTTCCCCTGCCTCCCCGAAGACCAAAAAACCATGACTTTTGCAGATCTGAAGTTTCCTTGCGGAGATAGCCCATGCTATATCTTGCATTTGTTAGGAAAAACTGCTTAGAGCATGAAAAGTGCCCATTGCAGAAAGAGCTCAAATTCGAAAAACAAACACGTATTCATGTTCCCCCGGCTCACTGAACACCAAAAAACCATGACTTTTGCAGATCTGAAGTTTCCTTGCGGAGATAGCCCATGTTATATCTTGCATTTGTTAGGAAAAACTGCTTAGAGCATGAAGAGTGCCCTTTGCAGAAAGAGCTCAAATTCGAAAAACAAACACGTATTCATGTTCCCCCGGCTCACTGAACACCAAAAAACCATGAGTTTTGCAGATCTGAAGTTTCCTTGCGGAGATAGCCCATGATATATCTTGCATTTGTTAGGAAAAACTGCTTATAGTATGAAAAGTGCCCATTTCACAAAGAGCTCAAATTCAAAAAACAAACACATATTCATGTTCCCCTGCCTCCCCGAAGACCAAAAAACCATGACTTTTGCAGATCTGAAGTTTCCTTCCGGAGATAGCCCATGCTATACCTTGCATTTGTTAGGAAAAACTGCTTATAGCATGAAAAGTGCCCATTGCAGATAGAGCTCAAATTCGCAAAACAAACACATATTCCTGTTCCCCTGCCTCCCCGAAGACCAAAAAACCATGACTTTTGCAGATCTGAAGTTTCCTTGCGGAGATAGCCCATGCTATATCTTGCATTTGTTAGGAAAAACTGCTTATAGTATGAAAAGTGCCCATTGCAGAAAAAGCTCAAATTCGAAAAACAAAGACATATTCCTGTTCCCCTGCCTCCCCGAAGACCAAAAAACCATGACTTTTGCAGATGTGAAGTTTCCTTGCGGAGATAGCCCATGCTATATCTTGCATTTGTTAGGAAAAACTGCTTAGAGCATGAAAAGTGCCCATTGCAGAAAGAGCTCAAATTCGAAAAACAAACACGTATTCATGTTCCCCTGTCTCCCCGAAGACCAAAAAACCATGACTTTTGCAGATCTGAAGTTTCCTTGCGGAGATAGCCCATGCTATATCTTGCATTTGTTAGGAAAAACTGCTTATAGCATGAAAAGTGCCCATTGCAGATAGAGCTCAAATTCGCAAAACAAACACATATTCCTGTTCCCCTGCCTCCCCGAACACCAAAAAACCATGACTTTTGCAGATCTGAAGTTTCCTTGCGGAGATAGCCCATGCTATATCTTGCATTTGTTAGGAAAAACTGCTTATAGTATGAAAAGTGCCCATTGCAGAAAAAGCTCAAATTCGAAAAACAAACACATATTCCTGTTCCCCTGCCTCCCCGAAGACCAAAAAACCATGTCTTTTGCAGATGTGAAGTTTCCTTGCGGAGATAGCCCATGCTATATCTTGCATTTGTTAGGAAAAACTGCTTAGAGCATGAAGAGTGCCCTTTGCAGAAAGAGCTCAAATTCGAAAAACAAACACGTATTCATGTTCCCCCGGCTCACTGAACACCAAAAAACCATGAGTTTTGCAGATCTGAAGTTTCCTTGCGGAGATAGCCCATGATATATCTTGCATTTGTTAGGAAAAACTGCTTATAGTATGAAAAGTGCCCATTTCACAAAGAGCTCAAATTCAAAAAACAAACACATATTCATGTTCCCCTGCCTCCCCGAAGACCAAAAAACCATGACTTTTGCAGATCTGAAGTTTCCTTGCGGAGATAGCCCATGCTATATCTTGCATTTGTTAGGAAAAACTGCTTATAGCATGAAAAGTGCCCATTGCAGATAGAGCTCAAATTCGCAAAACAAACACATATTCCTGTTCCCCTGCCTCCCCGAAGACCAAAAAACCATGACTTTTGCAGATCTGAAGTTTCCTTGCGGAGATAGCCCATGCTATATCTTGCATTTGTTAGGAAAAACTGCTTATAGTATGAAAAGTGCCCATTGCAGAAAAAGCTCAAATTCGAAAAACAAACACATATTCCTGTTTCCCTGCCTCCCCGAAGACAAAAAAACCATGACTTTTGCAGATGTGAAGTTTCCTTGCGGAGATAGCCCATGCTATATCTTGCATTTGTTAGGAAAAACTGCTTAGAGCATGAAAAGTGCCCATTGCAGGAAGAGCTCAAATTCGAAAAACAAACACGTATTCCTGTTCCCCTGCCTCCCCGAAGACCAAAAAACCATGACTTTTGCAGATCTGAAGTTTCCTTGCGGAGATACCCCATGCTATATCTTGCATTTGTTAGGAAAAACTGCTTATAGTATGAAAAGTGCCCATTGCAGAAAAAGCTCAAATTCGAAAAACAAACACATATTCCTGTTCCCCTGCCTCCCCGAAGACCAAAAAACCATGAGTTTTGCAGATCTGAAGTTTCCTTGCGGAGATAGCCCATGTTATATCTTGCATTTGTTAGGAAAAACTGCTTATAGTATGAAAAGTGCCCATTGCAGAAAGAGCTCAAATTCGAAAAACAGACACATATTCCTGTTCCCCTGCCTCCCCGAAGATCAAAAAACCATGACTTTTGCAGATCTGAAGTTTGCTTGCAGAGATAGCCCATGCTATGTCTTGCATTTGTTAGGAAAAACTGCTTAGAGCATGAAAAGTGCCCATTGCAGAAAGAGCTCAAATTCGAAAAACAAACACGTATTCATGTTCCCACGGCTCACTGAACACCAAAAAACCATGAGTTTTGCAGATCTGAAGTTTCCTTGCGGAGATAGCCCATGTTATATCTTGCATTTGTTAGGAAAAACTGCTTATAGTATGAAAAGTGCCCATTGCAGAAAGAGCTCAAATTCGAAAAACAGACACATATTCCTGTTCCCCTGCCTCCCCGAAGATCAAAAAACCATGACTTTTGCAGATCTGAAGTTTGCTTGCAGAGATAGCCCATGCTATATCTTGCATTTGTTAGGAAAAACTGCTTAGAGCATGAAAAGTGCCCATTGCAGAAAGAGCTCAAATTCGAAAAACAAACACATATTCATGTTCCCCCGGCTCACTGAACACCAAAAAACCATGAGTTTTGCAGATCTGAAGTTTCCTTGTGGAGATAGCCCATGTTATATCTTGCATTTGTTAGGAAAAACTGCTTATAGCATGAAAAGTGCCCATTGCAGATAGAGCTCAAATTCGCAAAACAAACACATATTCATGTTCCCCTGTCTCCCCGAAGACCAAAAAACCATGACTTTTGCAGATCTGAAGTTTCCTTGCGGAGATAGCCCATGCTATATCTTGCATTTGTTAGGAAAAACTGCTTATAGCATGAAATGTGCCCATTGCAGATAGAGCTCAAATTCGCAAAACAAACACATATTCCTGTTCCCCTGCCTCCCCGAAGACCAAAAAACCATGACTTTTGCAGATCTGAAGTTTCCTTGCGGAGATAGCCCATGCTATATCTTGCATTTGTTAGGAAAAACTGCTTATTGTATGAAAAGTGCCCATTGCAGAAAAAGCTCAAATTCGAAAAACAAACACATATTCCTGTTCCCCTGCCTCCCCGAAAACCAAAAAACCATGACTTTTGCAGATCTGAAGTTTCCTTGCGGAGATAGCCCATGCTATATCTTGCATTTGTTAGGAAAAACTGCTTAGAGCATGAAAAGTGCCCATTGCAGAAAGAGCTCAAATTCGAAAAACAAACACGTATTCATGTTCCCTTTTCTCTCCGAAGACCAAAAAACCATGACTTTTGCAGATCTGAAGTTTCCTTGCGGAGATAGCCCATGCTATATCTTGCATTTGTTAGGAAAAACTGCTTAGAGCATGAAAAGTGCCCATTGCAGATAGAGCTCAAATTTGCAAAACAAACACATATTCCTGTTCCCCTGCCTCCCCGAAGACCAAAAAACCATGACTTTTGCAGATCTGAAGTTTCCTTGCGGAGATAGCCCATGTTATATCTTGCATTTGTTAGGAAAAACTGCTTAGAGCATGAAAAGTGCCCTTTGCAGAAAGAGCTCAAATTCGAAAAACAAACACGTATTCATGTTCCCCCGGCTCACTGAACAACAAAAAACCATGAGTTTTGCAGATCTGAAGTTTCCTTGCGGAGATAGCCCATGATATATCTTGCATTTGTTAGGAAAAACTGCTTATAGTATGAAAAGTGCCCATTTCACAAAAAGCTCAAATTCAAAAAACAAACACATATTCATGTTCCCCTGCCTCCCCGAAGACCAAAAAACCATGACTTTTGCAGATCTGAAGTTTCCTTGCGGAGATAGCCCATGCTATATCTTGCATTTGTTAGGAAAAACTGCTAAGAGCATGAAAAGTGCCCATTGCAGAAAGAGCTCAAATTCGAAAAACAAACACGTATTCATGTTCCCCCGGCTCACCGAACACCAAAAAACCATGACTTTTGCAGATCTGAAGTTTCCTTGCGGAGATAGCCCATGTTATATCTTGCATTTGTTAGGAAAAACTGCTTATTAGAATGAAAAGTGCCCATTGCAGAAAGAGCTGAAATTCGAAAAACAGACACATATTCCTGTTCCCCTGCCTCCCCGAAGATCAAAAAACCATGACTTTTGCAGATCTGAAGTTTCCTTGCAGAGATAGCCCATGCTATATCTTGCATTTGTTAGGAAAAACTGCTTAGAGCATGAAAAGTGCCCATTGCAGAAAGAGCTCAAATTCGAAAAACAAACACGTATTCATGTTCCCCCGGCTCACTGAACACCAAAAAACCATGAGTTTTGCAGATCTGAAGTTTCCTTGTGGAGATAGCCCATGTTATATCTTGCATTTGTTAGGAAAAACTGCTTATAGCATGAAAAGTGCCCATTGCAGATAGAGCTCAAATTCGCAAAACAAACACATATTCATGTTCCCCTGTCTCCCCGAAGACCAAAAAACCATGACTTTTGCAGATGTGAAGTTTCCTTGCGGAGATAGCCCATGCTATATCTTGCATTTGTTAGGAAAAACTGCTTATAGCATGAAATGTGCCCATTGCAGATAGAGCTCAAATTCGCAAAACAAACACATATTCCTGTTCCCCTGCCTCCCCGAAGACCAAAAAACCATGACTTTTGCAGATCTGAAGTTTCCTTGCGGAGATAGCCCATGCTATATCTTGCATTTGTTAGGAAAAACTGCTTATAGTATGAAAAGTGCCCATTGCAGAAAAAGCTCAAATTCGAAAAACAAACACATATTCCTGTTCCCCTGCCTCCCCGAAAACCAAAAAACCATGACTTTTGCAGATCTGAAGTTTCCTTGCGGAGATAGCCCATGCTATATCTTGCATTTGTTAGGAAAAACTGCTTAGAGCATGAAAAGTGCCCATTGCAGAAAGAGCTCAAATTCGAAAAACAAACACGTATTCATGTTCCCTTTTCTCTCCGAAGACCAAAAAACCATGACTTTTGCAGATCTGAAGTTTCCTTGCGGAGATAGCCCATGCTATATCTTGCATTTGTTAGGAAAAACTGCTTATAGCATGAAAAGTGCCCATTGCAGATAGAGCTCAAATTCGCAAAACAAACACATATTCCTGTTCCCCTGCCTCCCCGAAGACCAAAAAACCATGACTTTTGCAGATCTGAAGTTTCCTTGCGGAGATAGCCCATGATATATCTTGCATTTGTTAGGAAAAACTGCTTATAGTATGAAAAGTGCCCATTTCACAAAGAGCTCAAATTCAAAAAACAAACACGTATTCCTGTTCCCCTGTCTCCCCGAAGACCAAAAAACCATGACTTTTGCAGATCTGAAGTTTCCTTGCGGAGATAGCCCATGCTATATCTTGCATTTGTTAGGAAAAACTGCTTATAGCATGAAAAGTGCCCATTGCAGATAGAGCTCAAATTCGCAAAACAAACACATATTCCTGTTCCCCTGCCTCCCCGAAGACCAAAAAACCATGACTTTTGCAGATCTGAAGTTTCCTTGCGGAGATAGCCCATGCTATATCTTGCATTTGTTAGGAAAAACTGCTTAGAGCATGAAAAGTGCCCATTGCAGAAAAAGCTCAAATTCGAAAAACAAACACATATTCCTGTTCCCCTGCCTCCCCGAAGACCAAAAAACCATGACTTTTGCAGATGTGAAGTTTCCTTGCGGAGATAGCCCATGCTATATCTTGCATTTGTTAGGAAAAACTGCTTAGAGCATGAAAAGTGCCCATTGCAGAAAGAGCTCAAATTCGAAAAACAAACACGTATTCATGTTCCCTTGTCTCCCCGAAGACCAAAAAACCATGACTTTTGCAGATCTGAAGTTTCCTTGCGGAGATAGCCCATGCTATATCTTGCATTTGTTAGGAAAAACTGCTTATAGCATGAAAAGTGCCCATTGCAGATAGAGCTCAAATTCGCAAAACAAACACATATTCCTGTTCCCCTGCCTCCCCGAAGACCAAAAAACCATGACTTTTGCAGATCTGAAGTTTCCTTGCGGAGATAGCCCATGTTATATCTTGCATTTGTTAGGAAAAACTGCTTAGAGCATGAAAAGTGCCCTTTGCAGAAAGAGCTCAAATTCGAAAAACAAACACGTATTCATGTTCCCCCGGCTCACTGAACACCAAAAAACCATGAGTTTTGCAGATCTGAAGTTTCCTTGCGGAGATAGCCCATGATATATCTTGCATTTGTTAGGAAAAACTGCTTATAGTATGAAAAGTGCCCATTTCACAAAGAGCTCAAATTCAAAAAACAAACACATATTCATGTTCCCCTGCCTCCCCGAAGACCAAAAAACCATGAGTTTTGCAGATCTGAAGTTTCCTTGCGGAGATAGCCCATGTTATATCTTGCATTTGTTAGGAAAAACTGCTTAGAGTATGAAAAGTGCCCATTGCAGAAAGAGCTCAAATTCGAAAAACAGACACATATTCCTGTTCCCCTGCCTCCCCGAAGATCAAAAAACCATGACTTTTGCAGATCTGAAGTTTGCTTGCAGAGATATCCCATGCTATGTCTTGCATTTGTTAGGAAAAACTGCTTAGAGCATGAAAAGTGCCCATTGCAGAAAGAGCTCAAATTCGAAAAACAAACACGTATTCATGTTCCCACGGCTCACTGAACACCAAAAAACCATGAGTTTTGCAGATCTGAAGTTTCCTTGCGGAGATAGCCCATGTTATATCTTGCATTTGTTAGGAAAAACTGCTTATAGTATGAAAAGTGCCCATTGCAGAAAGAGCTCAAATTCGAAAAACAGACACATATTCCTGTTCCCCTGCCTCCCCGAAGATCAAAAAACCATGACTTTTGCAGATCTGAAGTTTGCTTGCAGAGATAGCCCATGCTATATCTTGCATTTGTTAGGAAAAACTGCTTAGAGCATGAAAAGTGCCCATTGCAGAAAGAGCTCAAATTCGAAAAACAAACACGTATTCATGTTCCCCCGGCTCACTGAACACCAAAAAACCATGAGTTTTGCAGATCTGAAGTTTCCTTGTGGAGATAGCCCATGTTATATCTTGCATTTGTTAGGAAAAACTGCTTATAGCATGAAAAGTGCCCATTGCAGATAGAGCTCAAATTCGCAAAACAAACACGTATTCATGTTCCCCTGTCTCCCCGAAGACCAAAAAACCATGACTTTTGCAGATCTGAAGTTTCCTTGCGGAGATAGCCCATGCTATATCTTGCATTTGTTAGGAAAAACTGCTTATAGCATGAAATGTGCCCATTGCAGATAGAGCTCAAATTCGCAAAACAAACACATATTCCTGTTCCCCTGCCTCCCCGAAGACCAAAAAACCATGACTTTTGCAGATCTGAAGTTTCCTTGCGGAGATAGCCCATGCTATATCTTGCATTTGTTAGGAAAAACTGCTTATTGTATGAAAAGTGCCCATTGCAGAAAAAGCTCAAATTCGAAAAACAAACACATATTCCTGTTCCCCTGCCTCCCCGAAAACCAAAAAACCATGACTTTTGCAGATCTGAAGTTTCCTTGCGGAGATAGCCCATGCTATATCTTGCATTTGTTAGGAAAAACTGCTTAGAGCATGAAAAGTGCCCATTGCAGAAAGAGCTCAAATTCGAAAAACAAACACGTATTCATGTTCCCTTTTCTCTCCGAAGACCAAAAAACCATGACTTTTGCAGATCTGAAGTTTCCTTGCGGAGATAGCCCATGCTATATCTTGCATTTGTTAGGAAAAACTGCTTATAGCATGAAAAGTGCCCATTGCAGATAGAGCTCAAATTCGCAAAACAAACACATATTCCTGTTCCCCTGCCTCCCCGAAGACCAAAAAACCATGACTTTTGCAGATCTGAAGTTTCCTTGCGGAGATAGCCCATGCTATATCTTGCATTTGTTAGGAAAAACTGCTTATAGTATGAAAAGTGCCCATTGCAGAAAAAGCTCAAATTCGAAAAACAAACACATATTCCTGTTCCCCTGCCTCCCCGAAGACCAAAAAACCATGACTTTTGCAGATCTGAAGTTTCCTTGCGGAGATAGCCCATGCTATATCTTGCATTTGTTAGGAAAAACTGCTTAGAGCATGAAAAGTGCCCATTGCAGAAAGAGCTCAAATTCGAAAAACAAACACGTATTCATGTTCCCCCGGCTCACTGAACACCAAAAAACCATGACTTTTGCAGATCTGAAGTTTCCTTGCGGAGATAGCCCATGTTATATCTTGCATTTGTTAGGAAAAACTGCTTAGAGCATGAAGAGTGCCCTTTGCAGAAAGAGCTCAAATTCGAAAAACAAACACGTATTCATGTTCCCCCGGCTCACTGAACACCAAAAAACCATGAGTTTTGCAGATCTGAAGTTTCCTTGCGGAGATAGCCCATGATATATCTTGCATTTGTTAGGAAAAACTGCTTATAGTATGAAAAGTGCCCATTTCACAAAGAGCTCAAATTCAAAAAACAAACACATATTCATGTTCCCCTGCCTCCCCGAAGACCAAAAAACCATGACTTTTGCAGATCTGAAGTTTCCTTCCGGAGATAGCCCATGCTATACCTTGCATTTGTTAGGAAAAACTGCTTATAGCATGAAAAGTGCCCATTGCAGATAGAGCTCAAATTCGCAAAACAAACACATATTCCTGTTCCCCTGCCTCCCCGAAGACCAAAAAACCATGACTTTTGCAGATCTGAAGTTTCCTTGCGGAGATAGCCCATGCTATATCTTGCATTTGTTAGGAAAAACTGCTTATAGTATGAAAAGTGCCCATTGCAGAAAAAGCTCAAATTCGAAAAACAAAGACATATTCCTGTTCCCCTGCCTCCCCGAAGACCAAAAAACCATGACTTTTGCAGATGTGAAGTTTCCTTGCGGAGATAGCCCATGCTATATCTTGCATTTGTTAGGAAAAACTGCTTAGAGCATGAAAAGTGCCCATTGCAGAAAGAGCTCAAATTCGAAAAACAAACACGTATTCATGTTCCCCTGTCTCCCCGAAGACCAAAAAACCATGACTTTTGCAGATCTGAAGTTTCCTTGCGGAGATAGCCCATGCTATATCTTGCATTTGTTAGGAAAAACTGCTTATAGCATGAAAAGTGCCCATTGCAGATAGAGCTCAAATTCGCAAAACAAACACATATTCCTGTTCCCCTGCCTCCCCGAACACCAAAAAACCATGACTTTTGCAGATCTGAAGTTTCCTTGCGGAGATAGCCCATGCTATATCTTGCATTTGTTAGGAAAAACTGCTTATAGTATGAAAAGTGCCCATTGCAGAAAAAGCTCAAATTCGAAAAACAAACACATATTCCTGTTCCCCTGCCTCCCCGAAGACCAAAAAACCATGTCTTTTGCAGATGTGAAGTTTCCTTGCGGAGATAGCCCATGCTATATCTTGCATTTGTTAGGAAAAACTGCTTAGAGCATGAAGAGTGCCCTTTGCAGAAAGAGCTCAAATTCGCAAAACAAACACATATTCCTGTTCCCCTGCCTCCCCGAAGACCAAAAAACCATGAGTTTTGCAGATCTGAAGTTTCCTTGCGGAGATAGCCCATGCTATATCTTGCATTTGTTAGGAAAAACTGCTTATTGTATGAAAAGTGCCCATTGCAGAAAAAGCTCAAATTCGAAAAACAAACACATATTCCTGTTCCCCTGCCTCCCCGAAAACCAAAAAACCATGACTTTTGCAGATCTGAAGTTTCCTTGCGGAGATAGCCCATGCTATATCTTGCATTTGTTAGGAAAAACTGCTTAGAGCATGAAAAGTGCCCATTGCAGAAAGAGCTCAAATTCGAAAAACAAACACGTATTCATGTTCCCTTTTCTCTCCGAAGACCAAAAAACCATGACTTTTGCAGATCTGAAGTTTCCTTGCGGAGATAGCCCATGCTATATCTTGCATTTGTTAGGAAAAACTGCTTATAGCATGAAAAGTGCCCATTGCAGATAGAGCTCAAATTCGCAAAACAAACACATATTCCTGTTCCCCTGCCTCCCCGAAGACCAAAAAACCATGACTTTTGCAGATCTGAAGTTTCCTTGCGGAGATAGCCCATGCTATATCTTGCATTTGTTAGGAAAAACTGCTTATAGTATGAAAAGTGCCCATTGCAGAAAAAGCTCAAATTCGAAAAACAAACACATATTCCTGTTCCCCTGCCTCCCCGAAGACCAAAAAACCATGACTTTTGCAGATCTGAAGTTTCCTTGCGGAGATAGCCCATGCTATATCTTGCATTTGTTAGGAAAAACTGCTTAGAGCATGAAAAGTGCCCATTGCAGAAAGAGCTCAAATTCGAAAAACAAACACGTATTCATGTTCCCCCGGCTCACTGAACACCAAAAAACCATGACTTTTGCAGATCTGAAGTTTCCTTGCGGAGATAGCCCATGTTATATCTTGCATTTGTTAGGAAAAACTGCTTAGAGCATGAAGAGTGCCCTTTGCAGAAAGAGCTCAAATTCGAAAAACAAACACGTATTCATGTTCCCCCGGCTCACTGAACACCAAAAAACCATGAGTTTTGCAGATCTGAAGTTTCCTTGCGGAGATAGCCCATGATATATCTTGCATTTGTTAGGAAAAACTGCTTATAGTATGAAAAGTGCCCATTTCACAAAGAGCTCAAATTCAAAAAACAAACACATATTCATGTTCCCCTGCCTCCCCGAAGACCAAAAAACCATGACTTTTGCAGATCTGAAGTTTCCTTCCGGAGATAGCCCATGCTATACCTTGCATTTGTTAGGAAAAACTGCTTATAGCATGAAAAGTGCCCATTGCAGATAGAGCTCAAATTCGCAAAACAAACACATATTCCTGTTCCCCTGCCTCCCCGAAGACCAAAAAACCATGACTTTTGCAGATCTGAAGTTTCCTTGCGGAGATAGCCCATGCTATATCTTGCATTTGTTAGGAAAAACTGCTTATAGTATGAAAAGTGCCCATTGCAGAAAAAGCTCAAATTCGAAAAACAAAGACATATTCCTGTTCCCCTGCCTCCCCGAAGACCAAAAAACCATGACTTTTGCAGATGTGAAGTTTCCTTGCGGAGATAGCCCATGCTATATCTTGCATTTGTTAGGAAAAACTGCTTAGAGCATGAAAAGTGCCCATTGCAGAAAGAGCTCAAATTCGAAAAACAAACACGTATTCATGTTCCCCTGTCTCCCCGAAGACCAAAAAACCATGACTTTTGCAGATCTGAAGTTTCCTTGCGGAGATAGCCCATGCTATATCTTGCATTTGTTAGGAAAAACTGCTTATAGCATGAAAAGTGCCCATTGCAGATAGAGCTCAAATTCGCAAAACAAACACATATTCCTGTTCCCCTGCCTCCCCGAACACCAAAAAACCATGACTTTTGCAGATCTGAAGTTTCCTTGCGGAGATAGCCCATGCTATATCTTGCATTTGTTAGGAAAAACTGCTTATAGTATGAAAAGTGCCCATTGCAGAAAAAGCTCAAATTCGAAAAACAAACACATATTCCTGTTCCCCTGCCTCCCCGAAGACCAAAAAACCATGTCTTTTGCAGATGTGAAGTTTCCTTGCGGAGATAGCCCATGCTATATCTTGCATTTGTTAGGAAAAACTGCTTAGAGCATGAAGAGTGCCCTTTGCAGAAAGAGCTCAAATTCGAAAAACAAACACGTATTCATGTTCCCCCGGCTCACTGAACACCAAAAAACCATGAGTTTTGCAGATCTGAAGTTTCCTTGCGGAGATAGCCCATGATATATCTTGCATTTGTTAGGAAAAACTGCTTATAGTATGAAAAGTGCCCATTTCACAAAGAGCTCAAATTCAAAAAACAAACACATATTCATGTTCCCCTGCCTCCCCGAAGACCAAAAAACCATGACTTTTGCAGATCTGAAGTTTCCTTGCGGAGATAGCCCATGCTATATCTTGCATTTGTTAGGAAAAACTGCTTATAGCATGAAAAGTGCCCATTGCAGATAGAGCTCAAATTCGCAAAACAAACACATATTCCTGTTCCCCTGCCTCCCCGAAGACCAAAAAACCATGACTTTTGCAGATCTGAAGTTTCCTTGCGGAGATAGCCCATGCTATATCTTGCATTTGTTAGGAAAAACTGCTTATAGTATGAAAAGTGCCCATTGCAGAAAAAGCTCAAATTCGAAAAACAAACACATATTCCTGTTTCCCTGCCTCCCCGAAGACAAAAAAACCATGACTTTTGCAGATGTGAAGTTTCCTTGCGGAGATAGCCCATGCTATATCTTGCATTTGTTAGGAAAAACTGCTTATAGTATGAAAAGTGCCCATTGCAGAAAAAGCTCAAATTCGAAAAACAAACACATATTCCTGTTTCCCTGCCTCCCCGAAGACCAAAAAACCATGACTTTTGCAGATCTGAAGTTTCCTTGCGGAGATAGCCCATGTTATATCTTGCATTTGTTAGGAAAAACTGCTTAGAGCATGAAAAGTGCCCTTTGCAGAAAGAGCTCAAATTCGAAAAACAAACACGTATTCATGTTCCCCCGGCTCACTGAACAACAAAAAACCATGAGTTTTGCAGATCTGAAGTTTCCTTGCGGAGATAGCCCATGATATATCTTGCATTTGTTAGGAAAAACTGCTTAGAGTATGAAAAGTGCCCATTTCACAAAAAGCTCAAATTCAAAAAACAAACACATATTCATGTTCCCCTGCCTCCCCGAAGACCAAAAAACCATGACTTTTGCAGATCTGAAGTTTCCTTGCGGAGATAGCCCATGCTATATCTTGCATTTGTTAGGAAAAACTGCTAAGAGCATGAAAAGTGCCCATTGCAGAAAGAGCTCAAATTCGAAAAACAAACACGTATTCATGTTCCCCCGGCTCACCGAACACCAAAAAACCATGACTTTTGCAGATCTGAAGTTTCCTTGCGGAGATAGCCCATGTTATATCTTGCATTTGTTAGGAAAAACTGCTTATTAGAATGAAAAGTGCCCATTGCAGAAAGAGCTGAAATTCGAAAAACAGACACATATTCCTGTTCCCCTGCCTCCCCGAAGATCAAAAAACCATGACTTTTGCAGATCTGAAGTTTCCTTGCAGAGATAGCCCATGCTATATCTTGCATTTGTTAGGAAAAACTGCTTAGAGCATGAAAAGTGCCCATTGCAGAAAGAGCTCAAATTCGAAAAACAAACACGTATTCATGTTCCCCCGGCTCACTGAACACCAAAAAACCATGAGTTTTGCAGATCTGAAGTTTCCTTGCGGAGATAGCCCATGATATATCTTGCATTTGTTAGGAAAAACTGCTTATAGTATGAAAAGTGCCCATTTCACAAAGAGCTCAAATTCAAAAAACAAACACATATTCATGTTCCCCTGCCTCCCCGAAGACCAAAAAACCATGACTTTTGCAGATCTGAAGTTTCCTTGCGGAGATAGCCCATGCTATATCTTGCATTTGTTAGGAAAAACTGCTTATAGCATGAAAAGTGCCCATTGCAGATAGAGCTCAAATTCGCAAAACAAACACATATTCCTGTTCCCCTGCCTCCCCGAAGACCAAAAAACCATGACTTTTGCAGATCTGAAGTTTCCTTGCGGAGATAGCCCATGCTATATCTTGCATTTGTTAGGAAAAACTGCTTATAGTATGAAAAGTGCCCATTGCAGAAAAAGCTCAAATTCGAAAAACAAACACATATTCCTGTTTCCCTGCCTCCCCGAAGACAAAAAAACCATGACTTTTGCAGATGTGAAGTTTCCTTGCGGAGATAGCCCATGCTATATCTTGCATTTGTTAGGAAAAACTGCTTAGAGCATGAAAATTGCCCATTGCAGGAAGAGCTCAAATTCGAAAAACAAACACGTATTCATGTTCCCCTGTCTCCCCGAAGACCAAAAAACCATGACTTTTGCAGATGTGAAGTTTCCTTGCGGAGATAGCCCATGCTATATCTTGCATTTGTTAGGAAAAACTGCTTAGAGCATGAAAAGTGCCCATTGCTGAAAGAGCTCAAATTCGCAAAACAAACACATATTCCTGTTCCCCTGCCTCCCCGAAGACCAAAAAACCATGACTTTTGCAGATCTGAAGTTTCCTTGCGGAGATACCCCATGCTATATCTTGCATTTGTTAGGAAAAACTGCTTATAGTATGAAAAGTGCCCATTGCAGAAAAAGCTCAAATTCGAAAAACAAACACATATTCCTGTTCCCCTGCCTCCCCGAAGACCAAAAAACCATGAGTTTTGCAGATCTGAAGTTTCCTTGCGGAGATAGCCCATGTTATATCTTGCATTTGTTAGGAAAAACTGCTTATAGTATGAAAAGTGCCCATTGCAGAAAGAGCTCAAATTCGAAAAACAGACACATATTCCTGTTCCCCTGCCTCCCCGAAGATCAAAAAACCATGACTTTTGCAGATCTGAAGTTTGCTTGCAGAGATAGCCCATGCTATGTCTTGCATTTGTTAGGAAAAACTGCTTAGAGCATGAAAAGTGCCCATTGCAGAAAGAGCTCAAATTCGAAAAACAAACACGTATTCATGTTCCCACGGCTCACTGAACACCAAAAAACCATGAGTTTTGCAGATCTGAAGTTTCCTTGCGGAGATAGCCCATGTTATATCTTGCATTTGTTAGGAAAAACTGCTTATAGTATGAAAAGTGCCCATTGCAGAAAGAGCTCAAATTCGAAAAACAGACACATATTCCTGTTCCCCTGCCTCCCCGAAGATCAAAAAACCATGACTTTTGCAGATCTGAAGTTTGCTTGCAGAGATAGCCCATGCTATATCTTGCATTTGTTAGGAAAAACTGCTTAGAGCATGAAAAGTGCCCATTGCAGAAAGAGCTCAAATTCGAAAAACAAACACATATTCATGTTCCCCCGGCTCACTGAACACCAAAAAACCATGAGTTTTGCAGATCTGAAGTTTCCTTGTGGAGATAGCCCATGTTATATCTTGCATTTGTTAGGAAAAACTGCTTATAGCATGAAAAGTGCCCATTGCAGATAGAGCTCAAATTCGCAAAACAAACACATATTCATGTTCCCCTGTCTCCCCGAAGACCAAAAAACCATGACTTTTGCAGATCTGAAGTTTCCTTGCGGAGATAGCCCATGCTATATCTTGCATTTGTTAGGAAAAACTGCTTATAGCATGAAATGTGCCCATTGCAGATAGAGCTCAAATTCGCAAAACAAACACATATTCCTGTTCCCCTGCCTCCCCGAAGACCAAAAAACCATGACTTTTGCAGATCTGAAGTTTCCTTGCGGAGATAGCCCATGCTATATCTTGCATTTGTTAGGAAAAACTGCTTATTGTATGAAAAGTGCCCATTGCAGAAAAAGCTCAAATTCGAAAAACAAACACATATTCCTGTTCCCCTGCCTCCCCGAAAACCAAAAAACCATGACTTTTGCAGATCTGAAGTTTCCTTGCGGAGATAGCCCATGCTATATCTTGCATTTGTTAGGAAAAACTGCTTAGAGCATGAAAAGTGCCCATTGCAGAAAGAGCTCAAATTCGAAAAACAAACACGTATTCATGTTCCCTTTTCTCTCCGAAGACCAAAAAACCATGACTTTTGCAGATCTGAAGTTTCCTTGCGGAGATAGCCCATGCTATATCTTGCATTTGTTAGGAAAAACTGCTTATAGCATGAAAAGTGCCCATTGCAGATAGAGCTCAAATTCGCAAAACAAACACATATTCCTGTTCCCCTGCCTCCCCGAAGACCAAAAAACCATGACTTTTGCAGATCTGAAGTTTCCTTGCGGAGATAGCCCATGTTATATCTTGCATTTGTTAGGAAAAACTGCTTAGAGCATGAAAAGTGCCCTTTGCAGAAAGAGCTCAAATTCGAAAAACAAACACGTATTCATGTTCCCCCGGCTCACTGAACAACAAAAAACCATGAGTTTTGCAGATCTGAAGTTTCCTTGCGGAGATAGCCCATGATATATCTTGCATTTGTTAGGAAAAACTGCTTATAGTATGAAAAGTGCCCATTTCACAAAAAGCTCAAATTCAAAAAACAAACACATATTCATGTTCCCCTGCCTCCCCGAAGACCAAAAAACCATGACTTTTGCAGATCTGAAGTTTCCTTGCGGAGATAGCCCATGCTATATCTTGCATTTGTTAGGAAAAACTGCTAAGAGCATGAAAAGTGCCCATTGCAGAAAGAGCTCAAATTCGAAAAACAAACACGTATTCATGTTCCCCCGGCTCACCGAACACCAAAAAACCATGACTTTTGCAGATCTGAAGTTTCCTTGCGGAGATAGCCCATGTTATATCTTGCATTTGTTAGGAAAAACTGCTTATTAGAATGAAAAGTGCCCATTGCAGAAAGAGCTGAAATTCGAAAAACAGACACATATTCCTGTTCCCCTGCCTCCCCGAAGATCAAAAAACCATGACTTTTGCAGATCTGAAGTTTCCTTGCAGAGATAGCCCATGCTATATCTTGCATTTGTTAGGAAAAACTGCTTAGAGCATGAAAAGTGCCCATTGCAGAAAGAGCTCAAATTCGAAAAACAAACACGTATTCATGTTCCCCCGGCTCACTGAACACCAAAAAACCATGAGTTTTGCAGATCTGAAGTTTCCTTGTGGAGATAGCCCATGTTATATCTTGCATTTGTTAGGAAAAACTGCTTATAGCATGAAAAGTGCCCATTGCAGATAGAGCTCAAATTCGCAAAACAAACACATATTCATGTTCCCCTGTCTCCCCGAAGACCAAAAAACCATGACTTTTGCAGATGTGAAGTTTCCTTGCGGAGATAGCCCATGCTATATCTTGCATTTGTTAGGAAAAACTGCTTATAGCATGAAATGTGCCCATTGCAGATAGAGCTCAAATTCGCAAAACAAACACATATTCCTGTTCCCCTGCCTCCCCGAAGACCAAAAAACCATGACTTTTGCAGATCTGAAGTTTCCTTGCGGAGATAGCCCATGCTATATCTTGCATTTGTTAGGAAAAACTGCTTATAGTATGAAAAGTGCCCATTGCAGAAAAAGCTCAAATTCGAAAAACAAACACATATTCCTGTTCCCCTGCCTCCCCGAAAACCAAAAAACCATGACTTTTGCAGATCTGAAGTTTCCTTGCGGAGATAGCCCATGCTATATCTTGCATTTGTTAGGAAAAACTGCTTAGAGCATGAAAAGTGCCCATTGCAGAAAGAGCTCAAATTCGAAAAACAAACACGTATTCATGTTCCCTTTTCTCTCCGAAGACCAAAAAACCATGACTTTTGCAGATCTGAAGTTTCCTTGCGGAGATAGCCCATGCTATATCTTGCATTTGTTAGGAAAAACTGCTTATAGCATGAAAAGTGCCCATTGCAGATAGAGCTCAAATTCGCAAAACAAACACATATTCCTGTTCCCCTGCCTCCCCGAAGACCAAAAAACCATGACTTTTGCAGATCTGAAGTTTCCTTGCGGAGATAGCCCATGATATATCTTGCATTTGTTAGGAAAAACTGCTTATAGTATGAAAAGTGCCCATTTCACAAAGAGCTCAAATTCAAAAAACAAACACGTATTCCTGTTCCCCTGTCTCCCCGAAGACCAAAAAACCATGACTTTTGCAGATCTGAAGTTTCCTTGCGGAGATAGCCCATGCTATATCTTGCATTTGTTAGGAAAAACTGCTTATAGCATGAAAAGTGCCCATTGCAGATAGAGCTCAAATTCGCAAAACAAACACATATTCCTGTTCCCCTGCCTCCCCGAAGACCAAAAAACCATGACTTTTGCAGATCTGAAGTTTCCTTGCGGAGATAGCCCATGCTATATCTTGCATTTGTTAGGAAAAACTGCTTAGAGCATGAAAAGTGCCCATTGCAGAAAAAGCTCAAATTCGAAAAACAAACACATATTCCTGTTCCCCTGCCTCCCCGAAGACCAAAAAACCATGACTTTTGCAGATGTGAAGTTTCCTTGCGGAGATAGCCCATGCTATATCTTGCATTTGTTAGGAAAAACTGCTTAGAGCATGAAAAGTGCCCATTGCAGAAAGAGCTCAAATTCGAAAAACAAACACGTATTCATGTTCCCTTGTCTCCCCGAAGACCAAAAAACCATGACTTTTGCATATCTGAAGTTTCCTTGCGGAGATAGCCCATGCTATATCTTGCATTTGTTAGGAAAAACTGCTTATAGCATGAAAAGTGCCCATTGCAGATAGAGCTCAAATTCGCAAAACAAACACATATTCCTGTTCCCCTGCCTCCCCGAAGACCAAAAAACCATGACTTTTGCAGATCTGAAGTTTCCTTGCGGAGATAGCCCATGTTATATCTTGCATTTGTTAGGAAAAACTGCTTAGAGCATGAAAAGTGCCCTTTGCAGAAAGAGCTCAAATTCGAAAAACAAACACGTATTCATGTTCCCCCGGCTCACTGAACACCAAAAAACCATGAGTTTTGCAGATCTGAAGTTTCCTTGCGGAGATAGCCCATGATATATCTTGCATTTGTTAGGAAAAACTGCTTATAGTATGAAAAGTGCCCATTTCACAAAGAGCTCAAATTCAAAAAACAAACACATATTCATGTTCCCCTGCCTCCCCGAAGACCAAAAAACCATGAGTTTTGCAGATCTGAAGTTTCCTTGCGGAGATAGCCCATGTTATATCTTGCATTTGTTAGGAAAAACTGCTTAGAGTATGAAAAGTGCCCATTGCAGAAAGAGCTCAAATTCGAAAAACAGACACATATTCCTGTTCCCCTGCCTCCCCGAAGATCAAAAAACCATGACTTTTGCAGATCTGAAGTTTGCTTGCAGAGATATCCCATGCTATGTCTTGCATTTGTTAGGAAAAACTGCTTAGAGCATGAAAAGTGCCCATTGCAGAAAGAGCTCAAATTCGAAAAACAAACACGTATTCATGTTCCCACGGCTCACTGAACACCAAAAAACCATGAGTTTTGCAGATCTGAAGTTTCCTTGCGGAGATAGCCCATGTTATATCTTGCATTTGTTAGGAAAAACTGCTTATAGTATGAAAAGTGCCCATTGCAGAAAGAGCTCAAATTCGAAAAACAGACACATATTCCTGTTCCCCTGCCTCCCCGAAGATCAAAAAACCATGACTTTTGCAGATCTGAAGTTTGCTTGCAGAGATAGCCCATGCTATATCTTGCATTTGTTAGGAAAAACTGCTTAGAGCATGAAAAGTGCCCATTGCAGAAAGAGCTCAAATTCGAAAAACAAACACGTATTCATGTTCCCCCGGCTCACTGAACACCAAAAAACCATGAGTTTTGCAGATCTGAAGTTTCCTTGTGGAGATAGCCCATGTTATATCTTGCATTTGTTAGGAAAAACTGCTTATAGCATGAAAAGTGCCCATTGCAGATAGAGCTCAAATTCGCAAAACAAACACGTATTCATGTTCCCCTGTCTCCCCGAAGACCAAAAAACCATGACTTTTGCAGATCTGAAGTTTCCTTGCGGAGATAGCCCATGCTATATCTTGCATTTGTTAGGAAAAACTGCTTATAGCATGAAATGTGCCCATTGCAGATAGAGCTCAAATTCGCAAAACAAACACATATTCCTGTTCCCCTGCCTCCCCGAAGACCAAAAAACCATGACTTTTGCAGATCTGAAGTTTCCTTGCGGAGATAGCCCATGCTATATCTTGCATTTGTTAGGAAAAACTGCTTATTGTATGAAAAGTGCCCATTGCAGAAAAAGCTCAAATTCGAAAAACAAACACATATTCCTGTTCCCCTGCCTCCCCGAAAACCAAAAAACCATGACTTTTGCAGATCTGAAGTTTCCTTGCGGAGATAGCCCATGCTATATCTTGCATTTGTTAGGAAAAACTGCTTAGAGCATGAAAAGTGCCCATTGCAGAAAGAGCTCAAATTCGAAAAACAAACACGTATTCATGTTCCCTTTTCTCTCCGAAGACCAAAAAACCATGACTTTTGCAGATCTGAAGTTTCCTTGCGGAGATAGCCCATGCTATATCTTGCATTTGTTAGGAAAAACTGCTTATAGCATGAAAAGTGCCCATTGCAGATAGAGCTCAAATTCGCAAAACAAACACATATTCCTGTTCCCCTGCCTCCCCGAAGACCAAAAAACCATGACTTTTGCAGATCTGAAGTTTCCTTGCGGAGATAGCCCATGTTATATCTTGCATTTGTTAGGAAAAACTGCTTAGAGCATGAAAAGTGCCCTTTGCAGAAAGAGCTCAAATTCGAAAAACAAACACGTATTCATGTTCCCCCGGCTCACTGAACAACAAAAAACCATGAGTTTTGCAGATCTGAAGTTTCCTTGCGGAGATAGCCCATGATATATCTTGCATTTGTTAGGAAAAACTGCTTAGAGTATGAAAAGTGCCCATTTCACAAAAAGCTCAAATTCAAAAAACAAACACATATTCATGTTCCCCTGCCTCCCCGAAGACCAAAAAACCATGACTTTTGCAGATCTGAAGTTTCCTTGCGGAGATAGCCCATGCTATATCTTGCATTTGTTAGGAAAAACTGCTAAGAGCATGAAAAGTGCCCATTGCAGAAAGAGCTCAAATTCGAAAAACAAACACGTATTCATGTTCCCCCGGCTCACCGAACACCAAAAAACCATGACTTTTGCAGATCTGAAGTTTCCTTGCGGAGATAGCCCATGTTATATCTTGCATTTGTTAGGAAAAACTGCTTATTAGAATGAAAAGTGCCCATTGCAGAAAGAGCTGAAATTCGAAAAACAGACACATATTCCTGTTCCCCTGCCTCCCCGAAGATCAAAAAACCATGACTTTTGCAGATCTGAAGTTTCCTTGCGGAGATAGCCCATGTTATATCTTGCATTTGTTAGGAAAAACTGCTTAGAGCATGAAAAGTGCCCTTTGCAGAAAGAGCTCAAATTCGAAAAACAAACACGTATTCATGTTCCCCCGGCTCACTGAACACCAAAAAACCATGAGTTTTGCAGATCTGAAGTTTCCTTGCGGAGATAGCCCATGATATATCTTGCATTTGTTAGGAAAAACTGCTTATAGTATGAAAAGTGCCCATTTCACAAAGAGCTCAAATTCAAAAAACAAACACATATTCATGTTCCCCTGCCTCCCCGAAGACCAAAAAACCATGACTTTTGCAGATCTGAAGTTTCCTTGCGGAGATAGCCCATGCTATATCTTGCATTTGTTAGGAAAAACTGCTTATAGCATGAAAAGTGCCCATTGCAGATAGAGCTCAAATTCGCAAAACAAACACATATTCCTGTTCCCCTGCCTCCCCGAAGACCAAAAAACCATGACTTTTGCAGATCTGAAGTTTCCTTGCGGAGATAGCCCATGCTATATCTTGCATTTGTTAGGAAAAACTGCTTATAGTATGAAAAGTGCCCATTGCAGAAAAAGCTCAAATTCGAAAAACAAACACATATTCCTGTTCCCCTGCCTCCCCGAAGACCAAAAAACCATGACTTTTGCAGATGTGAAGTTTCCTTGCGGAGATAGCCCATGCTATATCTTGCATTTGTTAGGAAAAACTGCTTAGAGCATGAAAAGTGCCCATTGCAGAAAGAGCTCAAATTCGAAAAACAAACACGTATTCATGTTCCCCTGTCTCCCCGAAGACCAAAAAACCATGACTTTTGCAGATCTGAAGTTTCCTTGCGGAGATAGCCCATGCTATATCTTGCATTTGTTAGGAAAAACTGCTTATAGCATGAAAAGTGCCCATTGCAGATAGAGCTCAAATTCGCAAAACAAACACATATTCCTGTTCCCCTGCCTCCCCGAAGACCAAAAAACCATGACTTTTGCAGATGTGAAGTTTCCTTGCGGAGATAGCCCATGCTATATCTTGCATTTGTTAGGAAAAACTGCTTAGAGCATGAAAAGTGCCCATTGCAGAAAAAGCTCAAATTCGAAAAACAAACACATATTCCTGTTCCCCTGCCTCCCCGAAGACCAAAAAACCATGACTTTTGCAGATGTGAAGTTTCCTTGCGGAGATAGCCCATGCTATATCTTGCATTTGTTAGGAAAAACTGCTTAGAGCATGAAAAGTGCCCATTGCAGATAGAGCTCAAATTCGCAAAACAAACACATATTCATGTTCCCCTGTCTCCCCGAAGACCAAAAAACCATGACTTTTGCAGATGTGAAGTTTCCTTGCGGAGATAGCCCATGCTATATCTTGCATTTGTTAGGAAAAACTGCTTATAGCATGAAATGTGCCCATTGCAGATAGAGCTCAAATTCGCAAAACAAACACATATTCCTGTTCCCCTGCCTCCCCGAAGACCAAAAAACCATGACTTTTGCAGATCTGAAGTTTCCTTGCGGAGATAGCCCATGCTATATCTTGCATTTGTTAGGAAAAACTGCTTATAGTATGAAAAGTGCCCATTGCAGAAAAAGCTCAAATTCGAAAAACAAACACATATTCCTGTTCCCCTGCCTCCCCGAAAACCAAAAAACCATGACTTTTGCAGATCTGAAGTTTCCTTGCGGAGATAGCCCATGCTATATCTTGCATTTGTTAGGAAAAACTGCTTAGAGCATGAAAAGTGCCCATTGCAGAAAGAGCTCAAATTCGAAAAACAAACACGTATTCATGTTCCCTTTTCTCTCCGAAGACCAAAAAACCATGACTTTTGCAGATCTGAAGTTTCCTTGCGGAGATAGCCCATGCTATATCTTGCATTTGTTAGGAAAAACTGCTTATAGCATGAAAAGTGCCCATTGCAGATAGAGCTCAAATTCGCAAAACAAACACATATTCCTGTTCCCCTGCCTCCCCGAAGACCAAAAAACCATGACTTTTGCAGATCTGAAGTTTCCTTGCGGAGATAGCCCATGCTATATCTTGCATTTGTTAGGAAAAACTGCTTAGAGCATGAAAAGTGCCCATTGCAGATAGAGCTCAAATTCGCAAAACAAACACATATTCATGTTCCCCTGTCTCCCCGAAGACCAAAAAACCATGACTTTTGCAGATGTGAAGTTTCCTTGCGGAGATAGCCCATGCTATATCTTGCATTTGTTAGGAAAAACTGCTTATAGCATGAAATGTGCCCATTGCAGATAGAGCTCAAATTCGCAAAACAAACACATATTCCTGTTCCCCTGCCTCCCCGAAGACCAAAAAACCATGACTTTTGCAGATCTGAAGTTTCCTTGCGGAGATAGCCCATGCTATATCTTGCATTTGTTAGGAAAAACTGCTTATAGTATGAAAAGTGCCCATTGCAGAAAAAGCTCAAATTCGAAAAACAAACACATATTCCTGTTCCCCTGCCTCCCCGAAAACCAAAAAACCATGACTTTTGCAGATCTGAAGTTTCCTTGCGGAGATAGCCCATGCTATATCTTGCATTTGTTAGGAAAAACTGCTTAGAGCATGAAAAGTGCCCATTGCAGAAAGAGCTCAAATTCGAAAAACAAACACGTATTCATGTTCCCTTTTCTCTCCGAAGACCAAAAAACCATGACTTTTGCAGATCTGAAGTTTCCTTGCGGAGATAGCCCATGCTATATCTTGCATTTGTTAGGAAAAACTGCTTATAGCATGAAAAGTGCCCATTGCAGATAGAGCTCAAATTCGCAAAACAAACACATATTCCTGTTCCCCTGCCTCCCCGAAGACCAAAAAACCATGACTTTTGCAGATCTGAAGTTTCCTTGCGGAGATAGCCCATGATATATCTTGCATTTGTTAGGAAAAACTGCTTATAGTATGAAAAGTGCCCATTTCACAAAGAGCTCAAATTCAAAAAACAAACACGTATTCATGTTCCCCTGTCTCCCCGAAGACCAAAAAACCATGACTTTTGCAGATCTGAAGTTTCCTTGCGGAGATAGCCCATGCTATATCTTGCATTTGTTAGGAAAAACTGCTTATAGCATGAAAAGTGCCCATTGCAGATAGAGCTCAAATTCGCAAAACAAACACATATTCCTGTTCCCCTGCCTCCCCGAAGACCAAAAAACCATGACTTTTGCAGATCTGAAGTTTCCTTGCGGAGATAGCCCATGCTATATCTTGCATTTGTTAGGAAAAACTGCTTATAGCATGAAAACTGCCCATTGCAGATAGAGCTCAAATTCGCAAAACAAACACATATTCCTGTTCCCCTGCCTCCCCGAAGACCAAAAAACCATGACTTTTGCAGATCTGAAGTTTCCTTGCGGAGATAGCCCATGCTATATCTTGCATTTGTTAGGAAAAACTGCTTAGAGCATGAAAAGTGCCCATTGCAGAAAGAGCTCAAATTCGAAAAACAAACACGTATTCATGTTCCCCTGTCTCCCCGAAGACCAAAAAACCATGACTTTTGCAGATCTGAAGTTTCCTTGCGGAGATAGCCCATGCTATATCTTGCATTTGTTAGGAAAAACTGCTTATAGCATGAAAAGTGCCCATTGCAGATAGAGCTCAAATTCGCAAAACAAACACTTATTCCTGTTCCCCTGCCTCCCCGAAGACCAAAAAACCATGACTTTTGCAGATCTGAAGTTTCCTTGCGGAGATAGCCCATGCTATATCTTGCATTTGTTAGGAAAAACTGCTTATAGCATGAAAAGTGCCCATTGCAGATAGAGCTCAAATTCGCAAAACAAACACATATTCCTGTTCCCTTGCCTCCCCGAAGACCAAAAAACCATGACTTTTGCAGATCTGAAGTTTCCTTGCGGAGATAGCCCATGCTATATCTTGCATTTGTTAGGAAAAACTGCTTATAGTATGAAAAGTGCCCATTGCAGAAAAAGCTCAAATTCGAAAAACAAACACATATTCCTGTTCCCCTGCCTCCCCGAAGACCAAAAAACCATGACTTTTGCAGATGTGAAGTTTCCTTGCGGAGATAGCCCATGCTATATCTTGCATTTGTTAGGAAAAACTGCTTAGAGCATGAAAAGTGCCCATTGCAGAAAGAGCTCAAATTCGAAAAACAAACACGTATTCATGTTCCCTTGTCTCCCCGAAGACCAAAAAACCATGACTTTTGCAGATCTGAAGTTTCCTTGCGTAGATAGCCCATGCTATATCTTGCATTTGTTAGGAAAAACTGCTTATAGCATGAAAAGTGCCCATTGCAGATAGAGCTCAAATTCGCAAAACAAACACATATTCCTGTTCCCCTGCCTCCCCGAAGACCAAAAAACCATGACTTTTGCAGATGTGAAGTTTCCTTGCGGAGATAGCCCATGCTATATCTTGCATTTGTTAGGAAAAACTGCTTAGAGCATGAAAAGTGCCCATTGCAGATAGAGCTCAAATTCGCAAAACAAACACATATTCATGTTCCCCTGTCTCCCCGAAGACCAAAAAACCATGACTTTTGCAGATGTGAAGTTTCCTTGCGGAGATAGCCCATGCTATATCTTGCATTTGTTAGGAAAAACTGCTTAGAGCATGAAAAGTGCCCATTGCAGAAAGAGCTCAAATTCGAAAAACAAACACGTATTCATGTTCCCCTGTCTCCCCGAAGACCAAAAAACCATGAGTTTTGCAGATCTGAAGTTTCCTTGCGGAGATAGCCCATGCTATATCTTGCATTTGTTAGGAAAAACTGCAAATAGCATGAAAAGTGCCCATTGCAGATAGAGCTCAAATTCGCAAAACAAACACATATTCCTGTTCCCCTGCCTCCCCGAAGACCAAAAAAACCATGACTTTTGCAGATCTGAAGTTTCCTTGCGGAGATAGCCCATGCTATATCTTGCATTTGTTAGGAAAAACTGCTTATAGCATGAAAAGTGCCCATTGCAGATAGAGCTCAAATTCGCAAAACAAACACATATTCCTGTTCCCTTGCCTCCCCGAAGACCAAAAAACCATGACTTTTGCAGATCTGAAGTTTCCTTGCGGAGATAGCCCATGATATATCTTGCATTTGTTAGGAAAAACTGCTTATAGTATGAAAAGTGCCCATTTCACAAAGAGCTCAAATTCAAAAAACAAACACATATTCCTGTTCCCCTGCCTCCCCGAAGACCAAAAAACCATGACTTTTGCAGATGTGAAGTTTCCTTGCGGAGATAGCCCATGCTATATCTTGCATTTGTTAGGAAAAACTGCTTAGAGCATCAAAAGTGCCCATTGCAGAAAGAGCTCAAATTTGAAAAACAAACACGTATTCATGTTCCCTTGTCTCCCCGAAGACCAAAAAACCATGACTTTTGCAGATCTGAAGTTTCCTTGCGGAGATAGCCCATGCTATATCTTGCATTTGTTAGGAAAAACTGCTTATAGCATGAAAAGTGCCCATTGCAGATAGTGCTCAAATTCGCAAAACAAACACATATTCCTGTTCCCCTGCCTCCCCGAAGACCAAAAAACCATGACTTTTGCAGATCTGAAGTTTCCTTGCGGAGATAGCCCATGTTATATCTTGCATTTGTTAGGAAAAACTGCTTAGAGCATGAAAAGTGCCCTTTGCAGAAAGAGCTCAAATTCGAAAAACAAACACGTATTCATGTTCCCCCGGCTCACTGAACACCAAAAAACCATGAGTTTTGCAGATCTGAAGTTTCCTTGCGGAGATAGCCCATGATATATCTTGCATTTGTTAGGAAAAACTGCTTATAGTATGAAAAGTGCCCATTTCACAAAGAGCTCAAATTCAAAAAACAAACACATATTCATGTTCCCCTGCCTCCCCGAAGACCAAAAAACCATGACTTTTGCAGATCTGAAGTTTCCTTGCGGAGATAGCCCATGCTATATCTTGCATTTGTTAGGAAAAACTGCTTATAGCATGAAAAGTGCCCATTGCAGATAGAGCTCAAATTCGCAAAACAAACACATATTCCTGTTCCCCTGCCTCCCCGAAGACCAAAAAACCATGACTTTTGCAGATCTGAAGTTTCCTTGCGGAGATAGCCCATGCTATATCTTGCATTTGTTAGGAAAAACTGCTTATAGTATGAAAAGTGCCCATTGCAGAAAAAGCTCAAATTCGAAAAACAAACACGTATTCATGTTCCCCTGCCTCCCCGAAGACCAAAAAACCATGACTTTTGCAGATGTGAAGTTTCCTTGCGGAGATAGCCCATGCTATATCTTGCATTTGTTAGGAAAAACTGCTTAGAGCATGAAAAGTGCCCATTGCAGAAAGAGCTCAAATTCGAAAAACAAACACGTATTCATGTTCCCCTGTCTCCCCGAAGACCAAAAAACCATGACTTTTGCAGATCTGAAGTTTCCTTGCGGAGATAGCCCATGCTATATCTTGCATTTGTTAGGAAAAACTGCTTATAGCATGAAAAGTGCCCATTGCAGATAGAGCTCAAATTCGCAAAACAAACACATATTCCTGTTCCCCTGCCTCCCCGAAGACCAAAAAACCATGACTTTTGCAGATGTGAAGTTTCCTTGCGGAGATAGCCCATGCTATATCTTGCATTTGTTAGGAAAAACTGCTTAGAGCATGAAAAGTGCCCATTGCAGAAAAAGCTCAAATTCGAAAAACAAACACATATTCCTGTTCCCCTGCCTCCCCGAAGACCAAAAAACCATGACTTTTGCAGATGTGAAGTTTCCTTGCGGAGATAGCCCATGCTATATCTTGCATTTGTTAGGAAAAACTGCTTAGAGCATGAAAAGTGCCCATTGCAGATAGAGCTCAAATTCGCAAAACAAACACATATTCATGTTCCCCTGTCTCCCCGAAGACCAAAAAACCATGACTTTTGCAGATGTGAAGTTTCCTTGCGGAGATAGCCCATGCTATATCTTGCATTTGTTAGGAAAAACTGCTTATAGCATGAAATGTGCCCATTGCAGATAGAGCTCAAATTCGCAAAACAAACACATATTCCTGTTCCCCTGCCTCCCCGAAGACCAAAAAACCATGACTTTTGCAGATCTGAAGTTTCCTTGCGGAGATAGCCCATGCTATATCTTGCATTTGTTAGGAAAAACTGCTTATAGTATGAAAAGTGCCCATTGCAGAAAAAGCTCAAATTCGAAAAACAAACACATATTCCTGTTCCCCTGCCTCCCCGAAAACCAAAAAACCATGACTTTTGCAGATCTGAAGTTTCCTTGCGGAGATAGCCCATGCTATATCTTGCATTTGTTAGGAAAAACTGCTTAGAGCATGAAAAGTGCCCATTGCAGAAAGAGCTCAAATTCGAAAAACAAACACGTATTCATGTTCCCTTTTCTCTCCGAAGACCAAAAAACCATGACTTTTGCAGATCTGAAGTTTCCTTGCGGAGATAGCCCATGCTATATCTTGCATTTGTTAGGAAAAACTGCTTATAGCATGAAAAGTGCCCATTGCAGATAGAGCTCAAATTCGCAAAACAAACACATATTCCTGTTCCCCTGCCTCCCCGAAGACCAAAAAACCATGACTTTTGCAGATCTGAAGTTTCCTTGCGGAGATAGCCCATGATATATCTTGCATTTGTTAGGAAAAACTGCTTATAGTATGAAAAGTGCCCATTTCACAAAGAGCTCAAATTCAAAAAACAAACACGTATTCATGTTCCCCTGTCTCCCCGAAGACCAAAAAACCATGACTTTTGCAGATCTGAAGTTTCCTTGCGGAGATAGCCCATGCTATATCTTGCATTTGTTAGGAAAAACTGCTTATAGCATGAAAAGTGCCCATTGCAGATAGAGCTCAAATTCGCAAAACAAACACATATTCCTGTTCCCCTGCCTCCCCGAAGACCAAAAAACCATGACTTTTGCAGATCTGAAGTTTCCTTGCGGAGATAGCCCATGCTATATCTTGCATTTGTTAGGAAAAACTGCTTATAGCATGAAAACTGCCCATTGCAGATAGAGCTCAAATTCGCAAAACAAACACATATTCCTGTTCCCCTGCCTCCCCGAAGACCAAAAAACCATGACTTTTGCAGATCTGAAGTTTCCTTGCGGAGATAGCCCATGCTATATCTTGCATTTGTTAGGAAAAACTGCTTAGAGCATGAAAAGTGCCCATTGCAGAAAGAGCTCAAATTCGAAAAACAAACACGTATTCATGTTCCCCTGTCTCCCCGAAGACCAAAAAACCATGACTTTTGCAGATCTGAAGTTTCCTTGCGGAGATAGCCCATGCTATATCTTGCATTTGTTAGGAAAAACTGCTTATAGCATGAAAAGTGCCCATTGCAGATAGAGCTCAAATTCGCAAAACAAACACTTATTCCTGTTCCCCTGCCTCCCCGAAGACCAAAAAACCATGACTTTTGCAGATCTGAAGTTTCCTTGCGGAGATAGCCCATGCTATATCTTGCATTTGTTAGGAAAAACTGCTTATAGCATGAAAAGTGCCCATTGCAGATAGAGCTCAAATTCGCAAAACAAACACATATTCCTGTTCCCTTGCCTCCCCGAAGACCAAAAAACCATGACTTTTGCAGATCTGAAGTTTCCTTGCGGAGATAGCCCATGCTATATCTTGCATTTGTTAGGAAAAACTGCTTATAGTATGAAAAGTGCCCATTGCAGAAAAAGCTCAAATTCGAAAAACAAACACATATTCCTGTTCCCCTGCCTCCCCGAAGACCAAAAAACCATGACTTTTGCAGATGTGAAGTTTCCTTGCGGAGATAGCCCATGCTATATCTTGCATTTGTTAGGAAAAACTGCTTAGAGCATGAAAAGTGCCCATTGCAGAAAGAGCTCAAATTCGAAAAACAAACACGTATTCATGTTCCCTTGTCTCCCCGAAGACCAAAAAACCATGACTTTTGCAGATCTGAAGTTTCCTTGCGTAGATAGCCCATGCTATATCTTGCATTTGTTAGGAAAAACTGCTTATAGTATGAAAAGTGCCCATTGCAGAAAAAGCTCAAATTCGAAAAACAAACACATATTCCTGTTCCCCTGCCTCCCCGAAGACCAAAAAACCATGACTTTTGCAGATGTGAAGTTTCCTTGCGGAGATAGCCCATGCTATATCTTGCATTTGTTAGGAAAAACTGCTTAGAGCATCAAAAGTGCCCATTGCAGAAAGAGCTCAAATTTGAAAAACAAACACGTATTCATGTTCCCTTGTCTCCCCGAAGACCAAAAAACCATGACTTTTGCAGATCTGAAGTTTCCTTGCGGAGATAGCCCATGCTATATCTTGCATTTGTTAGGAAAAACTGCTTATAGCATGAAAAGTGCCCATTGCAGATAGAGCTCAAATTCGCAAAACAAACACATATTCCTGTTCCCCTGCCTCCCCGAAGACCAAAAAACCATGACTTTTGCAGATCTGAAGTTTCCTTGCGGAGATAGCCCATGTTATATCTTGCATTTGTTAGGAAAAACTGCTTAGAGCATGAAAAGTGCCCTTTGCAGAAAGAGCTCAAATTCGAAAAACAAACACGTATTCATGTTCCCCCGGCTCACTGAACACCAAAAAACCATGAGTTTTGCAGATCTGAAGTTTCCTTGCGGAGATAGCCCATGATATATCTTGCATTTGTTAGGAAAAACTGCTTATAGTATGAAAAGTGCCCATTTCACAAAGAGCTCAAATTCAAAAAACAAACACATATTCATGTTCCCCTGCCTCCCCGAAGACCAAAAAACCATGACTTTTGCAGATCTGAAGTTTCCTTGCGGAGATAGCCCATGCTATATCTTGCATTTGTTAGGAAAAACTGCTTATAGCATGAAAAGTGCCCATTGCAGATAGAGCTCAAATTCGCAAAACAAACACATATTCCTGTTCCCCTGCCTCCCCGAAGACCAAAAAACCATGACTTTTGCAGATCTGAAGTTTCCTTGCGGAGATAGCCCATGCTATATCTTGCATTTGTTAGGAAAAACTGCTTATAGTATGAAAAGTGCCCATTGCAGAAAAAGCTCAAATTCGAAAAACAAACACATATTCCTGTTCCCCTGCCTCCCCGAAGACCAAAAAACCATGACTTTTGCAGATGTGAAGTTTCCTTGCGGAGATAGCCCATGCTATATCTTGCATTTGTTAGGAAAAACTGCTTAGAGCATGAAAAGTGCCCATTGCAGAAAGAGCTCAAATTCGAAAAACAAACACGTATTAATGTTCACCCGGCTCACTGAACACCAAAAAACCATGACTTTTGCAGATCTGAAGTTTCCTTGCAGAGATAGCCCATGCTATATCTTGCATTTGTTAGGAAAAACTGCTTAGAGCATGAAAAGTGCCCATTGCAGAAAGAGCTCAAATTCGAAAAACAAACACGTATTCATGTTCCCCCGGCTCACTGAACACCAAAAAACCATGAGTTTTGCAGATCTGAAGTTTCCTTGTGGAGATAGCCCATGTTATATCTTGCATTTGTTAGGAAAAACTGCTTAGAGCATGAAAAGTGCCCATTGCAGATAGAGCTCAAATTCGCAAAACAAACACATATTCCTGTTCCCCTGCCTCCCCGAAGACCAAAAAACCATGACTTTTGCAGATCTGAAGTTTCCTTGCGGAGATAGCCCATGCTATATCTTGCATTTGTTAGGAAAAACTGCTTATAGTATGAAAAGTGCCCATTGCAGAAAAAGCTCAAATTCGAAAAACAAACACATATTCCTGTTCCCCTGCCTCCCCGAAGACCAAAAAACCATGACTTTTGCAGATGTGAAGTTTCCTTGCGGAGATAGCCCATGCTATATCTTGCATTTGTTAGGAAAAACTGCTTAGAGCATCAAAAGTGCCCATTGCAGAAAGAGCTCAAATTTGAAAAACAAACACGTATTCATGTTCCCTTGTCTCCCCGAAGACCAAAAAACCATGACTTTTGCAGATCTGAAGTTTCCTTGCGGAGATAGCCCATGCTATATCTTGCATTTGTTAGGAAAAACTGCTTATAGCATGAAAAGTGCCCATTGCAGATAGAGCTCAAATTCGCAAAACAAACACATATTCCTGTTCCCCTGCCTCCCCGAAGACCAAAAAACCATGACTTTTGCAGATCTGAAGTTTCCTTGCGGAGATAGCCCATGTTATATCTTGCATTTGTTAGGAAAAACTGCTTAGAGCATGAAAAGTGCCCTTTGCAGAAAGAGCTCAAATTCGAAAAACAAACACGTATTCATGTTCCCCCGGCTCACCGAAGACCAAAAAACCATGACTTTTGCAGATCTGAAGTTTCCTTGCGGAGATAGCCCATGCTATATCTTGCATTTGTTAGGAAAAACTGCTTATAGTATGAAAAGTGCCCATTGCAGAAAAAGCTCAAATTCAAAAAACAAACACATATTCATGTTCCCCTGCCTCCCCGAAGACCAAAAAACCATGACTTTTGCAGATGTGAAGTTTCCTTGCGGAGATAGCCCATGCTATATCTTGCATTTGTTAGGAAAAACTGCTTAGAGCATGAAAAGTGCCCATTGCAGATAGAGCTCAAATTCAAAAAACAAACACATATTCCTGTTCCCCTGCCTCCCCGAAGACCAAAAAACCATGACTTTTGCAGATCTGAAGTTTCCTTGCCGGAGATAGCCCATGTTATATCTTGCATTTGTTAGGAAAAACTGCTTAGAGCATGAAAAGTGCCCTTTGCAGAAAGAGCTCAAATTCGAAAAACAAACACGTATTCATGTTCCCCCGGCTCACTGAACACCAAAAAACCATGAGTTTTGCAGATCTGAAGTTTCCTTGCGGAGATAGCCCATGATATATCTTGCATTTGTTAGGAAAAACTGCTTATAGTATGAAAAGTGCCCATTTCACAAAGAGCTCAAATTCAAAAAACAAACACATATTCATGTTCCCCTGCCTCCCCGAAGACCAAAAAACCATGAGTTTTGCAGATCTGAAGTTTCCTTGCGGAGATAGCCCATGCTATATCTTGCATTTGTTAGGAAAAACTGCTTATAGCATGAAAAGTGCCCATTGCAGATAGAACTCAAATTCGCAAAACAAACACATATTCCTGTTCCCCTGCCTCCCCGAAGACCAAAAAACCATGACTTTTGCAGATCTGAAGTTTCCTTGCGGAGATAGCCCATGCTATATCTTGCATTTGTTAGGAAAAACTGCTTATAGTATGAAAAGTGCCCATTGCAGAAAAAGCTCAAATTCGAAAAACAAACACATATTCCTGTTCCCCTGCCTCCCCGAAGACCAAAAAACCATGACTTTTGCAGATGTGAAGTTTCCTTGCGGAGATAGCCCATGCTATATCTTGCATTTGTTAGGAAAAACTGCTTAGAGCATGAAAAGTGCCCATTGCAGAAAGAGCTCAAATTCGAAAAACAAACACGTATTCATGTTCCCCTGTCTCCCCGAAGACCAAAAAACCATGACTTTTGCAGATCTGAAGTTTCCTTGCGGAGATAGCCCATGCTATATCTTGCATTTGTTAGGAAAAACTGCTTATAGCATGAAAAGTGCCCATTGCAGATAGAGCTCAAATTCGCAAAACAAACACATATTCCTGTTCCCCTGCCTCCCCGAAGACCAAAAAACCATGACTTTTGCAGATCTGAAGTTTCCTTGCGGAGATAGCCCATGCTTATATCTTGCATTTGTTAGGAAAAACTGCTTATAGCATGAAAAGTGCCCATTGCAGATAGAGCTCAAATTCGCAAAACAAACACATATTCCTGTTCCCCTGCCTCCCCGAAGACCAGAAAACCATGACTTTTGCAGATCTGAAGTTTCCTTGCGGAGATAGCCCATGCTATATCTTGCATTTGTTAGGAAAAACTGCTTATAGTATGAAAAGTGCCCATTGCAGAAAAAGCTCAAATTTGAAAAACAAACACTTATTCCTGTTCCCCTGCCTCCCCGAAGACCAAAAAACCATGACTTTTGCAGATGTGAAGTTTCCTTGCGGAGATAGCCCATGCTATATCTTGCATTTGTTAGGAAAAACTGCTTAGAGCATGAAAAGTGCCCATTGCAGAAAGAGCTCAAATTCGAAAAACAAACACGTATTCATGTTCCCCCGGCTCACTGAACACCAAAAAACCATGAGTTTTGCAGATCTGAAGTTTCCTTGTGGAGATAGCCCATGTTATATCTTGCATTTGTTAGGAAAAACTGCTTATAGCATGAAAAGTGCCCATTGCAGATAGAGCTCAAATTCGCAAAACAAACACATATTCCTGTTCCCCTGCCTCCCCGAAGACCAAAAAACCATGACTTTTGCAGATCTGAAGTTTCCTTGCGGAGATAGCCCATGCTATATCTTGCATTTGTTAGGAAAAACTGCTTATAGTATGAAAAGTGCCCATTGCAGAAAAAGCTCAAATTCGAAAAACAAACACATATTCCTGTTCCCCTGCCTCCCCGAAGACCAAAAAACCATGACTTTTGCAGATGTGAAGTTTCCTTGCGGAGATAGCCCATGCTATATCTTGCATTTGTTAGGAAAAACTGCTTAGAGCATGAAAAGTGCCCATTGCAGATAGAGCTCAAATTCGCAAAACAAACACATATTCCTGTTCCCCTGCCTCCCCGAAGACCAAAAAACCATGACTTTTGCAGATCTGAAGTTTCCTTGCGGAGATAGCCCATGTTATATCTTGCATTTGTTAGGAAAAACTGCTTAGAGCATGAAAAGTGCCCTTTGCAGAAAGAGCTCAAATTCGAAAAACAAACACGTATTCATGTTCCCCCGGCTCACTGAACACCAAAAAACCATGAGTTTTGCAGATCTGAAGTTTCCTTGCGGAGATAGCCCATGATATATCTTGCATTTGTTAGGAAAAACTGCTTATAGTATGAAAAGTGCCCATTTCACAAAGAGCTCAAATTCAAAAAACAAACACATATTCATGTTCCCCTGCCTCCCCGAATACCAAAAAACCATGAGTTTTGCAGATCTGAAGTTTCCTTGCGGAGATAGCCCATGCTATATCTTGCATTTGTTAGGAAAAACTGCTTATAGCATGAAAAGTGCCCATTGCAGATAGAGCTCAAATTCGCAAAACAAACACATATTCCTGTTCCCCTGCCTCCCCGAAGACCAAAAAACCATGACTTTTGCAGATCTGAAGTTTCCTTGCGGAGATAGCCCATGCTATATCTTGCATTTGTTAGGAAAAACTGCTTATAGTATGAAAAGTGCCCATTGCAGAAAAAGCTCAAATTCGAAAAACAAACACGTATTCATGTTCCCCTGTCTCCCCGAAGACCAAAAAACCATGACTTTTGCAGATCTGAAGTTTCCTTGCGGAGATAGCCCATGCTATATCTTGCATTTGTTAGGAAAAACTGCTTATAGCATGAAAAGTGCCATTGCAGATAGAGCTCAAATTCGCAAAACAAACACATATTCCTGTTCCCCTGCCTCCCCGAAGACCAAAAAACCATGACTTTTGCAGATCTGAAGTTTCCTTGCGGAGATAGCCCATGCTATATCTTGCATTTGTTAGGAAAAACTGCTTATAGTATGAAAAGTGCCCATTGCAGAAAAAGCTCAAATTCGAAAAACAAACACATATTCCTGTTCCCCTGCCTCCCCGAAGACCAAAAAACCATGACTTTTGCATATGTGAAGTTTCCTTGCGGAGATAGCCCATGCTATATCTTGCATTTGTTAGGAAAAACTGCTTAGAGCATCAAAAGTGCCCATTGCAGAAAGAGCTCAAATTTGAAAAACAAACACGTATTCATGTTCCCTTGTCTCCCCGAAGACCAAAAAACCATGACTTTTGCAGATCTGAAGTTTCCTTGCGGAGATAGCCCATGCTATATCTTGCATTTGTTAGGAAAAACTGCTTATAGCATGAAAAGTGCCCATTGCAGATAGAGCTCAAATTCGCAAAACAAACACATATTCCTGTTCCCCTGCCTCCCCGAAGACCAAAAAACCATGACCTTTGCAGATCTGAAGTTTCCTTGCGGAGATAGCCCATGTTATATCTTGCATTTGTTAGGAAAAACTGCTTAGAGCATGAAAAGTGCCCTTTGCAGAAAGAGCTCAAATTCGAAAAACAAACACGTATTCATGTTCCCCCGGCTCACTGAACACCAAAAAACCATGAGTTTTGCAGATCTGAAGTTTCCTTGCGGAGATAGCCCATGATATATCTTGCATTTGTTAGGAAAAACTGCTTATAGTATGAAAAGTGCCCATTTCACAAAGAGCTCAAATTCAAAAAACAAACACATATTCATGTTCCCCTGCCTCCCCGAAGACCAAAAAACCATGACTTTTGCAGATCTGAAGTTTCCTTGCGGAGATAGCCCATGCTATATCTTGCATTTGTTAGGAAAAACTGCTTATAGCATGAAAAGTGCCCATTGCAGATAGAGCTCAAATTCGCAAAACAAACACATATTCCTGTTCCCCTGCCTCCCCGAAGACCAAAAAACCATGACTTTTGCAGATCTGAAGTTTCCTTGCGGAGATAGCCCATGCTATATCTTGCATTTGTTAGGAAAAACTGCTTATAGTATGAAAAGTGCCCATTGCAGAAAAAGCTCAAATTCGAAAAACAAACACATATTCCTGTTCCCCTGCCTCCCCGAAGACCAAAAAACCATGACTTTTGCAGATGTGAAGTTTCCTTGCGGAGATAGCCCATGCTATATCTTGCATTTGTTAGGAAAAACTGCTTAGAGCATGAAAAGTGCCCATTGCAGAAAGAGCTCAAATTCGAAAAACAAACACGTATTAATGTTCACCCGGCTCACTGAACACCAAAAAACCATGACTTTTGCAGATCTGAAGTTTCCTTGCAGAGATAGCCCATGCTATATCTTGCATTTGTTAGGAAAAACTGCTTAGAGCATGAAAAGTGCCCATTGCAGAAAGAGCTCAAATTCGAAAAACAAACACGTATTCATGTTCCCCCGGCTCACTGAACACCAAAAAACCATGAGTTTTGCAGATCTGAAGTTTCCTTGTGGAGATAGCCCATGTTATATCTTGCATTTGTTAGGAAAAACTGCTTATAGCATGAAAAGTGCCCATTGCAGATAGAGCTCAAATTCGCAAAACAAACACATATTCCTGTTCCCCTGCCTCCCCGAAGACCAAAAAACCATGACTTTTGCAGATCTGAAGTTTCCTTGCGGAGATAGCCCATGCTATATCTTGCATTTGTTAGGAAAAACTGCTTATAGTATGAAAAGTGCCCATTGCAGAAAAAGCTCAAATTCGAAAAACAAACACATATTCCTGTTCCCCTGCCTCCCCGAAGACCAAAAAACCATGACTTTTGCAGATGTGAAGTTTCCTTGCGGAGATAGCCCATGCTATATCTTGCATTTGTTAGGAAAAACTGCTTATAGCATGAAAAGTGCCCATTGCAGATAGAGCTCAAATTCGCAAAACAAACACATATTCCTGTTCCCCTGCCTCCCCGAAGACCAAAAAACCATGACTTTTGCAGATCTGAAGTTTCCTTGCGGAGATAGCCCATGTTATATCTTGCATTTGTTAGGAAAAACTGCTTAGAGCATGAAAAGTGCCCTTTGCAGAAAGAGCTCAAATTCGAAAAACAAACACGTATTCATGTTCCCCCGGCTCACTGAACACCAAAAAACCATGAGTTTTGCAGATCTGAAGTTTCCTTGCGGAGATAGCCCATGATATATCTTGCATTTGTTAGGAAAAACTGCTTATAGTATGAAAAGTACCCATTTCACAAAGAGCTCAAATTCAAAAAACAAACACATATTCATGTTCCCCTGCCTCCCCGAAGACCAAAAAACCATGACTTTTGCAGATCTGAAGTTTCCTTGCGGAGATAGCCCATGCTATATCTTGCATTTGTTAGGAAAAACTGCTTATAGCATGAAAAGTGCCCATTGCAGATAGAGCTCAAATTCGCAAAACAAACACATATTCCTGTTCCCCTGCCTCCCCGAAGACCAAAAAACCATGACTTTTGCAGATGTGAAGTTTCCTTGCGGAGATAGCCCATGCTATATCTTGCATTTGTTAGGAAAAACTGCTTAGAGCATGAAAAGTGCCCATTGCAGAAAGAGCTCAAATTCGAAAAACAAACACGTATTAATGTTCACCCGGCTCACTGAACACCAAAAAACCATGACTTTTGCAGATCTGAAGTTTCCTTGCAGAGATAGCCCATGCTATATCTTGCATTTGTTAGGAAAAACTGCTTAGAGCATGAAAAGTGCCCATTGCAGAAAGAGCTCAAATTCGAAAAACAAACACGTATTCATGTTCCCCCGGCTCACTGAACACCAAAAAACCATGAGTTTTGCAGATCTGAAGTTTCATTGTGGAGATAGCCCATGTTATATCTTGCATTTGTTAGGAAAAACTGCTTATAGCATGAAAAGTGCCCATTGCAGATAGAGCTCAAATTCGCAAAACAAACACATATTCCTGTTCCCCTGCCTCCCCGAAGACCAAAAAACCATGACTTTTGCAGATCTGAAGTTTCCTTGCGGAGATAGCCCATGCTATATCTTGCATTTGTTAGGAAAAACTGCTTATAGTATGAAAAGTGCCCATTGCAGAAAAAGCTCAAATTCGAAAAACAAACACATATTCCTGTTCCCCTGCCTCCCCGAAGACCAAAAAACCATGACTTTTGCAGATGTGAAGTTTCCTTGCGGAGATAGCCCATGTTATATCTTGCATTTGTTAGGAAAAACTGCTTAGAGCATGAAAAGTGCCCTTTGCAGAAAGAGCTCAAATTCGAAAAACAAACACGTATTCATGTTCCCCCGGCTCACTGAACACCAAAAAACCATGAGTTTTGCAGATCTGAAGTTTCCTTGTGGAGATAGCCCATGTTATATCTTGCATTTGTTAGGAAAAACTGCTTATAGCATGAAAAGTGCCCATTGCAGATAGAGCTCAAATTCGCAAAACAAACACATATTCCTGTTCCCCTGCCTCCCCGAAGACCAAAAAACCATGACTTTTGCAGATCTGAAGTTTCCTTGCGGAGATAGCCCATGCTATATCTTGCATTTGTTAGGAAAAACTGCTTATAGTATGAAAAGTGCCCATTGCAGAAAAAGCTCAAATTCGAAAAACAAACACATATTCCTGTTCCCCTGCCTCCCCGAAGACCAAAAAACCATGACTTTTGCAGATGTGAAGTTTCCTTGCGGAGATAGCCCATGCTATATCTTGCATTTGTTAGGAAAAACTGCTTAGAGCATGAAAAGTGCCCATTGCAGATAGAGCTCAAATTCAAAAAAACAAACACATATTCCTGTTCCCCTGCCTCCCCGAAGACCAAAAAACCATGACTTTTGCAGATCTGAAGTTTCCTTGCGGAGATAGCCCATGTTATAGCTTGCATTTGTTAGGAAAAACTGCTTAGAGCATGAAAAGTGCCCTTTGCAGAAAGAGCTCAAATTCGAAAAACAAACACGTATTCATGTTCCCCCGGCTCACTGAACACCAAAAAACCATGAGTTTTGCAGATCTGAAGTTTCCTTGCGGAGATAGCTTATGATATATCTTGCATTTGTTAGGAAAAACTGCTTATAGTATGAAAAGTGCCCATTTCACAAAGAGCTCAAATTCAAAAAACAAACACATATTCATGTTCCCCTGCCTCCCCGAAGACCAAAAAACCATGAGTTTTGCAGATCTGAAGTTTCCTTGCGGAGATAGCCCATGCTATATCTTGCATTTGTTAGGAAAAACTGCTTATAGCATGAAAAGTGCCCATTGCAGATAGAGCTCAAATTCGCAAAACAAACACATATTCCTGTTCCCCTGCCTCCCCGAAGACCAAAAAACCATGACTTTTGCAGATCTGAAGTTTCCTTGCGGAGATAGCCCATGCTATATCTTGCATTTGTTAGGAAAAACTGCTTATAGTATGAAAAGTGCCCATTGCAGAAAAAGCTCAAATTCGAAAAACAAACACATATTCCTGTTCCCCTGCCTCCCCGAAGACCAAAAAACCATGACTTTTGCAGATGTGAAGTTTCCTTGCGGAGATAGCCCATGCTATATCTTGCATTTGTTAGGAAAAACTGCTTAGAGCATGAAAAGTGCCCATTGCAGAAAGAGCTCAAATTCGAAAAACAAACACGTATTCATGTTCCCCTGTCTCCCCGAAGACCAAAAAACCATGACTTTTGCAGATCTGAAGTTTCCTTGCGGAGATAGCCCATGCTATATCTTGCATTTGTTAGGAAAAACTGCTTATAGCATGAAAAGTGCCCATTGCAGATAGAGCTCAAATTCGCAAAACAAACACATATTCCTGTTCCCCTGCCTCCCCGAAGACCAAAAAACCATGACTTTTGCAGATCTGAAGTTTCCTTGCGGAGATAGCCCATGCTTATATCTTGCATTTGTTAGGAAAAACTGCTTATAGCATGAAAAGTGCCCATTGCAGATAGAGCTCAAATTCTCAAAACAAACACATATTCCTGTTCCCCTGCCTCCCCGAAGACCAAAAAACCATGACTTTTGCAGATCTGAAGTTTCCTTGCGGAGATAGCCCATGCTATATCTTGCATTTGTTAGGAAAAACTGCTTATAGTATGAAAAGTGCCCATTGCAGAAAAAGCTCAAATTCGAAAAACAAACACATATTCCTGTTCCCCTGCCTCCCCGAAGACCAAAAAACCATGACTTTTGCAGATGTGAAGTTTCCTTGCGGAGATAGCCCATGCTATATCTTGCATTTGTTAGGAAAAACTGCTTAGAGCATGAAAAGTGCCCATTGCAGAAAGAGCTCAAATTCGAAAAACAAACACGTATTCATGTTCCCCCGGCTCACTGAACACCAAAAAACCATGAGTTTTGCAGATCTGAAGTTTCCTTGTGGAGATAGCCCATGTTATATCTTGCATTTGTTAGGAAAAACTGCTTATAGCATGAAAAGTGCCCATTGCAGATAGAGCTCAAATTCGCAAAACAAACACATATTCCTGTTCCCCTGCCTCCCCGAAGACCAAAAAACCATGACCTTTGCAGATCTGAAGTTTCCTTGCGGAGATAGCCCATGCTATATCTTGCATTTGTTAGGAAAAACTGCTTATAGTATGAAAAGTGCCCATTGCAGAAAAAGCTCAAATTCGAAAAACAAACACATATTCCTGTTCCCCTGCCTCCCCGAAGACCAAAAAACCATGACTTTTGCAGATGTGAAGTTTCCTTGCGGAGATAGCCCATGCTATATCTTGCATTTGTTAGGAAAAACTGCTTAGAGCATGAAAAGTGCCCATTGCAGATAGAGCTCAAATTCGCAAAACAAACACATATTCCTGTTCCCCTGCCTCCCCGAAGACCAAAAAACCATGACTTTTGCAGATCTGAAGTTTCCTTGCGGAGATAGCCCATGTTATATCTTGCATTTGTTAGGAAAAACTGCTTAGAGCATGAAAAGTGCCCTTTGCAGAAAGAGCTCAAATTCGAAAAACAAACACGTATTCATGTTCCCCCGGCTCACTGAACACCAAAAAACCATGAGTTTTGCAGATCTGAAGTTTCCTTGCGGAGATAGCCCATGATATATCTTGCATTTGTTAGGAAAAACTGCTTATAGTATGAAAAGTGCCCATTTCACAAAGAGCTCAAATTCAAAAAACAAACACATATTCATGTTCCCCTGCCTCCCCGAAGACCAAAAAACCATGACTTTTGCAGATCTGAAGTTTCCTTGCGGAGATAGCCCATGCTATATCTTGCATTTGTTAGGAAAAACTGCTTATAGTATGAAAAGTGCCCATTGCAGAAAAAGCTCAAATTCGAAAAACAAACACATATTCCTGTTCCCCTGCCTCCCCGAAGACCAAAAAACCATGACTTTTGCAGATGTGAAGTTTCCTTGCGGAGATAGCCCATGCTATATCTTGCATTTGTTAGGAAAAACTGCTTAGAGCATGAAAAGTGCCCATTGCAGAAAGAGCTCAAATTCGAAAAACAAACACGTATTCATGTTCCCCTGTCTCCCCGAAGACCAAAAAACCATGACTTTTGCAGATCTGAAGTTTCCTTGCGGAGATAGCCCATGCTATATCTTGCATTTGTTAGGAAAAACTGCTTATAGCATGAAAAGTGCCCATTGCAGATAGAGCTCAAATTCGCAAAACAAACACATATTCCTGTTCCCCTGCCTCCCCGAAGACCAAAAAACCATGACTTTTGCAGATCTGAAGTTTCCTTGCGGAGATAGCCCATGCTATATCTTGCATTTGTTAGGAAAAACTGCTTATAGTATGAAAAGTGCCCATTGCAGATAGAGCTCAAATTCTCAAAACAAACACATATTCCTGTTCCCCTGCCTCCCCGAAGACCAAAAAACCATGACTTTTGCAGATCTGAAGTTTCCTTGCGGAGATAGCCCATGCTATATCTTGCATTTGTTAGGAAAAACTGCTTATAGTATGAAAAGTGCCCATTGCAGAAAAAGCTCAAATTCGAAAAACAAACACATATTCCTGTTCCCCTGCCTCCCCGAAGACCAAAAAACCATGACTTTTGCAGATGTGAAGTTTCCTTGCGGAGATAGCCCATGCTATATCTTGCATTTGTTAGGAAAAACTGCTTAGAGCATGAAAAGTGCCCATTGCAGAAAGAGCTCAAATTCGAAAAACAAACACGTATTCATGTTCCCCCGGCTCACTGAACACCAAAAAACCATGAGTTTTGCAGATCTGAAGTTTCCTTGTGGAGATAGCCCATGTTATATCTTGCATTTGTTAGGAAAAACTGCTTATAGCATGAAAAGTGCCCATTGCAGATAGAGCTCAAATTCGCAAAACAAACACATATTCCTGTTCCCCTGCCTCCCCGAAGACCAAAAAACCATGACCTTTGCAGATCTGAAGTTTCCTTGCGGAGATAGCCCATGCTATATCTTGCATTTGTTAGGAAAAACTGCTTATAGTATGAAAAGTGCCCATTGCAGAAAAAGCTCAAATTCGAAAAACAAACACATATTCCTGTTCCCCTGCCTCCCCGAAGACCAAAAAACCATGACTTTTGCAGATGTGAAGTTTCCTTGCGGAGATAGCCCATGCTATATCTTGCATTTGTTAGGAAAAACTGCTTAGAGCATGAAAAGTGCCCATTGCAGATAGAGCTCAAATTCGCAAAACAAACACATATTCCTGTTCCCCTGCCTCCCCGAAGACCAAAAAACCATGACTTTTGCAGATCTGAAGTTTCCTTGCGGAGATAGCCCATGTTATATCTTGCATTTGTTAGGAAAAACTGCTTAGAGCATGAAAAGTGCCCTTTGCAGAAAGAGCTCAAATTCGAAAAACAAACACGTATTCATGTTCCCCCGGCTCACTGAACACCAAAAAACCATGAGTTTTGCAGATCTGAAGTTTCCTTGCGGAGATAGCCCATGATATATCTTGCATTTGTTAGGAAAAACTGCTTATAGTATGAAAAGTGCCCATTTCACAAAGAGCTCAAATTCAAAAAACAAACACATATTCATGTTCCCCTGCCTCCCCGAAGACCAAAAAACCATGACTTTTGCAGATCTGAAGTTTCCTTGCGGAGATAGCCCATGCTATATCTTGCATTTGTTAGGAAAAACTGCTTATAGTATGAAAAGTGCCCATTGCAGAAAAAGCTCAAATTCGAAAAACAAACACATATTCCTGTTCCCCTGCCTCCCCGAAGACCAAAAAACCATGACTTTTGCAGATGTGAAGTTTCCTTGCGGAGATAGCCCATGCTATATCTTGCATTTGTTAGGAAAAACTGCTTAGAGCATGAAAAGTGCCCATTGCAGAAAGAGCTCAAATTCGAAAAACAAACACGTATTCATGTTCCCCTGTCTCCCCGAAGACCAAAAAACCATGACTTTTGCAGATCTGAAGTTTCCTTGCGGAGATAGCCCATGCTATATCTTGCATTTGTTAGGAAAAACTGCTTATAGCATGAAAAGTGCCCATTGCAGATAGAGCTCAAATTCGCAAAACAAACACATATTCCTGTTCCCCTGCCTCCCCGAAGACCAAAAAACCATGACTTTTGCAGATCTGAAGTTTCCTTGCGGAGATAGCCCATGCTATATCTTGCATTTGTTAGGAAAAACTGCTTATAGTATGAAAAGTGCCCATTGCAGAAAAAGCTCAAATTCGAAAAACAAACACATATTCCTGTTCCCCTGCCTCCCCGAAGACCAAAAAACCATGACTTTTGCAGATGTGAAGTTTCCTTGCGGAGATAGCCCATGCTATATCTTGCATTTGTTAGGAAAAACTGCTTAGAGCATGAAAAGTGCCCATTGCAGAAAGAGCTCAAATTCGAAAAACAAACACGTATTCATGTTCCCTTGTCTCCCCGAAGACCAAAAAACCATGACTTTTGCAGATCTGAAGTTTCCTTGCGGAGATAGCCCATGCTATATCTTGCATTTGTTAGGAAAAACTGCTTATAGCATGAAAAGTGCCCATTGCAGATAGAGCTCAAATTCGCAAAACAAACACATATTCCTGTTCCCCTGCCTCCCCGAAGACCAAAAAACCATGACTTTTGCAGATCTGAAGTTTCCTTGCGGAGATAGCCCATGCTATATCTTGCATTTGTTAGGAAAAACTGCTTATAGTATGAAAAGTGCCCATTGCAGAAAAAGCTCAAATTCGAAAAACAAACACATATTCCTGTTCCCCTGCCTCCCCGAAGACCAAAAAACCATGACTTTTGCAGATGTGAAGTTTCCTTGCGGAGATAGCCCATGCTATATCTTGCATTTGTTAGGAAAAACTGCTTAGAGCATGAAAAGTGCCCATTGCAGATAGAGCTCAAATTCAAAAAAACAAACACATATTCCTGTTCCCCTGCCTCCCCGAAGACCAAAAAACCATGACTTTTGCAGATCTGAAGTTTCCTTGCGGAGATAGCCCATGTTATAGCTTGCATTTGTTAGGAAAAACTGCTTAGAGCATGAAAAGTGCCCTTTGCAGAAAGAGCTCAAATTCGAAAAACAAACACGTATTCATGTTCCCCCGGCTCACTGAACACCAAAAAACCATGAGTTTTGCAGATCTGAAGTTTCCTTGCGGAGATAGCTTATGATATATCTTGCATTTGTTAGGAAAAACTGCTTATAGTATGAAAAGTGCCCATTTCACAAAGAGCTCAAATTCAAAAAACAAACACATATTCATGTTCCCCTGCCTCCCCGAAGACCAAAAAACCATGAGTTTTGCAGATCTGAAGTTTCCTTGCGGAGATAGCCCATGCTATATCTTGCATTTGTTAGGAAAAACTGCTTATAGCATGAAAAGTGCCCATTGCAGATAGAGCTCAAATTCGCAAAACAAACACATATTCCTGTTCCCCTGCCTCCCCGAAGACCAAAAAACCATGACTTTTGCAGATCTGAAGTTTCCTTGCGGAGATAGCCCATGCTATATCTTGCATTTGTTAGGAAAAACTGCTTATAGTATGAAAAGTGCCCATTGCAGAAAAAGCTCAAATTCGAAAAACAAACACATATTCCTGTTCCCCTGCCTCCCCGAAGACCAAAAAACGATGACTTTTGCAGATGTGAAGTTTCCTTGCGGAGATAGCCCATGCTATATCTTGCATTTGTTAGGAAAAACTGCTTAGAGCATGAAAAGTGCCCATTGCAGAAAGAGCTCAAATTCGAAAAACAAACACGTATTCATGTTCCCCTGTCTCCCCGAAGACCAAAAAACCATGACTTTTGCAGATCTGAAGTTTCCTTGCGGAGATAGCCCATGCTATATCTTGCATTTGTTAGGAAAAACTGCTTATAGCATGAAAAGTGCCCATTGCAGATAGAGCTCAAATTCGCAAAACAAACACATATTCCTGTTCCCCTGCCTCCCCGAAGACCAAAAAACCATGACTTTTGCAGATCTGAAGTTTCCTTGCGGAGATAGCCCATGCTTATATCTTGCATTTGTTAGGAAAAACTGCTTATAGCATGAAAAGTGCCCATTGCAGATAGAGCTCAAATTCTCAAAACAAACACATATTCCTGTTCCCCTGCCTCCCCGAAGACCAAAAAACCATGACTTTTGCAGATCTGAAGTTTCCTTGCGGAGATAGCCCATGCTATATCTTGCATTTGTTAGGAAAAACTGCTTATAGTATGAAAAGTGCCCATTGCAGAAAAAGCTCAAATTCGAAAAACAAACACATATTCCTGTTCCCCTGCCTCCCCGAAGACCAAAAAACCATGACTTTTGCAGATGTGAAGTTTCCTTGCGGAGATAGCCCATGCTATATCTTGCATTTGTTAGGAAAAACTGCTTAGAGCATGAAAAGTGCCCATTGCAGAAAGAGCTCAAATTCGAAAAACAAACACGTATTCATGTTCCCCCGGCTCACTGAACACCAAAAAACCATGAGTTTTGCAGATCTGAAGTTTCCTTGTGGAGATAGCCCATGTTATATCTTGCATTTGTTAGGAAAAACTGCTTATAGCATGAAAAGTGCCCATTGCAGATAGAGCTCAAATTCGCAAAACAAACACATATTCCTGTTCCCCTGCCTCCCCGAAGACCAAAAAACCATGACCTTTGCAGATCTGAAGTTTCCTTGCGGAGATAGCCCATGCTATATCTTGCATTTGTTAGGAAAAACTGCTTATAGTATGAAAAGTGCCCATTGCAGAAAAAGCTCAAATTCGAAAAACAAACACATATTCCTGTTCCCCTGCCTCCCCGAAGACCAAAAAACCATGACTTTTGCAGATGTGAAGTTTCCTTGCGGAGATAGCCCATGCTATATCTTGCATTTGTTAGGAAAAACTGCTTAGAGCATGAAAAGTGCCCATTGCAGATAGAGCTCAAATTCGCAAAACAAACACATATTCCTGTTCCCCTGCCTCCCCGAAGACCAAAAAACCATGACTTTTGCAGATCTGAAGTTTCCTTGCGGAGATAGCCCATGTTATATCTTGCATTTGTTAGGAAAAACTGCTTAGAGCATGAAAAGTGCCCTTTGCAGAAAGAGCTCAAATTCGAAAAACAAACACGTATTCATGTTCCCCCGGCTCACTGAACACCAAAAAACCATGAGTTTTGCAGATCTGAAGTTTCCTTGCGGAGATAGCCCATGATATATCTTGCATTTGTTAGGAAAAACTGCTTATAGCATGAAAAGTGCCCATTGCAGATAGAGCTCAAATTCGCAAAACAAACACATATTCCTGTTCCCCTGCCTCCCCGAAGACCAAAAAACCATGACTTTTGCAGATCTGAAGTTTCCTTGCGGAGATAGCCCATGCTATATCTTGCATTTGTTAGGAAAAACTGCTTATAGTATGAAAAGTGCCCATTGCAGAAAAAGCTCAAATTCGAAAAACAAACACATATTCCTGTTCCCCTGCCTCCCCGAAGACCAAAAAACCATGACTTTTGCAGATGTGAAGTTTCCTTGCGGAGATAGCCCATGCTATATCTTGCATTTGTTAGGAAAAACTGCTTAGAGCATGAAAAGTGCCCATTGCAGAAAGAGCTCAAATTCGAAAAACAAACACGTATTCATGTTCCCTTGTCTCCCCGAAGACCAAAAAACCATGACTTTTGCAGATCTGAAGTTTCCTTGCGGAGATAGCCCATGCTATATCTTGCATTTGTTAGGAAAAACTGCTTATAGCATGAAAAGTGCCCATTGCAGATAGAGCTCAAATTCGCAAAACAAACACATATTCCTGTTCCCCTGCCTCCCCGAAGACCAAAAAACCATGACTTTTGCAGATCTGAAGTTTCCTTGCGGAGATAGCCCATGCTATATCTTGCATTTGTTAGGAAAAACTGCTTATAGTATGAAAAGTGCCCATTGCAGAAAAAGCTCAAATTCGAAAAACAAACACATATTCCTGTTCCCCTGCCTCCCCGAAGACCAAAAAACCATGACTTTTGCAGATGTGAAGTTTCCTTGCGGAGATAGCCCATGCTATATCTTGCATTTGTTAGGAAAAACTGCTTAGAGCATGAAAAGTGCCCATTGCAGATAGAGCTCAAATTCGCAAAACAAACACATATTCCTGTTCCCCTGCCTCCCCGAAGACCAAAAAACCATGACTTTTGCAGATCTGAAGTTTCCTTGCGGAGATAGCCCATGTTATATCTTGCATTTGTTAGGAAAAACTGCTTAGAGCATGAAAAGTGCCCTTTGCAGAAAGAGCTCAAATTCGAAAAACAAACACGTATTCATGTTCCCCCGGCTCACTGAACACCAAAAAACCATGAGTTTTGCAGATCTGAAGTTTCCTTGCGGAGATAGCCCATGATATATCTTGCATTTGTTAGGAAAAACTGCTTATAGTATGAAAAGTGCCCATTTCACAAAGAGCTCAAATTCAAAAAACAAACACATATTCATGTTCCCCTGCCTCCCCGAAGACCAAAAAACCATGACTTTTGCAGATCTGAAGTTTCCTTGCGGAGATAGCCCATGCTATATCTTGCATTTGTTAGGAAAAACTGCTTATAGCATGAAAAGTGCCCATTGCAGATAGAGCTCAAATTCGCAAAACAAACACATATTCCTGTTCCCCTGCCTCCCCGAAGACCAAAAAACCATGACTTTTGCAGATCTGAAGTTTCCTTGCGGAGATAGCCCATGCTATATCTTGCATTTGTTAGGAAAAACTGCTTATAGTATGAAAAGTGCCCATTGCAGAAAAAGCTCAAATTCGAAAAACAAACACATATTCCTGTTCCCCTGCCTCCCCGAAGACCAAAAAACCATGACTTTTGCAGATGTGAAGTTTCCTTGCGGAGATAGCCCATGCTATATCTTGCATTTGTTAGGAAAAACTGCTTAGAGCATGAAAAGTGCCCATTGCAGAAAGAGCTCAAATTCGAAAAACAAACACGTATTCATGTTCCCCTGTCTCCCCGAAGACCAAAAAACCATGACTTTTGCAGATCTGAAGTTTCCTTGCGGAGATAGCCCATGCTATATCTTGCATTTGTTAGGAAAAACTGCTTATAGCATGAAAAGTGCCCATTGCAGATAGAGCTCAAATTCGCAAAACAAACACATATTCCTGTTCCCCTGCCTCCCCGAAGACCAAAAAACCATGACTTTTGCAGATCTGAAGTTTCCTTGCGGAGATAGCCCATGCTTATATCTTGCATTTGTTAGGAAAAACTGCTTATAGCATGAAAAGTGCCCATTGCAGATAGAGCTCAAATTCGCAAAACAAACACATATTCCTGTTCCCCTGCCTCCCCGAAGACCAAAAAACCATGACTTTTGCAGATGTGAAGTTTCCTTGCGGAGATAGCCCATGCTATATCTTGCATTTGTTAGGAAAAACTGCTTAGAGCATGAAAAGTGCCCATTGCAGAAAGAGCTCAAATTCGAAAAACAAACACGTATTCATGTTCCCCCGGCTCACTGAACACCAAAAGACCATGACTTTTGCAGATCTGAAGTTTCCTTGCGGAGATAGCCCATGTTATATCTTGCATTTGTTAGGAAAAACTGCTTATAGCATGAAAAGTGCCCATTGCAGATAGAGCTCAAATTCGCAAAACAAACACATATTCCTGTTCCCCTGCCTCCCCGAAGACCAAAAAACCATGACTTTTGCAGATCTGAAGTTTCCTTGCGGAGATAGCCCATGCTATATCTTGCATTTGTTAGGAAAAACTGCTTATAGTATGAAAAGTGCCCATTGCAGAAAAAGCTCAAATTCGAAAAACAAACACATATTCCTGTTCCCCTGCCTCCCCGAAGACCAAAAAACCATGACTTTTGCAGATGTGAAGTTTCCTTGCGGAGATAGCCCATGCTATATCTTGCATTTGTTAGGAAAAACTGCTTAGAGCATGAAAAGTGCCCATTGCAGAAAGAGCTCAAATTCGAAAAACAAACACGTATTCATGTTCCCTTGTCTCCCCGAAGACCAAAAAACCATGACTTTTGCAGATCTGAAGTTTCCTTGCGGAGATAGCCCATGCAATATCTTGCATTTGTTAGGAAAAACTGCTTATAGCATGAAAAGTGCCCATTGCAGATAGAGCTCAAATTCGCAAAACAAACACATATTCCTGTTCCCCTGCCTCCCCGAAGACCAAAAAACCATGACTTTTGCAGATCTGAAGTTTCCTTGCGGAGATAGCCCATGCTATATCTTGCATTTGTTAGGAAAAACTGCTTATAGCATGAAAAGTGCCCATTGCAGATAGAGCTCAAATTCGCAAAACAAACACATATTCCTGTTCCCCTGCCTCCCCGAAGACCAAAAAACCATGACTTTTGCAGATCTGAAGTTTCCTTGCGGAGATAGCCCATGCTATATCTTGCATTTGTTAGGAAAAACTGCTTATAGTATGAAAAGTGCCCATTGCAGAAAAAGCTCAAATTCGAAAAACAAACACATATTCCTGTTCCCCTGCCTCCCCGAAGACCAAAAAACCATGACTTTTGCAGATGTGAAGTTTCCTTGCGGAGATAGCCCATGCTATATCTTGCATTTGTTAGGAAAAACTGCTTAGAGCATCAAAAGTGCCCATTGCAGAAAGAGCTCAAATTTGAAAAACAAACACGTATTCCTGTTCCCCTGCCTCCCCGAAGACCAAAAAACCATGACTTTTGCAGATCTGAAGTTTCCTTGCGGAGATAGCCCATGCTATATCTTGCATTTGTTAGGAAAAACTGCTTAGAGCATGAAAAGTGCCCATTGCAGATAGAGCTCAAATTCGCAAAACAAACACATATTCCTGTTCCCCTGCCTCCCCGAAGACCAAAAAACCATGACTTTTGCAGATCTGAAGTTTCCTTGCGGAGATAGCCCATGTTATATCTTGCATTTGTTAGGAAAAACTACTTAGAGCATGAAAAGTGCCCTTTGCAGAAAGAGCTCAAATTCGAAAAACAAACACGTATTCATGTTCCCCCGGCTCACTGAACACCAAAAAACCATGAGTTTTGCAGATCTGAAGTTTCCTTGTGGAGATAGCCCATGTTATATCTTGCATTTGTTAGGAAAAACTGCTTATAGCATGAAAAGTGCCCATTGCAGATAGAGCTCAAATTCGAAAAACAAACACGTATTCATGTTCCCTTGTCTCCCCGAAGACCAAAAAACCATGACTTTTGCAGATCTGAAGTTTCCTTGCGGAGATAGCCCATGCAATATCTTGCATTTGTTAGGAAAAACTGCTTATAGCATGAAAAGTGCCCATTGCAGATAGAGCTCAAATTCGCAAAACAAACACATATTCCTGTTCCCCTGCCTCCCCGAAGACCAAAAAACCATGACTTTTGCAGATCTGAAGTTTCCTTGCGGAGATAGCCCATGCTATATCTTGCATTTGTTAGGAAAAACTGCTTATAGCATGAAAAGTGCCCATTGCAGATAGAGCTCAAATTCGCAAAACAAACACATATTCCTGTTCCCCTGCCTCCCCGAAGACCAAAAAACCATGACTTTTGCAGATCTGAAGTTTCCTTGCGGAGATAGCCCATGCTATATCTTGCATTTGTTAGGAAAAACTGCTTATAGTATGAAAAGTGCCCATTGCAGAAAAAGCTCAAATTCGAAAAACAAACACATATTCCTGTTCCCCTGCCTCCCCGAAGACCAAAAAACCATGACTTTTGCAGATGTGAAGTTTCCTTGCGGAGATAGCCCATGCTATATCTTGCATTTGTTAGGAAAAACTGCTTAGAGCATCAAAAGTGCCCATTGCAGAAAGAGCTCAAATTTGAAAAACAAACACGTATTCCTGTTCCCCTGCCTCCCCGAAGACCAAAAAACCATGACTTTTGCAGATCTGAAGTTTCCTTGCGGAGATAGCCCATGCTATATCTTGCATTTGTTAGGAAAAACTGCTTAGAGCATGAAAAGTGCCCATTGCAGATAGAGCTCAAATTCGCAAAACAAACACATATTCCTGTTCCCCTGCCTCCCCGAAGACCAAAAAACCATGACTTTTGCAGATCTGAAGTTTCCTTGCGGAGATAGCCCATGTTATATCTTGCATTTGTTAGGAAAAACTGCTTAGAGCATGAAAAGTGCCCTTTGCAGAAAGAGCTCAAATTCGAAAAACAAACACGTATTCATGTTCCCCCGGCTCACTGAACACCAAAAAACCATGAGTTTTGCAGATCTGAAGTTTCCTTGTGGAGATAGCCCATGTTATATCTTGCATTTGTTAGGAAAAACTGCTTATAGCATGAAAAGTGCCCATTGCAGATAGAGCTCAAATTCGCAAAACAAACACATATTCCTGTTCCCCTGCCTCCCCGAAGACCAAAAAACCATGACTTTTGCAGATCTGAAGTTTCCTTGCGGAGATAGCCCATGCTATATCTTGCATTTGTTAGGAAAAACTGCTTATAGTATGAAAAGTGCCCATTGCAGAAAAAGCTCAAATTCGAAAAACAAACACATATTCCTGTTCCCCTGCCTCCCCGAAGACCAAAAAACCATGACTTTTGCAGATGTGAAGTTTCCTTGCGGAGATAGCCCATGCTATATCTTGCATTTGTTAGGAAAAACTGCTTAGAGCATGAAAAGTGCCCATTGCAGATAGAGCTCAAATTCAAAAAAACAAACACATATTCCTGTTCCCCTGCCTCCCTGAAGACCAAAAAACCATGACTTTTGCAGATCTGAAGTTTCCTTGCGGAGATAGCCCATGTTATAGCTTGCATTTGTTAGGAAAAACTGCTTAGAGCATGAAAAGTGCCCTTTGCAGAAAGAGCTCAAATTCGAAAAACAAACACGTATTCATGTTCCCCCGGCTCACTGAACACCAAAAAACCATGAGTTTTGCAGATCTGAAGTTTCCTTGCGGAGATAGCCCATGATATATCTTGCATTTGTTAGGAAAAACTGCTTATAGTATGAAAAGTGCCCATTTCACAAAGAGCTCAAATTCAAAAAACAAACACATATTCATGTTCCCCTGCCTCCCCGAACACCAAAAAACCATGAGTTTTGCAGATCTGAAGTTTCCTTGCGGAGATAGCCCATGCTATATCTTGCATTTGTTAGGAAAAACTGCTTAGAGCATGAAAAGTGCCCATTGCAGAAAGAGCTCAAATTCGAAAAACAAACACGTATTCATGTTCCCCTGTCTCCCCGAAGACCAAAAAACCATGACTTTTGCAGATCTGAAGTTTCCTTGCGGAGATAGCCCATGCTATATCTTGCATTTGTTAGGAAAAACTGCTTATAGCATGAAAAGTGCCCATTGCAGATAGAGCTCAAATTCGCAAAACAAACACATATTCCTGTTCCCTTGCCTCCCCGAAGACCAAAAAACCATGACTTTTGCAGATCTGAAGTTTCCTTGCGGAGATAGCCCATGCTATATCTTGCATTTGTTAGGAAAAACTGCTTATAGTATGAAAAGTGCCCATTGCAGAAAAAGCTCAAATTCGAAAAACAAACACATATTCCTGTTCCCCTGCCTCCCCGAAGACCAAAAAACCATGACTTTTGCAGATGTGAAGTTTCCTTGCGGAGATAGCCCATGCTATATCTTGCATTTGTTAGGAAAAACTGCTTAGAGCATGAAAAGTGCCCATTGCAGAAAGAGCTCAAATTCGAAAAACAAACACGTATTCATGTTCCCTTGTCTCCCCGAAGACCAAAAAACCATGACTTTTGCAGATCTGAAGTTTCCTTGCGGAGATAGCCCATGCTATATCTTGCATTTGTTAGGAAAAACTGCTTATAGTATGAAAAGTGCCCATTGCAGAAAAAGCTCAAATTCGAAAAACAAACACATATTCCTGTTCCCCTGCCTCCCCGAAGACCAAAAAACCATGACTTTTGCAGATGTGAAGTTTCCTTGCGGAGATAGCCCATGCTATATCTTGCATTTGTTAGGAAAAACTGCTTAGAGCATCAAAAGTGCCCATTGCAGAAAGAGCTCAAATTTGAAAAACAAACACGTATTCCTGTTCCCCTGCCTCCCCGAAGACCAAAAAACCATGACTTTTGCAGATCTGAAGTTTCCTTGCGGAGATAGCCCATGCTATATCTTGCATTTGTTAGGAAAAACTGCTTATAGTATGAAAAGTGCCCATTGCAGAAAAAGCTCAAATTCGAAAAACAAACACATATTCCTGTTCCCCTGCCTCCCCGAAGACCAAAAAACCATGACTTTTGCAGATGTGAAGTTTCCTTGCGGAGATAGCCCATGCTATATCTTGCATTTGTTAGGAAAAACTGCTTAGAGCATGAAAAGTGCCCATTGCAGAAAGAGCTCAAATTCGAAAAACAAACACGTATTAATGTTCACCCGGCTCACTGAACACCAAAAAACCATGACTTTTGCAGATCTGAAGTTTCCTTGCAGAGATAGCCAATGCTATATCTTGCATTTGTTAGGAAAAACTGCTTAGAGCATGAAAAGTGCCCATTGCAGAAAGAGCTCAAATTCGAAAAACAAACACGTATTCATGTTCCCCCGGCTCACTGAACACCAAAAAACCATGAGTTTTGCAGATCTGAAGTTTCCTTGTGGAGATAGCCCATGTTATATCTTGCATTTGTTAGGAAAAACTGCTTATAGCATGAAAAGTGCCCATTGCAGATAGAGCTCAAATTCGCAAAACAAACACATATTCCTGTTCCCCTGCCTCCCCGAAGACCAAAAAACCATGACTTTTGCAGATCTGAAGTTTCCTTGCGGAGATAGCCCATGCTATATCTTGCATTTGTTAGGAAAAACTGCTTATAGCATGAAAAGTGCCCATTGCAGATAGAGCTCAAATTCGCAAAACAAACACATATTCCTGTTCCCTTGCCTCCCCGAAGACCAAAAAACCATGACTTTTGCAGATCTGAAGTTTCCTTGCGGAGATAGCCCATGCTATATCTTGCATTTGTTAGGAAAAACTGCTTATAGTATGAAAAGTGCCCATTGCAGAAAAAGCTCAAATTCGAAAAACAAACACATATTCCTGTTCCCCTGCCTCCCCGAAGACCAAAAAACCATGACTTTTGCAGATGTGAAGTTTCCTTGCGGAGATAGCCCATGCTATATCTTGCATTTGTTAGGAAAAACTGCTTAGAGCATGAAAAGTGCCCATTGCAGAAAGAGCTCAAATTCGAAAAACAAACACGTATTCATGTTCCCTTGTCTCCCCGAAGACCAAAAAACCATGACTTTTGCAGATCTGAAGTTTCCTTGCGGAGATAGCCCATGCTATATCTTGCATTTGTTAGGAAAAACTGCTTATAGTATGAAAAGTGCCCATTGCAGAAAAAGCTCAAATTCGAAAAACAAACACATATTCCTGTTCCCCTGCCTCCCCGAAGACCAAAAAACCATGACTTTTGCAGATGTGAAGTTTCCTTGCGGAGATAGCCCATGCTATATCTTGCATTTGTTAGGAAAAACTGCTTAGAGCATCAAAAGTGCCCATTGCAGAAAGAGCTCAAATTTGAAAAACAAACACGTATTCCTGTTCCCCTGTCTCCCCGAAGACCAAAAAACCATGACTTTTGCAGATCTGAAGTTTCCTTGCGGAGATAGCCCATGCTATATCTTGCATTTGTTAGGAAAAACTGCTTATAGTATGAAAAGTGCCCATTGCAGAAAAAGCTCAAATTCGAAAAACAAACACATATTCCTGTTCCCCTGCCTCCCCGAAGACCAAAAAACCATGACTTTTGCAGATGTGAAGTTTCCTTGCGGAGATAGCCCATGCTATATCTTGCATTTGTTAGGAAAAACTGCTTAGAGCATGAAAAGTGCCCATTGCAGAAAGAGCTCAAATTCGAAAAACAAAAACGTATTAATGTTCACCCGGCTCACTGAACACCAAAAAACCATGACTTTTGCAGATCTGAAGTTTCCTTGCAGAGATAGCCAATGCTATATCTTGCATTTGTTAGGAAAAACTGCTTAGAGCATGAAAAGTGCCCATTGCAGAAAGAGCTCAAATTCGAAAAACAAACACGTATTCATGTTCCCCCGGCTCACTGAACACCAAAAAACCATGAGTTTTGCAGATCTGAAGTTTCCTTGTGGAGATAGCCCATGTTATATCTTGCATTTGTTAGGAAAAACTGCTTATAGCATGAAAAGTGCCCATTGCAGATAGAGCTCAAATTCGCAAAACAAACACATATTCCTGTTCCCCTGCCTCCCCGAAGACCAAAAAACCATGACTTTTGCAGATCTGAAGTTTCCTTGCGGAGATAGCCCATGCTATATCTTGCATTTGTTAGGAAAAACTGTTTATAGTATGAAAAGTGCCCATTGCAGAAAAAGCTCAAATTCGAAAAACAAACACATATTCCTGTTCCCCTGCCTCCCCGAAGACCAAAAAACCATGACTTTTGCAGATGTGAAGTTTCCTTGCGGAGATAGCCCATGCTATATCTTGCATTTGTTAGGAAAAACTGCTTAGAGCATGAAAAGTGCCCATTGCAGAAAGAGCTCAAATTCGAAAAACAAACACATATTCCTGTTCCCCTGCCTCCCCGAAGACCAAAAACCCATGACTTTTGCAGATCTGAAGTTTCCTTGCGGAGATAGCCCATGCTATATCTTGCATTTGTTAGGAAAAACTGCTTATAGTATGAAAAGTGCCCATTGCAGAAAAAGCTCAAATTCGAAAAACAAACACATATTCCTGTTCCCCTGCCTCCCCGAAGACCAAAAAACCATGACTTTTGCAGATGTGAAGTTTCCTTGCGGAGATAGCCCATGCTATATCTTGCATTTGTTAGGAAAAACTGCTTAGAGCATGAAAAGTGCCCATTGCAGAAAGAGCTCAAATTCGAAAAACAAACACGTATTAATGTTCACCCGGCTCACTGAACACCAAAAAACCATGACTTTTGCAGATCTGAAGTTTCCTTGCAGAGATAGCCAATGCTATATCTTGCATTTGTTAGGAAAAACTGCTTAGAGCATGAAAAGTGCCCATTGCAGAAAGAGCTCAAATTCGAAAAACAAACACGTATTCATGTTCCCCCGGCTCACTGAACACCAAAAAACCATGAGTTTTGCAGATCTGAAGTTTCCTTGTGGAGATAGCCCATGTTATATCTTGCATTTGTTAGGAAAAACTGCTTATAGCATGAAAAGTGCCCATTGCAGATAGAGCTCAAATTCGCAAAACAAACACATATTCCTGTTCCCCTGCCTCCCCGAAGACCAAAAAACCATGACTTTTGCAGATCTGAAGTTTCCTTGCGGAGATAGCCCATGCTATATCTTGCATTTGTTAGGAAAAACTGTTTATAGTATGAAAAGTGCCCATTGCAGAAAAAGCTCAAATTCGAAAAACAAACACATATTCCTGTTCCCCTGCCTCCCCGAAGACCAAAAAACCATGACTTTTGCAGATGTGAAGTTTCCTTGCGGAGATAGCCCATGCTATATCTTGCATTTGTTAGGAAAAACTGCTTAGAGCATGAAAAGTGCCCATTGCAGAAAGAGCTCAAATTCGAAAAACAAACACATATTCCTGTTCCCCTGCCTCCCCGAAGACCAAAAACCCATGACTTTTGCAGATCTGAAGTTTCCTTGCGGAGATAGCCCATGCTATATCTTGCATTTGTTAGGAAAAACTGCTTATAGTATGAAAAGTGCCCATTGCAGAAAAAGCTCAAATTCGAAAAACAAACACATATTCCTGTTCCCCTGCCTCCCCGAAGACCAAAAAACCATGACTTTTGCAGATGTGAAGTTTCCTTGCGGAGATAGCCCATGCTATATCTTGCATTTGTTAGGAAAAACTGCTTAGAGCATGAAAAGTGCCCATTGCAGAAAGAGCTCAAATTCGAAAAACAAACACGTATTAATGTTCACCCGGCTCACTGAACACCAAAAAACCATGACTTTTGCAGATCTGAAGTTTCCTTGCAGAGATAGCCAATGCTATATCTTGCATTTGTTAGGAAAAACTGCTTAGAGCATGAAAAGTGCCCATTGCAGAAAGAGCTCAAATTCGAAAAACAAACACGTATTCATGTTCCCCCGGCTCACTGAACACCAAAAAACCATGAGTTTTGCAGATCTGAAGTTTCCTTGTGGAGATAGCCCATGTTATATCTTGCATTTGTTAGGAAAAACTGCTTATAGCATGAAAAGTGCCCATTGCAGATAGAGCTCAAATTCGCAAAACAAACACATATTCCTGTTCCCCTGCCTCCCCGAAGACCAAAAAACCATGACTTTTGCAGATCTGAAGTTTCCTTGCGGAGATAGCCCATGCTATATCTTGCATTTGTTAGGAAAAACTGCTTATAGCATGAAAAGTGCCCATTGCAGATAGAGCTCAAATTCGCAAAACAAACACATATTCCTGTTCCCTTGCCTCCCCGAAGACCAAAAAACCATGACTTTTGCAGATCTGAAGTTTCCTTGCGGAGATAGCCCATGCTATATCTTGCATTTGTTAGGAAAAACTGCTTATAGTATGAAAAGTGCCCATTGCAGAAAAAGCTCAAATTCGAAAAACAAACACATATTCCTGTTCCCCTGCCTCCCCGAAGACCAAAAAACCATGACTTTTGCAGATGTGAAGTTTCCTTGCGGAGATAGCCCATGCTATATCTTGCATTTGTTAGGAAAAACTGCTTAGAGCATGAAAAGTGCCCATTGCAGAAAGAGCTCAAATTCGAAAAACAAACACGTATTCATGTTCCCTTGTCTCCCCGAAGACCAAAAAACCATGACTTTTGCAGATCTGAAGTTTCCTTGCGGAGATAGCCCATGCTATATCTTGCATTTGTTAGGAAAAACTGCTTATAGTATGAAAAGTGCCCATTGCAGAAAAAGCTCAAATTCGAAAAACAAACACATATTCCTGTTCCCCTGCCTCCCCGAAGACCAAAAAACCATGACTTTTGCAGATGTGAAGTTTCCTTGCGGAGATAGCCCATGCTATATCTTGCATTTGTTAGGAAAAACTGCTTAGAGCATCAAAAGTGCCCATTGCAGAAAGAGCTCAAATTTGAAAAACAAACACGTATTCCTGTTCCCCTGTCTCCCCGAAGACCAAAAAACCATGACTTTTGCAGATCTGAAGTTTCCTTGCGGAGATAGCCCATGCTATATCTTGCATTTGTTAGGAAAAACTGCTTATAGTATGAAAAGTGCCCATTGCAGAAAAAGCTCAAATTCGAAAAACAAACACATATTCCTGTTCCCCTGCCTCCCCGAAGACCAAAAAACCATGACTTTTGCAGATGTGAAGTTTCCTTGCGGAGATAGCCCATGCTATATCTTGCATTTGTTAGGAAAAACTGCTTAGAGCATGAAAAGTGCCCATTGCAGAAAGAGCTCAAATTCGAAAAACAAACACGTATTAATGTTCACCCGGCTCACTGAACACCAAAAAACCATGACTTTTGCAGATCTGAAGTTTCCTTGCAGAGATAGCCAATGCTATATCTTGCATTTGTTAGGAAAAACTGCTTAGAGCATGAAAAGTGCCCATTGCAGAAAGAGCTCAAATTCGAAAAACAAACACGTATTCATGTTCCCCCGGCTCACTGAACACCAAAAAACCATGAGTTTTGCAGATCTGAAGTTTCCTTGTGGAGATAGCCCATGTTATATCTTGCATTTGTTAGGAAAAACTGCTTATAGCATGAAAAGTGCCCATTGCAGATAGAGCTCAAATTCGCAAAACAAACACATATTCCTGTTCCCCTGCCTCCCCGAAGACCAAAAAACCATGACTTTTGCAGATCTGAAGTTTCCTTGCGGAGATAGCCCATGCTATATCTTGCATTTGTTAGGAAAAACTGTTTATAGTATGAAAAGTGCCCATTGCAGAAAAAGCTCAAATTCGAAAAACAAACACATATTCCTGTTCCCCTGCCTCCCCGAAGACCAAAAAACCATGACTTTTGCAGATGTGAAGTTTCCTTGCGGAGATAGCCCATGCTATATCTTGCATTTGTTAGGAAAAACTGCTTAGAGCATGAAAAGTGCCCATTGCAGAAAGAGCTCAAATTCGAAAAACAAACACATATTCCTGTTCCCCTGCCTCCCCGAAGACCAAAAACCCATGACTTTTGCAGATCTGAAGTTTCCTTGCGGAGATAGCCCATGCTATATCTTGCATTTGTTAGGAAAAACTGCTTATAGTATGAAAAGTGCCCATTGCAGAAAAAGCTCAAATTCGAAAAACAAACACATATTCCTGTTCCCCTGCCTCCCCGAAGATCAAAAAACCATGACTTTTGCAGATCTGAAGTTTCCTTGTGGAGATAGCCCATGTTATATCTTGCATTTGTTAGGAAAAACTGCTTATAGCATGAAAAGTGCCCATTGCAGATAGAGCTCAAATTCGCAAAACAAACACATATTCATGTTCCCCTGTCTCCCCGAAGACGAAAAAACCATGACTTTTGCAGATCTGAAGTTTCCTTGCGGAGATAGCCCATGCTATATCTTGCATTTGTTAGGAAAAACTGCTTATAGTATGAAAAGTGCCCATTGCAGAAAGAGCTCAAATTCGAAAAACAAACACATATTCCTGTTCCCCTGCCTCCCCGAAGACCAAAAAACCATGACTTTTGCAGATCTGAAGTTTCCTTGCGGAGATAGCCCATGCTATATCTTGCATTTGTTAGGAAAAACTGCTTAGAGCATGAAAAGTGCCCATTGCAGAAAGAGCTCAAATTCGAAAAACAAACACGTATGAATGTTCACCCGGCTCACTGAACACCAAAAAACCATGACTTTTGCAGATCTGAAGTTTCCTTGCAGAGATAGCCAATGCTATATCTTGCATTTGTTAGGAAAAACTGCTTAGAGCATGAAAAGTGCCCATTGCAGAAAGAGCTCAAATTCGAAAAACAAACACGTATTCATGTTCCCCCGGCTCACTGAACACCAAAAAACCATGACTTTTGCAGATCTGAAGTTTCCTTGCGGAGATAGCCCATGCTATATCTTGCATTTGTTAGGAAAAACTGCTTAGAGCATGAAAAGTGCCCATTGCAGAAAGAGCTCAAATTCGAAAAACAAACACATATTCCTGTTCCCCTGCCTCCCCGAAGACCAAAAACCCATGACTTTTGCAGATCTGAAGTTTCCTTGCGGAGATAGCCCATGCTATATCTTGTATTTGTTAGGAAAAACTGCTTATAGTATGAAAAGTGCCCATTGCAGAAAAAGCTCAAATTCGAAAAACAAACACATATTCCTGTTCCCCTGCCTCCCCGAAGATCAAAAAACCATGACTTTTGCAGATCTGAAGTTTCCTTGCAGAGATAGCCCATGCTATATCTTGCATTTGTTAGGAAAAACTGCTTAGAGCATGAAAAGTGCCCATTGCAGAAAGAGCTCAAATTCGAAAAACAAACACGTATTCATGTTCCCCCGGCTCACTGAACACCAAAAAACCATGAGTTTTGCAGATCTGAAGTTTCCTTGTGGAGATAGCCCATGTTATATCTTGCATTTGTTAGGAAAAACTGCTTATAGCATGAAAAGTGCCCATTGCAGATAGAGCTCAAATTCGCAAAACAAACACATATTCCTGTTCCCCTGCCTCCCCGAAGACCAAAAAACCATGACTTTTGCAGATCTGAAGTTTCCTTGCGGAGATAGCCCATGTTATATCTTGCATTTGTTAGGAAAAACTGCTTAGAGCATGAAAAGTGCCCTTTGCAGAAAGAGCTCAAATTCGAAAAACAAACACGTATTCATGTTCCCCCGGCTCACTGAACACCAAAAAACCATGACTTTTGCAGATCTGAAGTTTCCTTGCGGAGATAGCCCATGCTATATCTTGCATTTGTTAGGAAAAACTGCTTATAGCATGAAAAGTGCCCATTGCAGATAGAGCTCAAATTCGCAAAACAAACACATATTCCTGTTCCCCTGCCTCCCCGAAGACCAAAAAACCATGACTTTTGCAGATCTGAAGTTTCCTTGCGGAGATAGCCCATGCTATATCTTGCATTTGTTAGGAAAAACTGCTTATAGTATGAAAAGTGCCCATTGCAGAAAAAGCTCAAATTCGAAAAACAAACACATATTCCTGTTCCCCTGCCTCCCCGAAGACCAAAAAACCATGACTTTTGCAGATGTGAAGTTTCCTTGCGGAGATAGCCCATGCTATATCTTGCATTTGTTAGGAAAAACTGCTTAGAGCATGAAAAGTGCCCATTGCAGAAAGAGCTCAAATTCGAAAAACAAACACGTATTAATGTTCACCCGGCTCACTGAACACCAAAAAACCATGACTTTTGCAGATCTGAAGTTTCCTTGCGGAGATAGCCCATGCTATATCTTGCATTTGTTAGGAAAAACTGCTTAGAGCATGAAAAGTGCCCATTGCAGAAAGAGCTCAAATTCGAAAAACAAACACGTATTCATGTTCCCCCGGCTCACTGAACACCAAAAAACCATGAGTTTTGCAGATCTGAAGTTTCCTTGTGGAGATAGCCCATGTTATATCTTGCATTTGTTAGGAAAAACTGCTTATAGCATGAAAAGTGCCCATTGCAGATAGAGCTCAAATTCGCAAAACAAACACATATTCCTGTTCCCCTGCCTCCCCGAAGACCAAAAAACCATGACTTTTGCAGATCTGAAGTTTCCTTGCGGAGATAGCCCATGCTATATCTTGCATTTGTTAGGAAAAACTGCTTATAGTATGAAAAGTGCCCATTGCAGAAAAAGCTCAAATTCGAAAAACAAACACATATTCCTGTTCCCCTGCCTCCCCGAAGACCAAAAAACCATGACTTTTGCAGATGTGAAGTTTCCTTGCGGAGATAGCCCATGCTATATCTTGCATTTGTTAGGAAAAACTGCTTAGAGCATGAAAAGTGCCCATTGCAGAAAGAGCTCAAATTCGAAAAACAAACACGTATTCATGTTCCCCTGTCTCCCCGAAGACCAAAAAACCATGACCTTTGCAGATCTGAAGTTTCCTTGCGGAGATAGCCCATGCTATATCTTGCATTTGTTAGGAAAAACTGCTTAGAGCATGAAAAGTGCCCATTGCAGAAAGAGCTCAAATTCGAAAAACAAACACGTATTAATGTTCACCCGGCTCACTGAACACCAAAAAACCATGACTTTTGCAGATCTGAAGTTTCCTTGCAGAGATAGCCAATGCTATATCTTGCATTTGTTAGGAAAAACTGCTTAGAGCATGAAAAGTGCCCATTGCAGAAAGAGCTCAAATTCGAAAAACAAACACGTATTCATGTTCCCCCGGCTCACTGAACACCAAAAAACCATGACTTTTGCAGATCTGAAGTTTCCTTGCGGAGATAGCCCATGCTATATCTTGCATTTGTTAGGAAAAACTGCTTAGAGCATGAAAAGTGCCCATTGCAGAAAGAGCTCAAATTCGAAAAACAAACACATATTCCTGTTCCCCTGCCTCCCCGAAGACCAAAAACCCATGACTTTTGCAGATCTGAAGTTTCCTTGCGGAGATAGCCCATGCTATATCTTGTATTTGTTAGGAAAAACTGCTTATAGTATGAAAAGTGCCCATTGCAGAAAAAGCTCAAATTCGAAAAACAAACACATATTCCTGTTCCCCTGCCTCCCCGAAGATCAAAAAACCATGACTTTTGCAGATCTGAAGTTTCCTTGCAGAGATAGCCCATGCTATATCTTGCATTTGTTAGGAAAAACTGCTTAGAGCATGAAAAGTGCCCATTGCAGAAAGAGCTCAAATTCGAAAAACAAACACGTATTCATGTTCCCCCGGCTCACTGAACACCAAAAAACCATGAGTTTTGCAGATCTGAAGTTTCCTTGTGGAGATAGCCCATGTTATATCTTGCATTTGTTAGGAAAAACTGCTTATAGCATGAAAAGTGCCCATTGCAGATAGAGCTCAAATTCGCAAAACAAACACATATTCCTGTTCCCCTGCCTCCCCGAAGACCAAAAAACCATGACTTTTGCAGATCTGAAGTTTCCTTGCGGAGATAGCCCATGTTATATCTTGCATTTGTTAGGAAAAACTGCTTAGAGCATGAAAAGTGCCCTTTGCAGAAAGAGCTCAAATTCGAAAAACAAACACGTATTCATGTTCCCCCGGCTCACTGAACACCAAAAAACCATGGGTTTTGCAGATCTGAAGTTTCCTTGCGGAGATAGCCCATGCTATATCTTGCATTTGTTAGGAAAAACTGCTTATAGCATGAAAAGTGCCCATTGCAGATAGAGCTCAAATTCGCAAAACAAACACATATTCCTGTTCCCCTGCCTCCCCGAAGACCAAAAAACCATGACTTTTGCAGATCTGAAGTTTCCTTGCGGAGATAGCCCATGCTATATCTTGCATTTGTTAGGAAAAACTGCTTATAGTATGAAAAGTGCCCATTGCAGAAAAAGCTCAAATTCGAAAAACAAACACATATTCCTGTTCCCCTGCCTCCCCGAAGACCAAAAAACCATGACTTTTGCAGATGTGAAGTTTCCTTGCGGAGATAGCCCATGCTATATCTTGCATTTGTTAGGAAAAACTGCTTAGAGCATGAAAAGTGCCCATTGCAGAAAGAGCTCAAATTCGAAAAACAAACACGTATTAATGTTCACCCGGCTCACTGAACACCAAAAAACCATGACTTTTGCAGATCTGAAGTTTCCTTGCGGAGATAGCCCATGCTATATCTTGCATTTGTTAGGAAAAACTGCTTAGAGCATGAAAAGTGCCCATTGCAGAAAGAGCTCAAATTCGAAAAACAAACACGTATTCATGTTCCCCCGGCTCACTGAACACCAAAAAACCATGAGTTTTGCAGATCTGAAGTTTCCTTGTGGAGATAGCCCATGTTATATCTTGCATTTGTTAGGAAAAACTGCTTATAGCATGAAAAGTGCCTATTGCAGATAGAGCTCGAATTCGCAAAACAAACACATATTCCTGTTCCCCTGCCTCCCCGAAGACCAAAAAACCATGACTTTTGCAGATCTGAACTTTCCTTGCGGAGATAGCCCATGCTATATCTTGCATTTGTTAGGAAAAACTGCTTATAGTATGAAAAGTGCCCATTGCAGAAAAAGCTCAAATTCGAAAAACAAACACATATTCCTGTTCCCCTGCCTCCCCGAAGACCAAAAAACCATGACTTTTGCAGATGTGAAGTTTCCTTGCGGAGATAGCCCATGCTATATCTTGCATTTGTTAGGAAAAACTGCTTAGAGCATGAAAAGTGCCCATTGCAGAAAGAGCTCAAATTCGAAAAACAAACACGTATTCATGTTCCCCTGTCTCCCCGAAGACCAAAAAACCATGACTTTTGCAGATCTGAAGTTTCCTTGCGGAGATAGCCCATGCTATATCTTGCATTTGTTAGGAAAAACTGCTTATAGCATGAAAAGTGCCCATTGCAGATAGAGCTCAAATTCGCAAAACAAACACATATTCCTGTTCCCCTGCCTCCCCGAAGACCAAAAAACCATGAGTTTTGCAGATCTGAAGTTTCCTTGCGGAGATAGCCCATGCTATATCTTGCATTTGTTAGGAAAAACTGCTTATAGCATGAAAAGTGCCCATTGCAGATAGAGCTCAAATTCGCAAAACAAACACATATTCCTGTTCCCCTGCCTCCCCGAAGACCAAAAACCCATGACTTTTGCAGATCTGAAGTTTCCTTGCGGAGATAGCCCATGCTATATCTTGCATTTGTTAGGAAAAACTGCTTATAGTATGAAAAGTGCCCATTGCAGAAAAAGCTCAAATTCGAAAAACAAACACATATTCCTGTTCCCCTGCCTCCCCGAAGACCAAAAAACCATGACTTTTGCAGATGTGAAGTTTCCTTGCGGAGATAGCCCATGCTATATCTTGCATTTGTTAGGAAAAACTGCTTAGAGCATGAAAAGTGCCCATTGCAGAAAGAGCTCAAATTCGAAAAACAAACACGTATTAATGTTCACCCGGCTCACTGAACACCAAAAAACCATGACTTTTGCAGATCTGAAGTTTCCTTGCAGAGATAGCCAATGCTATATCTTGCATTTGTTAGGAAAAACTGCTTAGAGCATGAAAAGTGCCCATTGCAGAAAGAGCTCAAATTCGAAAAACAAACACGTATTCATGTTCCCCCGGCTCACTGAACACCAAAAAACCATGAGTTTTGCAGATCTGAAGTTTCCTTGTGGAGATAGCCCATGTTATATCTTGCATTTGTTAGGAAAAACTGCTTATAGCATGAAAAGTGCCCATTGCAGATAGAGCTCAAATTCGCAAAACAAACACATATTCCTGTTCCCCTGCCTCCCCGAAGACCAAAAAACCATGACTTTTGCAGATCTGAAGTTTCCTTGCGGAGATAGCCCATGCTATATCTTGCATTTGTTAGGAAAAACTGCTTATAGTATGAAAAGTGCCCATTGCAGAAAAAGCTCAAATTCGAAAAACAAACACATATTCCTGTTCCCCTGCCTCCCCGAAGACCAAAAAACCATGACTTTTGCAGATGTGAAGTTTCCTTGCGGAGATAGCCCATGCTATATCTTGCATTTGTTAGGAAAAACTGCTTAGAGCATGAAAAGTGCCCATTGCAGAAAGAGCTCAAATTCGAAAAACAAACACATATTCCTGTTCCCCTGCCTCCCCGAAGACCAAAAACCCATGACTTTTGCAGATCTGAAGTTTCCTTGCGGAGATAGCCCATGCTATATCTTGCATTTGTTAGGAAAAACTGCTTATAGTACGAAAAGTGCCCATTGCAGAAAAAGCTCAAATTCGAAAAACAAACACATATTCCTGTTCCCCTGCCTCCCCGAAGATCAAAAAACCATGACTTTTGCAGATCTGAAGTTTCCTTGCAGAGATAGCCCATGCTATATCTTGCATTTGTTAGGAAAAACTGCTTAGAGCATGAAAAGTGCCCATTGCAGAAAGAGCTCAAATTCGAAAAACAAACACGTATTCATGTTCCCCCGGCTCACTGAACAACAAAAAACCATGAGTTTTGCAGATCTGAAGTTTCCTTGTGGAGATAGCCCATGTTATATCTTGCATTTGTTAGGAAAAACTGCTTATAGCATGAAAAGTGCCCATTGCAGATAGAGCTCAAATTCGCAAAACAAACACATATTCATGTTCCCCTGTCTCCCCGAAGACGAAAAAACCATGACTTTTGCAGATCTGAAGTTTCCTTGCGGAGATAGCCCATGCTATATCTTGCATTTGTTAGGAAAAACTGCTTATAGCATGAAAAGTGCCCATTGCAGATAGAGCTCAAATTCGCAAAACAAACACATATTCCTGTTCCCCTGCCTCCCCGAAGACCAAAAACCCATGACTTTTGCAGATCTGAAGTTTCCTTGCGGAGATAGCCCATGCTATATCTTGCATTTGTTAGGAAAAACTGCTTATAGTATGAAAAGTGCCCATTGCAGAAAAAGCTCAAATTCGAAAAACAAACACATATTCCTGTTCCCCTGCCTCCCCGAAGATCAAAAAACCATGACTTTTGCAGATCTGAAGTTTCCTTGCAGAGATAGCCCATGCTATATCTTGCATTTGTTAGGAAAAACTGCTTAGAGCATGAAAAGTGCCCATTGCAGAAAGAGCTCAAATTCGAAAAACAAACACGTATTCATGTTCCCCCGGCTCACTGAACACCAAAAAACCATGAGTTTTGCAGATCTGAAGTTTCCTTGTGGAGATAGCCCATGTTATATCTTGCATTTGTTAGGAAAAACTGCTTATAGCATGAAAAGTGCCCATTGCAGATAGAGCTCAAATTCGCAAAACAAACACATATTCCTGTTCCCCTGCCTCCCCGAAGACCAAAAAACCATGACTTTTGCAGATCTGAAGTTTCCTTGCGGAGATAGCCCATGTTATATCTTGCATTTGTTAGGAAAAACTGCTTAGAGCATGAAAAGTGCCCTTTGCAGAAAGAGCTCAAATTCGAAAAACAAACACGTATTCATGTTCCCCCGGCTCACTGAACACCAAAAAACCATGGGTTTTGCAGATCTGAAGTTTCCTTGCGGAGATAGCGCATGATATATCTTGCATTTGTTAGGAAAAACTGCTTATAGTATGAAAAGTGCCCATTTCACAAAGAGCTCAAATTCAAAAAACAAACACATATTCATGTTCCCCTGCCTCCCCGAAGACCAAAAAACCATGACTTTTGCAGATCTGAAGTTTCCTTGCGGAGATAGCCCATGCTATATCTTGCATTTGTTAGGAAAAACTGCTTATAGCATGAAAAGTGCCCATTGCAGATAGAGCTCAAATTCGCAAAACAAACACATATTCCTGTTCCCCTGCCTCCCTGAAGACCAAAAAACCATGACTTTTGCAGATCTGAAGTTTCCTTGCGGAGATAGCCCATGCTATATCTTGCATTTGTTAGGAAAAACTGCTTATAGTATGAAAAGTGCCCATTGCAGAAAAAGCTCAAATTCGAAAAACAAACACATATTCCTGTTCCCCTGCCTCCCCGAAGACCAAAAAACCATGACTTTTGCAGATCTGAAGTTTCCTTGCGGAGATAGCCCATGCTATATCTTGCATTTGTTAGGAAAAACTGCTTAGAGCATGAAAAGTGCCCATTGCAGAAAGAGCTCAAATTCGAAAAACAAACACGTATTCATGTTCCCCTGTCTCCCCGAAGACCAAAAAACCATGACTTTTGCAGATCTGAAGTTTCCTTGCGGAGATAGCCCATGTTATATCTTGCATTTGTTAGGAAAAACTGCTTATAGCATGAAAAGTGCCCATTGCAGATAGAGCTCAAATTCGCAAAACAAACACATATTCATGTTCCCCTGTCTTCCCGAAGACGAAAAAACCATGACTTTTGCAGATCTGAAGTTTCCTTGCGGAGATAGCCCATGCTATATCTTGCATTTGTTAGGAAAAACTGCTTATAGCATGAAAAGTGCCCATTGCAGATAGAGCTCAAATTCGAAAAACAAACACATATTCCTGTTCCCCTGCCTCCCCGAAGACCAAAAACCCATGACTTTTGCAGATCTGAAGTTTCCTTGCGGAGATAGCCCATGCTATATCTTGCATTTGTTAGGAAAAACTGCTTATAGTATGAAAAGTGCCCATTGCAGAAAAAGCTCAAATTCGAAAAACAAACACGTATTCATGTTCCCCCGGCTCACTGAACACCAAAAAACCATGAGTTTTGCAGATCTGAAGTTTCCTTGCAGAGATAGCCCATGTTATATCTTGCATTTGTTAGGAAAAACTGCTTATAGCATGAAAAGTGCCCATTGCAGATAGAGCTCAAATTCGCAAAACAAACACATATTCCTGTTCCCCTGCCTCCCCGAAGACCAAAAAACCATGACTTTTGCAGATCTGAAGTTTCCTTGCGGAGATAGCCCATGTTATATCTAGCATTTGTTAGGAAAAACTGCTTAGAGCATGAAAAGTGCCCTTTGCAGAAAGAGCTCAAATTCGAAAAACAAACACGTATTCATGTTCCCCTGTCTCCCCGAAGACCAAAAAACCATGACTTTTGCAGATCTGAAGTTTCCTTGCGGAGATAGCCCATGCTATATCTTGCATTTGTTAGGAAAAACTGCTTATAGCATGAAAAGTGCCCATTGCAGATAGAGCTCAAATTCGCAAAACAAACACATATTCCTGTTCCCCTGCCTCCCCGAAGACAAAAAAACCATGACTTTTGCAGATCTGAAGTTTCCTTGCGGAGATAGCCCATGCTATATCTTGCATTTGTTAGGAAAAACTGCTTATAGCATGAAAAGTGCCCATTGCAGATAGAGCTCAAATTCGCAAAACAAACACATATTCCTGTTCCCCTGCCTCCCCGAAGACCAAAAACCCATGACTTTTGCAGATCTGAAGTTTCCTTGCGGAGATAGCCCATGCTATATCTTGCATTTGTTAGGAAAAACTGCTTATAGTATGAAAAGTGCCCATTGCAGAAAGAGCTCAAATTCGAAAAACAGACACATATTCCTGTTCCCCTGCCTCCCCGAAGATCAAAAAACCATGACTTTTGCAGATCTGAAGTTTCCTTGCAGAGATAGCCCATGCTATATCTTGCATTTGTTAGGAAAAACTGCTTAGAGCATGAAAAGTGCCCATTGCAGAAAGAGCTCAAATTCGAAAAACAAACACGTATTCATGTTCCCCCGGCTCACTGAACACCAAAAAACCATGAGTTTTGCAGATCTGAAGTTTCCTTTTGGAGATAGCCCATGTTATATCTTGCATTTGTTAGGAAAAACTGCTTATAGCATGAAAAGTGCCCATTGCAGATAGAGCTCAAATTCGCAAAACAAACACATATTCCTGTTCCCCTGCCTCCCCGAAGACCAAAAAACCATGACTTTTGCAGATCTGAAGTTTCCTTGCGGAGATAGCCCATGTTATATCTTGCATTTGTTAGGAAAAACTGCTTAGAGCATGAAAAGTGCCCATTGCAGAAAGAGCTCAAATTCGAAAAACAAACACGTATTCATGTTCCCCCGGCTCACTGAACACCAAAAAACCATGAGTTTTGCAGATCTGAAGTTTCCTTTTGGAGATAGCCCATGTTATATCTTGCATTTGTTAGGAAAAACTGCTTATAGCATGAAAAGTGCCCATTGCAGATAGAGCTCAAATTCGCAAAACAAACACATATTCCTGTTCCCCTGCCTCCCCGAAGACCAAAAAACCATGACTTTTGCAGATCTGAAGTTTCCTTGCGGAGATAGCCCATGTTATATCTTGCATTTGTTAGGAAAAACTGCTTAGAGCATGAAAAGTGCCCTTTGCAGAAAGAGCTCAAATTCGAAAAACAAACACGTATTGATGTTCCCCCGGCTCACTGAACACCAAAAAACCATGAGTTTTGCAGATGTGAAGTTTCCTTGCGGAGATAGCCCATGATATATCTTGCATTTGTTAGGAAAAACTGCTTATAGTATGAAAAGTGCCCATTTCACAAAGAGCTCAAATTCAAAAAACAAACACATATTCATGTTCCCCTGCCTCCCCGAAGACCAAAAAACCATGACTTTTGCAGATCTGAAGTTTCCTTGCGGAGATAGCCCATGCTATATCTTGCATTTGTTAGGAAAAACTGCTTATAGCATGAAAAGTGCCCATTGCAGATAGAGCTCAAATTCGCAAAACAAACACATATTCCTGTTCCCCTGCCTCCCCGAAGACCAAAAAACCATGACTTTTGCAGATCTGAAGTTTCCTTGCGGAGATAGCCCATGCTATATCTTGCATTTGTTAGGAAAAACTGCTTAGAGCATGAAAAGTGCCCATTGCAGAAAGAGCTCAAATTCGAAAAACAAACACGTATTCATGTTCCCCTGTCTCCCCGAAGACCAAAAAACCATGACTTTTGCAGATCTGAAGTTTCCTTGCGGAGATAGCCCATGCTATATCTTGCATTTGTTAGGAAAAACTGCTTATAGCATGAAAAGTGCCCATTGCAGATAGAGCTCAAATTCGCAAAACAAACACATATTCCTGTTCCCCTGCCTCCCCGAAGACCAAAAAACCATGACTTTTGCAGATCTGAAGGTTCCTTGCGGAGATAGCCCATGCTATATCTTGCATTTGTTAGGAAAAACTGCTTATAGCATGAAAAGTGCCCATTGCAGAAAAAGCTCAAATTCGAAAAACAAACACATATTCCTGTTCCCCTGCCTCCCCGAAGATCAAAAAACCATGACTTTTGCAGATCTGAAGTTTCCTTGCAGAGATAGCCCATGCTATATCTTGCATTTGTTAGGAAAAACTGCTTAGAGCATGAAAAGTACCCATTGCAGAAAGAGCTCAAATTCGAAAAACAAACACGTATTCATGTTCCCCCGGCTCACTGAACACCAAAAAACCATGAGTTTTGCAGATCTGAAGTTTCCTTGTGGAGATAGCCCATGTTATATCTTGCATTTGTTAGGAAAAACTGCTTATAGCATGAAAAGTGCCCATTGCAGATAGAGCTCAAATTCGCAAAAAAAACACATATTCATGTTCCCCTGTCTCCCCGAAGACGAAAAAACCATGACTTTTGCAGATCTGAAGTTTCCTTGCGGAGATAGCCCATGCTATATCTTGCATTTGTTAGGAAAAACTGCTTATAGCATGAAAAGTGCCCATTGCAGATAGAGCTCAAATTCGCAAAACAAACACGTATTCATGTTCCCCCGGCTCACTGAACACCAAAAAACCATGACTTTTGCAGATCTGAAGTTTCCTTGCGGAGATAGCCCATGTTATATCTTGCATTTGTTAGGAAAAACTGCTTATAGTATGAAAAGTGCCCATTGCAGAAAGAGCTCAAATTCGAAAAACAGACACATATTCCTGTTCCCCTGCCTCCCCGAAGATCAAAAAACCATGACTTTTGCAGATCTGAAGTTTCCTTGCAGAGATAGCCCATGCTATATCTTGCATTTGTTAGGAAAAACTGCTTAGAGCATGAAAAGTGCCCATTGCAGAAAGAGCTCAAATTCGAAAAACAAACACGTATTCATGTTCCCCCGGCTCACTGAACACCAAAAAACCATGAGTTTTGCAGATCTGAAGTTTCCTTGTGGAGATAGCCCATGTTATATCTTGCATTTGTTAGGAAAAACTGCTTATAGCATGAAAAGTGCCCATTGCAGATAGAGCTCAAATTCGCAAAACAAACACATATTCATGTTCCCCTGTCTCCCCGAAGACCAAAAAACCATGACTTTTGCAGATCTGAAGTTTCCTTGCGGAGATAGCCCATGCTATATCTTGCATTTGTTAGGAAAAACTGCTTATAGCATGAAAAGTGCCCATTGCAGATAGAGCTCAAATTCGCAAAACAAACACATATTCCTGTTCCCTTGCCTCCCCGAAGACCAAAAAACCATGACTTTTGCAGATCTGAAGTTTCCTTGCGGAGATAGCCCATGCTATATCTTGCATTTGTTAGGAAAAACTGCTTATAGTATGAAAAGTGCCCATTGCAGAAAAAGCTCAAATTCGAAAAACAAACACATATTCCTGTTCCCCTGCCTCCCCGAAGACCAAAAAACCATGACTTTTGCAGATGTGAAGTTTCCTTGCGGAGATAGCCCATGCTATATCTTGCATTTGTTAGGAAAAACTGCTTAGAGCATGAAAAGTGCCCATTGCAGAAAGAGCTCAAATTCGAAAAACAAACACGTATTCATGTTCCCTTGTCTCCCCGAAGACCAAAAAACCATGACTTTTGCAGATCTGAAGTTTCCTTGCGGAGATAGCCCATGCTATATCTTGCATTTGTTAGGAAAAACTGCTTATAGCATGAAAAGTGCCCATTGCACATAGAGCTCAAATTCGCAAAACAAACACATATTCCTGTTCCCCTGCCTCCCCGAAGACCAAAAAACCATGACTTTTGCAGATCTGAAGTTTCCTTGCGGAGATAGCCCATGCTATATCTTGCATTTGTTAGGAAAAACTGCTTATAGTATGAAAAGTGGCCATTGCAGAAAAAGCTCAAATTCGAAAAACAAACACATATTCCTGTTCCCCTGCCTCCCCGAAGACCAAAAAACCATGACTTTTGCAGATGTGAAGTTTCCTTGCGGAGATAGCCCATGCTATATCTTGCATTTGTTAGGAAAAACTGCTTAGAGCATCAAAAGTGCCCATTGCAGAAAGAGCTCAAATTTGAAATACAAACACGTATTCATGTTCCCTTGTCTCCCCGAAGACCAAAAAACCATGACTTTTGCAGATCTGAAGTTTCCTTGCGGAGATAGCCCATGTTATATCTTGCATTTGTTAGGAAAAACTGCTTAGAGCATGAAAAGTGCCCATTGCAGATAGAGCTCAAATTCGCAAAACAAACACGTATTCATGTTCCCCCGGCTCACTGAACACCAAAAAACCATGAGTTTTGCAGATCTGAAGTTTCCTTGCGGAGATAGCCCATGCTATATCTTGCATTTGTTAGGAAAAACTGCTTATAGCATGAAAAGTGCCCATTGCAGATAGAGCTCAAATTCGCAAAACAAACACATATTCCTGTTCCCCTGCCTCCCCGAAGACCAAAAAACCATGACTTTTGCAGATCTGAAGTTTCCTTGCGGAGATAGCCCATGCTATATCTTGCATTTGTTAGGAAAAACTGCTTATAGTATGAAAAGTGCCCATTGCAGAAAAAGCTCAAATTCGAAAAAAAAACACATATTCCTGTTCCCCTGCCTCCCCGAAGACCAAAAAACCATGACTTTTGCAGATGTGAAGTTTCCTTGCGGAGATAGCCCATGCTATATCTTGCATTTGTTAGGAAAAACTGCTTAGAGCATGAAAAGTGCCCATTGCAGAAAGAGCTCAAATTCGAAAAACAAACACGTATTCATGTTCCCCTGTCTCCCCGAAGACCAAAAAACCATGACTTTTGCAGATCTGAAGTTTCCTTGCGGAGATAGCCCATGCTATATCTTGCATTTGTTAGGAAAAACTGCTTATAGCATGAAAAGTGCCCATTGGAGATAGAGCTCAAATTCGCAAAACAAACACATATTCCTGTTCCCCTGCCTCCCCGAAGACCAAAAAACCATGACTTTTGCAGATCTGAAGTTTCCTTGCGGAGATAGCCCATGCTATATCTTGCATTTGTTAGGAAAAACTGCTTATAGCATGAAAAGTGCCCATTGCAGATAGAGCTCAAATTCGCAAAACAAACACATATTCCTGTTCCCCTGCCTCCCCGAAGACCAAAAAACCATGACTTTTGCAGATCTGAAGTTTCCTTGCGGAGATAGCCCATGCTATATCTTGCATTTGTTAGGAAAAACTGCTTATAGTATGAAAAGTGCCCATTGCAGAAAAAGCTCAAATTCGAAAAACAAACACATATTCCTGTTCCCCTGCCTCCCCGAAGACCAAAAAACCATGACTTTTGCAGATGTGAAGTTTCCTTGCGGAGATAGCCCATGCTATATCTTGCATTTGTTAGGAAAAACTGCTTAGAGCATGAAAAGTGCCCATTGCAGAAAGAGCTCAAATTCGAAAAACAAACACGTATTCATGTTCCCCCGGCTCATTGAACACCAAAAAACCATGACTTTTGCAGATCTGAAGTTTCCTTGCGGAGATAGCCCATGATATATCTTGCATTTGTTAGGAAAAACTGCTTATAGTATGAAAAGTGCCCATTTCACAAAGAGCTCAAATTCAAAAAACAAACACATATTCATGTTCCCCTGCCTCCCCGAAGACCAAAAAATCATGACTTTTGCAGATCTGAAGTTTCCTTGCGGAGATAGCCCATGCTATATCTTGCATTTGTTAGGAAAAACTGCTTATAGCATGAAAAGTGCCCATTGCAGATAGAGCTCAAATTTGCAAAACAAACACATATTCCTGTTCCCCTGCCTCCCCGAAGACCAAAAAACCATGACTTTTGCAGATCTGAAGTTTCCTTGCGGAGATAGCCCATGCTATATCTTGCATTTGTTAGGAAAAACTGCTTATAGTATGAAAAGTGCCCATTGCAGAAAAAGCTCAAATTCGAAAAACAAACACATATTCCTGTTCCCCTGCCTCCCCGAAGACCAAAAAACCATGACTTTTGCAGATGTGAAGTTTCCTTGCGGAGATAGCCCATGCTATATCTTGCATTTGTTAGGAAAAACTGCTTAGAGCATGAAAAGTGCCCATTGCAGAAAGAGCTCAAATTCGAAAAACAAACACGTATTCATGTTCCCCCGGCTCACTGAACACCAAAAAACCATGACTTTTGCAGATCTGAAGTTTCCTTGCGGAGATAGCCCATGATATATCTTGCATTTGTTAGGAAAAACTGCTTATAGTATGAAAAGTGCCCATTTCACAAAGAGCTCAAATTCAAAAAACAAACACATATTCATGTTCCCCTGCCTCCCCGAAGACCAAAAAATCATGACTTTTGCAGATCTGAAGTTTCCTTGCGGAGATAGCCCATGCTATATCTTGCATTTGTTAGGAAAAACTGCTTATAGCATGAAAAGTGCCCATTGCAGATAGAGCTCAAATTCGCAAAACAAACACATATTCCTGTTCCCCTGCCTCCCCGAAGACCAAAAAACCATGACTTTTGCAGATCTGAAGTTTCCTTGCGGAGATAGCCCATGCTATATCTTGCATTTGTTAGGAAAAACTGCTTATAGTATGAAAAGTGCCCATTGCAGAAAAAGCTCAAATTCGAAAAACAAACACATATTCCTGTTCCCCTGCCTCCCCGAAGACCAAAAAACCATGACTTTTGCAGATCTGAAGTTTCCTTGCGGAGATAGCCCATGCTATATCTTGCATTTGTTAGGAAAAACTGCTTATAGCATGAAAAGTGCCCATTGCAGATAGAGCTCAAATTCGCAAAACAAACACATATTCCTGTTCCCCTGCCTCCCTGAAGACCAAAAAACCATGACTTTTGCAGATCTGAAGTTTCCTTGCGGAGATAGCCCATGCTATATCTTGCATTTGTTAGGAAAAACTGCTTATAGTATGAAAAGTGCCCATTGCAGAAAAAGCTCAAATTCGAAAAACAAACACATATTCCTGTTCCCCTGCCTCCCCGAAGACCAAAAAACCATGACTTTTGCAGATCTGAAGTTTCCTTGCGGAGATAGCCCATGCTATATCTTGCATTTGTTAGGAAAAACTGCTTAGAGCATGAAAAGTGCCCATTGCAGAAAGAGCTCAAATTCGAAAAACAAACACGTATTCATGTTCCCCTGTCTCCCCGAAGACCAAAAAACCATGACTTTTGCAGATCTGAAGTTTCCTTGCGGAGATAGCCCATGTTATATCTTGCATTTGTTAGGAAAAACTGCTTATAGCATGAAAAGTGCCCATTGCAGATAGAGCTCAAATTCGCAAAACAAACACATATTCATGTTCCCCTGTCTTCCCGAAGACGAAAAAACCATGACTTTTGCAGATCTGAAGTTTCCTTGCGGAGATAGCCCATGCTATATCTTGCATTTGTTAGGAAAAACTGCTTATAGCATGAAAAGTGCCCATTGCAGATAGAGCTCAAATTCGAAAAACAAACACATATTCCTGTTCCCCTGCCTCCCCGAAGACCAAAAACCCATGACTTTTGCAGATCTGAAGTTTCCTTGCGGAGATAGCCCATGCTATATCTTGCATTTGTTAGGAAAAACTGCTTATAGTATGAAAAGTGCCCATTGCAGAAAAAGCTCAAATTCGAAAAACAAACACGTATTCATGTTCCCCCGGCTCACTGAACACCAAAAAACCATGAGTTTTGCAGATCTGAAGTTTCCTTGCAGAGATAGCCCATGTTATATCTTGCATTTGTTAGGAAAAACTGCTTATAGCATGAAAAGTGCCCATTGCAGATAGAGCTCAAATTCGCAAAACAAACACATATTCCTGTTCCCCTGCCTCCCCGAAGACCAAAAAACCATGACTTTTGCAGATCTGAAGTTTCCTTGCGGAGATAGCCCATGTTATATCTAGCATTTGTTAGGAAAAACTGCTTAGAGCATGAAAAGTGCCCTTTGCAGAAAGAGCTCAAATTCGAAAAACAAACATGTATTCATGTTCCCCTGTCTCCCCGAAGACCAAAAAACCATGACTTTTGCAGATCTGAAGTTTCCTTGCGGAGATAGCCCATGCTATATCTTGCATTTGTTAGGAAAAACTGCTTATAGCATGAAAAGTGCCCATTGCAGATAGAGCTCAAATTCGCAAAACAAACACATATTCCTGTTCCCCTGCCTCCCCGAAGACAAAAAAACCATGACTTTTGCAGATCTGAAGTTTCCTTGCGGAGATAGCCCATGCTATATCTTGCATTTGTTAGGAAAAACTGCTTATAGCATGAAAAGTGCCCATTGCAGATAGAGCTCAAATTCGCAAAACAAACACATATTCCTGTTCCCCTGCCTCCCCGAAGACCAAAAACCCATGACTTTTGCAGATCTGAAGTTTCCTTGCGGAGATAGCCCATGCTATATCTTGCATTTGTTAGGAAAAACTGCTTATAGTATGAAAAGTGCCCATTGCAGAAAGAGCTCAAATTCGAAAAACAGACACATATTCCTGTTCCCCTGCCTCCCCGAAGATCAAAAAACCATGACTTTTGCAGATCTGAAGTTTCCTTGCAGAGATAGCCCATGCTATATCTTGCATTTGTTAGGAAAAACTGCTTAGAGCATGAAAAGTGCCCATTGCAGAAAGAGCTCAAATTCGAAAAACAAACACGTATTCATGTTCCCCCGGCTCACTGAACACCAAAAAACCATGAGTTTTGCAGATCTGAAGTTTCCTTTTGGAGATAGCCCATGTTATATCTTGCATTTGTTAGGAAAAACTGCTTATAGCATGAAAAGTGCCCATTGCAGATAGAGCTCAAATTCGCAAAACAAACACATATTCCTGTTCCCCTGCCTCCCCGAAGACCAAAAAACCATGACTTTTGCAGATCTGAAGTTTCCTTGCGGAGATAGCCCATGTTATATCTTGCATTTGTTAGGAAAAACTGCTTAGAGCATGAAAAGTGCCCTTTGCAGAAAGAGCTCAAATTCGAAAAACAAACACGTATTGATGTTCCCCCGGCTCACTGAACACCAAAAAACCATGAGTTTTGCAGATCTGAAGTTTCCTTGCGGAGATAGCCCATGATATATCTTGCATTTGTTAGGAAAAACTGCTTATAGTATGAAAAGTGCCCATTTCACAAAGAGCTCAAATTCAAAAAACAAACACATATTCATGTTCCCCTGCCTCCCCGAAGACCAAAAAACCATGACTTTTGCAGATCTGAAGTTTCCTTGCGGAGATAGCCCATGCTATATCTTGCATTTGTTAGGAAAAACTGCTTATAGCATGAAAAGTGCCCATTGCAGATAGAGCTCAAATTCGCAAAACAAACACATATTCCTGTTCCCCTGCCTCCCCGAAGACCAAAAAACCATGACTTTTGCAGATCTGAAGTTTCCTTGCGGAGATAGCCCATGCTATATCTTGCATTTGTTAGGAAAAACTGCTTAGAGCATGAAAAGTGCCCATTGCAGAAAGAGCTCAAATTCGAAAAACAAACACGTATTCATGTTCCCCTGTCTCCCCGAAGACCAAAAAACCATGACTTTTGCAGATCTGAAGTTTCCTTGCGGAGATAGCCCATGCTATATCTTGCATTTGTTAGGAAAAACTGCTTATAGCATGAAAAGTGCCCATTGCAGATAGAGCTCAAATTCGCAAAACAAACACATATTCCTGTTCCCCTGCCTCCCCGAAGACCAAAAAACCATGACTTTTGCAGATCTGAAGGTTCCTTGCGGAGATAGCCCATGCTATATCTTGCATTTGTTAGGAAAAACTGCTTATAGCATGAAAAGTGCCCATTGCAGAAAAAGCTCAAATTCGAAAAACAAACACATATTCCTGTTCCCCTGCCTCCCCGAAGATCAAAAAACCATGACTTTTGCAGATCTGAAGTTTCCTTGCAGAGATAGCCCATGCTATATCTTGCATTTGTTAGGAAAAACTGCTTAGAGCATGAAAAGTACCCATTGCAGAAAGAGCTCAAATTCGAAAAACAAACACGTATTCATGTTCCCCCGGCTCACTGAACACCAAAAAACCATGAGTTTTGCAGATCTGAAGTTTCCTTGTGGAGATAGCCCATGTTATATCTTGCATTTGTTAGGAAAAACTGCTTATAGCATGAAAAGTGCCCATTGCAGATAGAGCTCAAATTCGCAAAAAAAACACATATTCATGTTCCCCTGTCTCCCCGAAGACGAAAAAACCATGACTTTTGCAGATCTGAAGTTTCCTTGCGGAGATAGCCCATGCTATATCTTGCATTTGTTAGGAAAAACTGCTTATAGCATGAAAAGTGCCCATTGCAGATAGAGCTCAAATTCGCAAAACAAACACGTATTCATGTTCCCCCGGCTCACTGAACACCAAAAAACCATGACTTTTGCAGATCTGAAGTTTCCTTGCGGAGATAGCCCATGTTATATCTTGCATTTGTTAGGAAAAACTGCTTATAGTATGAAAAGTGCCCATTGCAGAAAGAGCTCAAATTCGAAAAACAGACACATATTCCTGTTCCCCTGCCTCCCCGAAGATCAAAAAACCATGACTTTTGCAGATCTGAAGTTTCCTTGCAGAGATAGCCCATGCTATATCTTGCATTTGTTAGGAAAAACTGCTTAGAGCATGAAAAGTGCCCATTGCAGAAAGAGCTCAAATTCGAAAAACAAACACGTATTCATGTTCCCCCGGCTCACTGAACACCAAAAAACCATGAGTTTTGCAGATCTGAAGTTTCCTTGTGGAGATAGCCCATGTTATATCTTGCATTTGTTAGGAAAAACTGCTTATAGCATGAAAAGTGCCCATTGCAGATAGAGCTCAAATTCGCAAAACAAACACATATTCATGTTCCCCTGTCTCCCCGAAGACCAAAAAACCATGACTTTTGCAGATCTGAAGTTTCCTTGCGGAGATAGCCCATGCTATATCTTGCATTTGTTAGGAAAAACTGCTTATAGCATGAAAAGTGCCCATTGCAGATAGAGCTCAAATTCGCAAAACAAACACATATTCCTGTTCCCTTGCCTCCCCGAAGACCAAAAAACCATGACTTTTGCAGATCTGAAGTTTCCTTGCGGAGATAGCCCATGCTATATCTTGCATTTGTTAGGAAAAACTGCTTATAGTATGAAAAGTGCCCATTGCAGAAAAAGCTCAAATTCGAAAAACAAACACATATTCCTGTTCCCCTGCCTCCCCGAAGACCAAAAAACCATGACTTTTGCAGATGTGAAGTTTCCTTGCGGAGATAGCCCATGCTATATCTTGCATTTGTTAGGAAAAACTGCTTAGAGCATGAAAAGTGCCCATTGCAGAAAGAGCTCAAATTCGAAAAACAAACACGTATTCATGTTCCCTTGTCTCCCCGAAGACCAAAAAACCATGACTTTTGCAGATCTGAAGTTTCCTTGCGGAGATAGCCCATGCTATATCTTGCATTTGTTAGGAAAAACTGCTTATAGCATGAAAAGTGCCCATTGCACATAGAGCTCAAATTCGCAAAACAAACACATATTCCTGTTCCCCTGCCTCCCCGAAGACCAAAAAACCATGACTTTTGCAGATCTGAAGTTTCCTTGCGGAGATAGCCCATGCTATATCTTGCATTTGTTAGGAAAAACTGCTTATAGTATGAAAAGTGGCCATTGCAGAAAAAGCTCAAATTCGAAAAACAAACACATATTCCTGTTCCCCTGCCTCCCCGAAGACCAAAAAACCATGACTTTTGCAGATGTGAAGTTTCCTTGCGGAGATAGCCCATGCTATATCTTGCATTTGTTAGGAAAAACTGCTTAGAGCATCAAAAGTGCCCATTGCAGAAAGAGCTCAAATTTGAAATACAAACACGTATTCATGTTCCCTTGTCTCCCCGAAGACCAAAAAACCATGACTTTTGCAGATCTGAAGTTTCCTTGCGGAGATAGCCCATGTTATATCTTGCATTTGTTAGGAAAAACTGCTTAGAGCATGAAAAGTGCCCATTGCAGATAGAGCTCAAATTCGCAAAACAAACACGTATTCATGTTCCCCCGGCTCACTGAACACCAAAAAACCATGAGTTTTGCAGATCTGAAGTTTCCTTGCGGAGATAGCCCATGCTATATCTTGCATTTGTTAGGAAAAACTGCTTATAGCATGAAAAGTGCCCATTGCAGATAGAGCTCAAATTCGCAAAACAAACACATATTCCTGTTCCCCTGCCTCCCCGAAGACCAAAAAACCATGACTTTTGCAGATCTGAAGTTTCCTTGCGGAGATAGCCCATGCTATATCTTGCATTTGTTAGGAAAAACTGCTTATAGTATGAAAAGTGCCCATTGCAGAAAAAGCTCAAATTCGAAAAAAAAACACATATTCCTGTTCCCCTGCCTCCCCGAAGACCAAAAAACCATGACTTTTGCAGATGTGAAGTTTCCTTGCGGAGATAGCCCATGCTATATCTTGCATTTGTTAGGAAAAACTGCTTAGAGCATGAAAAGTGCCCATTGCAGAAAGAGCTCAAATTCGAAAAACAAACACGTATTCATGTTCCCCTGTCTCCCCGAAGACCAAAAAACCATGACTTTTGCAGATCTGAAGTTTCCTTGCGGAGATAGCCCATGCTATATCTTGCATTTGTTAGGAAAAACTGCTTATAGCATGAAAAGTGCCCATTGGAGATAGAGCTCAAATTCGCAAAACAAACACATATTCCTGTTCCCCTGCCTCCCCGAAGACCAAAAAACCATGACTTTTGCAGATCTGAAGTTTCCTTGCGGAGATAGCCCATGCTATATCTTGCATTTGTTAGGAAAAACTGCTTATAGCATGAAAAGTGCCCATTGCAGATAGAGCTCAAATTCGCAAAACAAACACATATTCCTGTTCCCCTGCCTCCCCGAAGACCAAAAAACCATGACTTTTGCAGATCTGAAGTTTCCTTGCGGAGATAGCCCATGCTATATCTTGCATTTGTTAGGAAAAACTGCTTATAGTATGAAAAGTGCCCATTGCAGAAAAAGCTCAAATTCGAAAAACAAACACATATTCCTGTTCCCCTGCCTCCCCGAAGACCAAAAAACCATGACTTTTGCAGATGTGAAGTTTCCTTGCGGAGATAGCCCATGCTATATCTTGCATTTGTTAGGAAAAACTGCTTAGAGCATGAAAAGTGCCCATTGCAGAAAGAGCTCAAATTCGAAAAACAAACACGTATTCATGTTCCCCCGGCTCATTGAACACCAAAAAACCATGACTTTTGCAGATCTGAAGTTTCCTTGCGGAGATAGCCCATGATATATCTTGCATTTGTTAGGAAAAACTGCTTATAGTATGAAAAGTGCCCATTTCACAAAGAGCTCAAATTCAAAAAACAAACACATATTCATGTTCCCCTGCCTCCCCGAAGACCAAAAAATCATGACTTTTGCAGATCTGAAGTTTCCTTGCGGAGATAGCCCATGCTATATCTTGCATTTGTTAGGAAAAACTGCTTATAGCATGAAAAGTGCCCATTGCAGATAGAGCTCAAATTTGCAAAACAAACACATATTCCTGTTCCCCTGCCTCCCCGAAGACCAAAAAACCATGACTTTTGCAGATCTGAAGTTTCCTTGCGGAGATAGCCCATGCTATATCTTGCATTTGTTAGGAAAAACTGCTTATAGTATGAAAAGTGCCCATTGCAGAAAAAGCTCAAATTCGAAAAACAAACACATATTCCTGTTCCCCTGCCTCCCCGAAGACCAAAAAACCATGACTTTTGCAGATGTGAAGTTTCCTTGCGGAGATAGCCCATGCTATATCTTGCATTTGTTAGGAAAAACTGCTTAGAGCATGAAAAGTGCCCATTGCAGAAAGAGCTCAAATTCGAAAAACAAACACGTATTCATGTTCCCCCGGCTCACTGAACACCAAAAAACCATGACTTTTGCAGATCTGAAGTTTCCTTGCGGAGATAGCCCATGATATATCTTGCATTTGTTAGGAAAAACTGCTTATAGTATGAAAAGTGCCCATTTCACAAAGAGCTCAAATTCAAAAAACAAACACATATTCATGTTCCCCTGCCTCCCCGAAGACCAAAAAATCATGACTTTTGCAGATCTGAAGTTTCCTTGCGGAGATAGCCCATGCTATATCTTGCATTTGTTAGGAAAAACTGCTTATAGCATGAAAAGTGCCCATTGCAGATAGAGCTCAAATTCGCAAAACAAACACATATTCCTGTTCCCCTGCCTCCCCGAAGACCAAAAAACCATGACTTTTGCAGATCTGAAGTTTCCTTGCGGAGATAGCCCATGCTATATCTTGCATTTGTTAGGAAAAACTGCTTATAGTATGAAAAGTGCCCATTGCAGAAAAAGCTCAAATTCGAAAAACAAACACATATTCCTGTTCCCCTGCCTCCCCGAAGACCAAAAAACCATGACTTTTGCAGATGTGAAGTTTCCTTGCGGAGATAGCCCATGCTATATCTTGCATTTGTTAGGAAAAACTGCTTAGAGCATGAAAAGTGCCCATTGCAGAAAGAGCTCAAATTCGAAAAACAAACACGTATTCATGTTCCCCCGGCTCACTGAACACCAAAAAACCATGACTTTTGCAGATCTGAAGTTTCCTTGCGGAGATAGCCCATGTTATATCTTGCATTTGTTAGGAAAAACTGCTTAGAGCATGAAAAGTGCCCTTTGCAGAAAGAGCTCAAATTCGAAAAACAAACACGTATTCATGTTCCCCCGGCTCACTGAACACCAAAAAACCATGAGTTTTGCAGATCTGAAGTTTCCTTGCGGAGATAGCCCATGATATATCTTGCATTTGTTAGGAAAAACTGCTTATAGTATGAAAAGTGCCCATTTCACAAAGAGCTCAAATTCAAAAAACAAACACATATTCATGTTCCCCTGCCTCCCCGAAGACCAAAAAACCATGACTTTTGCAGATCTGAAGTTTCCTTGCGGAGATAGCCCATGCTATATCTTGCATTTGTTAGGAAAAACTGCTTATAGCATGAAAAGTGCCCATTGCAGATAGAGCTCAAATTCGCAAAACAAACACATATTCCTGTTCCCCTGCCTCCCCGAAGACCAAAAAACCATGACTTTTGCAGATCTGAAGTTTCCTTGCGGAGATAGCCCATGCTATATCTTGCATTTTTTAGGAAAAACTGCTTATAGTATGAAAAGTGCCCATTGCAGAAAAAGCTCAAATTCGAAAAACAAACACATATTCCTGTTCCCCTGCCTCCCCGAAGACCAAAAAACCATGACTTTTGCAATTGTGAAGTTTCCTTGCGGAGATAGCCCATGCTATATCTTGCATTTGTTAGGAAAAACTGCTTAGAGCATGAAAAGTGCCCATTGCAGAAAGAGCTCAAATTCGAAAAACAAACACGTATTCATGTTCCCCTGTCTCCCCAAAGACCAAAAAACCATGACTTTTGCAGATCTGAAGTTTCCTTGCGGAGATAGCCCATGCTATATCTTGCATTTGTTAGGAAAAACTGCTTATAGCATGAAAAGTGCCCATTGCAGATAGAGCTCAAATTCGCAAAACAAACACATATTCCTGTTCCCCTGCCTCCCCGAAGACCAAAAAACCATGACTTTTGCAGATCTGAAGTTTCCTTGCGGAGATAGCCCATGCTATATCTTGCATTTGTTAGGAAAAACTGCTTATAGCATGAAAAGTGCCCATTGCAGATAGAGCTCAAATTCGCAAAACAAACACATATTCCTGTTCCCCTGCCTCCCCGAAGACCAAAAAACCATGACGTTTGCAGATCTGAAGTTTCCTTGCGGAGATAGCCCATGCTATAATTTGCATTTGTTAGGAAAAACTGCTTATAGTATGAAAAGTGCCCATTGCAGAAAGAGCTCAAATTCGAAAAACAAACACATATTCCTGTTCCCCTGCCTCCCCGAAGATCAAAAAACCATGTCTTTTGCAGATCTGAAGTTTCCTTGCAGAGATAGCCCATGCTATATCTTGCATTTGTTAGGAAAAACTGCTTATAGCATGAAAAGTGCCCATTGCAGAAAGAGCTCAAATTCGAAAAACAAACACGTATTCATGTTCCCCCGGCTCACTGAACACCAAAAAACCATGAGTTTTGCAGATCTGAAGTTTCCTTGCGGAGATAGCCCATGTTATATCTTGCATTTGTTAGGAAAAACTGCTTATAGTATGAAAAGTGCCCATTGCAGAAAGAGCTCAAATTCGAAAAACAAACACGTATTCATGTTCCCCCGGCTCACTGAACACCAAAAAACCATGAGTTCTGCAGATCTGGTTTCCTTGCGGAGATAGCCCATGCTATATCTTGCATTTGTTAGGAAAAACTGCTTATAGCATGAAAAGTGCCCATTGCAGATAGAGCTCAAATTCGCAAAACAAACACATATTCCTGTTCCCCTGACTCCCCGAAGACCAAAAAACCATGACTTTTGCAGATGTGAAGTTTCCTTGCGGAGTTAGCCCATGCTATATCTTGCATTTGTTAGGAAAAACTGCTTAGAGCATGAAAAGTGCCCATTGCAGAAAGAGCTCAAATTCGAAAAACAAACACGTATTCATGTTCCCCCGGCTCACTGAACACCAAAAAACCATGACTTTTGCAGATCTGAAGTTTCCTTGCGGAGATAGCCCATGCTATATCTTGCATTTGTTAGGAAAAACTGCTTATAGTATGAAAAGTTCCCATTGCAGAAAGAGCTCAAATTCAAAAAACAAACACATATTCCTGTTCCCCTGCCTCCCCGAAGACGAAAAAACCATGAATTTGCAGATCTGAAGTTTCCTTGCGGAGATAGCCCATGCTATATCTTGCATTTGTTAGGAAAAACTGCTTATAGTATGAAAAGTGCCCATTGCAGAAAAAGCTCAAATTCGAAAAACAAACACATATTCCTGTTCCCCTGCCTCCCCGAAGACCAAAAAACCATGACTTTTGCAGATCTGAAGTTTCCTTGCGGAGATAGCCCATGCTATATCTTGCATTTGTTAGGAAAAACTGCTTAGAGCATGAAAAGTGACCATTGCAGAAAGAGCTCAAATTCGAAAAACAAACACGTATTCATGTTCCCCCGGCTCACTGAACACCAAAAAACCATGAGATTTGCAGATCTGAAGTTTCCTTGTGGAGATAGCCCATGTTATATCTTGCATTTGTTAGGAAAAACTGCTTATAGCATGAAAAGTGCCCATTGCAGATAGAGCTCAAATTCGCAAAACAAACACATATTCATGTTCCCCTGTCTCCCCGAAGACCAAAAAACCATGACTTTTGCAGATCTGAAGTTTCCTTGCAGAGATAGCCCATGCTATATCTTGCATTTGTTAGGAAAAACTGCTTAGAGTGAGAAAAGTGCCCATTGCAGAAAGAGCTCAAATTCGAAAAACAAACACGTATTCATGTTCCCCCGGCTCAATGAACACCAAAAAACCATGAGTTCTGCAGATCTGGTTTCCTTGCGGAGATAGCCCATGCTATATCTTGCATTTGTTAGGAAAAACTGCTTATAGTATGAAAAGTGCCCATTGCAGAAAGAGCTCAAATTCGAAAAACAAACACATATTCCTGTTCCCCTGCCTCCCCGAAGATCAAAAAACCATGACTTTTGCAGATGTGAAGTTTCCTTGCGGAGATAGCCCATGCTATATATTGCATTTGTTAGGAAAAACTGCTTAGAGCATGAAAAGTGCCCATTGCAGAAAGAGCTCAAATTCGAAAAACAAACATGCATTCATGTTCCCCCGGCTCACTGAACACCAAAAAACCATGAGTTTTGCAGATCTCAAGTTTCCTTGCGGAGATAGCCCATGATATATCTTGCATTTGTTAGGAAAAACTGCTTATAGCATGAAAAGTGCCCATTGCAGATAGAGCTCAAATTCGCAAAACAAACACATATTCCTTTTCCCCTGCCTCCCCGAAGACCAAAAAACCATGACTTTTGCAGATCTGAAGTTTCCTTGCGGAGATAGCCCATGCTATATCTTGCATTTGTTAGGAAAAACTGCTTATAGTATGAAAAGTGCCCATTGCAGAAAAAGCTCAAATTCGAAAAACAAACACATATTCCTGTTCCCCTGCCTCCCCGAAGACCAAAAAACCATGACTTTTGCAATTGTGAAGTTTCCTTGCGGAGATAGCCCATGCTATATCTTGCATTTGTTAGGAAAAACTGCTTAGAGCATGAAAAGTGCCCATTGCAGAAAGAGCTCAAATTCGAAAAACAAACACGTATTCATGTTTCCCTGTCTCCCCGAAGACCAAAAAACCATGACTTTTGCAGATCTGAAGTTTCCTTGCGGAGATAGCCCATGCTATATCTTGCATTTGTTAGGAAAAACTGCTTATAGCATGAAAAGTGCCCATTGCAGATAGAGCTCAAATTCGCAAAACAAACACATATTCCTGTTCCCCTGCCTCCCCGAAGACCAAAAAACCATGACTTTTGCAGATCTGAAGTTTCCTTGCGGAGATAGCCCATGCTATATCTTGCATTTGTTAGGAAAAACTGCTTATAGTATGAAAAGTTCCCATTGCAGAAAAAGCTCAAATTCGAAAAACAAACACATATTCCTGTTCCCCTGCCTCCCCGAAGACCAAAAAACCATGACTTTTGCAGATGTGAAGTTTCCTTGCGGAGATAGCCCATGCTATATCTTGCATTTGTTAGGAAAAACTGCTTAGAGCATGAAAAGTGCCCATTGCAGAAAGAGCTCAAATTCGAAAAACAAACACGTATTCATGTTCCCCCGGCTCACTGAACACAAAAAACCATGACTTTTGCAGATCTGAAGTTTCCTTGCGGAGATAGCCCATGTTATATCTTGCATTTGTTAGGAAAAACTGCTTAGAGCATGAAAAGTGCCCATTGCAGAAAGAGCTCAAATTCGAAAAACAAACACGTATTCATGTTCCCCCGGCTCACTGAACACCAAAAAACCATGAGTTTTGCAGATCTGAAGTTTCCTTGCGGAGATAGCCCATGCTATATCTTGCATTTGTTAGGAAAAACTGCTTATAGCATGAAAAGTGCCCATTGCAGAAAGAGCTCAAATTCGAAAAACAAACACGTATTCATGTTCCCCCGGCTCACTGAACACCAAAAAACCATGAGTTTTGCAGATCTGAAGTTTCCTTGCGGAGATAGCCCATGTTATATCTTGCATTTGTTAGGAAAAACTGCTTATAGTATGAAAAGTGCCCATTGCAGAAAGAGCTCAAATTCGAAAAACAAACACGTATTCATGTTCCCCCGGCTCACTGAACACCAAAAAACCATGAGTTCTGCAGATCTGGTTTCCTTGCGGAGATAGCCCATGCTATATCTTGCATTTGTTAGGAAAAACTGCTTATAGCATGAAAAGTGCCCATTGCAGATAGAGCTCAAATTCGCAAAACAAACACGTATTCATGTTCCCCCGGCTCACTGAACACCAAAAAACCATGACTTTTGCAGATCTGAAGTTCCCTTGCGGAGATAGCCCATGTTATATCTTGCATTTGTTAGGAAAAACTGCTTATAGTATGAAAAGTGCCCATTGCAGAAAGAGCTCAAATTCAAAAAACAAACACATATTCCTGTTCCCCTGCCTCCCCGAAGACGAAAAAACCATGAATTTGCAGATCTGAAGTTTCCTTGCGGAGATAGCCCATGCTATATCTTGCATTTGTTAGGAAAAACTGCTTATAGTATGAAAAGTGCCCATTGCAGAAAAAGCTCAAATTCGAAAAACAAACACATATTCCTGTTCCCCTGCCTCCCCGAAGACCAAAAAACCATGACTTTTGCAGATCTGAAGTTTCCTTGCAGAGATAGCCCATTCTATATCTTGCATTTGTTAGGAAAAACTGCTTAGAGTGAGAAAAGTGCCCATTGCAGAAAGAGCTCAAATTCGAAAAACAAACACGTATTCATGTTCCCCCGGCTCAATGAACACCAAAAAACCATGAGTTCTGCAGATCTGGTTTCCTTGCGGAGATAGCCCATGCTATATCTTGCATTTGTTAGGAAAAACTGCTTAGAGCATGAAAAGTGCCCATTGCAGAAAGAGCTCAAATTCGAAAAACAAACACGTATTCATGTTCCCCCGGCTCACTGAACACCAAAAAACCATGACTTTTGCAGATCTGAAGTTCCCTTGCGGAGATAGCCCATGTTATATCTTGCATTTGTTAGGAAAAACTGCTTATAGTATGAAAAGTGCCCATTGCAGAAAGAGCTCAAATTCGAAAAACAAACACATATTCCTGTTCCCCTGCCTCCCCGAAGATCAAAAAACCATGACTTTTGCAGATGTGAAGTTTCCTTGCGGAGATAGCCCATGCTATATATTGCATTTGTTAGGAAAAACTGCTTAGAGCATGAAAAGTGCCCATTGCAGAAAGAGCTCAAATTCGAAAAACAAACATGCATTCATGTTCCCCCGGCTCACTGAACACCAAAAAACCATGAGTTTTGCAGATCTCAAGTTTCCTTGCGGAGATAGCCCATGATATATCTTGCATTTGTTAGGAAAAACTGCTTATAGTATGAAAAGTGCCCATTTCACAAAGAGCTCAAATTCAAAAAACAAACACATATTCATGTTCCCCTGCCTCCCCGAAGAACAAAAAACCATGACTTTTGCAGATCTGAAGTTTCCTTGCGGAGATAGCCCATGCTATATCTTGCATTTGTTAGGAAAAACTGCTTATAGCATGAAAAGTGCCCATTGCAGATAGAGCTCAAATTCGCAAAACAAACACATATTCCTTTTCCCCTGCCTCCCCGAAGACCAAAAAACCATGACTTTTGCAGATCTGAAGTTTCCTTGCGGAGATAGCCCATGCTATATCTTGCATTTGTTAGGAAAAACTGCTTATAGTATGAAAAGTGCCCATTGCAGAAAAAGCTCAAATTCGAAAAACAAACACATATTCCTGTTCCCCTGCCTCCCCGAAGACTAAAAAACCATGACTTTTGCAATTGTGAAGTTTCCTTGCGGAGATAGCCCATGCTATATCTTGCATTTGTTAGGAAAAACTGCTTAGAGCATGAAAAGTGCCCATTGCAGAAAGAGCTCAAATTCGAAAAACAAACACGTATTCATGTTTCCCTGTCTCCCCGAAGACCAAAAAACCATGACTTTTGCAGATCTGAAGTTTCCTTGCGGAGATAGCCCATGCTATATCTTGCATTTGTTAGGAAAAACTGCTTATAGCATGAAAAGTGCCCATTGCAGATAGAGCTCAAATTCGCAAAAGAAACACATATTCCTGTTCCCCTGCCTCCCCGAAGACCAAAAAACCATGACTTTTGCAGATCTGAAGTTTCCTTGCGGAGATAGCCCATGCTATATCTTGCATTTGTTAGGAAAAACTGCTTATAGCATGAAAAGTGCCCATTGCAGATAGAGCTCAAATTCGCAAAACAAACACATATTCCTGTTCCCCTGCCTCCCCGAAGACCAAAAAACCATGACTTTTGCAGATGTGAAGTTTCCTTGCGGAGATAGCCCATGCTATATCTTGCATTTGTTAGGAAAAACTGCTTAGAGCATGAAAAGTGCCCATTGCAGAAAGAGCTCAAATTCGAAAAACAAACACGTATTCATGTTCCCCCGGCTCACTGAACACAAAAAACCATGACTTTTGCAGATCTGAAGTTTCCTTGCGGAGATAGCCCATGTTATATCTTGCATTTGTTAGGAAAAACTGCTTAGAGCATGAAAAGTGCCCATTGCAGAAAGAGCTCAAATTCGAAAAACAAACACGTATTCATGTTCCCCCGGCTCACTGAACACCAAAAAACCATGAGTTTTGCAGATCTGAAGTTTCCTTGCGGAGATAGCCCATGCTATATCTTGCATTTGTTAGGAAAAACTGCTTATAGCATGAAAAGTGCCCATTGCAGAAAGAGCTCAAATTCGAAAAACAAACACGTATTCATGTTCCCCCGGCTCACTGAACACCAAAAAACCATGAGTTTTGCAGATCTGAAGTTTCCTTGCGGAGATAGCCCATGTTATATCTTGCATTTGTTAGGAAAAACTGCTTATAGTATGAAAAGTGCCCATTGCAGAAAGAGCTCAAATTCGAAAAACAAACACGTATTCATGTTCCCCCGGCTCACTGAACACCAAAAAACCATGAGTTCTGCAGATCTGGTTTCCTTGCGGAGATAGCCCATGCTATATCTTGCATTTGTTAGGAAAAACTGCTTATAGCATGAAAAGTGCCCATTGCAGATAGAGCTCAAATTCGCAAAACAAACACATATTCCTGTTCCCCTGACTCCCCGAAGATCGAAAAACCATGACTTTTGCAGATGTGAAGTTTCCTTGCAGAGTTAGCCCATGCTATATCTTGCATTTGTTAGGAAAAACTGCTTAGAGCATGAAAAGTGCCCATTGCAGAAAGAGCTCAAATTCGAAAAACAAACACGTATTCATGTTCCCCCGGCTCACTGAACACCAAAAAACCATGACTTTTGCAGATCTGAAGTTTCCTTGCGGAGATAGCCCATGCTATATCTTGCATTTGTTAGGAAAAACTGCTTATAGTATGAAAAGTTCCCATTGCAGAAAGAGCTCAAATTCAAAAAACAAACACATATTCCTGTTCCCCTGCCTCCCCGAAGACGAAAAAACCATGAATTTGCAGATCTGAAGTTTCCTTGCGGAGATAGCCCATGCTATATCTTGCATTTGTTAGGAAAAACTGCTTATAGTATGAAAAGTGCCCATTGCAGAAAAAGCTCAAATTCGAAAAACAAACACATATTCCTGTTCCCCTGCCTCCCCGAAGACCAAAAAACCATGACTTTTGCAGATCTGAAGTTTCCTTGCGGAGATAGCCCATGCTATATCTTGCATTTGTTAGGAAAAACTGCTTATAGTATGAAAAGTGCCCATTGCAGAAAAAGCTCAAATTCGAAAAACAAACACATATTCCTGTTCCCTGCCTCCCCGAAGACCAAAAAACCATGACTTTTGCAGATGTGAAGTTTCCTTGCGGAGATAGCCCATGCTATATCTTGCATTTGTTAGGAAAAACTGCTTAGAGCATGAAAAGTGCCCATTGCAGAAAGAGCTCAAATTCGAAAAACAAACACGTATTCATGTTCCCCCGGCTCACTGAACACCAAAAAACCATGACTTTTGCAGATCTGAAGTTAACTTGCGGAGATAGCCCATGTTATATCTTGCATTTGTTAGGAAAAACTGCTTATAGTATGAAAAGTGCCCATTGCAGAAAGAGCTCAAATTCGAAAAACAAACACATATTCCTGTTCCCCTGCCTCCCCGAAGACCAAAAAACCATGACTTTTGCAGATCTGAAGTTTCCTTGCGGAGATAGCCCATGCTATATCTTGCATTTGTTAGGAAAAACTGCTTATAGTATGAAAAGTTCCCATTGCAGAAAAAGCTCAAATTCGAAAAACAAACACATATTCCTGTTCCCCTGCCTCCCCGAAGACCAAAAAACCATGACTTTTGCAGATGTGAAGTTTCCTTGCGGAGATAGCCCATGCTATATCTTGCATTTGTTAGGAAAAACTGCTTAGAGCATGAAAAGTGCCCATTGCAGAAAGAGCTCAAATTCGAAAAACAAACACGTATTCATGTTCCCCCGGCTCACTGAACACAAAAAACCATGACTTTTGCAGATCTGAAGTTTCCTTGCGGAGATAGCCCATGTTATATCTTGCATTTGTTAGGAAAAACTGCTTAGAGCATGAAAAGTGCCCATTGCAGAAAGAGCTCAAATTCGAAAAACAAACACGTATTCATGTTCCCCCGGCTCACTGAACACCAAAAAACCATGAGTTTTGCAGATCTGAAGTTTCCTTGCGGAGATAGCCCATGCTATATCTTGCATTTGTTAGGAAAAACTGCTTATAGCATGAAAAGTGCCCATTGCAGAAAGAGCTCAAATTCGAAAAACAAACACGTATTCATGTTCCCCCGGCTCACTGAACACCAAAAAACCATGACTTTTGCAGATCTGAAGTTCCCTTGCGGAGATAGCCCATGTTATATCTTGCATTTGTTAGGAAAAACTGCTTATAGTATGAAAAGTGCCCATTGCAGAAAGAGCTCAAATTCGAAAAACAAACACATATTCCTGTTCCCCTGCCTCCCCGAAGATCAAAAAACCATGACTTTTGCAGATGTGAAGTTTCCTTGCGGAGATAGCCCATGCTATATATTGCATTTGTTAGGAAAAACTGCTTAGAGCATGAAAAGTGCCCATTGCAGAAAGAGCTCAAATTCGAAAAACAAACATGCATTCATGTTCCCCCGGCTCACTGAACACCAAAAAACCATGAGTTTTGCAGATCTCAAGTTTCCTTGCGGAGATAGCCCATGATATATCTTGCATTTGTTAGGAAAAACTGCTTATAGTATGAAAAGTGCCCATTTCACAAAGAGCTCAAATTCAAAAAACAAACACATATTCATGTTCCCCTGCCTCCCCGAAGACCAAAAAACCATGACTTTTGCAGATCTGAAGTTTCCTTGCGGAGATAGCCCATGCTATATCTTGCATTTGTTAGGAAAAACTGCTTATAGCATGAAAAGTGCCCATTGCAGATAGAGCTCAAATTCGCAAAACAAACACATATTCCTTTTCCCCTGCCTCCCCGAAGACCAAAAAACCATGACTTTTGCAGATCTGAAGTTTCCTTGCGGAGATAGCCCATGCTATATCTTGCATTTGTTAGGAAAAACTGCTTATAGTATGAAAAGTGCCCATTGCAGAAAAAGCTCAAATTCGAAAAACAAACACATATTCCTGTTCCCCTGCCTCCCCGAAGACTAAAAAACCATGACTTTTGCAATTGTGAAGTTTCCTTGCGGAGATAGCCCATGCTATATCTTGCATTTGTTAGGAAAAACTGCTTAGAGCATGAAAAGTGCCCATTGCAGAAAGAGCTCAAATTCGAAAAACAAACACGTATTCATGTTTCCCTGTCTCCCCGAAGACCAAAAAACCATGACTTTTGCAGATCTGAAGTTTCCTTGCGGAGATAGCCCATGCTATATCTTGCATTTGTTAGGAAAAACTGCTTATAGCATGAAAAGTGCCCATTGCAGATAGAGCTCAAATTCGCAAAAGAAACACATATTCCTGTTCCCCTGCCTCCCCGAAGACCAAAAAACCATGACTTTTGCAGATCTGAAGTTTCCTTGCGGAGATAGCCCATGCTATATCTTGCATTTGTTAGGAAAAACTGCTTATAGCATGAAAAGTGCCCATTGCAGATAGAGCTCAAATTCGCAAAACAAACACATATTCCTGTTCCCCTGCCTCCCCGAAGACCAAAAAACCATGACTTTTGCAGATCTGAAGTTTCCTTGCGGAGATAGCCCATGCTATATCTTGCATTTGTTAGGAAAAACTGCTTATAGTATGAAAAGTTCCCATTGCAGAAAAAGCTCAAATTCGAAAAACAAACACATATTCCTGTTCCCCTGCCTCCCCGAAGACCAAAAAACCATGACTTTTGCAGATGTGAAGTTTCCTTGCGGAGATAGCCCATGCTATATCTTGCATTTGTTAGGAAAAACTGCTTAGAGCATGAAAAGTGCCCATTGCAGAAAGAGCTCAAATTCGAAAAACAAACACGTATTCATGTTCCCCCGGCTCACTGAACACAAAAAACCATGACTTTTGCAGATCTGAAGTTTCCTTGCGGAGATAGCCCATGTTATATCTTGCATTTGTTAGGAAAAACTGCTTAGAGCATGAAAAGTGCCCATTGCAGAAAGAGCTCAAATTCGAAAAACAAACACGTATTCATGTTCCCCCGGCTCACTGAACACCAAAAAACCATGAGTTTTGCAGATCTGAAGTTTCCTTGCGGAGATAGCCCATGCTATATCTTGCATTTGTTAGGAAAAACTGCTTATAGCATGAAAAGTGCCCATTGCAGAAAGAGCTCAAATTCGAAAAACAAACACGTATTCATGTTCCCCCGGCTCACTGAACACCAAAAAACCATGAGTTTTGCAGATCTGAAGTTTCCTTGCGGAGATAGCCCATGTTATATCTTGCATTTGTTAGGAAAAACTGCTTATAGTATGAAAAGTGCCCATTGCAGAAAGAGCTCAAATTCGAAAAACAAACACGTATTCATGTTCCCCCGGCTCACTGAACACCAAAAAACCATGAGTTCTGCAGATCTGGTTTCCTTGCGGAGATAGCCCATGCTATATCTTGCATTTGTTAGGAAAAACTGCTTATAGCATGAAAAGTGCCCATTGCAGATAGAGCTCAAATTCGCAAAACAAACACATATTCCTGTTCCCCTGACTCCCCGAAGACCGAAAAACCATGACTTTTGCAGATGTGAAGTTTCCTTGCAGAGTTAGCCCATGCTATATCTTGCATTTGTTAGGAAAAACTGCTTAGAGCATGAAAAGTGCCCATTGCAGAAAGAGCTCAAATTCGAAAAACAAACACGTATTCATGTTCCCCCGGCTCACTGAACACCAAAAAACCATGACTTTTGCAGATCTGAAGTTTCCTTGCGGAGATAGCCCATGCTATATCTTGCATTTGTTAGGAAAAACTGCTTATAGTATGAAAAGTTCCCATTGCAGAAAGAGCTCAAATTCAAAAAACAAACACATATTCCTGTTCCCCTGCCTCCCCGAAGACGAAAAAACCATGAATTTGCAGATCTGAAGTTTCCTTGCGGAGATAGCCCATGCTATATCTTGCATTTGTTAGGAAAAACTGCTTATAGTATGAAAAGTGCCCATTGCAGAAAAAGCTCAAATTCGAAAAACAAACACATATTCCTGTTCCCCTGCCTCCCCGAAGACCAAAAAACCATGACTTTTGCAGATCTGAAGTTTCCTTGCGGAGATAGCCCATGCTATATCTTGCATTTGTTAGGAAAAACTGCTTATAGTATGAAAAGTGCCCATTGCAGAAAAAGCTCAAATTCGAAAAACAAACACATATTCCTGTTCCCTGCCTCCCCGAAGACCAAAAAACCATGACTTTTGCAGATGTGAAGTTTCCTTGCGGAGATAGCCCATGCTATATCTTGCATTTGTTAGGAAAAACTGCTTAGAGCATGAAAAGTGCCCATTGCAGAAAGAGCTCAAATTCGAAAAACAAACACGTATTCATGTTCCCCCGGCTCACTGAACACCAAAAAACCATGACTTTTGCAGATCTGAAGTTAACTTGCGGAGATAGCCCATGTTATATCTTGCATTTGTTAGGAAAAACTGCTTATAGTATGAAAAGTGCCCATTGCAGAAAGAGCTCAAATTCGAAAAACAAACACATATTCCTGTTCCCCTGCCTCCCCGAAGATCAAAAAACTATGACTTTTGCAGATCTGAAGTTTCCTTGCGGAGATAGCCCATGATATATCTTGCATTTGTTAGGAAAAACTGCTTATAGTATGAAAAGTGCCCATTTCACAAAGAGCTCAAATTCAAAAAACAAACACATATTCATGTTCCCCTGCCTCCCCGAAGACCAAAAAACCATTACTTTTGCAGATCTGAAGTTTCCTTGCGGAGATAGCCCATGCTATATCTTGCATTTGTTAGGAAAAACTGCTTATAGCATGAAAAGTGCCCATTGCAGATAGAGCTCAAATTCGCAAAACAAACACATATTCCTGTTCCCCTGCCTCCCCGAAGACCAAAAAACCATGACTTTTGCAGATCTGAAGTTTCCTTGCGGAGATAGCCCATGCTATATCTTGCATTTGTTAGGAAAAACTGCTTATAGTATGAAAAGTGCCCATTGAAGAAAAAGCTCAAATTCGAAAAACAAACACATATTCCTGTTCCCCTGCCTCCCCGAAGACCAAAAAACCATGACTTTTGCAGATGTGAAGTTTCCTTGCGGAGATAGCCCATGCTATATCTTGCATTTGTTAGGAAAAACTGCTTAGAGCATGAAAAGTGCCCATTGCAGAAAGAGCTCAAATTCGAAAAACAAACACGTATTCATGTTCCCCCGGCTTACTGAACACCAAAAAACCATGACTTTTGCAGATCTGAAGTTTCCTTGCGGAGATAGCCCATTTTATATCTTGCATTTGTTAGGAAAAACTGCTTATAGTATGAAAAGTGCCCATTGCAGAAAGAGCTCAAATTCGAAAAACAAACACATATTCCTGTTCCCCTGCCTCCCCGAAGATCAAAAAACCATGTCTTTGGCAGATCTGAAGTTTCCTTGCAGAGATAGCCCATGCTATATCTTGCATTTGTTAGGAAAAACTGCTTAGAGCATGAAAAGTGCCCATTGCAGAAAGAGCTCAAATTCGAAAAACAAACACGTATTCATGTTCCCCCGGCTCACTGAACACCAAAAAACCATGAGTTCTGCAGATCTGGTTTCCTTGCGGAGATAGCCCATGCTATATCTTGCATTTGTTAGGAAAAACTGCTTATAGCATGAAAAGTGCCCATTGCAGATAGAGCTCAAATTCGCAAAACAAACACATATTCCTGTTCCCCTGACTCCCCGAAGACCAAAAAACCATGAGTTTTGCAGATCTGAAGTTTCCTTGCGAAGATAGCCCATGCTATATCTTGCATTTGTTAGGAAAAACTGCTTATAGTATGAAAAGTTCCCATTGCAGAAAGAGCTCAAATTCAAAAAACAAACACATATTCCTGTTCCCCTGCCTCCCCGAAGACGAAAAAACCATGACTTTTGCAGATCTGAAGTTTCCTTGCGGAGATAGCCCATGCTATATCTTGCATTTGTTAGGAAAAACTGCTTAGAGCATGAAAAGTGCCCATTGCAGAAAGAGCTCAAATTCGAAAAACAAACACGTATTCATGTTCCCCCGGCTCACTGAACACCAAAAAACCATGAGATTTGCAGATCTGAAGTTTCCTTGTGGAGATAGCCCATGTTATATCTTGCATTTGTTAGGAAAAACTGCTTATAGCATGAAAAGTGCCCATTGCAGATAGAGCTCAAATTCGCAAAACAAACACATATTCATGTTCCCCTGTCTCCCCAAAGACCAAAAAACCATGACTTTTGCAGATCTGAAGTTTCCTTGCAGAGATAGCCCATGCTATATCTTGCATTTGTTAGGAAAAACTGCTTAGAGTGAAAAAAGCGCCCATTGCAGAAAGAGCTCAAATTCGAAAAACAAACACGTATTCATGTTCCCCCGGCTCACTGAACACCAAAAAACCATGAGTTCTGCAGATCTGGTTTCCTTGCGGAGATAGCCCATGATATATCTTGCATTTGTTAGGAAAAACTGCTTATAGCATGAAAAGTGCCCATTGCAGATAGAGCTCAAATTCGCAAAACAAACACATATTCCTGTTCCCCTGACTCCCTGAAGACCAAAAAACCATGACTTTTGCAGATGTGAAGTTTCCTTGCGGAGATAGCCCATGCTATATCTTGCATTTGTTAGGAAAAACTGCTTAGAGCATGAAAAGTGCCCATTGCAGAAAGAGCTCAAATTCGAAAAACAAACACGTATTCTTGATCCCCCGGCTCACTGAACACCAAAAAACCATGAGTTTTGCAGATCTGAAGTTTCCTTGCGGAGATAGCCCATGATATATCTTGCATTTGTTAGGAAAAACTGCTTACAGCATGAAAAGTGCCCATTGCAGAAAGAGCTCAAATTCAAAAAACAAACAGATATTCATGTTCCCCTGCCTCCCCGAAGACCAAAAAACCATGACTTTTGCAGATCTGAAGTTTCCTTGCGGAGATAGCCCATGCTATATCTTGCATTTGTTAGGAAAAACTGCTTATAGCATGAAAAGTGCCCATTGCAGATACAGCTCAAATTCGCAAAACAAACACATATTCCTGTTCCCCTGCCTCCCCGAAGACCAAAAAACCATGACTTTTGCAGATCTGAAGTTTCCTTGCGGAGATAGCCCATGCTATATCTTGCATTTGTTAGGAAAAACTGCTTATAGTATGAAAAGTGCCCATTGCAGAAAAAGCTCAAATTCGAAAAACAAACACATATTCCTGTTCCCCTGCCTCCCCGAAGACCAAAAAACCATGACTTTTGCAGATGTGAAGTTTCCTTGCGGAGATAGCCCATGCTATATCTTGCATTTGTTAGGAAAAACTGCTTAGAGCATGAAAAGTGCCCATTGCAGAAAGAGCTCAAATTCGAAAAACAAACACGTATTCATGTTCCCCCGGCTCACTGAACACCAAAAAACCATGACTTTTGCAGATCTGAAGTTCCCTTGCGTAGATAGCCCATGTTATATCTTGCATTTGTTAGGAAAAACTGCTTATAGTATGAAAAGTGCCCATTGCAGAAAGAGCTCAAATTCGAAAAACAAACACGTATTCATGTTCCCCCGGCTCACTGAACACCAAAAAACCATGACTTTTGCAGATGTGAAGTTTCCTTGCGGAGATAGCCCATGCTATATCTTGCATTTGTTAGGAAAAACTGCTTAGAGCATGAAAAGTGCCCATTGCAGAAAGAGCTCCAATTCGAAAAACAAACACGTATTCATGTTCCCCCGGCTCACTGAACACCAAAAAACCATGACTTTTGCAGATCTGAAGTTTCCTTGCGGAGATAGCCCATGTTATATCTTGCTTTTGTTAGGAAAAACTGCTTATAGTATGAAAAGTGCCCATTGCAGAAAGAGCTCAAATTCGAAAAACAAACACATATTCCTGTTCCCCTGCCTCCCCGAAGATCAAAAAACCATGACTTTTGCAGATCTGAAGTTTCCTTGCAGAGATAGCCCATGCTATATCTTGCATTTGTTAGGAAAAACTGCTTAGAGCATGAAAAGTGCCCATTGCAGAAAGAGCTCAAATTCGAAAAACAAACATGTATTCATGTTCCCCCGGCTCACTGAACACCAAAAAACCATGAGTTTTGCAGATCTGAAGTTTCCTTGTGGAGATAGCCCATGTTATATCTTGCATTTGTTAGGAAAAACTGTTTATAGCATGAAAAGTGCCCATTGCAGATAGAGCTCAAATTCGCAAAACAAACACATATTCCTGTTCCCCTGCCTCCCTGAAGATCAAAAAACCATGACTTTTGCAGATGTGAAGTTTTCTTGCGGAGATAGCCCATGCTATATCTTGCATTTGTTAGGAAAAACTGCTTATAGTATGAAAAGTTCCCATTGCAGAAAGAGCTCAAATTCAAAAAACAAACACATATTCATGTTCCCCTGTCTCCCCGAAGACCAAAAAACCATGACTTTTGCAGATCTGAAGTTTCCTTGCAGAGATAGCCCATGCTATATCTTGCATTTGTTAGGAAAAACTGCTTAGAGTATGAAAAGTGCCCATTGCAGAAAGAGCTCAAATTCGAAAAACAAACACGTATTCATGTTCCCCCGGCTCACTGAACACCAAAAAACCATGACTTTTGCAGATCTGAAGTTCCCTTGCGTAGATAGCCCATGTTATATCTTGCATTTGTTAGGAAAAACTGCTTATAGTATGAAAAGTGCCCATTGCAGAAAGAGCTCAAATTCGAAAAACAAACACGTATTCATGTTCCCCCGGCTCACTGAACACCAAAAAACAATGACTTTTGCAGATGTGAAGTTTCCTTGCGGAGATAGCCCATGCTATATCTTGCATTTGTTAGGAAAAACTGCTTAGAGCATGAAAAGTGCCCATTGCAGAAAGAGCTCAAATTCGAAAAACAAACACGTATTCATGTTCCCCCGGCTCACTGAACACCAAAAAACCATGACTTTTGCAGATCTGAAGTTTCCTTGCGGAGATAGCCCATGTTATATCTTGCTTTTGTTAGGAAAAACTGCTTATAGTATGAAAAGTGCCCATTGCAGAAAGAGCTCAAATTCGAAAAACAAACACATATTCCTGTTCCCCTGCCTCCCCGAAGATCAAAAAACCATGACTTTTGCAGATCTGAAGTTTCCTTGCAGAGATAGCCCATGCTATATCTTGCATTTGTTAGGAAAAACTGCTTAGAGCATGAAAAGTGCCCATTGCAGAAAGAGCTCAAATTCGAAAAACAAACATGTATTCATGTTCCCCCGGCTCACTGAACACCAAAAAACCATGAGTTTTACAGATCTGAAGTTTCCTTGTGGAGATAGCCCATGTTATATCTTGCATTTGTTAGGAAAAACTGCTTATAGCATGAAAAGTGCCCATTGCAGATAGAGCTCAAATTCGCAAAACAAACACATATTCCTGTTCCCCTGCCTCCCCGAAGATCAGAAAACCATGACTTTTGCAGATCTGAAGTTCCCTTGCGGAGATAGCCCATGTTATATCTTGCATTTGTTAGGAAAAACTGCTTATAGCATGAAAAGTGCCCATTGCAGAAAGAGCTCAAATTCGAAAAACAAACACATATTCCTGTTCCCCTGCCTCCCCGAAGATCAAAAAACCATGACTTTTGCAGATGTGAAGTTTTCTTGCGGAGATAGCCCATGCTATATCTTGCATTTGTTAGGAAAAACTGCTTATAGCATGAAAAGTGCCCATTGCAGATAGAGCTCAAATTCGCAAAACAAACACATATTCCTGTTCCCCTGCCTCCCCGAAGACCAAAAAACCATGACTTTTGCAGATCTGAAGTTTCCTTGCGGAGATAGCCCATGCTATATCTTGCATTTGTTAGGAAAAACTGCTTATAGTATGAAAAGTGCCCATTGCAGAAAAAGCTCAAATTAGAAAAACAAACACATATTCCTGTTCCCCTGCCTCCCCGAAGACCAAAAAACCATGACTTTTGCAGATCTGAAGTTTCCTTGTGGAGATAGCCCATGCTATATTTTGCATTTGTTAGGAAAAACTGCTTAGAGCATGAAAAGTGCCCATTGCAGAAAGAGCTCAAATTCGAAAAACAAACACGTATTCATGTTCCCCCGGCTCACTGAACACCAAAAAACCATGACTTTTGCAGATCTGAAGTTTCCTTGCGGAGATAGCCCATGTTATATCTTGCATTTGTTAGGAAAAACTGCTTATAGTATGAAAAGTGCCCATTGCAGATAGAGCTCAAATTCGCAAAACAAACACATATTCCTGTTCCCCTGACTCCCCGAAGACCGAAAAACCATGACTTTTGCAGATGTGAAGTTTCCTTGCAGAGTTAGCCCATGCTATATCTTGCATTTGTTAGGAAAAACTGCTTAGAGCATGAAAAGTGCCCATTGCAGAAAGAGCTCAAATTCGAAAAACAAACACGTATTCATGTTCCCCCGGCTCACTGAACACCAAAAAACCATGACTTTTGCAGATCTGAAGTTTCCTTGCGGAGATAGCCCATGCTATATCTTGCATTTGTTAGGAAAAACTGCTTATAGTATGAAAAGTTCCCATTGCAGAAAGAGCTCAAATTCAAAAAACAAACACATATTCCTGTTCCCCTGCCTCCCCGAAGACGAAAAAACCATGAATTTGCAGATCTGAAGTTTCCTTGCGGAGATAGCCCATGCTATATCTTGCATTTGTTAGGAAAAACTGCTTATAGTATGAAAAGTGCCCATTGCAGAAAAAGCTCAAATTCGAAAAACAAACACATATTCCTGTTCCCCTGCCTCCCCGAAGACCAAAAAACCATGACTTTTGCAGATCTGAAGTTTCCTTGCGGAGATAGCCCATGCTATATCTTGCATTTGTTAGGAAAAACTGCTTATAGTATGAAAAGTGCCCATTGCAGAAAAAGCTCAAATTCGAAAAACAAACACATATTCCTGTTCCCTGCCTCCCCGAAGACCAAAAAACCATGACTTTTGCAGATGTGAAGTTTCCTTGCGGAGATAGCCCATGCTATATCTTGCATTTGTTAGGAAAAACTGCTTAGAGCATGAAAAGTGCCCATTGCAGAAAGAGCTCAAATTCGAAAAACAAACACGTATTCATGTTCCCCCGGCTCACTGAACACCAAAAAACCATGACTTTTGCAGATCTGAAGTTAACTTGCGGAGATAGCCCATGTTATATCTTGCATTTGTTAGGAAAAACTGCTTATAGTATGAAAAGTGCCCATTGCAGAAAGAGCTCAAATTCGAAAAACAAACACATATTCCTGTTCCCCTGCCTCCCCGAAGATCAAAAAACTATGACTTTTGCAGATCTGAAGTTTCCTTGCGGAGATAGCCCATGATATATCTTGCATTTGTTAGGAAAAACTGCTTATAGTATGAAAAGTGCCCATTTCACAAAGAGCTCAAATTCAAAAAACAAACACATATTCATGTTCCCCTGCCTCCCCGAAGACCAAAAAACCATTACTTTTGCAGATCTGAAGTTTCCTTGCGGAGATAGCCCATGCTATATCTTGCATTTGTTAGGAAAAACTGCTTATAGCATGAAAAGTGCCCATTGCAGATAGAGCTCAAATTCGCAAAACAAACACATATTCCTGTTCCCCTGCCTCCCCGAAGACCAAAAAACCATGACTTTTGCAGATCTGAAGTTTCCTTGCGGAGATAGCCCATGCTATATCTTGCATTTGTTAGGAAAAACTGCTTATAGTATGAAAAGTGCCCATTGAAGAAAAAGCTCAAATTAGAAAAACAAACACATATTCCTGTTCCCCTGCCTCCCCGAAGACCAAAAAACCATGACTTTTGCAGATGTGAAGTTTCCTTGCGGAGATAGCCCATGCTATATCTTGCATTTGTTAGGAAAAACTGCTTAGAGCATGAAAAGTGCCCATTGCAGAAAGAGCTCAAATTCGAAAAACAAACACGTATTCATGTTCCCCCGGCTTACTGAACACCAAAAAACCATGACTTTTGCAGATCTGAAGTTTCCTTGCGGAGATAGCCCATTTTATATCTTGCATTTGTTAGGAAAAACTGCTTATAGTATGAAAAGTGCCCATTGCAGAAAGAGCTCAAATTCGAAAAACAAACACATATTCCTGTTCCCCTGCCTCCCCGAAGATCAAAAAACCATGTCTTTGGCAGATCTGAAGTTTCCTTGCAGAGATAGCCCATGCTATATCTTGCATTTGTTAGGAAAAACTGCTTAGAGCATGAAAAGTGCCCATTGCAGAAAGAGCTCAAATTCGAAAAACAAACACGTATTCATGTTCCCCCGGCTCACTGAACACCAAAAAACCATGAGTTCTGCAGATCTGGTTTCCTTGCGGAGATAGCCCATGCTATATCTTGCATTTGTTAGGAAAAACTGCTTATAGCATGAAAAGTGCCCATTGCAGATAGAGCTCAAATTCGCAAAACAAACACATATTCCTGTTCCCCTGACTCCCCGAAGACCAAAAAACCATGAGTTTTGCAGATCTGAAGTTTCCTTGCGAAGATAGCCCATGCTATATCTTGCATTTGTTAGGAAAAACTGCTTATAGTATGAAAAGTTCCCATTGCAGAAAGAGCTCAAATTCAAAAAACAAACACATATTCCTGTTCCCCTGCCTCCCCGAAGACGAAAAAACCATGACTTTTGCAGATCTGAAGTTTCCTTGCGGAGATAGCCCATGCTATATCTTGCATTTGTTAGGAAAAACTGCTTAGAGCATGAAAAGTGCCCATTGCAGAAAGAGCTCAAATTCGAAAAACAAACACGTATTCATGTTCCCCCGGCTCACTGAACACCAAAAAACCATGAGATTTGCAGATCTGAAGTTTCCTTGTGGAGATAGCCCATGTTATATCTTGCATTTGTTAGGAAAAACTGCTTATAGCATGAAAAGTGCCCATTGCAGATAGAGCTCAAATTCGCAAAACAAACACATATTCATGTTCCCCTGTCTCCCCAAAGACCAAAAAACCATGACTTTTGCAGATCTGAAGTTTCCTTGCAGAGATAGCCCATGCTATATCTTGCATTTGTTAGGAAAAACTGCTTAGAGTGAGAAAAGCGCCCATTGCAGAAAGAGCTCAAATTCGAAAAACAAACACGTATTCATGTTCCCCCGGCTCACTGAACACCAAAAAACCATGAGTTCTGCAGATCTGGTTTCCTTGCGGAGATAGCCCATGATATATCTTGCATTTGTTAGGAAAAACTGCTTATAGCATGAAAAGTGCCCATTGCAGATAGAGCTCAAATTCGCAAAACAAACACATATTCCTGTTCCCCTGACTCCCTGAAGACCAAAAAACCATGACTTTTGCAGATGTGAAGTTTCCTTGCGGAGATAGCCCATGCTATATCTTGCATTTGTTAGGAAAAACTGCTTAGAGCATGAAAAGTGCCCATTGCAGAAAGAGCTCAAATTCGAAAAACAAACACGTATTCTTGATCCCCCGGCTCACTGAACACCAAAAAACCATGAGTTTTGCAGATCTGAAGTTTCCTTGCGGAGATAGCCCATGATATATCTTGCATTTGTTAGGAAAAACTGCTTACAGCATGAAAAGTGCCCATTGCAGAAAGAGCTCAAATTCAAAAAACAAACAGATATTCATGTTCCCCTGCCTCCCCGAAGACCAAAAAACCATGACTTTTGCAGATCTGAAGTTTCCTTGCGGAGATAGCCCATGCTATATCTTGCATTTGTTAGGAAAAACTGCTTATAGCATGAAAAGTGCCCATTGCAGATACAGCTCAAATTCGCAAAACAAACACATATTCCTGTTCCCCTGCCTCCCCGAAGACCAAAAAACCATGACTTTTGCAGATCTGAAGTTTCCTTGCGGAGATAGCCCATGCTATATCTTGCATTTGTTAGGAAAAACTGCTTATAGTATGAAAAGTGCCCATTGCAGAAAAAGCTCAAATTCGAAAAACAAACACATATTCCTGTTCCCCTGCCTCCCCGAAGACCAAAAAACCATGACTTTTGCAGATGTGAAGTTTCCTTGCGGAGATAGACCATGCTATATCTTGCATTTGTTAGGAAAAACTGCTTAGAGCATGAAAAGTGCCCATTGCAGAAAGAGCTCAAATTCGAAAAACAAACACGTATTCATGTTCCCCCGGCTCACTGAACACCAAAAAACCATGACTTTTGCAGATCTGAAGTTCCCTTGCGTAGATAGCCCATGTTATATCTTGCATTTGTTAGGAAAAACTGCTTATAGTATGAAAAGTGCCCATTGCAGAAAGAGCTCAAATTCGAAAAACAAACACGTATTCATGTTCCCCCGGCTCACTGAACACCAAAAAACCATGACTTTTGCAGATGTGAAGTTTCCTTGCGGAGATAGCCCATGCTATATCTTGCATTTGTTAGGAAAAACTGCTTAGAGCATGAAAAGTGCCCATTGCAGAAAGAGCTCCAATTCGAAAAACAAACACGTATTCATGTTCCCCCGGCTCACTGAACACCAAAAAACCATGACTTTTGCAGATCTGAAGTTTCCTTGCGGAGATAGCCCATGTTATATCTTGCTTTTGTTAGGAAAAACTGCTTATAGTATGAAAAGTGCCCATTGCAGAAAGAGCTCAAATTCGAAAAACAAACACATATTCCTGTTCCCCTGCCTCCCCGAAGATCAAAAAACCATGACTTTTGCAGATCTGAAGTTTCCTTGCAGAGATAGCCCATGCTATATCTTGCATTTGTTAGGAAAAACTGCTTAGAGCATGAAAAGTGCCCATTGCAGAAAGAGCTCAAATTCGAAAAACAAACATGTATTCATGTTCCCCCGGCTCACTGAACACCAAAAAACCATGAGTTTTGCAGATCTGAAGTTTCCTTGTGGAGATAGCCCATGTTATATCTTGCATTTGTTAGGAAAAACTGCTTATAGCATGAAAAGTGCCCATTGCAGATAGAGCTCAAATTCGCAAAACAAACACATATTCCTGTTCCCCTGCCTCCCTGAAGATCAAAAAACCATGACTTTTGCAGATGTGAAGTTTTCTTGCGGAGATAGCCCATGCTATATCTTGCATTTGTTAGGAAAAACTGCTTATAGTATGAAAAGTTCCCATTGCAGAAAGAGCTCAAATTCAAAAAACAAACACATATTCATGTTCCCCTGTCTCCCCGAAGACCAAAAAACCATGACTTTTGCAGATCTGAAGTTTCCTTGCAGAGATAGCCCATGCTATATCTTGCATTTGTTAGGAAAAACTGCTTAGAGTATGAAAAGTGCCCATTGCAGAAAGAGCTCAAATTCGAAAAACAAACACGTATTCATGTTTCCCCGGCTCACTGAACACCAAAAAACCATGACTTTTGCAGATCTGAAGTTCCCTTGCGTAGATAGCCCATGTTATATCTTGCATTTGTTAGGAAAAACTGCTTATAGTATGAAAAGTGCCCATTGCAGAAAGAGCTCAAATTCGAAAAACAAACACGTATTCATGTTCCCCCGGCTCACTGAACACCAAAAAACAATGACTTTTGCAGATGTGAAGTTTCCTTGCGGAGATAGCCCATGCTATATCTTGCATTTGTTAGGAAAAACTGCTTAGAGCATGAAAAGTGCCCATTGCAGAAAGAGCTCAAATTCGAAAAACAAACACGTATTCATGTTCCCCCGGCTCACTGAACACCAAAAAACCATGACTTTTGCAGATCTGAAGTTTCCTTGCGGAGATAGCCCATGTTATATCTTGCTTTTGTTAGGAAAAACTGCTTATAGTATGAAAAGTGCCCATTGCAGAAAGAGCTCAAATTCGAAAAACAAACACATATTCCTGTTCCCCTGCCTCCCCGAAGATCAAAAAACCATGACTTTTGCAGATCTGAAGTTTCCTTGCAGAGATAGCCCATGCTATATCTTGCATTTGTTAGGAAAAACTGCTTAGAGCATGAAAAGTGCCCATTGCAGAAAGAGCTCAAATTCGAAAAACAAACATGTATTCATGTTCCCCCGGCTCACTGAACACCAAAAAACCATGAGTTTTACAGATCTGAAGTTTCCTTGTGGAGATAGCCCATGTTATATCTTGCATTTGTTAGGAAAAACTGCTTATAGCATGAAAAGTGCCCATTGCAGATAGAGCTCAAATTCGCAAAACAAACACATATTCCTGTTCCCCTGCCTCCCCGAAGATCAGAAAACCATGACTTTTGCAGATCTGAAGTTCCCTTGCGGAGATAGCCCATGTTATATCTTGCATTTGTTAGGAAAAACTGCTTATAGCATGAAAAGTGCCCATTGCAGAAAGAGCTCAAATTCGAAAAACAAACACATATTCCTGTTCCCCTGCCTCCCCGAAGATCAAAAAACCATGACTTTTGCAGATGTGAAGTTTTCTTGCGGAGATAGCCCATGCTATATCTTGCATTTGTTAGGAAAAACTGCTTATAGTATGAAAAGTTCCCATTGCAGAAAGAGCTCAAATTCAAAAAACAAACACATATTCATGTTCCCCTGTCTCCCCGAAGACCAAAAAACCATGACTTTTGCAGATCTGAAGTTTCCTTGCGGAGATAGCCCATGCTATATCTTGCATTTGTTAGGAAAAACTGCTTATAGCATGAAAAGTGCCCATTGCAGATAGAGCTCAAATTCGCAAAACAAACACATATTCCTGTTCCCCTGCCTCCCCGAAGACCAAAAAACCATGACTTTTGCAGATCTGAAGTTTCCTTGCGGAGATAGCCCATGCTATATCTTGCATTTGTTAGGAAAAACTGCTTATAGTATGAAAAGTGCCCATTGCAGAAAAAGCTCAAATTAGAAAAACAAACACATATTCCTGTTCCCCTGCCTCCCCGAAGACCAAAAAACCATGACTTTTGCAGATCTGAAGTTTCCTTGTGGAGATAGCCCATGCTATATTTTGCATTTGTTAGGAAAAACTGCTTAGAGCATGAAAAGTGCCCATTGCAGAAAGAGCTCAAATTCGAAAAACAAACACGTATTCATGTTCCCCTGGCTCACTGAACACCAAAAAACCATGACTTTTGCAGATCTGAAGTTTCCTTGCGGAGATAGCCCATGTTATATCTTGCATTTGTTAGGAAAAACTGCTTATAGTATGAAAAGTGCCCATTGCAGAAAGAGCTCAAATTCGAAAAACAAACACATATTCCTGTTCCCCTGCCTCCCCGAAGACCAAAAAACCATGACTTTTGCAGATCTGAAGTTTCCTTGCGGAGATAGCCCATGTTATATCATGCATTTGTTAGGAAAAACTGCTTAGAGCATGAAAAGTGCCCATTGCAGAAAGAGCTCAAATTCGAAAAACAAACACGTATTCATGTTCCCCCGGCTCACTGAACACCAAAAAACCATGAGTTTTGCAGATCTGAAGTTTCCTTGCGGAGATAGCCCATGATATATCTTGCATTTGTTAGGAAAAACTGCTTATAGTATGAAAAGTGCCCATTTCACAAAGAGCTCAAATTCAAAAAACAAACACATATTCATGTTCCCCTGCCTCCCCGAAGACCAAAACCCATGACTTTTGCAGATCTGAAGTTTCCTTGCGGAGATAGCCCATGCTATATCTTGCATTTGTTAGGAAAAACTGCTTATAGCATGAAAAGTGCCCATTGCAGATAGAGCTCAAATTCGCAAAACAAACACATATTCCTGTTCCCCTGCCTCCCCGAAGACCAAAAAACCATGACTTTTGCAGATCTGAAGTTTCCTTGCGGAGATAGCCCATGCTATATCTTGCATTTGTTAGGAAAAACTGCTTATAGCATGAAAAGTGCCCAATGCAGATAGAGCTCAAATTCGCAAAACAAACACATATTCCTGTTCCCCTGCCTCCCCGAAGACCAAAAAACCATGACTTTTGCAGATCTGAAGTTTCCTTGCGGAGATAGCCCATGCTATATCTTGCATTTGTTAGGAAAAACTGCTTATAGTATGAAAAGTGCCCATTGCAGAAAAAGCTCAAATTCGAAAAACAAACACATATTCCTGTTCCCTGCCTCCCCGAAGACCAAAAAACCATGACTTTTGCAGATGTGAAGTTTCCTTGCGGAGATAGCCCATGCTATATCTTGCATTTGTTAGGAAAAACTGCTTAGAGCATGAAAAGTGCCCATTGCAGAAAGAGCTCAAATTCGAAAAACAAACACGTATTCATGTTCCCCCGGCTCACTGAACACCAAAAAACCATGACTTTTGCAGATCTGAAGTTAACTTGCGGAGATAGCCCATGTTATATCTTGCATTTGTTAGGAAAAACTGCTTATAGTATGAAAAGTGCCCATTGCAGAAAGAGCTCAAATTCGAAAAACAAACACATATTCCTGTTCCCCTGCCTCCCCGAAGATCAAAAAACTATGACTTTTGCAGATCTGAAGTTTCCTTGCGGAGATAGCCCATGATATATCTTGCATTTGTTAGGAAAAACTGCTTATAGTATGAAAAGTGCCCATTTCACAAAGAGCTCAAATTCAAAAAACAAACACATATTCATGTTCCCCTGCCTCCCCGAAGACCAAAAAACCATTACTTTTGCAGATCTGAAGTTTCCTTGCGGAGATAGCCCATGCTATATCTTGCATTTGTTAGGAAAAACTGCTTATAGCATGAAAAGTGCCCATTGCAGATAGAGCTCAAATTCGCAAAACAAACACATATTCCTGTTCCCCTGCCTCCCCGAAGACCAAAAAACCATGACTTTTGCAGATCTGAAGTTTCCTTGCGGAGATAGCCCATGCTATATCTTGCATTTGTTAGGAAAAACTGCTTATAGTATGAAAAGTGCCCATTGCAGAAAAAGCTCAAATTCGAAAAACAAACACATATTCCTGTTCCCCTGCCTCCCCGAAGACCAAAAAACCATGACTTTTGCAGATGTGAAGTTTCCTTGCGGAGATAGCCCATGCTATATCTTGCATTTGTTAGGAAAAACTGCTTAGAGCATGAAAAGTGCCCATTGCAGAAAGAGCTCAAATTCGAAAAACAAACACGTATTCATGTTCCCCCGGCTCACTGAACACCAAAAAACCATGACTTTTGCAGATCTGAAGTTTCCTTGCGGAGATAGCCCATGTTATATCTTGCATTTGTTAGGAAAAACTGCTTATAGTATGAAAAGTGCCCATTGCAGAAAGAGCTCAAATTCGAAAAACAAACACATATTCCTGTTCCCCTGCCTCCCCGAAGATCAAAAAACCTTGACTTTTGCAGATCTGAAGTTTCCTTGCAGAGATAGCCCATGCTATATCTTGCATTTGTTAGGAAAAACTGCTTAGAGCATGAAAAGTGCCCATTGCAGAAAGAGCTCAAATTCGAAAAACAAACACGTATTCATGTTCCCCCGGCTCACTGAACACCAAAAAACCATGAGATTTGCAGATCTGAAGTTTCCTTGTGGAGATAGCCCATGTTATATCTTGCATTTGTTAGGAAAAACTGCTTATAGCATGAAAAGTGCCCATTGCAGATAGAGCTCAAATTCGCAAAACAAACACATATTCATGTTCCCCTGTCTCCCCGAAGACCAAAAAACCATGACATTTGCAGATCTGAAGTTTCCTTGCAGAGATAGCCCATGCTATATCTTGCATTTGTTAGGAAAAACTGCTTAGAGTGAGAAAAGTGCCCATTGCAGAAAGAGCTCAAATTCGAAAAACAAACACGTATTCATGTTCCCCCGGCTCACTGAACACCAAAAAACCATGAGTTCTGCAGATCTGGTTTCCTTGCGGAGATAGCCCATGCTATATCTTGCATTTGTTAGGAAAAACTGCTTATAGCATGAAAAGTGCCCATTGCAGATAGAGCTCAAATTCGCAAAACAAACACATATTCCTGTTCCCCTGACTCCCCGAAGACCAAAAAACCATGACTTTTGCAGATCTGAAGTTTCCTTGCGGAGATAGCCCATGCTATATCTTGCATTTGTTAGGAAAAACTGCTTATAGTATGAAAAGTTCCCATTGCAGAAAGAGCTCAAATTCAAAAAACAAACACATATTCCTGTTCCCCTGCCTCCCCGAAGACCAAAAAACCATGACTTTTGCAGATCTGAAGTTTCCTTGCGGAGATAGCCCATGCTATATCTTGCATTTGTTAGGAAAAACTGCTTATAGCATGAAAAGTGCCCATTGCAGATAGAGCTCAAATTCGCAAAACAAACACATATTCCTGTTCCCCTGCCTCCCCGAAGGCCAAAAAACCATGACTTTTGCAGATCTGAAGTTTCCTTGCGGAGATAGCCCATGCTATATCTTGCATTTGTTAGGAAAAACTGCTTATAGTATGAAAAGTGCCCATTGCAGAAAAAGCTCAAATTCGAAAAACAAACACATATTCCTGTTCCCTGCCTCCCCGAAGACCAAAAAACCATGACTTTTGCAGATGTGAAGTTTCCTTGCGGAGATAGCCCATGCTATATCTTGCATTTGTTAGGAAAAACTGCTTAGAGCATGAAAAGTGCCCATTGCAGAAAGAGCTCAAATTCGAAAAACAAACACGTATTCATGTTCCCCCGGCTCACTGAACACCAAAAAACCATGACTTTTGCAGATCTGAAGTTAACTTGCGGAGATAGCCCATGTTATATCTTGCATTTGTTAGGAAAAACTGCTTATAGTATGAAAAGTGCCCATTGCAGAAAGAGCTCAAATTCGAAAAACAAACACATATTCCTGTTCCCCTGCCTCCCCGAAGATCAAAAAACTATGACTTTTGCAGATCTGAAGTTTCCTTGCGGAGATAGCCCATGATATATCTTGCATTTGTTAGGAAAAACTGCTTATAGTATGAAAAGTGCCCATTTCACAAAGAGCTCAAATTCAAAAAACAAACACATATTCATGTTCCCCTGCCTCCCCGAAGACCAAAAAACCATTACTTTTGCAGATCTGAAGTTTCCTTCCGGAGATAGCCCATGCTATATCTTGCATTTGTTAGGAAAAACTGCTTATAGCATGAAAAGTGCCCATTGCAGATAGAGCTCAAATTCGCAAAACAAACACATATTCCTGTTCCCCTGCCTCCCCGAAGACCAAAAAACCATGACTTTTGCAGATCTGAAGTTTCCTTGCGGAGATAGCCCATGCTATATCTTGCATTTGTTAGGAAAAACTGCTTATAGTATGAAAAGTGCCCATTGAAGAAAAAGCTCAAATTAGAAAAACAAACACATATTCCTGTTCCCCTGCCTCCCCGAAGACCAAAAAACCATGACTTTTGCAGATGTGAAGTTTCCTTGCGGAGATAGCCCATGCTATATCTTGCATTTGTTAGGAAAAACTGCTTAGAGCATGAAAAGTGCCCATTGCAGAAAGAGCTCAAATTCGAAAAACAAACACGTATTCATGTTCCCCCGGCTTACTGAACACCAAAAAACCATGACTTTTGCAGATCTGAAGTTTCCTTGCGGAGATAGCCCATTTTATATCTTGCATTTGTTAGGAAAAACTGCTTATAGTATGAAAAGTGCCCATTGCAGAAAGAGCTCAAATTCGAAAAACAAACACGTATTCATGTTCCCCCGGCTCACTGAACACCAAAAAACAATGACTTTTGCAGATGTGAAGTTTCCTTGCGGAGATAGCCCATGCTATATCTTGCATTTGTTAGGAAAAACTGCTTAGAGCATGAAAAGTGCCCATTGCAGAAAGAGCTCAAATTCGAAAAACAAACACGTATTCATGTTCCCCCGGCTCACTGAACACCAAAAAACCATGACTTTTGCAGATCTGAAGTTTCCTTGCGGAGATAGCCCATGTTATATCTTGCTTTTGTTAGGAAAAACTGCTTATAGTATGAAAAGTGCCCATTGCAGAAAGAGCTCAAATTCGAAAAACAAACACATATTCCTGTTCCCCTGCCTCCCCGAAGATCAAAAAACCATGACTTTTGCAGATCTGAAGTTTCCTTGCAGAGATAGCCCATGCTATATCTTGCATTTGTTAGGAAAAACTGCTTAGAGCATGAAAAGTGCCCATTGCAGAAAGAGCTCAAATTCGAAAAACAAACATGTATTCATGTTCCCCCGGCTCACTGAACACCAAAAAACCATGAGTTTTACAGATCTGAAGTTTCCTTGTGGAGATAGCCCATGTTATATCTTGCATTTGTTAGGAAAAACTGCTTATAGCATGAAAAGTGCCCATTGCAGATAGAGCTCAAATTCGCAAAACAAACACATATTCCTGTTCCCCTGCCTCCCCGAAGATCAGAAAACCATGACTTTTGCAGATCTGAAGTTCCCTTGCGGAGATAGCCCATGTTATATCTTGCATTTGTTAGGAAAAACTGCTTATAGCATGAAAAGTGCCCATTGCAGAAAGAGCTCAAATTCGAAAAACAAACACATATTCCTGTTCCCCTGCCTCCCCGAAGATCAAAAAACCATGACTTTTGCAGATGTGAAGTTTTCTTGCGGAGATAGCCCATGCTATATCTTGCATTTGTTAGGAAAAACTGCTTATAGTATGAAAAGTTCCCATTGCAGAAAGAGCTCAAATTCAAAAAACAAACACATATTCATGTTCCCCTGTCTCCCCGAAGACCAAAAAACCATGACTTTTGCAGATCTGAAGTTTCCTTGCGGAGATAGCCCATGCTATATCTTGCATTTGTTAGGAAAAACTGCTTATAGCATGAAAAGTGCCCATTGCAGATAGAGCTCAAATTCGCAAAACAAACACATATTCCTGTTCCCCTGCCTCCCCGAAGACCAAAAAACCATGACTTTTGCAGATCTGAAGTTTCCTTGCGGAGATAGCCCATGCTATATCTTGCATTTGTTAGGAAAAACTGCTTATAGTATGAAAAGTGCCCATTGCAGAAAAAGCTCAAATTAGAAAAACAAACACATATTCCTGTTCCCCTGCCTCCCCGAAGACCAAAAAACCATGACTTTTGCAGATCTGAAGTTTCCTTGTGGAGATAGCCCATGCTATATTTTGCATTTGTTAGGAAAAACTGCTTAGAGCATGAAAAGTGCCCATTGCAGAAAGAGCTCAAATTCGAAAAACAAACACGTATTCATGTTCCCCCGGCTCACTGAACACCAAAAAACCATGACTTTTGCAGATCTGAAGTTTCCTTGCGGAGATAGCCCATGTTATATCTTGCATTTGTTAGGAAAAACTGCTTATAGTATGAAAAGTGCCCATTGCAGAAAGAGCTCAAATTCGAAAAACAAACACATATTCCTGTTCCCCTGCCTCCCCGAAGACCAAAAAACCATGACTTTTGCAGATCTGAAGTTTCCTTGCGGAGATAGCCCATGTTATATCATGCATTTGTTAGGAAAAACTGCTTAGAGCATGAAAAGTGCCCATTGCAGAAAGAGCTCAAATTCGAAAAACAAACACGTATTCATGTTCCCCCGGCTCACTGAACACCAAAAAACCATGAGTTTTGCAGATCTGAAGTTTCCTTGCGGAGATAGCCCATGATATATCTTGCATTTGTTAGGAAAAACTGCTTATAGTATGAAAAGTGCCCATTTCACAAAGAGCTCAAATTCAAAAAACAAACACATATTCATGTTCCCCTGCCTCCCCGAAGACCAAAACCCATGACTTTTGCAGATCTGAAGTTTCCTTGCGGAGATAGCCCATGCTATATCTTGCATTTGTTAGGAAAAACTGCTTATAGCATGAAAAGTGCCCATTGCAGATAGAGCTCAAATTCGCAAAACAAACACATATTCCTGTTCCCCTGCCTCCCCGAAGACCAAAAAACCATGACTTTTGCAGATCTGAAGTTTCCTTGCGGAGATAGCCCATGCTATATCTTGCATTTGTTAGGAAAAACTGCTTATAGCATGAAAAGTGCCCAATGCAGATAGAGCTCAAATTCGCAAAACAAACACATATTCCTGTTCCCCTGCCTCCCCGAAGACCAAAAAACCATGACTTTTGCAGATCTGAAGTTTCCTTGCGGAGATAGCCCATGCTATATCTTGCATTTGTTAGGAAAAACTGCTTATAGTATGAAAAGTGCCCATTGCAGAAAAAGCTCAAATTCGAAAAACAAACACATATTCCTGTTCCCTGCCTCCCCGAAGACCAAAAAACCATGACTTTTGCAGATGTGAAGTTTCCTTGCGGAGATAGCCCATGCTATATCTTGCATTTGTTAGGAAAAACTGCTTAGAGCATGAAAAGTGCCCATTGCAGAAAGAGCTCAAATTCGAAAAACAAACACGTATTCATGTTCCCCCGGCTCACTGAACACCAAAAAACCATGACTTTTGCAGATCTGAAGTTAACTTGCGGAGATAGCCCATGTTATATCTTGCATTTGTTAGGAAAAACTGCTTATAGTATGAAAAGTGCCCATTGCAGAAAGAGCTCAAATTCGAAAAACAAACACATATTCCTGTTCCCCTGCCTCCCCGAAGATCAAAAAACTATGACTTTTGCAGATCTGAAGTTTCCTTGCGGAGATAGCCCATGATATATCTTGCATTTGTTAGGAAAAACTGCTTATAGTATGAAAAGTGCCCATTTCACAAAGAGCTCAAATTCAAAAAACAAACACATATTCATGTTCCCCTGCCTCCCCGAAGACCAAAAAACCATTACTTTTGCAGATCTGAAGTTTCCTTGCGGAGATAGCCCATGCTATATCTTGCATTTGTTAGGAAAAACTGCTTATAGCATGAAAAGTGCCCATTGCAGATAGAGCTCAAATTCGCAAAACAAACACATATTCCTGTTCCCCTGCCTCCCCGAAGACCAAAAAACCATGACTTTTGCAGATCTGAAGTTTCCTTGCGGAGATAGCCCATGCTATATCTTGCATTTGTTAGGAAAAACTGCTTATAGTATGAAAAGTGCCCATTGCAGAAAAAGCTCAAATTCGAAAAACAAACACATATTCCTGTTCCCCTGCCTCCCCGAAGACCAAAAAACCATGACTTTTGCAGATGTGAAGTTTCCTTGCGGAGATAGCCCATGCTATATCTTGCATTTGTTAGGAAAAACTGCTTAGAGCATGAAAAGTGCCCATTGCAGAAAGAGCTCAAATTCGAAAAACAAACACGTATTCATGTTCCCCCGGCTCACTGAACACCAAAAAACCATGACTTTTGCAGATCTGAAGTTTCCTTGCGGAGATAGCCCATGTTATATCTTGCATTTGTTAGGAAAAACTGCTTATAGTATGAAAAGTGCCCATTGCAGAAAGAGCTCAAATTCGAAAAACAAACACATATTCCTGTTCCCCTGCCTCCCCGAAGATCAAAAAACCTTGACTTTTGCAGATCTGAAGTTTCCTTGCAGAGATAGCCCATGCTATATCTTGCATTTGTTAGGAAAAACTGCTTAGAGCATGAAAAGTGCCCATTGCAGAAAGAGCTCAAATTCGAAAAACAAACACGTATTCATGTTCCCCCGGCTCACTGAACACCAAAAAACCATGAGATTTGCAGATCTGAAGTTTCCTTGTGGAGATAGCCCATGTTATATCTTGCATTTGTTAGGAAAAACTGCTTATAGCATGAAAAGTGCCCATTGCAGATAGAGCTCAAATTCGCAAAACAAACACATATTCATGTTCCCCTGTCTCCCCGAAGACCAAAAAACCATGACATTTGCAGATCTGAAGTTTCCTTGCAGAGATAGCCCATGCTATATCTTGCATTTGTTAGGAAAAACTGCTTAGAGTGAGAAAAGTGCCCATTGCAGAAAGAGCTCAAATTCGAAAAACAAACACGTATTCATGTTCCCCCGGCTCACTGAACACCAAAAAACCATGAGTTCTGCAGATCTGGTTTCCTTGCGGAGATAGCCCATGCTATATCTTGCATTTGTTAGGAAAAACTGCTTATAGCATGAAAAGTGCCCATTGCAGATAGAGCTCAAATTCGCAAAACAAACACATATTCCTGTTCCCCTGACTCCCCGAAGACCAAAAAACCATGACTTTTGCAGATCTGAAGTTTCCTTGCGGAGATAGCCCATGCTATATCTTGCATTTGTTAGGAAAAACTGCTTATAGTATGAAAAGTTCCCATTGCAGAAAGAGCTCAAATTCAAAAAACAAACACATATTCCTGTTCCCCTGCCTCCCCGAAGACCAAAAAACCATGACTTTTGCAGATCTGAAGTTTCCTTGCGGAGATAGCCCATGCTATATCTTGCATTTGTTAGGAAAAACTGCTTATAGCATGAAAAGTGCCCATTGCAGATAGAGCTCAAATTCGCAAAACAAACACATATTCCTGTTCCCCTGCCTCCCCGAAGGCCAAAAAACCATGACTTTTGCAGATCTGAAGTTTCCTTGCGGAGATAGCCCATGCTATATCTTGCATTTGTTAGGAAAAACTGCTTATAGTATGAAAAGTGCCCATTGCAGAAAAAGCTCAAATTCGAAAAACAAACACATATTCCTGTTCCCTGCCTCCCCGAAGACCAAAAAACCATGACTTTTGCAGATGTGAAGTTTCCTTGCGGAGATAGCCCATGCTATATCTTGCATTTGTTAGGAAAAACTGCTTAGAGCATGAAAAGTGCCCATTGCAGAAAGAGCTCAAATTCGAAAAACAAACACGTATTCATGTTCCCCCGGCTCACTGAACACCAAAAAACCATGACTTTTGCAGATCTGAAGTTAACTTGCGGAGATAGCCCATGTTATATCTTGCATTTGTTAGGAAAAACTGCTTATAGTATGAAAAGTGCCCATTGCAGAAAGAGCTCAAATTCGAAAAACAAACACATATTCCTGTTCCCCTGCCTCCCCGAAGATCAAAAAACTATGACTTTTGCAGATCTGAAGTTTCCTTGCGGAGATAGCCCATGATATATCTTGCATTTGTTAGGAAAAACTGCTTATAGTATGAAAAGTGCCCATTTCACAAAGAGCTCAAATTCAAAAAACAAACACATATTCATGTTCCCCTGCCTCCCCGAAGACCAAAAAACCATTACTTTTGCAGATCTGAAGTTTCCTTCCGGAGATAGCCCATGCTATATCTTGCATTTGTTAGGAAAAACTGCTTATAGCATGAAAAGTGCCCATTGCAGATAGAGCTCAAATTCGCAAAACAAACACATATTCCTGTTCCCCTGCCTCCCCGAAGACCAAAAAACCATGACTTTTGCAGATCTGAAGTTTCCTTGCGGAGATAGCCCATGCTATATCTTGCATTTGTTAGGAAAAACTGCTTATAGTATGAAAAGTGCCCATTGAAGAAAAAGCTCAAATTAGAAAAACAAACACATATTCCTGTTCCCCTGCCTCCCCGAAGACCAAAAAACCATGACTTTTGCAGATGTGAAGTTTCCTTGCGGAGATAGCCCATGCTATATCTTGCATTTGTTAGGAAAAACTGCTTAGAGCATGAAAAGTGCCCATTGCAGAAAGAGCTCAAATTCGAAAAACAAACACGTATTCATGTTCCCCCGGCTTACTGAACACCAAAAAACCATGACTTTTGCAGATCTGAAGTTTCCTTGCGGAGATAGCCCATTTTATATCTTGCATTTGTTAGGAAAAACTGCTTATAGTATGAAAAGTGCCCATTGCAGAAAGAGCTCAAATTCGAAAAACAAACACATATTCCTGTTCCCCTGCCTCCCCGAAGATCAAAAAACCATGTCTTTGGCAGATCTGAAGTTTCCTTGCAGAGATAGCCCATGCTATATCTTGCATTTGTTAGGAAAAACTGCTTAGAGCATGAAAAGTGCCCATTGCAGAAAGAGCTCAAATTCGAAAAACAAACACGTATTCATGTTCCCCCGGCTCACTGAACACCAAAAAACCATGAGTTCTGCAGATCTGGTTTCCTTGCGGAGATAGCCCATGCTATATCTTGCATTTGTTAGGAAAAACTGCTTATAGCATGAAAAGTGCCCATTGCAGATAGAGCTCAAATTCGCAAAACAAACACATATTCCTGTTCCCCTGACTCCCCGAAGACCAAAAAACCATGAGTTTTGCAGATCTGAAGTTTCCTTGCGAAGATAGCCCATGCTATATCTTGCATTTGTTAGGAAAAACTGCTTATAGTATGAAAAGTTCCCATTGCAGAAAGAGCTCAAATTCAAAAAACAAACACATATTCCTGTTCCCCTGCCTCCCCGAAGACGAAAAAACCATGACTTTTGCAGATCTGAAGTTTCCTTGCGGAGATAGCCCATGCTATATCTTGCATTTGTTAGGAAAAACTGCTTAGAGCATGAAAAGTGCCCATTGCAGAAAGAGCTCAAATTCGAAAAACAAACACGTATTCATGTTCCCCCGGCTCACTGAACACCAAAAAACCATGAGATTTGCAGATCTGAAGTTTCCTTGTGGAGATAGCCCATGTTATATCTTGCATTTGTTAGGAAAAACTGCTTATAGCATGAAAAGTGCCCATTGCAGATAGAGCTCAAATTCGCAAAACAAACACATATTCATGTTCCCCTGTCTCCCCAAAGACCAAAAAACCATGACTTTTGCAGATCTGAAGTTTCCTTGCAGAGATAGCCCATGCTATATCTTGCATTTGTTAGGAAAAACTGCTTAGAGTGAGAAAAGCGCCCATTGCAGAAAGAGCTCAAATTCGAAAAACAAACACGTATTCATGTTCCCCCGGCTCACTGAACACCAAAAAACCATGAGTTCTGCAGATCTGGTTTCCTTGCGGAGATAGCCCATGATATATCTTGCATTTGTTAGGAAAAACTGCTTATAGCATGAAAAGTGCCCATTGCAGATAGAGCTCAAATTCGCAAAACAAACACATATTCCTGTTCCCCTGACTCCCTGAAGACCAAAAAACCATGACTTTTGCAGATGTGAAGTTTCCTTGCGGAGATAGCCCATGCTATATCTTGCATTTGTTAGGAAAAACTGCTTAGAGCATGAAAAGTGCCCATTGCAGAAAGAGCTCAAATTCGAAAAACAAACACGTATTCTTGATCCCCCGGCTCACTGAACACCAAAAAACCATGAGTTTTGCAGATCTGAAGTTTCCTTGCGGAGATAGCCCATGCTATATCTTGCATTTGTTAGGAAAAACTGCTTATAGCATGAAAAGTGCCCATTGCAGATAGAGCTCAAATTCGCAAAACAAACACATATTCCTGTTCCCCTGACTCCCCGAAGACCAAAAAACCATGAGTTTTGCAGATCTGAAGTTTCCTTGCGAAGATAGCCCATGCTATATCTTGCATTTGTTAGGAAAAACTGCTTATAGTATGAAAAGTTCCCATTGCAGAAAGAGCTCAAATTCAAAAAACAAACACATATTCCTGTTCCCCTGCCTCCCCGAAGACGAAAAAACCATGACTTTTGCAGATCTGAAGTTTCCTTGCGGAGATAGCCCATGCTATATCTTGCATTTGTTAGGAAAAACTGCTTAGAGCATGAAAAGTGCCCATTGCAGAAAGAGCTCAAATTCGAAAAACAAACACGTATTCATGTTCCCCCGGCTCACTGAACACCAAAAAACCATGAGATTTGCAGATCTGAAGTTTCCTTGTGGAGATAGCCCATGTTATATCTTGCATTTGTTAGGAAAAACTGCTTATAGCATGAAAAGTGCCCATTGCAGATAGAGCTCAAATTCGCAAAACAAACACATATTCATGTTCCCCTGTCTCCCCAAAGACCAAAAAACCATGACTTTTGCAGATCTGAAGTTTCCTTGCAGAGATAGCCCATGCTATATCTTGCATTTGTTAGGAAAAACTGCTTAGAGTGAGAAAAGCGCCCATTGCAGAAAGACCTCAAATTCGAAAAACAAACACGTATTCATGTTCCCCCGGCTCACTGAACACCAAAAAACCATGAGTTCTGCAGATCTGGTTTCCTTGCGGAGATAGCCCATGATATATCTTGCATTTGTTAGGAAAAACTGCTTATAGCATGAAAAGTGCCCATTGCAGATAGAGCTCAAATTCGCAAAACAAACACATATTCCTGTTCCCCTGACTCCCTGAAGACCAAAAAACCATGACTTTTGCAGATGTGAAGTTTCCTTGCGGAGATAGCCCATGCTATATCTTGCATTTGTTAGGAAAAACTGCTTAGAGCATGAAAAGTGCCCATTGCAGAAAGAGCTCAAATTCGAAAAACAAACACGTATTCATGTTCCCCCGGCTCACTGAACACCAAAAAACCATGACTTTTGCAGATCTGAAGTTTCCTTGCGGAGATAGCCCATGTTATATCTTGCTTTTGTTAGGAAAAACTGCTTATAGTATGAAAAGTGCCCATTGCAGAAAGAGCTCAAATTCGAAAAACAAACACATATTCCTGTTCCCCTGCCTCCCCGAAGATCAAAAAACCATGACTTTTGCAGATCTGAAGTTTCCTTGCAGAGATAGCCCATGCTATATCTTGCATTTGTTAGGAAAAACTGCTTAGAGCATGAAAAGTGCCCATTGCAGAAAGAGCTCAAATTCGAAAAACAAACATGTATTCATGTTCCCCCGGCTCACTGAACACCAAAAAACCATGAGTTTTGCAGATCTGAAGTTTCCTTGTGGAGATAGCCCATGTTATATCTTGCATTTGTTAGGAAAAACTGCTTATAGCATGAAAAGTGCCCATTGCAGATAGAGCTCAAATTCGCAAAACAAACACATATTCCTGTTCCCCTGCCTCCCTGAAGATCAAAAAACCATGACTTTTGCAGATGTGAAGTTTTCTTGCGGAGATAGCCCATGCTATATCTTGCATTTGTTAGGAAAAACTGCTTATAGTATGAAAAGTGCCCATTGAAGAAAAAGCTCAAATTCGAAAAACAAACACATATTCCTGTTCCCCTGCCTCCCCGAAGACCAAAAAACCATGACTTTTGCAGATGTGAAGTTTCCTTGCGGAGATAGCCCATGCTATATCTTGCATTTGTTAGGAAAAACTGCTTAGAGCATGAAAAGTGCCCATTGCAGAAAGAGCTCAAATTCGAAAAACAAACACGTATTCATGTTCCCCCGGCTTACTGAACACCAAAAAACCATGACTTTTGCAGATCTGAAGTTTCCTTGCGGAGATAGCCCATTTTATATCTTGCATTTGTTAGGAAAAACTGCTTATAGTATGAAAAGTGCCCATTGCAGAAAGAGCTCAAATTCGAAAAACAAACACATATTCCTGTTCCCCTGCCTCCCCGAAGATCAAAAAACCATGTCTTTGGCAGATCTGAAGTTTCCTTGCAGAGATAGCCCATGCTATATCTTGCATTTGTTAGGAAAAACTGCTTAGAGCATGAAAAGTGCCCATTGCAGAAAGAGCTCAAATTCGAAAAACAAACACGTATTCATGTTCCCCCGGCTCACTGAACACCAAAAAACCATGAGTTCTGCAGATCTGGTTTCCTTGCGGAGATAGCCCATGCTATATCTTGCATTTGTTAGGAAAAACTGCTTATAGCATGAAAAGTGCCCATTGCAGATAGAGCTCAAATTCGCAAAACAAACACATATTCCTGTTCCCCTGACTCCCCGAAGACCAAAAAACCATGAGTTTTGCAGATCTGAAGTTTCCTTGCGAAGATAGCCCATGCTATATCTTGCATTTGTTAGGAAAAACTGCTTATAGTATGAAAAGTTCCCATTGCAGAAAGAGCTCAAATTCGCAAAACAAACACATATTCATGTTCCCCTGTCTCCCCAAAGACCAAAAAACCATGACTTTTGCAGATCTGAAGTTTCCTTGCAGAGATAGCCCATGCTATATCTTGCATTTGTTAGGAAAAACTGCTTAGAGTGAGAAAAGCGCCCATTGCAGAAAGACCTCAAATTCGAAAAACAAACACGTATTCATGTTCCCCCGGCTCACTGAACACCAAAAAACCATGAGTTCTGCAGATCTGGTTTCCTTGCGGAGATAGCCCATGATATATCTTGCATTTGTTAGGAAAAACTGCTTATAGCATGAAAAGTGCCCATTGCAGATAGAGCTCAAATTCGCAAAACAAACACATATTCCTGTTCCCCTGACTCCCTGAAGACCAAAAAACCATGACTTTTGCAGATGTGAAGTTTCCTTGCGGAGATAGCCCATGCTATATCTTGCATTTGTTAGGAAAAACTGCTTAGAGCATGAAAAGTGCCCATTGCAGAAAGAGCTCAAATTCGAAAAACAAACACGTATTCATGTTCCCCCGGCTCACTGAACACCAAAAAACCATGACTTTTGCAGATCTGAAGTTTCCTTGCGGAGATAGCCCATGTTATATCTTGCTTTTGTTAGGAAAAACTGCTTATAGTATGAAAAGTGCCCATTGCAGAAAGAGCTCAAATTCGAAAAACAAACACATATTCCTGTTCCCCTGCCTCCCCGAAGATCAAAAAACCATGACTTTTGCAGATCTGAAGTTTCCTTGCAGAGATAGCCCATGCTATATCTTGCATTTGTTAGGAAAAACTGCTTAGAGCATGAAAAGTGCCCATTGCAGAAAGAGCTCAAATTCGAAAAACAAACATGTATTCATGTTCCCCCGGCTCACTGAACACCAAAAAACCATGAGTTTTGCAGATCTGAAGTTTCCTTGTGGAGATAGCCCATGTTATATCTTGCATTTGTTAGGAAAAACTGCTTATAGCATGAAAAGTGCCCATTGCAGATAGAGCTCAAATTCGCAAAACAAACACATATTCCTGTTCCCCTGCCTCCCTGAAGATCAAAAAACCATGACTTTTGCAGATGTGAAGTTTTCTTGCGGAGATAGCCCATGCTATATCTTGCATTTGTTAGGAAAAACTGCTTATAGTATGAAAAGTGCCCATTGAAGAAAAAGCTCAAATTCGAAAAACAAACACATATTCCTGTTCCCCTGCCTCCCCGAAGACCAAAAAACCATGACTTTTGCAGATGTGAAGTTTCCTTGCGGAGATAGCCCATGCTATATCTTGCATTTGTTAGGAAAAACTGCTTAGAGCATGAAAAGTGCCCATTGCAGAAAGAGCTCAAATTCGAAAAACAAACACGTATTCATGTTCCCCCGGCTTACTGAACACCAAAAAACCATGACTTTTGCAGATCTGAAGTTTCCTTGCGGAGATAGCCCATTTTATATCTTGCATTTGTTAGGAAAAACTGCTTATAGTATGAAAAGTGCCCATTGCAGAAAGAGCTCAAATTCGAAAAACAAACACATATTCCTGTTCCCCTGCCTCCCCGAAGATCAAAAAACCATGTCTTTGGCAGATCTGAAGTTTCCTTGCAGAGATAGCCCATGCTATATCTTGCATTTGTTAGGAAAAACTGCTTAGAGCATGAAAAGTGCCCATTGCAGAAAGAGCTCAAATTCGAAAAACAAACACGTATTCATGTTCCCCCGGCTCACTGAACACCAAAAAACCATGAGTTCTGCAGATCTGGTTTCCTTGCGGAGATAGCCCATGCTATATCTTGCATTTGTTAGGAAAAACTGCTTATAGCATGAAAAGTGCCCATTGCAGATAGAGCTCAAATTCGCAAAACAAACACATATTCCTGTTCCCCTGACTCCCCGAAGACCAAAAAACCATGAGTTTTGCAGATCTGAAGTTTCCTTGCGAAGATAGCCCATGCTATATCTTGCATTTGTTAGGAAAAACTGCTTATAGTATGAAAAGTTCCCATTGCAGAAAGAGCTCAAATTCAAAAAACAAACACATATTCCTGTTCCCCTGCCTCCCCGAAGACGAAAAAACCATGACTTTTGCAGATCTGAAGTTTCCTTGCGGAGATAGCCCATGCTATATCTTGCATTTGTTAGGAAAAACTGCTTAGAGCATGAAAAGTGCCCATTGCAGAAAGAGCTCAAATTCGAAAAACAAACACGTATTCATGTTCCCCCGGCTCACTGAACACCAAAAAACCATGAGATTTGCAGATCTGAAGTTTCCTTGTGGAGATAGCCCATGTTATATCTTGCATTTGTTAGGAAAAACTGCTTATAGCATGAAAAGTGCCCATTGCAGATAGAGCTCAAATTCGCAAAACAAACACATATTCATGTTCCCCTGTCTCCCCAAAGACCAAAAAACCATGACTTTTGCAGATCTGAAGTTTCCTTGCAGAGATAGCCCATGCTATATCTTGCATTTGTTAGGAAAAACTGCTTAGAGTGAGAAAAGCGCCCATTGCAGAAAGAGCTCAAATTCGAAAAACAAACACGTATTCATGTTCCCCCGGCTCACTGAACACCAAAAAACCATGAGTTCTGCAGATCTGGTTTCCTTGCGGAGATAGCCCATGATATATCTTGCATTTGTTAGGAAAAACTGCTTATAGCATGAAAAGTGCCCATTGCAGATAGAGCTCAAATTCGCAAAACAAACACATATTCCTGTTCCCCTGACTCCCTGAAGACCAAAAAACCATGACTTTTGCAGATGTGAAGTTTCCTTGCGGAGATAGCCCATGCTATATCTTGCATTTGTTAGGAAAAACTGCTTAGAGCATGAAAAGTGCCCATTGCAGAAAGAGCTCAAATTCGAAAAACAAACACGTATTCTTGATCCCCCGGCTCACTGAACACCAAAAAACCATGAGTTTTGCAGATCTGAAGTTTCCTTGCGGAGATAGCCCATGCTATATCTTGCATTTGTTAGGAAAAACTGCTTATAGCATGAAAAGTGCCCATTGCAGATAGAGCTCAAATTCGCAAAACAAACACATATTCCTGTTCCCCTGACTCCCCGAAGACCAAAAAACCATGAGTTTTGCAGATCTGAAGTTTCCTTGCGAAGATAGCCCATGCTATATCTTGCATTTGTTAGGAAAAACTGCTTATAGTATGAAAAGTTCCCATTGCAGAAAGAGCTCAAATTCAAAAAACAAACACATATTCCTGTTCCCCTGCCTCCCCGAAGACGAAAAAACCATGACTTTTGCAGATCTGAAGTTTCCTTGCGGAGATAGCCCATGCTATATCTTGCATTTGTTAGGAAAAACTGCTTAGAGCATGAAAAGTGCCCATTGCAGAAAGAGCTCAAATTCGAAAAACAAACACGTATTCATGTTCCCCCGGCTCACTGAACACCAAAAAACCATGAGATTTGCAGATCTGAAGTTTCCTTGTGGAGATAGCCCATGTTATATCTTGCATTTGTTAGGAAAAACTGCTTATAGCATGAAAAGTGCCCATTGCAGATAGAGCTCAAATTCGCAAAACAAACACATATTCATGTTCCCCTGTCTCCCCAAAGACCAAAAAACCATGACTTTTGCAGATCTGAAGTTTCCTTGCAGAGATAGCCCATGCTATATCTTGCATTTGTTAGGAAAAACTGCTTAGAGTGAGAAAAGCGCCCATTGCAGAAAGAGCTCAAATTCGAAAAACAAACACGTATTCATGTTCCCCCGGCTCACTGAACACCAAAAAACCATGAGTTCTGCAGATCTGGTTTCCTTGCGGAGATAGCCCATGATATATCTTGCATTTGTTAGGAAAAACTGCTTATAGCATGAAAAGTGCCCATTGCAGATAGAGCTCAAATTCGCAAAACAAACACATATTCCTGTTCCCCTGACTCCCTGAAGACCAAAAAACCATGACTTTTGCAGATGTGAAGTTTCCTTGCGGAGATAGCCCATGCTATATCTTGCATTTGTTAGGAAAAACTGCTTAGAGCATGAAAAGTGCCCATTGCAGAAAGAGCTCAAATTCGAAAAACAAACACGTATTCATGTTCCCCCGGCTCACTGAACACCAAAAAACCATGACTTTTGCAGATCTGAAGTTTCCTTGCGGAGATAGCCCATGTTATATCTTGCTTTTGTTAGGAAAAACTGCTTATAGTATGAAAAGTGCCCATTGCAGAAAGAGCTCAAATTCGAAAAACAAACACATATTCCTGTTCCCCTGCCTCCCCGAAGATCAAAAAACCATGACTTTTGCAGATCTGAAGTTTCCTTGCAGAGATAGCCCATGCTATATCTTGCATTTGTTAGGAAAAACTGCTTAGAGCATGAAAAGTGCCCATTGCAGAAAGAGCTCAAATTCGAAAAACAAACATGTATTCATGTTCCCCCGGCTCACTGAACACCAAAAAACCATGAGTTTTGCAGATCTGAAGTTTCCTTGTGGAGATAGCCCATGTTATATCTTGCATTTGTTAGGAAAAACTGCTTATAGCATGAAAAGTGCCCATTGCAGATAGAGCTCAAATTCGCAAAACAAACACATATTCCTGTTCCCCTGCCTCCCTGAAGATCAAAAAACCATGACTTTTGCAGATGTGAAGTTTTCTTGCGGAGATAGCCCATGCTATATCTTGCATTTGTTAGGAAAAACTGCTTATAGTATGAAAAGTTCCCATTGCAGAAAGAGCTCAAATTCAAAAAACAAACACATATTCATGTTCCCCTGTCTCCCCGAAGACCAAAAAACCATGACTTTTGCAGATCTGAAGTTTCCTTGCAGAGATAGCCCATGCTATATCTTGCATTTTTTAGGAAAAACTGCTTAGAGTATGAAAAGTGCCCATTGCAGAAAGAGCTCAAATTCGAAAAACAAACACGTATTCATGTTCCCCCGGCTCACTGAACACCAAAAAACCATGACTTTTGCAGATCTGAAGTTCCCTTGCGTAGATAGCCCATGTTATATCTTGCATTTGTTAGGAAAAACTGCTTATAGTATGAAAAGTGCCCATTGCAGAAAGAGCTCAAATTCGAAAAACAAACACGTATTCATGTTCCCCCGGCTCACTGAACACCAAAAAACAATGACTTTTGCAGATGTGAAGTTTCCTTGCGGAGATAGCCCATGCTATATCTTGCATTTGTTAGGAAAAACTGCTTAGAGCATGAAAAGTGCCCATTGCAGAAAGAGCTCAAATTCGAAAAACAAACACGTATTCATGTTCCCCCGGCTCACTGAACACCAAAAAACCATGACTTTTGCAGATCTGAAGTTTCCTTGCGGAGATAGCCCATGTTATATCTTGCTTTTGTTAGGAAAAACTGCTTATAGTATGAAAAGTGCCCATTGCAGAAAGAGCTCAAATTCGAAAAACAAACACATATTCCTGTTCCCCTGCCTCCCCGAAGATCAAAAAACCATGACTTTTGCAGATCTGAAGTTTCCTTGCAGAGATAGCCCATGCTATATCTTGCATTTGTTAGGAAAAACTGCTTAGAGCATGAAAAGTGCCCATTGCAGAAAGAGCTCAAATTCGAAAAACAAACATGTATTCATGTTCCCCCGGCTCACTGAACACCAAAAAACCATGAGTTTTACAGATCTGAAGTTTCCTTGTGGAGATAGCCCATGTTATATCTTGCATTTGTTAGGAAAAACTGCTTATAGCATGAAAAGTGCCCATTGCAGATAGAGCTCAAATTCGCAAAACAAACACATATTCCTGTTCCCCTGCCTCCCCGAAGATCAGAAAACCATGACTTTTGCAGATCTGAAGTTCCCTTGCGGAGATAGCCCATGTTATATCTTGCATTTGTTAGGAAAAACTGCTTATAGCATGAAAAGTGCCCATTGCAGAAAGAGCTCAAATTCGAAAAACAAACACATATTCCTGTTCCCCTGCCTCCCCGAAGATCAAAAAACCATGACTTTTGCAGATGTGAAGTTTTCTTGCGGAGATAGCCCATGCTATATCTTGCATTTGTTAGGAAAAACTGCTTATAGTATGAAAAGTTCCCATTGCAGAAAGAGCTCAAATTCAAAAAACAAACACATATTCATGTTCCCCTGTCTCCCCGAAGACCAAAAAACCATGACTTTTGCAGATCTGAAGTTTCCTTGCGGAGATAGCCCATGCTATATCTTGCATTTGTTAGGAAAAACTGCTTATAGCATGAAAAGTGCCCATTGCAGATAGAGCTCAAATTCGCAAAACAAACACATATTCCTGTTCCCCTGCCTCCCCGAAGACCAAAAAACCATGACTTTTGCAGATCTGAAGTTTCCTTGCGGAGATAGCCCATGCTATATCTTGCATTTGTTAGGAAAAACTGCTTATAGTATGAAAAGTTCCCATTGCAGAAAGAGCTCAAATTCAAAAAACAAACACATATTCATGTTCCCCTGTCTCCCCGAAGACCAAAAAACCATGACTTTTGCAGATCTGAAGTTTCCTTGCGGAGATAGCCCATGCTATATCTTGCATTTGTTAGGAAAAACTGCTTATAGCATGAAAAGTGCCCATTGCAGATAGAGCTCAAATTCGCAAAACAAACACATATTCCTGTTCCCCTGCCTCCCCGAAGACCAAAAAACCATGACTTTTGCAGATCTGAAGTTTCCTTGCGGAGATAGCCCATGCTATATCTTGCATTTGTTAGGAAAAACTGCTTATAGTATGAAAAGTGCCCATTGCAGAAAAAGCTCAAATTAGAAAAACAAACACATATTCCTGTTCCCCTGCCTCCCCGAAGACCAAAAAACCATGACTTTTGCAGATCTGAAGTTTCCTTGCGGAGATAGCCCATGCTATATTTTGCATTTGTTAGGAAAAACTGCTTAGAGCATGAAAAGTGCCCATTGCAGAAAGAGCTCAAATTCGAAAAACAAACACGTATTCATGTTCCCCCAGCTCACTGAACACCAAAAAACCATGACTTTTGCAGATCTGAAGTTTCCTTGCGGAGATAGCCCATGTTATATCTTGCATTTGTTAGGAAAAACTGCTTATAGTATGAAAAGTGCCCATTGCAGAAAGAGCTCAAATTCGAAAAACAAACACATATTCCTGTTCCCCTGCCTCCCCGAAGACCAAAAAACCATGACTTTTGCAATTGTGAAGTTTCCTTGCGGAGATAGCCCATGCTATATCTTGCATTTGTTAGGAAAAACTGCTTAGAGCATGAAAAGTGCCCATTGCAGAAAGAGCTCAAATTCGAAAAACAAACACGTATTCATGTTCCCCTGTCTCCCCAAAGACCAAAAAACCATGACTTTTGCAGATCTGAAGTTTCCTTGCGGAGATAGCCCATGCTATATCTTGCATTTGTTAGGAAAAACTGCTTATAGCATGAAAAGTGCCCATTGCAGATAGAGCTCAAATTCGCAAAACAAACACATATTCCTGTTCCCCTGCCTCCCCGAAGACCAAAAAACCATGACTTTTGCAGATCTGAAGTTTCCTTGCGGAGATAGCCCATGCTATATCTTGCATTTGTTAGGAAAAACTGCTTATAGCATGAAAAGTGCCCATTGCAGATAGAGCTCAAATTCGCAAAACAAACACATATTCATGTTCCCCTGCCTCCCCGAAGACCAAAAAACCATGACTTTTGCAGATCTGAAGTTTCCTTGCGGAGATAGCCCATGCTATATCTTGCATTTGTTAGGAAAAACTGCTTATAGCATGAAAAGTGCCCATTGCAGATAGAGCTCAAATTCGCAAAACAAACACATATTCCTGTTCCCCTGCCTCCCCGAAGACCAAAAAACCATGACTTTTGCAGATGTGAAGTTTCCTTGCGGAGATAGCCCATGCTATATCTTGCATTTGTTAGGAAAAACTGCTTAGAGCATGAAAAGTGCCCATTGCAGAAAGAGCTCAAATTCGAAAAACAAACACGTATTCATGTTCCCCCGGCTCACTGAACACCAAAAAACCATGACTTTTGCAGATCTGAAGTTTCCTTGCGGAGATAGCCCATGTTATATCTTGCATTTGTTAGGAAAAACTGCTTATAGTATGAAAAGTGCCCATTGCAGAAAGAGCTCAAATTCGCAAAACAAACACATATTCATGTTCCCCTGTCTCCCCGAAGACCAAAAAACCATGACTTTTGCAGATCTGAAGTTTCCTTGCGGAGATAGCCCATGCTATATCTTGCATTTGTTAGGAAAAACTGCTTATAGCATGAAAAGTGCCCATTGCAGATAGAGCTCAAATTCGCAAAACAAACACATATTCCTGTTCCCCTGCCTCCCCGAAGACCAAAAAACCATGACTTTTGCAGATCTGAAGTTTCCTTGCGGAGATAGCCCATGCTATATCTTGCATTTGTTAGGAAAAACTGCTTATAGTATGAAAAGTTCCCATTGCAGAAAAAGCTCAAATTCGAAAAACAAACACATATTCCTGTTCCCCTGCCTCCCCGAAGACCAAAAAACCATGACTTTTTCAATTGTGAAGTTTCCTTGCGGAGATAGCCCATGCTATATCTTGCATTTGTTAGGAAAAACTGCTTAGAGTATGAAAAGTGCCCATTGCAGAAAGAGCTCAAATTCGAAAAACAAACACGTATTCATGTTCCCCCGGCTCACTGAACACCAAAAAACCATGACTTTTGCAGATCTGAAGTTTCCTTGCGGAGATAGCCCATGTTATATCTTGCATTTGTTAGGAAAAACTGCTTATAGTATGAAAAGTGCCCATTGCAGAAAAAGCTCAAATTCGAAAAACAAACACATATTCCTGTTCCCCTGCCTCCCCGAAGACCAAAAAACCATGACTTTTACAATTGTGAAGTTTCCTTGCGGAGATAGCCCATGCTATATCTTGCATTTGTTAGGAAAAACTGCTTAGAGCATGAAAACTGCCCATTGCAGAAAGAGCTCAAATTCGAAAAACAAACACGTATTCATGTTCCCCTGTCTCCCCAAAGACCAAAAAACCATGACTTTTGCAGATCTGAAGTTTCCTTGCGGAGATAGCCCATGCTATATCTTGCATTTGTTAGGAAAAACTGCTTATAGCATGAAAAGTGCCCATTGCAGATAGAGCTCAAATTCGCAAAACAAACACATATTCCTGTTCCCCTGCCTCCCCGAAGACCAAAAAACCATGACTTTTGCAGATCTGAAGTTTCCTTGCGGAGATAGCCCATGCTATATCTTGCATTTGTTAGGAAAAACTGCTTATAGCATGAAAAGTGCCCATTGCAGATAGAGCTCAAATTCGCAAAACAAACACATATTCCTGTTCCCCTGCCTCCCCGAAGACCAAAAAACCATGACTTTTGCAGATGTGAAGTTTCCTTGCGGAGATAGCCCATGCTATATCTTGCATTTGTTAGGAAAAACTGCTTATAGTATGAAAAGTGCCCATTGCAGAAAGAGCTCAAATTCGAAAAACAAACACGTATTCATGTTCCCCCGGCTCACTGAACACCAAAAAACCATGACTTTTGCAGATCTGAAGTTCCCTTGCGGAGATAGCCCATGTTATATCTTGCATTTGTTAGGAAAAACTGCTTATAGTATGAAAAGTGCCCATTGCAGAAAGAGCTCAAATTCGAAAAACAAACACATATTCCTGTTCCCCTGCCTCCCCGAAGATCAAAAAACCATGACTTTTGCAGATGTGAAGTTTCCTTGCGGAGATAGCCCATGCTATATCTTGCATTTGTTAGGAAAAACTGCTTAGAGCATGAAAAGTGCCCATTGCAGAAAGAGCTCAAATTCGAAAAACAAACACGTATTCATGTTCCCCCGGCTCACTGAACACCAAAAAACCATGAGTTTTGCAGATTTGAAGTTTCCTTGCGGAGATAGCCCATGCTATATCTTGCATTTGTTAGGAAAAACTGCTTATAGCATGAAAAGTGCCCATTGCAGATAGAGCTCAAATAAGCAAAACAAACACATATTCCTGTTCTCCTGCCTCCCCGAAGACCAAAAAACCATGACTTTTGCAGATCTGAAGTTTCCTTGCGGAGATAGCCCATGCTATATCTTGCATTTGTTAGGAAAAACTGCTTATAGTATGAAAAGTGCCCATTGCAGAAAGAGCTCAAATTCGAAAAACAAACACATATTCCTGTTCCCCTGCCTCCCCGAAGATCAAAAAACCTTGACTTTTGCAGATCTGAAGTTTCCTTGCAGAGATAGCCCATGCTATATCTTGCATTTGTTAGGAAAAACTGCTTAGAGCATGAAAAGTGCCCATTGCAGAAAGAGCTCAAATTCGAAAAACAAACACGTATTCATGTTCCCCCGGCTCACTGAACACCAAAAAACAATGACTTTTGCAGATGTGAAGTTTCCTTGCGGAGATAGCCCATGCTATATCTTGCATTTGTTAGGAAAAACTGCTTAGAGCATGAAAAGTGCCCATTGCAGAAAGAGCTCAAATTCGAAAAACAAACACGTATTCATGTTCCCCCGGCTCACTGAACACCAAAAAACCATGACTTTTGCAGATCTGAAGTTTCCTTGCGGAGATAGCCCATGTTATATCTTGCTTTTGTTAGGAAAAACTGCTTATAGTATGAAAAGTGCCCATTGCAGAAAGAGCTCAAATTCGAAAAACAAACACATATTCCTGTTCCCCTGCCTCCCCGAAGATCAAAAAACCATGACTTTTGCAGATCTGAAGTTTCCTTGCAGAGATAGCCCATGCTATATCTTGCATTTGTTAGGAAAAACTGCTTAGAGCATGAAAAGTGCCCATTGCAGAAAGAGCTCAAATTCGAAAAACAAACATGTATTCATGTTCCCCCGGCTCACTGAACACCAAAAAACCATGAGTTTTACAGATCTGAAGTTTCCTTGTGGAGATAGCCCATGTTATATCTTGCATTTGTTAGGAAAAACTGCTTATAGCATGAAAAGTGCCCATTGCAGATAGAGCTCAAATTCGCAAAACAAACACATATTCCTGTTCCCCTGCCTCCCCGAAGATCAGAAAACCATGACTTTTGCAGATCTGAAGTTCCCTTGCGGAGATAGCCTATGTTATATCTTGCATTTGTTAGGAAAAACTGCTTATAGCATGAAAAGTGCCCATTGCAGAAAGAGCTCAAATTCGAAAAACAAACACATATTCCTGTTCCCCTGCCTCCCCGAAGACCAAAAAACCATGACTTTTGCAATTGTGAAGTTTCCTTGCGGAGATAGCCCATGCTATATCTTGCATTTGTTAGGAAAAACTGCTTAGAGCATGAAAAGTGCCCATTGCAGAAAGAGCTCAAATTCGAAAAACAAACACGTATTCATGTTCCCCTGTCTCCCCAAAGACCAAAAAACCATGACTTTTGCAGATCTGAAGTTTCCTTGCGGAGATAGCCCATGCTATATCTTGCATTTGTTAGGAAAAACTGCTTATAGCATGAAAAGTGCCCATTGCAGATAGAGCTCAAATTCGCAAAACAAACACATATTCCTGTTCCCCTGCCTCCCCGAAGACCAAAAAACCATGACTTTTGCAGATCTGAAGTTTCCTTGCGGAGATAGCCCATGCTATATCTTGCATTTGTTAGGAAAAACTGCTTATAGCATGAAAAGTGCCCATTGCAGATAGAGCTCAAATTCGCAAAACAAACACATATTCATGTTCCCCTGCCTCCCCGAAGACCAAAAAACCATGACTTTTGCAGATCTGAAGTTTCCTTGCGGAGATAGCCCATGCTATATCTTGCATTTGTTAGGAAAAACTGCTTATAGCATGAAAAGTGCCCATTGCAGATAGAGCTCAAATTCGCAAAACAAACACATATTCCTGTTCCCCTGCCTCCCCGAAGACCAAAAAACCATGACTTTTGCAGATGTGAAGTTTCCTTGCGGAGATAGCCCATGCTATATCTTGCATTTGTTAGGAAAAACTGCTTAGAGCATGAAAAGTGCCCATTGCAGAAAGAGCTCAAATTCGAAAAACAAACACGTATTCATGTTCCCCCGGCTCACTGAACACCAAAAAACCATGACTTTTGCAGATCTGAAGTTTCCTTGCGGAGATAGCCCATGTTATATCTTGCATTTGTTAGGAAAAACTGCTTATAGTATGAAAAGTGCCCATTGCAGAAAGAGCTCAAATTCGCAAAACAAACACATATTCATGTTCCCCTGTCTCCCCGAAGACCAAAAAACCATGACTTTTGCAGATCTGAAGTTTCCTTGCGGAGATAGCCCATGCTATATCTTGCATTTGTTAGGAAAAACTGCTTATAGCATGAAAAGTGCCCATTGCAGATAGAGCTCAAATTCGCAAAACAAACACATATTCCTGTTCCCCTGCCTCCCCGAAGACCAAAAAACCATGACTTTTGCAGATCTGAAGTTTCCTTGCGGAGATAGCCCATGCTATATCTTGCATTTGTTAGGAAAAACTGCTTATAGTATGAAAAGTTCCCATTGCAGAAAAAGCTCAAATTCGAAAAACAAACACATATTCCTGTTCCCCTGCCTCCCCGAAGACCAAAAAACCATGACTTTTTCAATTGTGAAGTTTCCTTGCGGAGATAGCCCATGCTATATCTTGCATTTGTTAGGAAAAACTGCTTAGAGTATGAAAAGTGCCCATTGCAGAAAGAGCTCAAATTCGAAAAACAAACACGTATTCATGTTCCCCCGGCTCACTGAACACCAAAAAACCATGACTTTTGCAGATCTGAAGTTTCCTTGCGGAGATAGCCCATGTTATATCTTGCATTTGTTAGGAAAAACTGCTTATAGTATGAAAAGTGCCCATTGCAGAAAAAGCTCAAATTCGAAAAACAAACACATATTCCTGTTCCCCTGCCTCCCCGAAGACCAAAAAACCATGACTTTTACAATTGTGAAGTTTCCTTGCGGAGATAGCCCATGCTATATCTTGCATTTGTTAGGAAAAACTGCTTAGAGCATGAAAACTGCCCATTGCAGAAAGAGCTCAAATTCGAAAAACAAACACGTATTCATGTTCCCCTGTCTCCCCAAAGACCAAAAAACCATGACTTTTGCAGATCTGAAGTTTCCTTGCGGAGATAGCCCATGCTATATCTTGCATTTGTTAGGAAAAACTGCTTATAGCATGAAAAGTGCCCATTGCAGATAGAGCTCAAATTCGCAAAACAAACACATATTCCTGTTCCCCTGCCTCCCCGAAGACCAAAAAACCATGACTTTTGCAGATCTGAAGTTTCCTTGCGGAGATAGCCCATGCTATATCTTGCATTTGTTAGGAAAAACTGCTTATAGTATGAAAAGTGCCCATTGCAGAAAGAGCTCAAATTCGAAAAACAAACACGTATTCATGTTCCCCCGGCTCACTGAACACCAAAAAACCATGACTTTTGCAGATCTGAAGTTCCCTTGCGGAGATAGCCCATGTTATATCTTGCATTTGTTAGGAAAAACTGCTTATAGTATGAAAAGTGCCCATTGCAGAAAGAGCTCAAATTCGAAAAACAAACACATATTCCTGTTCCCCTGCCTCCCCGAAGATCAAAAAACCATGACTTTTGCAGATGTGAAGTTTCCTTGCGGAGATAGCCCATGCTATATCTTGCATTTGTTAGGAAAAACTGCTTAGAGCATGAAAAGTGCCCATTGCAGAAAGAGCTCAAATTCGAAAAACAAACACGTATTCATGTTCCCCCGGCTCACTGAACACCAAAAAACCATGAGTTTTGCAGATTTGAAGTTTCCTTGCGGAGATAGCCCATGCTATATCTTGCATTTGTTAGGAAAAACTGCTTATAGCATGAAAAGTGCCCATTGCAGATAGAGCTCAAATAAGCAAAACAAACACATATTCCTGTTCCCCTGCCTCCCCGAAGACCAAAAAACCATGACTTTTGCAGATCTGAAGTTTCCTTGCGGAGATAGCCCATGCTATATCTTGCATTTGTTAGGAAAAACTGCTTATAGTATGAAAAGTGCCCATTGCAGAAAAAGCTCAAATTCGAAAAACAAACACATATTCCTGTTCCCCTGCCTCCCCGAAGACCAAAAAACCATGACTTTTGCAGATGTGAAGTTTCCTTGCGGAGATAGCCCATGCTATATCTTGCATTTGTTAGGAAAAACTGCTTAGAGCATGAAAAGTGCCCATTGCAGAAAGAGCTCAAATTCGAAAAACAAACACGTATTCATGTTCCCCCGGCTCACTGAACACCAAAAAACCATGACTTTTGCAGATCTGAAGTTTCCTTGCGGAGATAGCCCATTTTATATCTTGCATTTGTTAGGAAAAACTGCTTATAGTATGAAAAGTGCCCATTGCAGAAAGAGCTCAAATTCGAAAAACAAACACATATTCCTGTTCCCCTGCCTCCCCGAAGATCAAAAAACCATGTCTTTTGCAGATCTGAAGTTTCCTTGCAGAGATAGCCCATGCTATATCTTGCATTTGTTAGGAAAAACTGCTTAGAGCATGAAAAGTGCCCATTGCAGAAAGAGCTCAAATTCGCAAAACAAACACATATTCATGTTCCCCTGTCTCCCCGAAGACCAAAAAACCATGAGTTCTGCAGATCTGGTTTCCTTGCGGAGATAGCCCATGCTATATCTTGCATTTGTTAGGAAAAACTGCTTATAGCATGAAAAGTGCCCATTGCAGATAGAGCTCAAATAAGCAAAACAAACACATATTCCTGTTCCCCTGCCTCCCCGAAGACCAAAAAACCATGACTTTTGCAGATCTGAAGTTTCCTTGCGGAGATAGCCCTTGCTATATCTTGCATTTGTTAGGAAAAACTGCTTATAGTATGAAAAGTGCCCATTGCAGAAAGAGCTCAAATTCGAAAAACAAACACGTATTCATGTTCCCCCGGCTCACTGAACACCAAAAAACCATGAGTTTTGCAGATCTGAAGTTTCCTTGCGGAGATAGCCCATGTTATATCTTGCATTTGTTAGGAAAAACTGCTTATAGTATGAAAAGTGCCCATTGCAGAAAGAGCTCAAATTCGAAAAACAAACACATATTCCTGTTCCCCTGCCTCCCCGAAGATCAAAAAACCTTGACTTTTGCAGATCTGAAGTTTCCTTGCAGAGATAGCCCATGCTATATCTTGCATTTGTTAGGAAAAACTGCTTAGAGCATGAAAAGTGCCCATTGCAGAAAGAGCTCAAATTCGAAAAACAAACACGTATTCATGTTCCCCCGGCTCACTGAACACCAAAAAACCATGAGATTTGCAGATCTGAAGTTTCCTTGTGGAGATAGCCCATGTTATATCTTGCATTTGTTAGGAAAAACTGCTTATAGCATGAAAAGTGCCCATTGCAGATAGAGCTCAAATTCGCAAAACAAACACATATTCATGTTCCCCTGTCTCCCCGAAGACCAAAAAACCATGACATTTGCAGATCTGAAGTTTCCTTGCGGAGATAGCCATGCTATATCTTGCATTTGTTAGGAAAAACTGCTTAGAGTGAGAAAAGTGCCCATTGCAGAAAGAGCTCAAATTCGAAAAACAAACACGTATTCATGTTCCCCCGGCTCACTGAACACCAAAAAACCATGACTTTTGCAGATCTGAAGTTTCCTTGCGGAGATAGCCCATGTTATATCTTGCATTTGTTAGGAAAAACTGCTTATAGTATGAAAAGTGCCCATTGCAGAAAAAGCTCAAATTCGAAAAACAAACACATATTCCTGTTCCCCTGCCTCCCCGAAGACCAAAAAACCATGACTTTTGCAGATCTGAAGTTTCCTTGCGGAGATAGCCCATGCTATATCTTGCATTTGTTAGGAAAAACTGCTTATAGTATGAAAAGTGCCCATTGCAGAAAGAGCTCAAATTCGAAAAACAAACACGTATTCATGTTCCCCCGGCTCACTGAACACCAAAAAACCATGACTTTTGCAGATCTGAAGTTTCCTTGCGGAGATAGCCCATTTTATATCTTGCATTTGTTAGGAAAAACTGCTTATAGTATGAAAAGTGCCCATTGCAGAAAGAGCTCAAATTCGAAAAACAAACACATATTCCTGTTCCCCTGCCTCCCCGAAGATCAAAAAACCATGTCTTTTGCAGATCTGAAGTTTCCTTGCAGAGATAGCCCATGCTATATCTTGCATTTGTTAGGAAAAACTGCTTAGAGTGAGAAAAGTGCCCATTGCAGAAAGAGCTCAAATTCGAAAAACAAACACGTATTCATGTTCCCCCGGCTCACTGAACACCAAAAAACCATGAGTTCTGCAGATCTGGTTTCCTTGCGGAGATAGCCCATGCTATATCTTGCATTTGTTAGGAAAAACTGCTTATAGCATGAAAAGTGCCCATTGCAGATAGAGCTCAAATAAGCAAAACAAACACATATTCCTGTTCCCCTGCCTCCCCGAAGACCAAAAAACCATGACTTTTGCAGATCTGAAGTTTCCTTGCGGAAATAGCCCTTGCTATGTCTTGCATTTGTTAGGAAAAACTGCTTATAGTATGAAAAGTGCCCATTGCAGAAAGAGCTCAAATTCGAAAAACAAACACGTATTCATGTTCCCCCGGCTCACTGAACACCAAAAAACCATGAGTTTTGCAGATCTGAAGTTTCCTTGCGGAGATAGCCCATGTTATATCTTGCATTTGTTAGGAAAAACTGCTTATAGTATGAAAAGTGCCCATTGCAGAAAGAGCTCAAATTCGAAAAACAAACACATATTCCTGTTCCCCTGCCTCCCCGAAGATCAAAAAACCTTGACTTTTGCAGATCTGAAGTTTCCTTGCAGAGATAGCCCATGCTATATCTTGCATTTGTTAGGAAAAACTGCTTAGAGCATGAAAAGTGCCCATTGCAGAAAGAGCTCAAATTCGAAAAACAAACACGTATTCATGTTCCCCCGGCTCACTGAACACCAAAAAACCATGAGATTTGCAGATCTGAAGTTTCCTTGTGGAGATAGCCCATGTTATATCTTGCATTTGTTAGGAAAAACTGCTTATAGCATGAAAAGTGCCCATTGCAGATAGAGCTCAAATTCGCAAAACAAACACATATTCATGTTCCCCTGTCTCCCCGAAGACCAAAAAACCATGACATTTGCAGATCTGAAGTTTCCTTGCGGAGATAGCCATGCTATATCTTGCATTTGTTAGGAAAAACTGCTTAGAGTGAGAAAAGTGCCCATTGCAGAAAGAGCTCAAATTCGAAAAACAAACACGTATTCATGTTCCCCCGGCTCACTGAACACCAAAAAACCATGAGTTCTGCAGTTCTGGTTTCCTTGCGGAGATAGCCCATGCTATATCTTGCATTTGTTAGGAAAAACTGCTTATAGCATGAAAAGTGCCCATTGCAGATAGAGCTCAAATAAGCAAAACAAACACATATTCTTGTTCCCCTGCCTCCCCGAAGACCAAAAAACCATGACTTTTGCAGATCTGAAGTTTCCTTGCGGAGATAGCCCATGCTATATCTTGCATTTGTTAGGAAAAACTGCTTATAGTATGAAAAGTGCCCATTGCAGAAAAAGCTCAAATTCGAAAAACAAACACATATTCCTGTTCCCCTGCCTCCCCGAAGACCAAAAAACCATGACTTTTGCAGATGTGAAGTTTCCTTGCGGAGATAGCCCATGCTATATCTTGCATTTGTTAGGAAAAACTGCTTAGAGCATGAAAAGTGCCCATTGCAGAAAGAGCTCAAATTCGAAAAACAAACACGTATTCATGTTCCCCCGGCTCACTGAACACCAAAAAACCATGACTTTTGCAGATCTGAAGTTTCCTTGCGGAGATAGCCCATTTTATATCTTTCATTTGTTAGGAAAAACTGCTTATAGTATGAAAAGTGCCCATTGCAGAAAGAGCTCAAATTCGAAAAACAAACACATATTCCTGTTCCCCTGCCTCCCCGAAGACCAAAAAACCATGACTTTTGCAGATGTGAAGTTTCCTTGCGGAGATAGCCCATGCTATATCTTGCATTTGTTAGGAAAAACTGCTTAGAGCATGAAAAGTGCCCATTGCAGAAAGAGCTCAAATTCGAAAAACAAACACGTATTCATGTTCCCCCGGCTCACTGAACACCAAAAAACCATGACTTTTGCAGATCTGAAGTTTCCTTGCGGAGATAGCCCATTTTATATCTTTCATTTGTTAGGAAAAACTGCTTATAGTATGAAAAGTGCCCATTGCAGAAAGAGCTCAAATTCGAAAAACAAACACATATTCCTGTTCCCCTGCCTCCCCGAAGATCAAAAAACCATGTCTTTTGCAGATCTGAAGTTTCCTTGCAGAGATAGCCCATGCTATATCTTGCATTTGTTAGGAAAAACTGCTTAGAGCATGAAAAGTGCCCATTGCAGAAAGAGCTCAAATTCGAAAAACAAACACGTATTCATGTTCCCCCGGCTCACTGAACACCAAAAAACCATGAGTTTTGCAGATCTGAAGTTTCCTTGCGGAGATAGCCCATGTTATATCTTGCATTTGTTAGGAAAAACTGCTTATAGTATGAAAAGTGCCCATTGCAGAAAGAGCTCAAATTCGAAAAACAAACACATATTCCTGTTCCCCTGCCTCCCCGAAGATCAAAAAACCTTGACTTTTGCAGATCTGAAGTTTCCTTGCAGAGATAGCCCATGCTATATCTTGCATTTGTTAGGAAAAACTGCTTAGAGCATGAAAAGTGCCCATTGCAGAAAGAGCTCAAATTCGAAAAACAAACACGTATTCATGTTCCCCCGGCTCACTGAACACCAAAAAACCATGAGATTTGCAGATCTGAAGTTTCCTTGTGGAGATAGCCCATGTTATATCTTGCATTTGTTAGGAAAAACTGCTTATAGCATGAAAAGTGCCCATTGCAGATAGAGCTCAAATTCGCAAAACAAACACATATTCATGTTCCCCTGTCTCCCCGAAGACCAAAAAACCATGACATTTGCAGATCTGAAGTTTCCTTGCGGAGATAGCCCATGCTATATCTTGCATTTGTTAGGAAAAACTGCTTAGAGTGAGAAAAGTGCCCATTGCAGAAAGAGCTCAAATTCGAAAAACAAACACGTATTCATGTTCCCCCGGCTCACTGAAAACCAAAAAACCATGAGTTCTGCAGATCTGGTTTCCTTGCGGAGATAGCCCATGCTATATCTTGCATTTGTTAGGAAAAACTGCTTATAGCATGAAAAGTGCCCATTGCAGATAGAGCTCAAATAAGCAAAACAAACACATATTCCTGTTCCCCTGCCTCCCCGAAGACCAAAAAACCATGACTTTTGCAGATCTGAAGTTTCCTTGCGGAGATAGCCCTTGCTATATCTTGCATTTGTTAGGAAAAACTGCTTATAGTATGAAAAGTGCCCATTGCAGAAAGAGCTCAAATTCGAAAAACAAACACGTATTCATGTTCCCCCGGCTCACTGAACACCAAAAAACCATGAGTTTTGCAGATCTGAAGTTTCCTTGCGGAGATAGCCCATGTTATATCTTGCATTTGTTAGGAAAAACTGCTTATAGTATGAAAAGTGCCCATTGCAGAAAGAGCTCAAATTCGAAAAACAAACACATATTCCTGTTCCCCTGCCTCCCCGAAGATCAAAAAACCTTGACTTTTGCAGATCTGAAGTTTCCTTGCAGAGATAGCCCATGCTATATCTTGCATTTGTTAGGAAAAACTGCTTAGAGCATGAAAAGTGCCCATTGCAGAAAGAGCTCAAATTCGAAAAACAAACACGTATTCATGTTCCCCCGGCTCACTGAACACCAAAAAACCATGAGATTTGCAGATCTGAAGTTTCCTTGTGGAGATAGCCCATGTTATATCTTGCATTTGTTAGGAAAAACTGCTTATAGCATGAAAAGTGCCCATTGCAGATAGAGCTCAAATTCGCAAAACAAACACATATTCATGTTCCCCTGTCTCCCCGAAGACCAAAAAACCATGACATTTGCAGATCTGAAGTTTCCTTGCGGAGATAGCCATGCTATATCTTGCATTTGTTAGGAAAAACTGCTTAGAGTGAGAAAAGTGCCCATTGCAGAAAGAGCTCAAATTCGAAAAACAAACACGTATTCATGTTCCCCCGGCTCACTGAACACCAAAAAACCATGAGTTCTGCAGTTCTGGTTTCCTTGCGGAGATAGCCCATGCTATATCTTGCATTTGTTAGGAAAAACTGCTTATAGCATGAAAAGTGCCCATTGCAGATAGAGCTCAAATAAGCAAAACAAACACATATTCTTGTTCCCCTGCCTCCCCGAAGACCAAAAAACCATGACTTTTGCAGATCTGAAGTTTCCTTGCGGAGATAGCCCATGCTATATCTTGCATTTGTTAGGAAAAACTGCTTATAGTATGAAAAGTGCCCATTGCAGAAAAAGCTCAAATTCGAAAAACAAACACATATTCCTGTTCCCCTGCCTCCCCGAAGACCAAAAAACCATGACTTTTGCAGATGTGAAGTTTCCTTGCGGAGATAGCCCATGCTATATCTTGCATTTGTTAGGAAAAACTGCTTAGAGCATGAAAAGTGCCCATTGCAGAAAGAGCTCAAATTCGAAAAACAAACACGTATTCATGTTCCCCCGGCTCACTGAACACCAAAAAACCATGAGATTTGCAGATCTGAAGTTTCCTTGTGGAGATAGCCCATGTTATATCTTGCATTTGTTAGGAAAAACTGCTTATAGCATGAAAAGTGCCCATTGCAGATAGAGCTCAAATTCGCAAAACAAACACATATTCATGTTCCCCTGTCTCCCCGAAGACCAAAAAACCATGACATTTGCAGATCTGAAGTTTCCTTGCGGAGATAGCCCATGCTATATCTTGCATTTGTCAGGAAAAACTGCTTAGAGTGAGAAAAGTGCCCATTGCAGAAAGAGCTCAAATTCGAAAAACAAACACGTATTCATGTTCCCCCGGCTCACTGAACACCAAAAAACCATGAGTTCTGCAGATCTGGTTTCCTTGCGGAGATAGCCCATGCTATATCTTGCATTTGCTAGGAAAAACTGCTTATAGCATGAAAAGTGCCCATTGCAGATAGAGCTCAAATAAGCAAAACAAACACATATTCCTGTTCCCCTGCCTCCCCGAAGACCAAAAAACCATGACTTTTGCAGATCTGAAGTTTCCTTGCGGAGATAGCCCATGCTATATCTTGCATTTGTTAGGAAAAACTGCTTAGAGCATGAAAAGTGCCCATTGCAGAAAGAGCTCAAATTCGAAAAACAAACACGTATTCATGTTCCCCCGGCTCACTGAACACCAAAAAACCATGACTTTTGCAGATCTGAAGTTTCCTTGCGGAGATAGCCCATTTTATATCTTGCATTTGTTAGGAAAAACTGCTTATAGTATGAAAAGTGCCCATTGCAGAAAGAGCTCAAATTCGAAAAACAAACACATATTCATGTTCCCCTGTCTCCCCGAAGACCAAAAAACCATGACATTTGCAGATCTGAAGTTTCCTTGCAGAGATAGCCCATGTTATATCTTGCATTTGTTAGGAAAAACTGCTTAGAGCATGAAAAGTGCCCATTGCAGAAAGAGCTCAAATTCGAAAAACAAACACGTATTCATGTTCCCCCGGCTCACTGAACACCAAAAAACCATGAGTTTTGCAGAAATGAAGTTTCCTTGCGGAGATAGCCCATGATATATCTTGCATTTGTTAGGAAAAACTGCTTATAGTATGAAAAGTGCCCATTTCACAAAGAGCTCAAATTCAAAAAACAAACACATATTCATGTTCCCCTGCCTCCCCGAAGACCAAAAAACCATGACTTTTGCAGATCTGAAGTTTCCTTGCGGAGATAGCCCATGCTATATCTTGCATTTGTTAGGAAAAACTGCTTATAGCATGAAAAGTGCCCATTGCAGATAGAGCTCAAATTCGCAAAACAAACACATATTCCTGTTCCCCTGCCTCCCCGAAGACCAAAAAACCATGACTTTTGCAGATCTGAAGTTTCCTTGCGGAGATAGCCCATGCTATATCTTGCATTTGTTAGGAAAAACTGCTTATAGTATGAAAAGTTCCCATTGCAGAAAGAGCTCAAATTCAAAAAACAAACACATATTCCTGTTCCCCTGCCTCCCCGAAGACGAAAAAACCATGACTTTTGCAGATCTGAAGTTTCCTTGCGGAGATAGCCCATTTTATATCTTGCATTTGTTAGGAAAAACTGCTTATAGTATGAAAAGTGCCCATTGCAGAAAGAGCTATATCTTGCATTTGTTAGGAAAAACTGCTTATAGTATGAAAAGTGCCCATTGCAGAAAAAGCTCAAATTCGAAAAACAAACACATATTCCTGTTCCCCTGCCTCCCCGAAGACCAAAAAACCATGACTTTTGCAGATCTGAAGTTTCCTTGCGGAGATAGCCCATGCTATATCTTGCATTTGTTAGGAAAAACTGCTTAGAGCATGAAAAGTGCCCATTGCAGAAAGAGCTCAAATTCGAAAAACAAACACGTATTCATGTTCCCCCGGCTCACTGAACACCAAAAAACCATGAGATTTGCAGATCTGAAGTTTCCTTGTGGAGATAGCCCATGTTATATCTTGCATTTGTTAGGAAAAACTGCTTATAGCATGAAAAGTGCCCATTGCAGATAGAGCTCAAATTCGCAAAACAAACACATATTCATGTTCCCCTGACTCCCCGAAGACCAAAAAACCATGACTTTTGCAGATGTGAAGTTTCCTTGCGGAGATAGCCCATGCTATATCTTGCATTTGTTAGGAAAAACTGCTTAGAGCATGAAAAGTGCCCATTGCAGAAAGAGCTCAAATTCGAAAAACAAACACGTATTCATGTTCCCCCGGCTCACTGAACACCAAAAAACCATGACTTTTGCAGATCTGAAGTTCCCTTGCGGAGATAGCCCATGTTATATCTTGCATTTGTTAGGAAAAACTGCTTATAGTATGAAAAGTGCCCATTGCAGAAAGAGCTCAAATTCGAAAAACAAACACATATTCCTGTTCCCCTGCCTCCCCGAAGATCAAAAAACCATGACTTTTGCAGATGTGAAGTTTCCTTGCGGAGATAGCCCATGCTATATCTTGCATTTGTTAGGAAAAACTGCTTAGAGCATGAAAAGTGCCCATTGCAGAAAGAGCTCAAATTCGAAAAACAAACACGTATTCATGTTCCCCCGGCTCACTGAACACCAAAAAACCATGAGATTTGCAGATCTGAAGTTTCCTTGTGGAGATAGCCCATGTTATATCTTGCATTTGTTAGGAAAAACTGCTTATAGCATGAAAAGTGCCCATTGCAGATAGAGCTCAAATTCGCAAAACAAACACATATTCATGTTCCCCTGTCTCCCCGAAGACCAAAAAACCATGACATTTGCAGATCTGAAGTTTCCTTGCGGAGATAGCCCATGCTATATCTTGCATTTGTTAGGAAAAACTGCTTAGAGTGAGAAAAGTGCCCATTGCAGAAAGAGCTCAAATTCGAAAAACAAACACGTATTCATGTTCCCCCGGCTCACTGAAAACCAAAAAACCATGAGTTCTGCAGATCTGGTTTCCTTGCGGAGATAGCCCATGCTATATCTTGCATTTGTTAGGAAAAACTGCTTATAGCATGAAAAGTGCCCATTGCAGATAGAGCTCAAATAAGCAAAACAAACACATATTCCTGTTCCCCTGCCTCCCCGAAGACCAAAAAACCATGACTTTTGCAGATCTGAAGTTTCCTTGCGGAGATAGCCCTTGCTATATCTTGCATTTGTTAGGAAAAACTGCTTATAGTATGAAAAGTGCCCATTGCAGAAAGAGCTCAAATTCGAAAAACAAACACGTATTCATGTTCCCCCGGCTCACTGAACACCAAAAAACCATGAGTTTTGCAGATCTGAAGTTTCCTTGCGGAGATAGCCCATGTTATATCTTGCATTTGTTAGGAAAAACTGCTTATAGTATGAAAAGTGCCCATTGCAGAAAGAGCTCAAATTCGAAAAACAAACACATATTCCTGTTCCCCTGCCTCCCCGAAGATCAAAAAACCTTGACTTTTGCAGATCTGAAGTTTCCTTGCAGAGATAGCCCATGCTATATCTTGCATTTGTTAGGAAAAACTGCTTAGAGCATGAAAAGTGCCCATTGCAGAAAGAGCTCAAATTCGAAAAACAAACACGTATTCATGTTCCCCCGGCTCACTGAACACCAAAAAACCATGAGATTTGCAGATCTGAAGTTTCCTTGTGGAGATAGCCCATGTTATATCTTGCATTTGTTAGGAAAAACTGCTTATAGCATGAAAAGTGCCCATTGCAGATAGAGCTCAAATTCGCAAAACAAACACATATTCATGTTCCCCTGTCTCCCCGAAGACCAAAAAACCATGACATTTGCAGATCTGAAGTTTCCTTGCGGAGATAGCCATGCTATATCTTGCATTTGTTAGGAAAAACTGCTTAGAGTGAGAAAAGTGCCCATTGCAGAAAGAGCTCAAATTCGAAAAACAAACACGTATTCATGTTCCCCCGGCTCACTGAACACCAAAAAACCATGAGTTCTGCAGTTCTGGTTTCCTTGCGGAGATAGCCCATGCTATATCTTGCATTTGTTAGGAAAAACTGCTTATAGCATGAAAAGTGCCCATTGCAGATAGAGCTCAAATAAGCAAAACAAACACATATTCTTGTTCCCCTGCCTCCCCGAAGACCAAAAAACCATGACTTTTGCAGATCTGAAGTTTCCTTGCGGAGATAGCCCATGCTATATCTTGCATTTGTTAGGAAAAACTGCTTATAGTATGAAAAGTGCCCATTGCAGAAAAAGCTCAAATTCGAAAAACAAACACATATTCCTGTTCCCCTGCCTCCCCGAAGACCAAAAAACCATGACTTTTGCAGATGTGAAGTTTCCTTGCGGAGATAGCCCATGCTATATCTTGCATTTGTTAGGAAAAACTGCTTAGAGCATGAAAAGTGCCCATTGCAGAAAGAGCTCAAATTCGAAAAACAAACACGTATTCATGTTCCCCCGGCTCACTGAACACCAAAAAACCATGAGATTTGCAGATCTGAAGTTTCCTTGTGGAGATAGCCCATGTTATATCTTGCATTTGTTAGGAAAAACTGCTTATAGCATGAAAAGTGCCCATTGCAGATAGAGCTCAAATTCGCAAAACAAACACATATTCATGTTCCCCTGTCTCCCCGAAGACCAAAAAACCATGACATTTGCAGATCTGAAGTTTCCTTGCGGAGATAGCCCATGCTATATCTTGCATTTGTCAGGAAAAACTGCTTAGAGTGAGAAAAGTGCCCATTGCAGAAAGAGCTCAAATTCGAAAAACAAACACGTATTCATGTTCCCCCGGCTCACTGAACACCAAAAAACCATGAGTTCTGCAGATCTGGTTTCCTTGCGGAGATAGCCCATGCTATATCTTGCATTTGCTAGGAAAAACTGCTTATAGCATGAAAAGTGCCCATTGCAGATAGAGCTCAAATAAGCAAAACAAACACATATTCCTGTTCCCCTGCCTCCCCGAAGACCAAAAAACCATGACTTTTGCAGATCTGAAGTTTCCTTGCGGAGATAGCCCATGCTATATCTTGCATTTGTTAGGAAAAACTGCTTAGAGCATGAAAAGTGCCCATTGCAGAAAGAGCTCAAATTCGAAAAACAAACACGTATTCATGTTCCCCCGGCTCACTGAACACCAAAAAACCATGACTTTTGCAGATCTGAAGTTTCCTTGCGGAGATAGCCCATTTTATATCTTGCATTTGTTAGGAAAAACTGCTTATAGTATGAAAAGTGCCCATTGCAGAAAGAGCTCAAATTCGAAAAACAAACACATATTCATGTTCCCCTGTCTCCCCGAAGACCAAAAAACCATGACATTTGCAGATCTGAAGTTTCCTTGCAGAGATAGCCCATGTTATATCTTGCATTTGTTAGGAAAAACTGCTTAGAGCATGAAAAGTGCCCATTGCAGAAAGAGCTCAAATTCGAAAAACAAACACGTATTCATGTTCCCCCGGCTCACTGAACACCAAAAAACCATGAGTTTTGCAGAAATGAAGTTTCCTTGCGGAGATAGCCCATGATATATCTTGCATTTGTTAGGAAAAACTGCTTATAGTATGAAAAGTGCCCATTTCACAAAGAGCTCAAATTCAAAAAACAAACACATATTCATGTTCCCCTGCCTCCCCGAAGACCAAAAAACCATGACTTTTGCAGATCTGAAGTTTCCTTGCGGAGATAGCCCATGCTATATCTTGCATTTGTTAGGAAAAACTGCTTATAGCATGAAAAGTGCCCATTGCAGATAGAGCTCAAATTCGCAAAACAAACACATATTCCTGTTCCCCTGCCTCCCCGAAGACCAAAAAACCATGACTTTTGCAGATCTGAAGTTTCCTTGCGGAGATAGCCCATGCTATATCTTGCATTTGTTAGGAAAAACTGCTTATAGTATGAAAAGTTCCCATTGCAGAAAGAGCTCAAATTCAAAAAACAAACACATATTCCTGTTCCCCTGCCTCCCCGAAGACGAAAAAACCATGACTTTTGCAGATCTGAAGTTTCCTTGCGGAGATAGCCCATTTTATATCTTGCATTTGTTAGGAAAAACTGCTTATAGTATGAAAAGTGCCCATTGCAGAAAGAGCTATATCTTGCATTTGTTAGGAAAAACTGCTTATAGTATGAAAAGTGCCCATTGCAGAAAAAGCTCAAATTCGAAAAACAAACACATATTCCTGTTCCCCTGCCTCCCCGAAGACCAAAAAACCATGACTTTTGCAGATCTGAAGTTTCCTTGCGGAGATAGCCCATGCTATATCTTGCATTTGTTAGGAAAAACTGCTTAGAGCATGAAAAGTGCCCATTGCAGAAAGAGCTCAAATTCGAAAAACAAACACGTATTCATGTTCCCCCGGCTCACTGAACACCAAAAAACCATGAGATTTGCAGATCTGAAGTTTCCTTGTGGAGATAGCCCATGTTATATCTTGCATTTGTTAGGAAAAACTGCTTATAGCATGAAAAGTGCCCATTGCAGATAGAGCTCAAATTCGCAAAACAAACACATATTCATGTTCCCCTGACTCCCCGAAGACCAAAAAACCATGACTTTTGCAGATGTGAAGTTTCCTTGCGGAGATAGCCCATGCTATATCTTGCATTTGTTAGGAAAAACTGCTTAGAGCATGAAAAGTGCCCATTGCAGAAAGAGCTCAAATTCGAAAAACAAACACGTATTCATGTTCCCCCGGCTCACTGAACACCAAAAAACCATGACTTTTGCAGATCTGAAGTTCCCTTGCGGAGATAGCCCATGTTATATCTTGCATTTGTTAGGAAAAACTGCTTATAGTATGAAAAGTGCCCATTGCAGAAAGAGCTCAAATTCGAAAAACAAACACATATTCCTGTTCCCCTGCCTCCCCGAAGATCAAAAAACCATGACTTTTGCAGATGTGAAGTTTCCTTGCGGAGATAGCCCATGCTATATCTTGCATTTGTTAGGAAAAACTGCTTAGAGCATGAAAAGTGCCCATTGCAGAAAGAGCTCAAATTCGAAAAACAAACACGTATTCATGTTCCCCCGGCTCACTGAACACCAAAAAACCATGAGTTTTGCAGATTTGAAGTTTCCTTGCGGAGATAGCCCATGCTATATCTTGCATTTGTTAGGAAAAACTGCTTATAGCATGAAAAGTGCCCATTGCAGATAGAGCTCAAATAAGCAAAACAAACACATATTCCTGTTCCCCTGCCTCCCCGAAGACCAAAAAACCATGACTTTTGCAGATCTGAAGTTTCCTTGCGGAGATAGCCCATGCTATATCTTGCATTTGTTAGGAAAAACTGCTTATAGTATGAAAAGTGCCCATTGCAGAAAAAGCTCAAATTCGAAAAACAAACACATATTCCTGTTCCCCTGCCTCCCCGAAGACCAAAAAACCATGACTTTTGCAGATGTGAAGTTTCCTTGCGGAGATAGCCCATGCTATATCTTGCATTTGTTAGGAAAAACTGCTTAGAGCATGAAAAGTGCCCATTGCAGAAAGAGCTCAAATTCGAAAAACAAACACGTATTCATGTTCCCCCGGCTCACTGAACACCAAAAAACCATGACTTTTGCAGATCTGAAGTTTCCTTGCGGAGATAGCCCATTTTATATCTTGCATTTGTTAGGAAAAACTGCTTATAGTATGAAAAGTGCCCATTGCAGAAAGAGCTCAAATTCGAAAAACAAACACATATTCCTGTTCCCCTGCCTCCCCGAAGATCAAAAAACCATGTCTTTTGCAGATCTGAAGTTTCCTTGCAGAGATAGCCCATGCTATATCTTGCATTTGTTAGGAAAAACTGCTTAGAGCATGAAAAGTGCCCATTGCAGAAAGAGCTCAAATTCGAAAAACAAACACGTATTCATGTTCCCCCGGCTCACTGAACACCAAAAAACCATGAGTTTTGCAGATCTGAAGTTTCCTTGCGGAGATAGCCCATGTTATATCTTGCATTTGTTAGGAAAAACTGCTTATAGTATGAAAAGTGCCCATTGCAGAAAGAGCTCAAATTCGAAAAACAAACACATATTCCTGTTCCCCTGCCTCCCCGAAGATCAAAAAACCTTGACTTTTGCAGATCTGAAGTTTCCTTGCAGAGATAGCCCATGCTATATCTTGCATTTGTTAGGAAAAACTGCTTAGAGCATGAAAAGTGCCCATTGCAGAAAGAGCTCAAATTCGAAAAACAAACACGTATTCATGTTCCCCCGGCTCACTGAACACCAAAAAACCATGAGATTTGCAGATCTGAAGTTTCCTTGTGGAGATAGCCCATGTTATATCTTGCATTTGTTAGGAAAAACTGCTTATAGCATGAAAAGTGCCCATTGCAGATAGAGCTCAAATTCGCAAAACAAACACATATTCATGTTCCCCTGTCTCCCCGAAGACCAAGAAACCATGACATTTGCAGATCTGAAGTTTCCTTGCGGAGATAGCCCATGCTATATCTTGCATTTGTCAGGAAAAACTGCTTAGAGTGAGAAAAGTGCCCATTGCAGAAAGAGCTCAAATTCGAAAAACAAACACGTATTCATGTTCCCCCGGCTCACTGAACACCAAAAAACCATGAGTTCTGCAGATCTGGTTTCCTTGCGGAGATAGCCCATGCTATATCTTGCATTTGCTAGGAAAAACTGCTTATAGCATGAAAAGTGCCCATTGCAGATAGAGCTCAAATAAGCAAAACAAACACATATTCCTGTTCCCCTGCCTCCCCGAAGACCAAAAAACCATGACTTTTGCAGATCTGAAGTTTCCTTGCGGAGATAGCCCATGCTATATCTTGCATTTGTTAGGAAAAACTGCTTAGAGCATGAAAAGTGCCCATTGCAGAAAGAGCTCAAATTCGAAAAACAAACACGTATTCATGTTCCCCCGGCTCACTGAACACCAAAAAACCATGACTTTTGCAGATCTGACGTTTCCTTGCGGAGATAGCCCATGTTATATCTTGCATTTGTTAGGAAAAACTGCTTATAGTATGAAAAGTGCCCATTGCAGAAAGAGCTCAAATTCGCAAAACAAACACATATTCATGTTCCCCTGTCTCCCCGAAGACCAAAAAACCATGACTTTTGCAGATCTGAAGTTTCCTTGCGGAGATAGCCCATGCTATATCTTGCATTTGTTAGGAAAAACTGCTTATAGCATGAAAAGTGCCCATTGCAGATAGAGCTCAAATTCGCAAAACAAACACATATTCCTGTTCCCCTGCCTCCCCGAAGACCAAAAAACCATGACTTTTGCAGATCTGAAGTTTCCTTGCGGAGATAGCCCATGCTATATCTTGCATTTGTTAGGAAAAACTGCTTATAGTATGAAAAGTTCCCATTGCAGAAAAAGCTCGAATTCGAAAAACAAACACATATTCCTGTTCCCCTGCCTCCCCGAAGACCAAAAAACTATGACTTTTGCAATTGTGAAGTTTCCTTGCGGAGATAGACCATGCTATATCTTGCATTTGTTAGGAAAAACTGCTTATAGCATGAAAAGTGCCCATTGCAGATAGAGCTCAAATAAGCAAAACAAACACATATTCCTGTTCCCCTGCCTCCCCGAAGCCCAAAAAACCATGACCTTTGCAGATCTGAAGTTTCCTTGCGGAGATAGCCCATGCTATATCTTGCATTTGTTAGGAAAAACTGCTTAGAGCATGAAAAGTGCCCATTGCAGAAAGAGCTCAAATTCGAAAAACAAACACGTATTCATGTTCCCCCGGCTCACTGAACACCAAAAAACCATGACTTTTGCAGATCTGACGTTTCCTTGCGGAGATAGCCCATGTTATATCTTGCATTTGTTAGGAAAAACTGCTTATAGTATGAAAAGTGCCCATTGCAGAAAGAGCTCAAATTCGCAAAACAAACACATATTCATGTTCCCCTGTCTCCCCGAAGACCAAAAAACCATGACTTTTGCAGATCTGAAGTTTCCTTGCGGAGATAGCCCATGCTATATCTTGCATTTGTTAGGAAAAACTGCTTATAGCATGAAAAGTGCCCATTGCAGATAGAGCTCAAATTCGCAAAACAAACACATATTCATGTTCCCCTGTCTCCCCGAAGACCAAAAAACCATGACATTTGCAGATCTGAAGTTTCCTTGCGGAGATAGCCCATGCTATATCTTGCATTTGTTAGGAAAAACTGCTTAGAGTGAGAAAAGTGCCCATTGCAGAAAGAGCTCAAATTCGAAAAACAAACACGTATTCATGTTCCCCCGGCTCACTGAACACCAAAAAACCATGAGTTCTGCAGATCTGGTTTCCTTGCGGAGATAGCCCATGCTATATCTTGCATTTGCTAGGAAAAACTGCTTATAGCATGAAAAGTGCCCATTGCAGATAGAGCTCAAATAAGCAAAACAAACACATATTCCTGTTCCCCTGCCTCCCCGAAGACCAAAAAACCATGACTTTTGCAGATCTGAAGTTTCCTTGCGGAGATAGCCCATGCTATATCTTGCATTTGTTAGGAAAAACTGCTTAGAGCATGAAAAGTGCCCATTGCAGAAAGAGCTCAAATTCGAAAAACAAACACGTATTCATGTTCCCCCGGCTCACTGAACACCAAAAAACCATGACTTTTGCAGATCTGACGTTTCCTTGCGGAGATAGCCCATGTTATATCTTGCATTTGTTAGGAAAAACTGCTTATAGTATGAAAAGTGCCCATTGCAGAAAGAGCTCAAATTCGCAAAACAAACACATATTCATGTTCCCCTGTCTCCCCGAAGACCAAAAAACCATGACTTTTGCAGATCTGAAGTTTCCTTGCGGAGATAGCCCATGCTATATCTTGCATTTGTTAGGAAAAACTGCTTATAGCATGAAAAGTGCCCATTGCAGATAGAGCTCAAATTCGCAAAACAAACACATATTCCTGTTCCCCTGCCTCCCCGAAGACCAAAAAACCATGACTTTTGCAGATCTGAAGTTTCCTTGCGGAGATAGCCCATGCTATATCTTGCATTTGTTAGGAAAAACTGCTTATAGTATGAAAAGTTCCCATTGCAGAAAAAGCTCGAATTCGAAAAACAAACACATATTCCTGTTCCCCTGCCTCCCCGAAGACCAAAAAACTATGACTTTTGCAATTGTGAAGTTTCCTTGCGGAGATAGACCATGCTATATCTTGCATTTGTTAGGAAAAACTGCTTATAGCATGAAAAGTGCCCATTGCAGATAGAGCTCAAATAAGCAAAACAAACACATATTCCTGTTCCCCTGCCTCCCCGAAGACCAAAAAACCATGACTTTTGCAGATCTGAAGTTTCCTTGCGGAGATAGCCCATGCTATATCTTGCATTTGTTAGGAAAAACTGCTTAGAGCATGAAAAGTGCCCATTGCAGAAAGAGCTCAAATTCGAAAAACAAACACGTATTCATGTTCCCCTGTCTCCCCAAAGACCAAAAAACCATGACTTTTGCAGATCTGAAGTTTCCTTGCGGAGATAGCCCATGCTATATCTTGCATTTGTTAGGAAAAACTGCTTATAGCATGAAAAGTGCCCATTGCAGAAAGAGCTCAAATTCGCAAAACAAACACATATTCATGTTCCCCTGTCTCCCCGAAGACCAAAAAACCATGACTTTTGCAGATCTGAAGTTTCCTTGCGGAGATAGCCCATGCTATATCTTGCATTTGTTAGGAAAAACTGCTTATAGCATGAAAAGTGCCCATTGCAGATAGAGCTCAAATTCGCAAAACAAACACATATTCCTGTTCCCCTGCCTCCCCGAAGACCAAAAAACCATGACTTTTGCAGATCTGAAGTTTCCTTGCGGAGATAGCCCATGCTATATCTTGCATTTGTTAGGAAAAACTGCTTATAGTATGAAAAGTTCCCATTGCAGAAAAAGCTCGAATTCGAAAAACAAACACATATTCCTGTTCCCCTGCCTCCCCGAAGACCAAAAAACCATGACTTTTGCAATTGTGAAGTTTCCTTGCGGAGATAGACCATGCTATATCTTGCATTTGTTAGGAAAAACTGCTTAGAGCATGAAAAGTGCCCATTGCAGAAAGAGCTCAAATTCGAAAAACAAACACGTATTCATATTCCCCTGTCTCCCCAAAGACCAAAAAACCATGACTTTTGCAGATCTGAAGTTTCCTTGCGGAGATAGCCCATGCTATATCTTGCATTTGTTAGGAAAAACTGCTTATAGCATGAAAAGTGCCCATTGCAGATAGAGCTCAAATTCGCAAAACAAACACATATTCCTGTTTTCCTGCCTCCCCGAAGACCAAAAAACCATGACTTTTGCAGATCTGAAGTTTCCTTCCGGAGATAGCCCATGCTATATCTTGCATTTGTTAGGAAAAACTGCTTATAGCATGAAAAGTGCCCATTGCAGATAGAGCTCAAATTCGCAAAACAAACACATATTCATGTTCCCCTGTCTCCCCGAAGACCAAAAAACCATGACATTTGCAGATCTGAAGTTTCCTTGCGGAGATAGCCCATGCTATATCTTGCATTTGTTAGGAAAAACTGCTTAGAGTGAGAAAAGTGCCCATTGCAGAAAGAGCTCAAATTCGAAAAACAAACACGTATTCATGTTCCCCCGGCTCACTGAACACCAAAAAACCATGAGTTCTGCAGATCTGGTTTCCTTGCGGAGATAGCCCATGCTATATCTTGCATTTGCTAGGAAAAACTGCTTATAGCATGAAAAGTGCCCATTGCAGATAGAGCTCAAATAAGCAAAACAAACACATATTCCTGTTCCCCTGCCTCCCCGAAGACCAAAAAACCATGACTTTTGCAGATCTGAAGTTTCCTTGCGGAGATAGCCCATGCTATATCTTGCATTTGTTAGGAAAAACTGCTTAGAGCATGAAAAGTGCCCATTGCAGAAAGAGCTCAAATTCGAAAAACAAACACGTATTCATGTTCCCCCGGCTCACTGAACACCAAAAAACCATGACTTTTGCAGATCTGACGTTTCCTTGCGGAGATAGCCCATGTTATATCTTGCATTTGTTAGGAAAAACTGCTTATAGTATGAAAAGTGCCCATTGCAGAAAGAGCTCAAATTCGCAAAACAAACACATATTCATGTTCCCCTGTCTCCCCGAAGACCAAAAAACCATGACTTTTGCAGATCTGAAGTTTCCTTGCGGAGATAGCCCATGCTATATCTTGCATTTGTTAGGAAAAACTGCTTATAGCATGAAAAGTGCCCATTGCAGATAGAGCTCAAATTCGCAAAACAAACACATATTCCTGTTCCCCTGCCTCCCCGAAGACCAAAAAACCATGACTTTTGCAGATCTGAAGTTTCCTTGCGGAGATAGCCCATGCTATATCTTGCATTTGTTAGGAAAAACTGCTTATAGTATGAAAAGTTCCCATTGCAGAAAAAGCTCGAATTCGAAAAACAAACACATATTCCTGTTCCCCTGCCTCCCCGAAGACCAAAAAACTATGACTTTTGCAATTGTGAAGTTTCCTTGCGGAGATAGACCATGCTATATCTTGCATTTGTTAGGAAAAACTGCTTATAGCATGAAAAGTGCCCATTGCAGATAGAGCTCAAATTCGCAAAACAAACACATATTCCTGTTCCCCTGCCTCCCCGAAGACCAAAAAACCATGACTTTTGCAGATGTGAAGTTTCCGTGCGGAGATAGCCCATGCTATATCTTGCATTTGTTAGGAAAAACTGCTTAGAGCATGAAAAGTGCCCATTGCAGAAAGAGCTCAAATTCGAAAAACAAACACATATTCATGTTCCCCCGGCTCACTGAACACCAAAAAACCATGACTTTTGCAGATCTGAAGTTTCCTTGCGGAGATAGCCCATGTTATATCTTGCATTTGTTAGGAAAAACTGCTTATAGTATGAAAAGTGCCCATTGCAGAAAGAGCTCAAATTCGCAAAACAAACACATATTCATGTTCCCCTGTCTCCCCGAAGACCAAAAAACCATGACTTTTGCAGATCTGAAGTTTCCTTGCGGAGATAGCCCATGCTATATCTTGCATTTGTTAGGAAAAACTGCTTATAGCATGAAAAGTGCCCATTGCAGATAGAGCTCAAATTCGCAAAACAAACACATATTCCTGTTCCCCTGCCTCCCCGAAGACCAAAAAACCATGACTTTTGCAGATCTGAAGTTTCCTTGCGGAGATAGCCCATGCTATATCTTGCATTTGTTAGGAAAAACTGCTTATAGTATGAAAAGTTCCCATTGCAGAAAAAGCTCGAATTCGAAAAACAAACACATATTCCTGTTCCCCTGCCTCCCCGAAGACCAAAAAACCATGACTTTTGCAATTGTGAAGTTTCCTTGCGGAGATAGACCATGCTATATCTTGCATTTGTTAGGAAAAACTGCTTAGAGCATGAAAAGTGCCCATTGCAGAAAGAGCTCAAATTCGAAAAACAAACACGTATTCATATTCCCCTGTCTCCCCAAAGACCAAAAAACCATGACATTTGCAGATCTGAAGTTTCCTTGCGGAGATAGCCCATGCTATATCTTGCATTTGTTAGGAAAAACTGCTTATAGCATGAAAAGTGCCCATTGCAGATAGAGCTCAAATTCGCAAAACAAACACATATTCCTGTTTTCCTGCCTCCCCGAAGACCAAAAAACCATGACTTTTGCAGATCTGAAGTTTCCTTCCGGAGATAGCCCATGCTATATCTTGCATTTGTTAGGAAAAACTGCTTATAGCATGAAAAGTGCCCATTGCAGATAGAGCTCAAATTCGCAAAACAAACACATATTCCTGTTCCCCTGCCTCCCCGAAGACCAAAAAACCATGACTTTTGCAGATCTGAAGTTTCCTTGCGGAGATAGCCCATGCTATATCTTGCATTTGTTAGGAAAAACTGCTTATAGTATGAAAAGTGCCCATTGCAGTAAAAGCTCAAATTCGAAAAACAAACACATATTCCTGTTCCCCTGCCTCCCCGAAGACCAAAAAACCATGACTTTTGCAGATGTGAAGTTTCCTTGCGGAGATAGCCCATGCTATATCTTGCATTTGTTAGGAAAAACTGCTTAGAGCATGAAAAGTGCCCATTGCAGAAAGAGCTCAAATTCGAAAAACAAACACGTATTCATGTTCCCCCGGCTCACTGAACACCAAAAAACCATGACTTTTGCAGATCTGAAGTTTCCTTGCGGAGATAGCCCATGCTATATCTTGCATTTGTTAGGAAAAACTGCTTAGAGTGAGAAAAGTGCCCATTGCAGAAAGAGCTCAAATTCGAAAAACAAACACGTATTCATGTTCCCCCGGCTCACTGAACACCAAAAAACCATGAGTTCTGCAGATCTGGTTTCCTTGCGGAGATAGCCCATGCTATATCTTGCATTTGTTAGGAAAAACTGCTTATAGCATGAAAAGTGCCCATTGCAGATAGAGCTCAAATTCACAAAACAAACACATATTCCTGTTCCCCTGACTCCCCGAAGACCAAAAAACCATGACTTTTGCAGATGTGAAGTTTCCTTGCGGAGATAGCCCATGCTATATTTTGCATTTGTTAGGAAAAACTGCTTAGAGCATGAAAAGTGCCCATTGCAGATAGAGCTCAAATTCGCAAAACAAACACATATTCCTGTTCCCCTGCCTCCCCGAAGACCAAAAAACCATGACTTTTGCAGATCTGAAGTTTCCTTGCGGAGATAGCCCATGCTATATCTTGCATTTGTTAGGAAAAACTGCTTATAGCATGAAAAGTGCCCATTGCAGATAGAGCTCAAATTCGCAAAACAAACACATATTCCTGTTCCCCTGCCTCCCCGAAGACCAAAAAACCATGACTTTTGCAGATGTGAAGTTTCCGTGCGGAGATAGCCCATGCTATATCTTGCATTTGTTAGGAAAAACTGCTTAGAGCATGAAAAGTGCCCATTGCAGAAAGAGCTCAAATTCGAAAAACAAACACATATTCATGTTCCCCCGGCTCACTGAACACCAAAAAACCATGACTTTTGCAGATCTGAAGTTTCCTTGCGGAGATAGCCCATGTTATATCTTGCATTTGTTAGGAAAAACTGCTTATAGTATGAAAAGTGCCCATTGCAGAAAGAGCTCAAATTCGCAAAACAAACACATATTCATGTTCCCCTGTCTCCCCGAAGACCAAAAAACCATGACTTTTGCAGATCTGAAGTTTCCTTGCGGAGATAGCCCATGCTATATCTTGCATTTGTTAGGAAAAACTGCTTATAGCATGAAAAGTGCCCATTGCAGATAGAGCTCAAATTCGCAAAACAAACACATATTCCTGTTCCCCTGCCTCCCCGAAGACCAAAAAACCATGACTTTTGCAGATCTGAAGTTTCCTTGCGGAGATAGCCCATGCTATATCTTGCATTTGTTAGGAAAAACTGCTTATAGTATGAAAAGTGCCCATTGCAGTAAAAGCTCAAATTCGAAAAACAAACACATATTCCTGTTCCCCTGCCTCCCCGAAGACCAAAAAACCATGACTTTTGCAGATGTGAAGTTTCCTTGCGGAGATAGCCCATGCTATATCTTGCATTTGTTAGGAAAAACTGCTTATAGCATGAAAAGTGCCCATTGCAGATAGAGCTCAAATTCGCAAAACAAACACATATTCCTGTTCCCCTGCCTCCCCGAAGACCAAAAAACCATGACTTTTGCAGATGTGAAGTTTCCGTGCGGAGATAGCCCATGCTATATCTTGCATTTGTTAGGAAAAACTGCTTAGAGCATGAAAAGTGCCCATTGCAGAAAGAGCTCAAATTCGAAAAACAAACACATATTCATGTTCCCCCGGCTCACTGAACACCAAAAAACCATGACTTTTGCAGATCTGAAGTTTCCTTGCGGAGATAGCCCATGTTATATCTTGCATTTGTTAGGAAAAACTGCTTATAGTATGAAAAGTGCCCATTGCAGAAAGAGCTCAAATTCGCAAAACAAACACATATTCATGTTCCCCTGTCTCCCCGAAGACCAAAAAACCATGACTTTTGCAGATCTGAAGTTTCCTTGCGGAGATAGCCCATGCTATATCTTGCATTTGTTAGGAAAAACTGCTTATAGCATGAAAAGTGCCCATTGCAGATAGAGCTCAAATTCGCAAAACAAACACATATTCCTGTTCCCCTGCCTCCCCGAAGACCAAAAAACCATGACTTTTGCAGATCTGAAGTTTCCTTGCGGAGATAGCCCATGCTATATCTTGCATTTGTTAGGAAAAACTGCTTATAGTATGAAAAGTTCCCATTGCAGAAAAAGCTCGAATTCGAAAAACAAACACATATTCCTATTCCCCTGCCTCCCCGAAGACCAAAAAACCATGACTTTTGCAATTGTGAAGTTTCCTTGCGGAGATAGACCATGCTATATCTTGCATTTGTTAGGAAAAACTGCTTAGAGCATGAAAAGTGCCCATTGCAGAAAGAGCTCAAATTCGAAAAACAAACACGTATTCATATTCCCCTGTCTCCCCAAAGACCAAAAAACCATGACTTTTGCAGATCTGATGTTTCCTTGCGGAGATAGCCCATGCTATATCTTGCATTTGTTAGGAAAAACTGCTTATAGCATGAAAAGTGCCCATTGCAGATAGAGCTCAAATTCGCAAAACAAACACATATTCCTGTTTTCCTGCCTCCCCGAAGACCAAAAAACCATGACTTTTGCAGATCTGAAGTTTCCTTCCGGAGATAGCCCATGCTATATCTTGCATTTGTTAGGAAAAACTGCTTATAGCATGAAAAGTGCCCATTGCAGATAGAGCTCAAATTCGCAAAACAAACACATATTCCTGTTCCCCTGCCTCCCCGAAGACCAAAAAACCATGACTTTTGCAGATCTGAAGTTTCCTTGCGGAGATAGCCCATGCTATATCTTGCATTTGTTAGGAAAAACTGCTTATAGTATGAAAAGTGCCCATTGCAGTAAAAGCTCAAATTCGAAAAACAAACACATATTCCTGTTCCCCTGCCTCCCCGAAGACCAAAAAACCATGACTTTTGCAGATGTGAAGTTTCCTTGCGGAGATAGCCCATGCTATATCTTGCATTTGTTAGGAAAAACTGCTTAGAGCATGAAAAGTGCCCATTGCAGAAAGAGCTCAAATTCGAAAAACAAACACGTATTCATGTTCCCCCGGCTCACTGAACACCAAAAAACCATGACTTTTGCAGATCTGAAGTTTCCTTGCGGAGATAGCCCATGCTATATCTTGCATTTGTTAGGAAAAACTGCTTATAGCATGAAAAGTGCCCATTGCAGATAGAGCTCAAATTCGCAAAACAAACACACATTCATGTTCCCCCGGCTCACTGAACACCAAAAAACCATGAGTTTTGCAGATCTGAAGTTTCCTTGCGGAGATAGCCCATGCTATATCTTGCATTTGTTAGGAAAAACTGCTTATAGTATGAAAAGTTCCCATTGCAGAAAGAGCTCAAATTCAAAAAACAAACACATATTCCTGTTCCCCTGCCTCCCCGAAGACGAAAAAACCATGACTTTTGCAGATCGGAAGTTTCCTTGCGGAGATAGCCCATTTTATATCTTGCATTTGTTAGGAAAAACTGCTTATAGTATGAAAAGTGCCCATTGCAGAAAGAGCTATATCTTGCATTTGTTAGGAAAAACTGCTTATAGTATGAAAAGTGCCCATTGCAGAAAGAGCTCAAATTCGAAAAACAAACACGTATTCATGTTCCCCCGGCTCACTGAACACCAAAAAACCATGAGTTTTGCAGATCTGAAGTTTCCTTGCGGAGATAGCCCATGTTATATCTTGCATTTGTTAGGAAAAACTGCTTATAGTATGAAAAGTGCCCATTGCAGAAAGAGCTCAAATTCGAAAAACAAACACATATTCCTGTTCCCCTGCCTCCCCGAAGATCAAAAAACCTTGACTTTTGCAGATCTGAAGTTTCCTTGCAGAGATAGCCCATGCTATATCTTGCATTTGTTAGGAAAAACTGCTTATAGCATGAAAAGTGCCCATTGCAGATAGAGCTCAAATTCGCAAAACAAACACATATTCCTGTTCCCCTGCCTCCCCGAAGACCAAAAAACCATGACTTTTGCAGATGTGAAGTTTCCGTGCGGAGATAGCCCATGCTATATCTTGCATTTGTTAGGAAAAACTGCTTAGAGCATGAAAAGTGCCCATTGCAGAAAGAGCTCAAATTCGAAAAACAAACACATATTCATGTTCCCCCGGCTCACTGAACACCAAAAAACCATGACTTTTGCAGATCTGAAGTTTCCTTGCGGAGATAGCCCATGTTATATCTTGCATTTGTTAGGAAAAACTGCTTATAGTATGAAAAGTGCCCATTGCAGAAAGAGCTCAAATTCGCAAAACAAACACATATTCATGTTCCCCTGTCTCCCCGAAGACCAAAAAACCATGACTTTTGCAGATCTGAAGTTTCCTTGCGGAGATAGCCCATGCTATATCTTGCATTTGTTAGGAAAAACTGCTTATAGCATGAAAAGTGCCCATTGCAGATAGAGCTCAAATTCGCAAAACAAACACATATTCCTGTTCCCCTGCCTCCCCGAAGACCAAAAAACCATGACTTTTGCAGATCTGAAGTTTCCTTGCGGAGATAGCCCATGCTATATCTTGCATTTGTTAGGAAAAACTGCTTAGAGCATGAAAAGTGCCCATTGCAGATAGAGCTCAAATTCGCAAAACAAACACATATTCCTGTTCCCCTGCCTCCCCGAAGACCAAAAAACCATGACTTTTGCAGATCTGAAGTTTCCTTGCGGAGATAGCCCATGCTATATCTTGCATTTGTTAGGAAAAACTGCTTATAGCATGAAAAGTGCCCATTGCAGATAGAGCTCAAATTCGCAAAACAAACACATATTCCTGTTCCCCTGCCTCCCCGAAGACCAAAAAACCATGACTTTTGCAGATGTGAAGTTTCCGTGCGGAGATAGCCCATGCTATATCTTGCATTTGTTAGGAAAAACTGCTTAGAGCATGAAAAGTGCCCATTGCAGAAAGAGCTCAAATTCGAAAAACAAACACATATTCATGTTCCCCCGGCTCACTGAACACCAAAAAACCATGACTTTTGCAGATCTGAAGTTTCCTTGCGGAGATAGCCCATGTTATATCTTGCATTTGTTAGGAAAAACTGCTTATAGTATGAAAAGTGCCCATTGCAGAAAGAGCTCAAATTCGCAAAACAAACACATATTCATGTTCCCCTGTCTCCCCGAAGACCAAAAAACCATGACTTTTGCAGATCTGAAGTTTCCTTGCGGAGATAGCCCATGCTATATCTTGCATTTGTTAGGAAAAACTGCTTATAGCATGAAAAGTGCCCATTGCAGATAGAGCTCAAATTCGCAAAACAAACACATATTCCTGTTCCCCTGCCTCCCCGAAGACCAAAAAACCATGACTTTTGCAGATCTGAAGTTTCCTTGCGGAGATAGCCCATGCTATATCTTGCATTTGTTAGGAAAAACTGCTTATAGTATGAAAAGTGCCCATTGCAGTAAAAGCTCAAATTCGAAAAACAAACACATATTCCTGTTCCCCTGCCTCCCCGAAGACCAAAAAACCATGACTTTTGCAGATGTGAAGTTTCCTTGCGGAGATAGCCCATGCTATATCTTGCATTTGTTAGGAAAAACTGCTTATAGCATGAAAAGTGCCCATTGCAGATAGAGCTCAAATTCGCAAAACAAACACATATTCCTGTTCCCCTGCCTCCCCGAAGACCAAAAAACCATGACTTTTGCAGATGTGAAGTTTCCGTGCGGAGATAGCCCATGCTATATCTTGCATTTGTTAGGAAAAACTGCTTAGAGCATGAAAAGTGCCCATTGCAGAAAGAGCTCAAATTCGAAAAACAAACACATATTCATGTTCCCCCGGCTCACTGAACACCAAAAAACCATGACTTTTGCAGATCTGAAGTTTCCTTGCGGAGATAGCCCATGTTATATCTTGCATTTGTTAGGAAAAACTGCTTATAGTATGAAAAGTGCCCATTGCAGAAAGAGCTCAAATTCGCAAAACAAACACATATTCATGTTCCCCTGTCTCCCCGAAGACCAAAAAACCATGACTTTTGCAGATCTGAAGTTTCCTTGCGGAGATAGCCCATGCTATATCTTGCATTTGTTAGGAAAAACTGCTTATAGCATGAAAAGTGCCCATTGCAGATAGAGCTCAAATTCGCAAAACAAACACATATTCCTGTTCCCCTGCCTCCCCGAAGACCAAAAAACCATGACTTTTGCAGATCTGAAGTTTCCTTGCGGAGATAGCCCATGCTATATCTTGCATTTGTTAGGAAAAACTGCTTATAGTATGAAAAGTTCCCATTGCAGAAAAAGCTCGAATTCGAAAAACAAACACATATTCCTATTCCCCTGCCTCCCCGAAGACCAAAAAACCATGACTTTTGCAATTGTGAAGTTTCCTTGCGGAGATAGACCATGCTATATCTTGCATTTGTTAGGAAAAACTGCTTAGAGCATGAAAAGTGCCCATTGCAGAAAGAGCTCAAATTCGAAAAACAAACACGTATTCATATTCCCCTGTCTCCCCAAAGACCAAAAAACCATGACTTTTGCAGATCTGATGTTTCCTTGCGGAGATAGCCCATGCTATATCTTGCATTTGTTAGGAAAAACTGCTTATAGCATGAAAAGTGCCCATTGCAGATAGAGCTCAAATTCGCAAAACAAACACATATTCCTGTTTTCCTGCCTCCCCGAAGACCAAAAAACCATGACTTTTGCAGATCTGAAGTTTCCTTCCGGAGATAGCCCATGCTATATCTTGCATTTGTTAGGAAAAACTGCTTATAGCATGAAAAGTGCCCATTGCAGATAGAGCTCAAATTCGCAAAACAAACACATATTCCTGTTCCCCTGCCTCCCCGAAGACCAAAAAACCATGACTTTTGCAGATCTGAAGTTTCCTTGCGGAGATAGCCCATGCTATATCTTGCATTTGTTAGGAAAAACTGCTTATAGTATGAAAAGTGCCCATTGCAGTAAAAGCTCAAATTCGAAAAACAAACACATATTCCTGTTCCCCTGCCTCCCCGAAGACCAAAAAACCATGACTTTTGCAGATGTGAAGTTTCCTTGCGGAGATAGCCCATGCTATATCTTGCATTTGTTAGGAAAAACTGCTTAGAGCATGAAAAGTGCCCATTGCAGAAAGAGCTCAAATTCGAAAAACAAACACGTATTCATGTTCCCCCGGCTCACTGAACACCAAAAAACCATGACTTTTGCAGATCTGAAGTTTCCTTGCGGAGATAGCCCATGCTATATCTTGCATTTGTTAGGAAAAACTGCTTATAGCATGAAAAGTGCCCATTGCAGATAGAGCTCAAATTCGCAAAACAAACACACATTCATGTTCCCCCGGCTCACTGAACACCAAAAAACCATGAGTTTTGCAGATCTGAAGTTTCCTTGCGGAGATAGCCCATGCTATATCTTGCATTTGTTAGGAAAAACTGCTTATAGTATGAAAAGTTCCCATTGCAGAAAGAGCTCAAATTCAAAAAACAAACACATATTCCTGTTCCCCTGCCTCCCCGAAGACGAAAAAACCATGACTTTTGCAGATCGGAAGTTTCCTTGCGGAGATAGCCCATTTTATATCTTGCATTTGTTAGGAAAAACTGCTTATAGTATGAAAAGTGCCCATTGCAGAAAGAGCTATATCTTGCATTTGTTAGGAAAAACTGCTTATAGTATGAAAAGTGCCCATTGCAGAAAGAGCTCAAATTCGAAAAACAAACACGTATTCATGTTCCCCCGGCTCACTGAACACCAAAAAACCATGAGTTTTGCAGATCTGAAGTTTCCTTGCGGAGATAGCCCATGTTATATCTTGCATTTGTTAGGAAAAACTGCTTATAGTATGAAAAGTGCCCATTGCAGAAAGAGCTCAAATTCGAAAAACAAACACATATTCCTGTTCCCCTGCCTCCCCGAAGATCAAAAAACCTTGACTTTTGCAGATCTGAAGTTTCCTTGCAGAGATAGCCCATGCTATATCTTGCATTTGTTAGGAAAAACTGCTTAGAGCATGAAAAGTGCCCATTGCAGAAAGAGCTCAAATTCGAAAAACAAACACGTATTCATGTTCCCCCGGCTCACTGAACACCAAAAAACCATGAGATTTGCAGATCTGAAGTTTCCTTGTGGAGATAGCCCATGTTATATCTTGCATTTGTTAGGAAAAACTGCTTATAGCATGAAAAGTGCCCATTGCAGATAGAGCTCAAATTCGCAAAACAAACACATATTCATGTTCCCCTGTCTCCCCGAAGACCAAAAAACCATGACATTTGCAGATCTGAAGTTTCCTTGCGGAGATAGCCCATGCTATATCTTGCATTTGTTAGGAAAAACTGCTTAGAGTGAGAAAAGTGCCCATTGCAGAAAGAGCTCAAATTCGAAAAACAAACACGTATTCATGTTCCCCCGGCTCACTGAACACCAAAAAACCATGAGTTCTGCAGATCTGGTTTCCTTGCGGAGATAGCCCATGCTATATCTTGCATTTGTTAGGAAAAACTGCTTATAGCATGAAAAGTGCCCATTGCAGATAGAGCTCAAATAAGCAAAACAAACACATATTCCTGTTCCCCTGCTTCCCCGAAGACCAAAAAACCATGACTTTTGCAGATCTGAAGTTTCCTTGCGGAGATAGCCCTTGCTATATCTTGCATTTGTTAGGAAAAACTGCTTATAGTATGAAAAGTGCCCATTGCAGAAAGAGCTCAAATTCGAAAAACAAACACGTATTCATGTTCCCCCGGCTCACTGAACACCAAAAAACCATGAGTTTTGCAGATCTGAAGTTTCCTTGCGGAGATAGCCCATGTTATATCTTGCATTTGTTAGGAAAAACTGCTTATAGTATGAAAAGTGCCCATTGCAGAAAGAGCTCAAATTCGAAAAACAAACACATATTCCTGTTCCCCTGCCTCCCCGAAGATCAAAAAACCTTGACTTTTGCAGATCTGAAGTTTCCTTGCAGAGATAGCCCATGCTATATCTTGCATTTGTTAGGAAAAACTGCTTAGAGCATGAAAAGTGCCCATTGCAGAAAGAGCTCAAATTCGAAAAACAAACACGTATTCATGTTCCCCCGGCTCACTGAACACCAAAAAACCATGAGATTTGCAGATCTGAAGTTTCCTTGTGGAGATAGCCCATGTTATATCTTGCATTTGTTAGGAAAAACTGCTTATAGCATGAAAAGTGCCCATTGCAGATAGAGCTCAAATTCGCAAAACAAACACATATTCATGTTCCCCTGTCTCCCCGAAGACCAAAAAACCATGACATTTGCAGATCTGAAGTTTCCTTGCGGAGATAGCCATGCTATATCTTGCATTTGTTAGGAAAAACTGCTTAGAGTGAGAAAAGTGCCCATTGCAGAAAGAGCTCAAATTCGAAAAACAAACACGTATTCATGTTCCCCCGGCTCACTGAACACCAAAAAACCATGACTTTTGCAGATCTGAAGTTTCCTTGCGGAGATAGCCCATGTTATATCTTGCATTTGTTAGGAAAAACTGCTTATAGTATGAAAAGTGCCCATTGCAGAAAAAGCTCAAATTCGAAAAACAAACACATATTCCTGTTCCCCTGCCTCCCCGAAGACCAAAAAACCATGACTTTTGCAGATCTGAAGTTTCCTTGCGGAGATAGCCCATGCTATATCTTGCATTTGTTAGGAAAAACTGCTTATAGTATGAAAAGTGCCCATTGCAGAAAAAGCTCAAATTCGAAAAACAAACACATATTCCTGTTCCCCTGCCTCCCCGAAGACCAAAAAACCATGACTTTTGCAGATGTGAAGTTTCCTTGCGGAGATAGCCCATGCTATATCTTGCATTTGTTAGGAAAAACTGCTTAGAGCATGAAAAGTGCCCATTGCAGAAAGAGCTCAAATTCGAAAAACAAACACGTATTCATGTTCCCCCGGCTCACTGAACACCAAAAAACCATGACTTTTGCAGATCTGAAGTTTCCTTGCGGAGATAGCCCATTTTATATCTTGCATTTGTTAGGAAAAACTGCTTATAGTATGAAAAGTGCCCATTGCAGAAAGAGCTCAAATTCGAAAAACAAACACATATTCCTGTTCCCCTGCCTCCCCGAAGATCAAAAAACCATGTCTTTTGCAGATCTGAAGTTTCCTTGCAGAGATAGCCCATGCTATATCTTGCATTTGTTAGGAAAAACTGCTTAGAGCATGAAAAGTGCCTATTGCAGAAAGAGCTCAAATTCGAAAAACAAACACGTATTCATGTTCCCCCGGCTCACTGAACACCAAAAAACCATGAGTTTTGCAGATCTGAAGTTTCCTTGCGGAGATAGCCCATGTTATATCTTGCATTTGTTAGGAAAAACTGCTTATAGTATGAAAAGTGCCCATTGCAGAAAGAGCTCAAATTCGAAAAACAAACACATATTCCTGTTCCCCTGCCTCCCCGAAGATCAAAAAACCTTGACTTTTGCAGATCTGAAGTTTCCTTGCAGAGATAGCCCATGCTATATCTTGCATTTGTTAGGAAAAACTGCTTAGAGCATGAAAAGTGCCCATTGCAGAAAGAGCTCAAATTCGAAAAACAAACACGTATTCATGTTCCCCCGGCTCAGTGAACACCAAAAAACCATGAGATTTGCAGATCTGAAGTTTCCTTGTGGAGATAGCCCATGTTATATCTTGCATTTGTTAGGAAAAACTGCTTATAGCATGAAAAGTGCCCATTGCAGATAGAGCTCAAATTCGCAAAACAAACACATATTCATGTTCCCCTGTCTCCCCGAAGACCAAAAAACCATGACATTTGCAGATCTGAAGTTTCCTTGCGGAGATAGCCCATGCTATATCTTGCATTTGTTAGGAAAAACTGCTTAGAGTGAGAAAAGTGCCCATTGCAGAAAGAGCTCAAATTCGAAAAACAAACACGTATTCATGTTCCCCCGGCTCACTGAACACCAAAAAACCATGAGTTCTGCAGATCTGGTTTCCTTGCGGAGATAGCCCATGCTATATCTTGCATTTGTTAGGAAAAACTGCTTATAGCATGAAAAGTGCCCATTGCAGATAGAGCTCAAATAAGCAAAACAAACACATATTCCTGTTCCCCTGCCTCACCGAAGACCAAAAAATCATGACTTTTGCAGATCTGAAGTTTCCTTGCGGAAATAGCCCTTGCTATGTCTTGCATTTGTTAGGAAAAACTGCTTATAGTATGAAAAGTGCCCATTGCAGAAAGAGCTCAAATTCGAAAAACAAACACGTATTCATGTTCCCCCGGCTCACTGAACACCAAAAAACCATGAGTTTTGCAGATCTGAAGTTTCCTTGCGGAGATAGCCCATGTTATATCTTGCATTTGTTAGGAAAAACTGCTTATAGTATGAAAAGTGCCCATTGCAGAAAGAGCTCAAATTCGAAAAACAAACACATATTCCTGTTCCCCTGCCTCCCCGAAGATCAAAAAACCTTGACTTTTGCAGATCTGAAGTTTCCTTGCAGAGATAGCCCATGCTATATCTTGCATTTGTTAGGAAAAACTGCTTAGAGCATGAAAAGTGCCCATTGCAGAAAGAGCTCAAATTCGAAAAACAAACACGTATTCATGTTCCCCCGGCTCACTGAACACCAAAAAACCATGAGATTTGCAGATCTGAAGTTTCCTTGTGGAGATAGCCCATGTTATATCTTGCATTTGTTAGGAAAAACTGCTTATAGCATGAAAAGTGCCCATTGCAGATAGAGCTCAAATTCGCAAAACAAACACATATTCATGTTCCCCTGTCTCCCCGAAGACCAAAAAACCATGACATTTGCAGATCTGAAGTTTCCTTGCGGAGATAGCCATGCTATATCTTGCATTTGTTAGGAAAAACTGCTTAGAGTGAGAAAAGTGCCCATTGCAGAAAGAGCTCAAATTCGAAAAACAAACACGTATTCATGTTGAAAGAGCCTTGGTGGAGCAGTGGGGTAATGCCTCCTTAAGTAACACCAGCTGCCTGCAATTAGTGCAGGTTCGCATCCCACCAGGCTCAAGGTTGACTCAGCCTTCCATCCTTCCGAGGTAGGTAAAATGAGGACCCAGATTGTTGGGGGCAATTAAGCTGACTTTGTAATAATGCCGCTTGGGGTGTGTGTGAAAGCCCTAATAAGCAGGCATATACATAGAATGAAGGCTGCTGCTAAGTTTGTAAGCCGCCCTGAGTCTTCGGAGAAGGGCGGGATATAAATGGAATTAAAATAAATAAATAAATAAATAAATAAAAGTGCCCATTGCAGAAAGAGCTCAAATTCGAAAAACAAACACGTATTCATGTTCCCCCGGCTCACTGAACACCAAAAAACCATGAGTTCTGCAGTTCTGGTTTCCTTGCGGAGATAGCCCATGCTATATCTTGCATTTGTTAGGAAAAACTGCTTATAGCATGAAAAGTGCCCATTGCAGATAGAGCTCAAATAAGCAAAACAAACACATATTCTTGTTCCCCTGCCTCCCCGAAGACCAAAAAACCATGACTTTTGCAGATCTGAAGTTTCCTTGCGGAGATAGCCCATGCTATATCTTGCATTTGTTAGGAAAAACTGCTTATAGTATGAAAAGTGCCCATTGCAGAAAAAGCTCAAATTCGAAAAACAAACACATATTCCTGTTCCCCTGCCTCCCCGAAGACCAAAAAACCATGACTTTTGCAGATGTGAAGTTTCCTTGCGGAGATAGCCCATGCTATATCTTGCATTTGTTAGGAAAAACTGCTTAGAGCATGAAAAGTGCCCATTGCAGAAAGAGCTCAAATTCGAAAAACAAACACGTATTCATGTTCCCCCGGCTCACTGAACACCAAAAAACCATGACTTTTGCAGATCTGAAGTTTCCTTGCGGAGATAGCCCATTTTATATCTTTCATTTGTTAGGAAAAACTGCTTATAGTATGAAAAGTGCCCATTGCAGAAAGAGCTCAAATTCGAAAAACAAACACATATTCCTGTTCCCCTGCCTCCCCGAAGATCAAAAAACCATGTCTTTTGCAGATCTGAAGTTTCCTTGCAGAGATAGCCCATGCTATATCTTGCATTTGTTAGGAAAAACTGCTTAGAGCATGAAAAGTGCCCATTGCAGAAAGAGCTCAAATTCGAAAAACAAACACGTATTCATGTTCCCCCGGCTCACTGAACACCAAAAAACCATGAGTTTTGCAGATCTGAAGTTTCCTTGCGGAGATAGCCCATGTTATATCTTGCATTTGTTAGGAAAAACTGCTTATAGTATGAAAAGTGCCCATTGCAGAAAGAGCTCAAATTCGAAAAACAAACACATATTCCTGTTCCCCTGCCTCCCCGAAGATCAAAAAACCTTGACTTTTGCAGATCTGAAGTTTCCTTGCAGAGATAGCCCATGCTATATCTTGCATTTGTTAGGAAAAACTGCTTAGAGCATGAAAAGTGCCCATTGCAGAAAGAGCTAAAATTCGAAAAACAAACACGTATTCATGTTCCCCCGGCTCACTGAACACCAAAAAACCATGAGATTTGCAGATCTGAAGTTTCCTTGTGGAGATAGCCCATGTTATATCTTGCATTTGTTAGGAAAAACTGCTTATAGCATGAAAAGTGCCCATTGCAGATAGAGCTCAAATTCGCAAAACAAACACATATTCATGTTCCCCTGTCTCCCCGAAGACCAAAAAACCATGACATTTGCAGATCTGAAGTTTCCTTGCGGAGATAGCCCATGCTATATCTTGCATTTGTTAGGAAAAACTGCTTAGAGTGAGAAAAGTGCCCATTGCAGAAAGAGCTCAAATTCGAAAAACAAACACGTATTCATGTTCCCCCGGCTCACTGAACACCAAAAAACCATGAGTTCTGCAGATCTGGTTTCCTTGCGGAGATAGCCCATGCTATATCTTGCATTTGTTAGGAAAAACTGCTTATAGCATGAAAAGTGCCCATTGCAGATAGAGCTCAAATAAGCAAAACAAACACATATTCCTGTTCCCCTGCCTCCCCGAAGACCAAAAAACCATGACTTTTGCAGATCTGAAGTTTCCTTGCGGAGATAGCCCTTGCTATATCTTGCATTTGTTAGGAAAAACTGCTTATAGTATGAAAAGTGCCCATTGCAGAAAAAGCTTAAATTCGAAAAACAAACACATATTCCTGTTCCCCTGCCTCCCCGAAGACCAAAAAACCATGACTTTTGCAGATGTGAAGTTTCCTTGCGGAGATAGCCCATGCTATATCTTGCATTTGTTAGGAAAAACTGCTTAGAGCATGAAAAGTGCCCATTGCAGAAAGAGCTCAAATTCGAAAAACAAACACGTATTCATGTTCCCCCGGCTCACTGAACACCAAAAAACCATGACTTTTGCAGATCTGAAGTTTCCTTGCGGAGATAGCCCATTTTATATCTTGCATTTGTTAGGAAAAACTGCTTATAGTATGAAAAGTGCCCATTGCAGAAAGAGCTCAAATTCGAAAAACAAACACATATTCATGTTCCCCTGTCTCCCCGAAGACCAAAAAACCATGACATTTGCAGATCTGAAGTTTCCTTGCAGAGATAGCCCATGTTATATCTTGCATTTGTTAGGAAAAACTGCTTAGAGCATGAAAAGTGCCCATTGCAGAAAGAGCTCAAATTCGAAAAACAAACACGTATTCATGTTCCCCCGGCTCACTGAACACCAAAAAACCATGAGTTTTGCAGAAATGAAGTTTCCTTGCGGAGATAGCCCATGATATATCTTGCATTTGTTAGGAAAAACTGCTTATAGTATGAAAAGTGCCCATTTCACAAAGAGCTCAAATTCAAAAAACAAACACATATTCATGTTCCCCTGCCTCCCCGAAGACCAAAAAACCATGACTTTTGCAGATCTGAAGTTTCCTTGCGGAGATAGCCCATGCTATATCTTGCATTTGTTAGGAAAAACTGCTTATAGCATGAAAAGTGCCCATTGCAGATAGAGCTCAAATTCGCAAAACAAACACATATTCCTGTTCCCCTGCCTCCCCGAAGACCAAAAAACCATGACTTTTGCAGATCTGAAGTTTCCTTGCGGAGATAGCCCATGCTATATCTTGCATTTGTTAGGAAAAACTGCTTATAGTATGAAAAGTTCCCATTGCAGAAAGAGCTCAAATTCAAAAAACAAACACATATTCCTGTTCCCCTGCCTCCCCGATGACGAAAAAACCATGACTTTTGCAGATCTGAAGTTTCCTTGCGGAGATAGCCCATTTTATATCTTGCATTTGTTAGGAAAAACTGCTTATAGTATGAAAAGTGCCCATTGCAGAAAGAGCTATATCTTGCATTTGTTAGGAAAAACTGCTTATAGTATGAAAAGTGCCCATTGCAGAAAAAGCTCAAATTCGAAAAACAAACACATATTCCTGTTCCCCTGCCTCCCCGAAGACCAAAAAACCATGACTTTTGCAGATGTGAAGTTTCCTTGCGGAGATAGCCCATGCTATATCTTGCATTTGTTAGGAAAAACTGCTTAGAGCATGAAAAGTGCCCATTGCAGAAAGAGCTCAAATTCGAAAAACAAACACGTATTCATGTTCCCCCGGCTCACTGAACACCAAAAAACCATGACTTTTGCAGATCTGAAGTTCCCTTGCGGAGATAGCCCATGTTATATCTTGCATTTGTTAGGAAAAACTGCTTATAGTATGAAAAGTGCCCATTGCAGAAAGAGCTCAAATTCGAAAAACAAACACATATTCCTGTTCCCCTGCCTCCCCGAAGATCAAAAAACCATGACTTTTGCAGATGTGAAGTTTCCTTGCGGAGATAGCCCATGCTATATCTTGCATTTGTTAGGAAAAACTGCTTAGAGCATGAAAAGTGCCCATTGCAGAAAGAGCTCAAATTCGAAAAACAAACACGTATTCATGTTCCCCCGGCTCACTGAACACCAAAAAACCATGAGTTTTGCAGATTTGAAGTTTCCTTGCGGAGATAGCCCATGCTATATCTTGCATTTGTTAGGAAAAACTGCTTATAGCATGAAAAGTGCCCATTGCAGATAGAGCTCAAATAAGCAAAACAAACACATATTCCTGTTCCCCTGCCTCCCCGAAGACCAAAAAACCATGACTTTTGCAGATCTGAAGTTTCCTTGCGGAGATAGCCCATGCTATATCTTGCATTTGTTAGGAAAAACTGCTTATAGTATGAAAAGTGCCCATTGCAGAAAAAGCTCAAATTCGAAAAACAAACACATATTCCTGTTCCCCTGCCTCCCCGAAGACCAAAAAACCATGACTTTTGCAGATGTGAAGTTTCCTTGCGGAGATAGCCCATGCTATATCTTGCATTTGTTAGGAAAAACTGCTTAGAGCATGAAAAGTGCCCATTGCAGAAAGAGCTCAAATTCGAAAAACAAACACGTATTCATGTTCCCCCGGCTCACTGAACACCAAAAAACCATGACTTTTGCAGATCTGAAGTTTCCTTGCGGAGATAGCCCATTTTATATCTTGCATTTGTTAGGAAAAACTGCTTATAGTATGAAAAGTGCCCATTGCAGAAAGAGCTCAAATTCGAAAAACAAACATATATTCCTGTTCCCCTGCCTCCCCGAAGATCAAAAAACCATGTCTTTTGCAGATCTGAAGTTTCCTTGCAGAGATAGCCCATGCTATATCTTGCATTTGTTAGGAAAAACTGCTTAGAGCATGAAAAGTGCCCATTGCAGAAAGAGCTCAAATTCGAAAAACAAACACGTATTCATGTTCCCCCGGCTCACTGAACACCAAAAAACCATGAGTTTTGCAGATCTGAAGTTTCCTTGCGGAGATAGCCCATGTTATATCTTGCATTTGTTAGGAAAAACTGCTTATAGTATGAAAAGTGCCCATTGCAGAAAGAGCTCAAATTCGAAAAACAAACACATATTCCTGTTCCCCTGCCTCCCCGAAGATCAAAAAACCTTGACTTTTGCAGATCTGAAGTTTCCTTGCAGAGATAGCCCATGCTATATCTTGCATTTGTTAGGAAAAACTGCTTAGAGCATGAAAAGTGCCCATTGCAGAAAGAGCTCAAATTCGAAAAACAAACACGTATTCATGTTCCCCCGGCTCACTGAACACCAAAAAACCATGAGATTTGCAGATCTGAAGTTTCCTTGTGGAGATAGCCCATGTTATATCTTGCATTTGTTAGGAAAAACTGCTTATAGCATGAAAAGTGCCCATTGCAGATAGAGCTCAAATTCGCAAAACAAACACATATTCATGTTCCCCTGTCTCCCCGAAGACCAAAAAACCATGACATTTGCAGATCTGAAGTTTCCTTGCGGAGATAGCCCATGCTATATCTTGCATTTGTTAGGAAAAACTGCTTAGAGCATGAAAAGTGCCCATTGCAGAAAGAGCTCAAATTCGAAAAACAAACACGTATTCATGTTCCCCCGGCTCACTGAACACCAAAAAACCATGACTTTTGCAGATCTGACGTTTCCTTGCGGAGATAGCCCATGTTATATCTTGCATTTGTTAGGAAAAACTGCTTATAGTATGAAAAGTGCCCATTGCAGAAAGAGCTCAAATTCGCAAAACAAACACATATTCATGTTCCCCTGTCTCCCCGAAGACCAAAAAACCATGACTTTTGCAGATCTGAAGTTTCCTTGCGGAGATAGCCCATGCTATATCTTGCATTTGTTAGGAAAAACTGCTTATAGCATGAAAAGTGCCCATTGCAGATAGAGCTCAAATTCGCAAAACAAACACATATTCCTGTTCCCCTGCCTCCCCGAAGACCAAAAAACCATGACTTTTGCAGATCTGAAGTTTCCTTGCGGAGATAGCCCATGCTATATCTTGCATTTGTTAGGAAAAACTGCTTATAGTATGAAAAGTTCCCATTGCAGAAAAAGCTCGAATTCGAAAAACAAACACATATTCCTGTTCCCCTGCCTCCCCGAAGACCAAAAAACTATGACTTTTGCAATTGTGAAGTTTCCTTGCGGAGATAGACCATGCTATATCTTGCATTTGTTAGGAAAAACTGCTTATAGCATGAAAAGTGCCCATTGCAGATAGAGCTCAAATAAGCAAAACAAACACATATTCCTGTTCCCCTGCCTCCCCGAAGACCAAAAAACCATGACTTTTGCAGATCTGAAGTTTCCTTGCGGAGATAGCCCATGCTATATCTTGCATTTGTTAGGAAAAACTGCTTAGAGCATGAAAAGTGCCCATTGCAGAAAGAGCTCAAATTCGAAAAACAAACACGTATTCATGTTCCCCCGGCTCACTGAACACCAAAAAACCATGACTTTTGCAGATCTGACGTTTCCTTGCGGAGATAGCCCATGTTATATCTTGCATTTGTTAGGAAAAACTGCTTATAGTATGAAAAGTTCCCATTGCAGAAAAAGCTCGAATTCGAAAAACAAACACATATTCCTGTTCCCCTGCCTCCCCGAAGACCAAAAAACCATGACTTTTGCAATTGTGAAGTTTCCTTGCGGAGATAGACCATGCTATATCTTGCATTTGTTAGGAAAAACTGCTTAGAGCATGAAAAGTGCCCATTGCAGAAAGAGCTCAAATTCGAAAAACAAACACGTATTCATATTCCCCTGTCTCCCCAAAGACCAAAAAACCATGACTTTTGCAGATCTGAAGTTTCCTTGCGGAGATAGCCCATGCTATATCTTGCATTTGTTAGGAAAAACTGCTTATAGCATGAAAAGTGCCCATTGCAGATAGAGCTCAAATTCGCAAAACAAACACATATTCCTGTTTTCCTGCCTCCCCGAAGACCAAAAAACCATGACTTTTGCAGATCTGAAGTTTCCTTCCGGAGATAGCCCATGCTATATCTTGCATTTGTTAGGAAAAACTGCTTATAGCATGAAAAGTGCCCATTGCAGATAGAGCTCAAATTCGCAAAACAAACACATATTCCTGTTCCCCTGCCTCCCCGAAGACCAAAAAACCATGACTTTTGCAGATCTGAAGTTTCCTTGCGGAGATAGCCCATGCTATATCTTGCATTTGTTAGGAAAAACTGCTTATAGTATGAAAAGTGCCCATTGCAGTAAAAGCTCAAATTCGAAAAACAAACACATATTCCTGTTCCCCTGCCTCCCCGAAGACCAAAAAACCATGACTTTTGCAGATGTGAAGTTTCCTTGCGGAGATAGCCCATGCTATATCTTGCATTTGTTAGGAAAAACTGCTTAGAGCATGAAAAGTGCCCATTGCAGAAAGAGCTCAAATTCGAAAAACAAACACGTATTCATGTTCCCCCGGCTCACTGAACACCAAAAAACCATGACTTTTGCAGATCTGAAGTTTCCTTGCGGAGATAGCCCATGCTATATCTTGCATTTGTTAGGAAAAACTGCTTAGAGTGAGAAAAGTGCCCATTGCAGAAAGAGCTCAAATTCGAAAAACAAACACGTATTCATGTTCCCCCGGCTCACTGAACACCAAAAAACCATGAGTTCTGCAGATCTGGTTTCCTTGCGGAGATAGCCCATGCTATATCTTGCATTTGTTAGGAAAAACTGCTTATAGCATGAAAAGTGCCCATTGCAGATAGAGCTCAAATTCGCAAAACAAACACATATTCCTGTTCCCCTGACTCCCCGAAGACCAAAAAACCATGACTTTTGCAGATGTGAAGTTTCCTTGCGGAGATAGCCCATGCTATATTTTGCATTTGTTAGGAAAAACTGCTTAGAGCATGAAAAGTGCCCATTGCAGATAGAGCTCAAATTCGCAAAACAAACACATATTCCTGTTCCCCTGCCTCCCCGAAGACCAAAAAACCATGACTTTTGCAGATCTGAAGTTTCCTTGCGGAGATAGCCCATGCTATATCTAGCATTTGTTAGGAAAAACTGCTTATAGCATGAAAAGTGCCCATTGCAGATAGAGCTCAAATTCGCAAAACAAACACATATTCCTGTTCCCCTGCCTCCCCGAAGACCAAAAAACCATGACTTTTGCAGATGTGAAGTTTCCGTGCGGAGATAGCCCATGCTATATCTTGCATTTGTTAGGAAAAACTGCTTAGAGCATGAAAAGTGCCCATTGCAGAAAGAGCTCAAATTCGAAAAACAAACACATATTCATGTTCCCCCGGCTCACTGAACACCAAAAAACCATGACTTTTGCAGATCTGAAGTTTCCTTGCGGAGATAGCCCATGTTATATCTTGCATTTGTTAGGAAAAACTGCTTATAGTATGAAAAGTGCCCATTGCAGAAAGAGCTCAAATTCGCAAAACAAACACATATTCATGTTCCCCTGTCTCCCCGAAGACCAAAAAACCATGACTTTTGCAGATCTGAAGTTTCCTTGCGGAGATAGCCCATGCTATATCTTGCATTTGTTAGGAAAAACTGCTTATAGCATGAAAAGTGCCCATTGCAGATAGAGCTCAAATTCGCAAAACAAACACATATTCCTGTTCCCCTGCCTCCCCGAAGACCAAAAAACCATGACTTTTGCAGATCTGAAGTTTCCTTGCGGAGATAGCCCATGCTATATCTTGCATTTGTTAGGAAAAACTGCTTATAGTATGAAAAGTTCCCATTGCAGAAAAAGGTCGAATTCGAAAAACAAACACATATTCCTGTTCCCCTGCCTCCCCGAAGACCAAAAAACCATGACTTTTGCAATTGTGAAGTTTCCTTGCGGAGATAGACCATGCTATATCTTGCATTTGTTAGGAAAAACTGCTTAGAGCATGAAAAGTGCCCATTGCAGAAAGAGCTCAAATTCGAAAAACAAACACGTATTCATATTCCCCTGTCTCCCCAAAGACCAAAAAACCATGACTTTTGCAGATCTGATGTTTCCTTGCGGAGATAGCCCATGCTATATCTTGCATTTGTTAGGAAAAACTGCTTATAGCATGAAAAGTGCCCATTGCAGATAGAGCTCAAATTCGCAAAACAAACACATATTCCTGTTTTCCTGCCTCCCCGAAGACCAAAAAACCATGACTTTTGCAGATCTGAAGTTTCCTTCCGGAGATAGCCCATGCTATATCTTGCATTTGTTAGGAAAAACTGCTTATAGCATGAAAAGTGCCCATTGCAGATAGAGCTCAAATTCGCAAAACAAACACATATTCCTGTTCCCCTGACTCCCCGAAGACCAAAAAACCATGACTTTTGCAGATGTGAAGTTTCCTTGCGGAGATAGCCCATGCTATATCTTGCATTTGTTAGGAAAAACTGCTTAGAGCATGAAAAGTGCCCATTGCAGAAAGAGCTCAAATTCGAAAAACAAACACGTATTCATGTTCCCCCGGCTTACTGAACACCAAAAAACCATGGGTTTTGCAGATCTGAAGTTTCCTTGCGGAGATAGCCCATGCTATATTTTGCATTTGTTAGGAAAAACTGCTTAGAGCATGAAAAGTGCCCATTGCAGAAAGAGCTCAAATTCGAAAAACAAACACGTATTCATGTTCCCCCGGCTCACTGAACACCAAAAAACCATGACTTTTGCAGATCTGAAGTTTCCTTGCGGAGATAGCCCATGTTATATCTTGCATTTGTTAGGAAAAACTGCTTATAGCATGAAAAGTGCCCATTGCAGATAGAGCTCAAATTCGCAAAACAAACACATATTCCTGTTCCCCTGACTCCCCGAAGACCAAAAAACCATGACTTTTGCAGATGTGAAGTTTCCTTGCGGAGATAGCCCATGCTATATTTTGCATTTGTTAGGAAAAACTGCTTAGAGCATGAAAAGTGCCCATTGCAGATAGAGCTCAAATTCGCAAAACAAACACATATTCCTGTTCCCCTGCCTCCCCGAAGACCAAAAAACCATGACTTTTGCAGATCTGAAGTTTCCTTGCGGAGATAGCCCATGCTATATCTTGCATTTGTTAGGAAAAACTGCTTATAGCATGAAAAGTGCCCATTGCAGATAGAGCTCAAATTCGCAAAACAAACACATATTCCTGTTCCCCTGCCTCCCCGAAGACCAAAAAACCATGACTTTTGCAGATGTGAAGTTTCCGTGCGGAGATAGCCCATGCTATATCTTGCATTTGTTAGGAAAAACTGCTTAGAGCATGAAAAGTGCCCATTGCAGAAAGAGATCAAATTCGAAAAACAAACACATATTCATGTTCCCCCGGCTCACTGAACACCAAAAAACCATGACTTTTGCAGATCTGAAGTTTCCTTGCGGAGATAGCCCATGTTATATCTTGCATTTGTTAGGAAAAACTGCTTATAGTATGAAAAGTGCCCATTGCAGAAAGAGCTCAAATTCGCAAAACAAACACATATTCATGTTCCCCTGTCTCCCCGAAGACCAAAAAACCATGACTTTTGCAGATCTGAAGTTTCCTTGCGGAGATAGCCCATGCTATATCTTGCATTTGTTAGGAAAAACTGCTTATAGCATGAAAAGTGCCCATTGCAGATAGAGCTCAAATTCGCAAAACAAACACATATTCCTGTTCCCCTGCCTCCCCGAAGACCAAAAAACCATGACTTTTGCAGATCTGAAGTTTCCTTGCGGAGATAGCCCATGCTATATCTTGCATTTGTTAGGAAAAACTGCTTATAGTATGAAAAGTTCCCATTGCAGAAAAAGCTCGAATTCGAAAAACAAACACATATTCCTGTTCCCCTGCCTCCCCGAAGACCAAAAAACCATGACTTTTGCAATTGTGAAGTTTCCTTGCGGAGATAGACCATGCTATATCTTGCATTTGTTAGGAAAAACTGCTTAGAGCATGAAAAGTGCCCATTGCAGAAAGAGCTCAAATTCGAAAAACAAACACGTATTCATATTCCCCTGTCTCCCCAAAGACCAAAAAACCATGACTTTTGCAGATCTGATGTTTCCTTGCGGAGATAGCCCATGCTATATCTTGCATTTGTTAGGAAAAACTGCTTATAGCATGAAAAGTGCCCATTGCAGATAGAGCTCAAATTCGCAAAACAAACACATATTCCTGTTTTCCTGCCTCCCCGAAGACCAAAAAACCATGACTTTTGCAGATCTGAAGTTTCCTTCCGGAGATAGCCCATGCTATATCTTGCATTTGTTAGGAAAAACTGCTTATAGTATGAAAAGTGCCCATTGCAGTAAAAGCTCAAATTCGAAAAACAAACACATATTCCTGTTCCCCTGCCTCCCCGAAGACCAAAAAACCATGACTTTTGCAGATCTGAAGTTTCCTTGCGGAGATAGCCCATGCTATATCTTGCATTTGTTAGGAAAAACTGCTTATAGTATGAAAAGTGCCCATTGCAGTAAAAGCTCAAATTCGAAAAACAAACACATATTCCTGTTCCCCTGCCTCCCCGAAGACCAAAAAACCTTGACTTTTGCAGATGTGAAGTTTCCTTGCGGAGATAGCCCATGCTATATCTTGCATTTGTTAGGAAAAACTGCTTATAGCATGAAAAGTGCCCATTGCAGATAGAGCTCAAATTCGCAAAACAAACACATATTCCTGTTCCCCTGCCTCCCCGAAGAACAAAAAACAATGACTTTTGCAGATGTGAAGTTTCCGTGCGGAGATAGCCCATGCTATATCTTGCATTTGTTAGGAAAAACTGCTTAGAGCATGAAAAGTGCCCATTGCAGAAAGAGCTCAAATTCGAAAAACAAACACATATTCATGTTCCCCCGGCTCACTGAACACCAAAAAACCATGACTTTTGCAGATCTGAAGTTTCCTTGCGGAGATAGCCCATGTTATATCTTGCATTTGTTAGGAAAAACTGCTTATAGTATGAAAAGTGCCCATTGCAGAAAGAGCTCAAATTCGCAAAACAAACACATATTCATGTTCCCCTGTCTCCCCGAAGACCAAAAAACCATGACTTTTGCAGATCTGAAGTTTCCTTGCGGAGATAGCCCATGCTATATCTTGCATTTGTTAGGAAAAACTGCTTATAGCATGAAAAGTGCCCATTGCAGATAGAGCTCAAATTCGCAAAACAAACACATATTCCTGTTCCCCTGCCTCCCCGAAGACCAAAAAACCATGACTTTTGCAGATCTGAAGTTTCCTTGCGGAGATAGCCCATGCTATATCTTGCATTTGTTAGGAAAAACTGCTTATAGTATGAAAAGTTCCCATTGCAGAAAAAGCTCGAATTCGAAAAACAAACACATATTCCTGTTCCCCTGCCTCCCCGAAGACCAAAAAACCATGACTTTTGCAATTGTGAAGTTTCCTTGCGGAGATAGACCATGCTATATCTTGCATTTGTTAGGAAAAACTGCTTAGAGCATGAAAAGTGCCCATTGCAGAAAGAGCTCAAATTCGAAAAACAAACACGTATTCATATTCCCCTGTCTCCCCAAAGACCAAAAAACCATGACTTTTGCAGATCTGATGTTTCCTTGCGGAGATAGCCCATGCTATATCTTGCATTTGTTAGGAAAAACTGCTTATAGCATGAAAAGTGCCCATTGCAGATAGAGCTCAAATTCGCAAAACAAACACATATTCCTGTTTTCCTGCCTCCCCGAAGACCAAAAAACCATGACTTTTGCAGATCTGAAGTTTCCTTCCGGAGATAGCCCATGCTATATCTTGCATTTGTTAGGAAAAACTGCTTATAGCATGAAAAGTGCCCATTGCAGATAGAGCTCAAATTCGCAAAACAAACACATATTCCTGTTCCCCTGCCTCCCCGAAGACCAAAAAACCATGACTTTTGCAGATCTGAAGTTTCCTTGCGGAGATAGCCCATGCTATATCTTGCATTTGTTAGGAAAAACTGCTTATAGTATGAAAAGTGCCCATTGCAGTAAAAGCTCAAATTCGAAAAACAAACACATATTCCTGTTCCCCTGCCTCCCCGAAGACCAAAAAACCATGACTTTTGCAGATGTGAAGTTTCCTTGCGGAGATAGCCCATGCTATATCTTGCATTTGTTAGGAAAAACTGCTTAGAGCATGAAAAGTGCCCATTGCAGAAAGAGCTCAAATTCGAAAAACAAACACGTATTCATGTTCCCCCGGCTCACTGAACACCAAAAAACCATGACTTTTGCAGATCTGAAGTTTCCTTGCGGAGATAGCCCATGTTATATCTTGCATTTGTTAGGAAAAACTGCTTAGAGCATGAAAAGTGCCCATTGCAGAAAGAGCTCAAATTCGAAAAACAAACACGTATTCATGTTCCCCCGGCTCACTGAACACCAAAAAACCATGAGTTTTGCAGAAATGAAGTTTCCTTGCGGAGATAGCCCATGATATATCTTGCATTTGTTAGGAAAAACTGCTTATAGTATGAAAAGTGCCCATTTCACAAAGAGCTCAAATTCAAAAAACAAACACATATTCATGTTCCCCTGCCTCCCCGAAGACCAAAAAACCATGACTTTTGCAGATCTGAAGTTTCCTTGCGGAGATAGCCCATGCTATATCTTGCATTTGTTAGGAAAAACTGCTTATAGCATGAAAAGTGCCCATTGCAGATAGAGCTCAAATTTGCAAAACAAACACATATTCCTGTTCCCCTGCCTCCCCGAAGACCAAAAAACCATGACTTTTGCAGATCTGAAGTTTCCTTGCGGAGATAGCCCATGCTATATCTTGCATTTGTTAGGAAAAACTGCTTATAGTATGAAAAGTGCCCATTTCACAAAGAGCTCAAATTCAAAAAACAAACACATATTCATCTTCCCCTGCCTCCCCGAAGACCAAAAAACCATGACTTTTGCAGATCTGAAGTTTCCTTGCGGAGATAGCCCATGCTATATCTTGCATTTGTTAGGAAAAACTGCTTATAGCATGAAAAGTGCCCATTGCAGATAGAGCTCAAATTCGCAAAACAAACACATATTCATGTTCCCCCGGCTCACTGAACACCAAAAAACCATGAGTTTTGCAGATCTGAAGTTTCCTTGCGGAGATAGCCCATGCTATATCTTGCATTTGTTAGGAAAAACTGCTTATAGTATGAAAAGTTCCCATTGCAGAAAGAGCTCAAATTCAAAAAACAAACACATATTCCTGTTCCCCTGCCTCCCCGAAGACGAAAAAACCATGACTTTTGCAGATCTGAAGTTTCCTTGCGGAGATAGCCCATTTTATATCTTGCATTTGTTAGGAAAAACTGCTTATAGTATGAAAAGTGCCCATTGCAGAAAGAGCTATATCTTGCATTTGTTAGGAAAAACTGCTTATAGTATGAAAAGTGCCCATTGCAGAAAGAGCTCAAATTCGAAAAACAAACACATATTCCTGTTCCCCTGCCTCCCCGAAGACCAAAAAACCATGACTTTTGCAGATCTGAAGTTTCCTTGCGGAGATAGCCCATGCTATATCTTGCATTTGTTAGGAAAAACTGCTTAGAGGATGAAAAGTGCCCATTGCAGAAAGAGCTCAAATTCGAAAAACAAACACGTATTCATGTTCCCCCGGCTCACTGAACACCAAAAAACCATGACTTTTGCAGATCTGAAGTTTCCTTGTGGAGATAGCCCATGTTATATCTTGCATTTGTTAGGAAAAACTGGTTATAGCATGAAAAGTGCCCATTGCAGATAGAGCTCAAATTCGCAAAACAAACACATATTCATGTTCCCCTGACTCCCCGAAGACCAAAAAACCATGACTTTTGCAGATCTGAAGTTTCCTTGCGGAGATAGCCCATGCTATATCTTGCATTTGTTAGGAAAAACTGCTTAGAGCATGAAAAGTGCCCATTGCAGAAAGAGCTCAAATTCGAAAAACAAACACGTATTCATGTTCCCCCGGCTCACTGAACACCAAAAAACCATGAGTTTTGCAGATTTGAAGTTTCCTTGCGGAGATAGCCCATGCTATATCTTGCATTTGTTAGGAAAAACTGCTTATAGCATGAAAAGTGCCCATTGCAGATAGAGCTCAAATAAGCAAAACAAACACATATTCCTGTTCCCCTGCCTCCCCGAAGATCAAAAAACCATGACTTTTGCAGATCTGAAGTTTCCTTGCGGAGATAGCCCATGCTATATCTTGCATTTGTTAGGAAAAACTGCTTATAGTATGAAAAGTGCCCATTGCAGAAAAAGCTCAAATTCGAAAAACAAACACATATTCCTGTTCCCCTGCCTCCCCGAAGACCAAAAAACCATGACTTTTGCAGATGTGAAGTTTCCTTGCGGAGATAGCCCATGCTATATCTTGCATTTGTTAGGAAAAACTGCTTAGAGCATGAAAAGTGCCCATTGCAGAAAGAGCTCAAATTCGAAAAACAAACACGTATTCATGTTCCCCCGGCTCACTGAACACCAAAAAACCATGACTTTTGCAGATCTGAAGTTTCCTTGCGGAGATAGCCCATTTTATATCTTGCATTTGTTAGGAAAAACTGCTTATAGTATGAAAAGTGCCCATTGCAGAAAGAGCTCAAATTCGAAAAACAAACACATATTCCTGTTCCCCTGCCTCCCCGAAGATCAAAAAACCATGTCTTTTGCAGATCTGAAGTTTCCTTGCAGAGATAGCCCATGCTATATCTTGCATTTGTTAGGAAAAACTGCTTAGAGCATGAAAAGTGCCCATTGCAGAAAGAGCTCAAATTCGAAAAACAAACACGTATTCATGTTCCCCCGGCTCACTGAACACCAAAAAACCATGAGTTTTGCAGATCTGAAGTTTCCTTGCGGAGATAGCCCATGTTATATCTTGCATTTGTTAGGAAAAACTGCTTATAGTATGAAAAGTGCCCATTGCAGAAAGAGCTCAAATTCGAAAAACAAACACATATTCCTGTTCCCCTGCCTCCCCGAAGATCAAAAAACCTTGACTTTTGCAGATCTGAAGTTTCCTTGCAGAGATAGCCCATGCTATATCTTGCATTTGTTAGGAAAAACTGCTTAGAGCATGAAAAGTGCCCATTGCAGAAAGAGCTCAAATTCGAAAAACAAACACGTATTCATGTTCCCCCGGCTCACTGAACACCAAAAAACCATGAGATTTTCAGATCTGAAGTTTCCTTGTGGAGATAGCCCATGTTATATCTTGCATTTGTTAGGAAAAACTGCTTATAGCATGAAAAGTGCCCATTGCAGATAGAGCTCAAATAAGCAAAACAAACACATATTCCTGTTCCCCTGCCTCCCCGAAGACCAAAAAACCATGACTTTTGCAGATCTGAAGTTTCCTTGCGGAGATAGCCCATGCTATATCTTGCATTTGTTAGGAAAAACTGCTTATAGTATGAAAAGTGCCCATTGCAGAAAAAGCTCAAATTCGAAAAACAAACACATATTCCTGTTCCCCTGCCTCCCCGAAGACCAAAAAACCATGACTTTTGCAGATGTGAAGTTTCCTTGCGGAGATAACCCATGCTATATCTTGCATTTGTTAGGAAAAACTGCTTAGAGCATGAAAAGTGCCCATTGCAGAAAGAGCTCAAATTCGAAAAACAAACACGTATTCATGTTCCCCCGGCTCACTGAACACCAAAAAACCATGACTTTTGCAGATCTGAAGTTTCCTTGCGGAGATAGCCCATTTTATATCTTGCATTTGTTAGGAAAAACTGCTTATAGTATGAAAAGTTCCCATTGCAGAAAGAGCTCAAATTCAAAAAACAAACACATATTCATGTTCCCCTGTCTCCCCGAAGACCAAAAAACCATGACATTTGCAGATCTGAAGTTTCCTTGCAGAGATAGCCCATGCTATATCTTGCATTTGTTAGGAAAAACTGGTTAGAGTGAGAAAAGTGCCCATTGCAGAAAGAGCTCAAATTCGAAAAACAAACACGTATTCATGTTCCCCCGGCTCACTGAACACCAAAAAACCATGAGTTCTGCAGATCTGGTTTCCTTGCGGAGATAGCCCATGCTATATCTTGCATTTGTTAGGAAAAACTGCTTATAGCATGAAAAGTGCCCATTGCAGATAGAGCTCAAATTCGCAAAACAAACACATATTCCTGTTCCCCTGACTCCCCGAAGACCAAAAAACCATGACTTTTGCAGATGTGAAGTTTCCTTGCGGAGATAGCCCATGCTATATCTTGCATTTGTTAGGAAAAACTGCTTAGAGCATGAAAAGTGCCCATTGCAGAAAGAGCTCAAATTCGAAAAACAAACACGTATTCATGTTCCCCCGGCTTACTGAACACCAAAAAACCATGGGTTTTGCAGATCTGAAGTTTCCTTGCGGAGATAGCCCATGCTATATTTTGCATTTGTTAGGAAAAACTGCTTAGAGCATGAAAAGTGCCCATTGCAGAAAGAGCTCAAATTCGAAAAACAAACACGTATTCATGTTCCCCCGGCTCACTGAACACCAAAAAACCATGACTTTTGCAGATCTGAAGTTTCCTTGCGGAGATAGCCCATGTTATATCTTGCATTTGTTAGGAAAAACTGCTTATAGTATGAAAAGTGCCCATTGCAGAAAAAGCTCAAATTCGAAAAACAAACACATATTCCTGTTCCCCTGCCTCCCCGAAGACCAAAAAACCATGACTTTTGCAATTGTGAAGTTTCCTTGCGGAGATAGCCCATGCTATATCTTGCATTTGTTAGGAAAAACTGCTTAGAGCATGAAAAGTGCCCATTGCAGAAAGAGCTCAAATTCGAAAAACAAACACGTATTCATGTTCCCCTGTCTCCCCAAAGACCAAAAAACCATGACTTTTGCAGATCTGAAGTTTCCTTGCGGAGATAGCCCATGCTATATCTTGCATTTGTTAGGAAAAACTGCTTATAGCATGAAAAGTGCCCATTGCAGATAGAGCTCAAATTCGCAAAACAAACACATATTCCTGTTCCCCTGCCTCCCCGAAGACCAAAAAACCATGACTTTTGCAGATCTGAAGTTTCCTTGCGGAGATAGCCCATGCTATATCTTGCATTTGTTAGGAAAAACTGCTTATAGCATGAAAAGTGCCCATTGCAGATAGAGCTCAAATTCAAAAAACAAACACATATTCCTGTTCCCCTGCCTCCCCGAAGACCAAAAAACCATGACTTTTGCAGATCTGAAGTTTCCTTGCGGAGATAGCCCATGCTATATCTTGCATTTGTTAGGAAAAACTGCTTATAGTATGAAAAGTGCCCATTGCAGTAAAAGTTCAAATTCGCAAAACAAACACATATTCCTGTTCCCCTGCCTCCCCGAAGACCAAAAAACCATGACTTTTGCAGATGTGAAGTTTCCTTGCGGAGATAGCCCATGCTATATCTTGCATTTGTTAGGAAAAACTGCTTATAGCATGAAAAGTGCCCATTGCAGATAGAGCTCAAATTCGCAAAACAAACACATATTCCTGTTCCCCTGCCTCCCCGAAGACCAAAAAACCATGACTTTTGCAGATGTGAAGTTTCCTTGCGGAGATAGCCCATGCTATATCTTGCATTTGTTAGGAAAAACTGCTTAGAGCATGAAAAGTGCCCATTGCAGAAAGAGCTCAAATTCGAAAAACAAACACGTATTCATGTTCCCCCGGCTCACTGAACACCAAAAAACCATGACTTTTGCAGATCTGAAGTTTCCTTGCGGAGATAGCCCATGTTATATCTTGCATTTGTTAGGAAAAACTGCTTATAGTATGAAACGTGCCCATTGCAGAAAGAGCTCAAATTCGCAAAACAAACACATATTCATGTTCCCCTGTCTCCCCGAAGACCAAAAAACCATGACTTTTGCAGATCTGAAGTTTCCTTGCGGAGATAGCCCATGCTATATCTTGCATTTGTTAGGAAAAACTGCTTATCGCATGAAAAGTGCCCATTGCAGATAGAGCTCAAATTCGCAAAACAAACACATATTCCTGTTCCCCTGCCTCCCCGAAGACCAAAAAACCATGACTTTTGCAGATCTGAAGTTTCCTTGCGGAGATAGCCCATGCTATATCTTGCATTTGTTAGGAAAAACTGCTTATAGTATGAAAAGTTCCCATTGCAGAAAAAGCTCAAATTCGAAAAACAAACACATATTCCTGTTCCCCTGCCTCCCCGAAGACCAAAAAACCATGACTTTTGCAATTGTGAAGTTTCCTTGCGGAGATAGCCCATGCTATATCTTGCATTTGTTAGGAAAAACTGCTTAGAGTATGAAAAGTGCCCATTGCAGAAAGAGCTCAAATTCGAAAAACAAACACGTATTCATGTTCCCCCGGCTCACTGAACACCAAAAAACCATGACTTTTGCAGATCTGAAGTTTCCTTGCGGAGATAGCCCATGTTATATCTTGCATTTGTTAGGAAAAACTGCTTATAGTATGAAACGTGCCCATTGCAGAAAGAGCTCAAATTCGCAAAACAAACACATATTCATGTTCCCCTGTCTCCCCGAAGACCAAAAAACCATGACTTTTGCAGATCTGAAGTTTCCTTGCGGAGATAGCCCATGCTATATCTTGCATTTGTTAGGAAAAACTGCTTATCGCATGAAAAGTGCCCATTGCAGATAGAGCTCAAATTCGCAAAACAAACACATATTCCTGTTCCCCTGCCTCCCCGAAGACCAAAAAACCATGACTTTTGCAGATCTGAAGTTTCCTTGCGGAGATAGCCCATGCTATATCTTGCATTTGTTAGGAAAAACTGCTTATAGTATGAAAAGTGCCCATTGCAGTAAAAGCTCAAATTCGAAAAACAAACACATATTCCTGTTCCTTTGCCTCCCCGAAGACCAAAAAACCATGACTTTTGCAGATGTGAAGTTTCCTTGCGGAGATAGCCCATGCTATATCTTGCATTTGTTAGGAAAAACTGCTTATAGCATGAAAAGTGCCCATTGCAGATAGAGCTCAAATTCGCAAAACAAACACATATTCCTGTTCCCCTGCCTCCCCGAAGACCAAAAAACCATGACTTTTGCAGATGTGAAGTTTCCTTGCGGAGATAGCCCATGCTATATCTTGCATTTGTTAGGAAAAACTGCTTAGAGCATGAAAAGTGCCCATTGCAGAAAGAGCTCAAATTCGAAAAACAAACACGTATTCATGTTCCCCCGGCTCACTGAAGACCAAAAAACCATGACTTTTGCAGATCTGAAGTTTCCTTGCGGAGATAGCCCATGTTATATCTTGCATTTGTTAGGAAAAACTGCTTATAGTATGAAACGTGCCCATTGCAGAAAGAGCTCAAATTCGCAAAACAAACACATATTCATGTTCCCCTGTCTCCCCGAAGACCAAAAAACCATGACTTTTGCAGATCTGAAGTTTCCTTGCGGAGATAGCCCATGCTATATCTTGCATTTGTTAGGAAAAACTGCTTATAGTATGAAAAGTGCCCATTTCACAAAGAGCTCAAATTCAAAAAACAAACACATATTCATGTTCCCCTGCCTCCCCGAAGACCAAAAAACCATGACTTTTGCAGATCTGAAGTTTCCTGGCGGAGATAGCCCATGCTATATCTTGCATTTGTTAGGAAAAACTGCTTATAGCATGAAAAGTGCCCATTGCAGATAGAGCTCAAATTCGCAAAACAAACACATATTCATGTTCCCCCGGCTCACTGAACACCAAAAAACCATGAGTTTTGCAGATCTGAAGTTTCCTTGCGGAGATAGCCCATGCTATATCTTGCATTTGTTAGGAAAAACTGCTTATAGCATGAAAAGTGCCCATTGCAGATAGAGCTCAAATTCAAAAAACAAACACATATTCATGTTCCCCTGCCTCCCCGAAGACCAAAAAACCATGACTTTTGCAGATCTGAAGTTTCCTGGCGGAGATAGCCCATGCTATATCTTGCATTTGTTAGGAAAAACTGCTTATAGCATGAAAAGTGCCCATTGCAGATAGAGCTCAAATTCGCAAAACAAACACATATTCATGTTCCCCCGGCTCACTGAACACCAAAAAACCATGAGTTTTGCAGATCTGAAGTTTCCTTGCGGAGATAGCCCATGCTATATCTTGCATTTGTTAGGAAAAACTGCTTATAGCATGAAAAGTGCCCATTGCAGATAGAGCTCAAATTCGCAAAACAAACACATATTCCTGTTCCCCTGCCTCCCCGAAGATCAAAAAACCATGACTTTTGTAGATCTGAAGTTTCCTTGCGGAGATAGCCCATGATATATCTTGCATTTGTTAGGAAAAACTGCTTATAGTATGAAAAGTGCCCATTTCACAAAGAGCTCAAATTCAAAAAACAAACACATATTCATGTTCCCCTGCCTCCCCGAAGACCAAAAAACCATGACTTTTGCAGATCTGAAGTTTCCTGGCGGAGATAGCCCATGCTATATCTTGCATTTGTTAGGAAAAACTGCTTATAGCATGAAAAGTGCCCATTGCAGATAGAGCTCAAATTCGCAAAACAAACACATATTCATGTTCCCCCGGCTCACTGAACACCAAAAAACCATGAGTTTTGCAGATCTGAAGTTTCCTTGCGGAGATAGCCCATGCTATATCTTGCATTTGTTAGGAAAAACTGCTTAGAGCATGAAAAGTGCCCATTGCAGAAAGAGCTCAAATTCGAAAAACAAACACGTATTCATGTTCCCCCGGCTCACTGAACACCAAAAAACCATGACTTTTGCAGATCTGAAGTTCCCTTGCGGAGATAGCCCATGTTATATCTTGCATTTGTTAGGAAAAACTGCTTATAGTATGAAAAGTGCCCATTGCAGAAAGAGCTCAAATTCGAAAAACAAACACATATTCCTGTTCCCCTGCCTCCCCGAAGATCAAAAAACCATGACTTTTGCAGATGTGAAGTTTCCTTGCGGAGATAGCCCATGCTATATCTTGCATTTGTTAGGAAAAACTGCTTAGAGCATGAAAAGTGCCCATTGCAGAAAGAGCTCAAATTCGAAAAACAAACACGTATTCATGTTCCCCCGGCTCACTGAACACCAAAAAACCATGAGTTTTGCAGATCTGATGTCTCCTTGCAGAGATAGCCCATGTTATATCTTGCATTTGTTAGGAAAAACTGCTTATAGCATGAAAAGTGCCCATTGAAGATAGAGCTCAAATTCGAAAAACAAACACATATTCATGTTCCCCCGCCTCCCCGAAGACCAAAAAACCATGAGTTTTGCAGATCTGATGTCTCCGTGCGGAGATAGCCCATGTTATATCTTGCATTTGTTAGGAAAAACTGCTTATAGCATGAAAAGTGCCCATTGCAGATAGAGCTCAAATTCAAAAAACAAACACATATTCATCTTCCCCTGGCTCACCGAAGCCGAAAAAAGCTTGTGTTTTGCAGATCTGATGTCTCCGTGTGTAGATAGCCCATGTTATATCTTGCATTTGTTAGGAAATACTGCTTATAGCATGAAAAGTGCCCATTGCAGATAGAGCTCAAATTCGAAAAACAAAGACATATTCATGTTCCCCCGCCTCCCCGAACAGCAAAAAACCATGAGTTTTGCAGATCTGATGTCTCCGTGCGGAGATAGCCCATGTTATATCTTGCATTTGTTAGGAAAAACTGCTTATAGCATGAAAAGTGCCCATTGCAGATAGAGCTCAAATTCAAAAAACAAACACATATTCATGTTCCCCTGGCTCACCGAAGCCGAAAAAAGCTTGTGTTTTGCAGATGTGATGTCTCCGTGCGGAGATAGCCCATGTTATATCTTGCATTTGTTAGGAAAAACTGCTAATAGCATGAAAAGTGCCCATTGCAGATAGAGCTCAAATTCGAAAAACAAAGACATATTCATGTTCCCCCGCCTCCCCAAACACCAAAAACCATGAGTTTTGCAGATCTCATGTCTCCATGCGGAGATAGCCCATGTTATATCTTGCATTTGTTAGGAAAAACTGTTTATAGCATGAGAAGTGCCCATTGCAGATAGAGCTCAAATTCGAAAAACAAAGACATATTCATGTTCCCCCGCCTCCCCGAACACCAAAAAACCATGGGTTTTGCAGATCTGATGTCTCCTTGCGGAAATAGCCCATGTTATATCTTGCATTTGTTAGGAAAAACTGCTTATAGCATGAAAAGTGCCCATTGCAGATAGAGCTCAAATTTGAAAAACAAACATATTCATGTTCCCCCGCCTCCCCGAACAGCAAAAAACCATGAGTTTTGCAGATCTGATGTCTCCGTGCGGAGATAGCCCATGTTATATCTTGCATTTGTTAGGAAAAACTGCTTATAGCATGAAAAGTGCCCATTGCAGATAGAGCTCAAATTCAAAAAACAAACACATATTCATGTTCCCCTGGCTCACCGAAGCCGAAAAAAGCTTGTGTTTTGCAGATCTGAAGTTTCCTTGCGGAGATAGCCCATGCTATATCTTGCATTTGTTAGGAAAAACTGTTAATAGCATGAAAAGTGCCCATTGCAGATAGAGCTCAAATTCAAAAAATAAACACATATTCATGTTCCCCCGCCTCCCCGAAGACCAAAAAACCATGAGTTTTGCAGATCTGATGTCTCCTTGCAGAGATAGCCCATGTTATATCTTGCATTTGTTAGGAAAAACTGCTAATAGCATGAAAAGTGCCCATTGCAGATAGAGCTCAAATTCGAAAAACAAAGACATATTCATGTTCCCCCGCCTCCCCGAACAGCACAAAACCATGAGTTTTGCAGATCTGATGTCTCCGTGCGGAGATAGCCCATGTTATATCTTGCATTTGTTAGGAAAAAAGGCTTATAGCATGAAAAGTGCCCATTGCAGATAGAGCTAAAATTCAAAAAACAAACACATATTCATGTTCCCCTGGCTCACCGAAGCCGAAAAAAGCTTGTGTTTTGCAGATCTGATGGCTTCGTGTGTAGATAGCCCATGTTATATCTTGCATTTGTTAGGAAAAACTGCTTATAGCATGAAAAGTGCCCATTGAAGATAGAGCTCAAATTCGAAAAACAAACACATATTCATGTTCCCCCACCTCCCCGAAGACCAAAAAACCATGAGTTTTGCAGATCTGATGTCTCCGTGCGGAGATAGCCCATGTTATATCTTGCATTTGTTAGGAAAAACTGCTTATAGCATGAAAAGTGCCCATTGCAGATAGAGCTCAAATTCAAAAAACAAACACATATTCATCTTCCCCTGGCTCACCGAAGCCGAAAAAAGCTTGTGTTTTGCAGATGTGATGTCTCCGTGCGGAGATAGCCCATGTTATATCTTGCATTTCTTAGGAAAAACTGCTAATAGCATGAAAAGTGCCCATTGCAGATAGAGCTCAAATTCGAAAAACAAAGACATATTCATGTTCCCCCGACTCCCCAAACACCAAAAACCATGAGTTTTGCAGATCTCATGTCTCCATGCGGAGATAGCACATGTTATATCTTGCATTTGTTAGGAAAAACTGTTTATAGCATGAGAAGTGCCCATTGCAGATAGAGCTCAAATTCGAAAAACAAACACATATTCATGTTCCCCCGCCTCCCCGAAGACCAAAAAACCTTGAGTTTTGAAGATCTGATGTCTCCTTGCGGAGATAGCCCATGTTATATCTTGCATTTGTTAGGAAAAACTGCTAATAGCATGAAAAGTGCCCATTGCAGATAGAGCTCAAATTCGAAAAACAAACACATATTCCTCTTCCCCCGGCTCACCTAAGACCAAAAAACCATGACTTTTGCAGATCTTATGTCTCTTTGCGGAGATAGCCCATGTTAAATCTTGCATTTGTTAGGAAAAACTGCTAATAGCATGAATAGTGCCCATTGCAGATAGAGCTCAAATTCGAAAAACAAAGACATATTCATGTTCCCCCGCCTCCCCAAACACCAAAAAACCATGGGTTTTGCAGATCTGATGTCTCCTTGCAGAGATAGCCCATGTTATATCTTGCATTTGTTAGGAAAAACTGCTAATAGCATGAAAAGTGCCCATTGCAGATAGAGCTCAAATTCGAAAAACAAAGACATATTCATGTTCCCCCGCCTCCCCGAACAGCACAAAACCATGAGTTTTGCAGATCTGATGTCTCCGTGCGGAGATAGCCCATGTTATATCTTGCATTTGTTAGGAAAAAAGGCTTATAGCATGAAAAGTGCCCATTGCAGATAGAGCTAAAATTCAAAAAACAAACACATATTCATGTTCCCCTGGCTCACCAAAGCAGAAAAAAGCTTGTGTTTTGCAGATCTGATGTCTTCGTGTGTAGATAGCCCATGTTATATCTTGCATTTGTTAGGAAAAACTGCTTATAGCATGAAAAGTGCCCATTGAAGATAGAGCTCAAATTCGAAAAACAAACACATATTCATGTTCCCCCACCTCCCCGAAGACCAAAAAACCATGAGTTTTGCAGATCTGATGTCTCTGTGCGGAGATAGCCCATGTTATATCTTGCATTTGTTAGGAAAAACTGCTTATAGCATGAAAAGTGCCCATTGCAGATAGAGCTCAAATTCAAAAAACAAACACATATTCATCTTCCCCTGGCTCACCGAAGACGAAAAAAGCTTGTGTTTTGCAGATCTGATGTCTCCGTGTGTAGATAGCCCATGTTATATCTTGCATTTGTTAGGAAATACTGCTTATAGCATGAAAAGTGCCCATTGCAGATAGAGCTCAAATTCGAAAAACAAAGACATATTCATGTTCCCACGCCTCCCCGAACAGCAAAAAACCATGAGTTTTGCAGATCTGATGTCTCCGTGCGGAGATAGCCCATGTTATATCTTGCATTTGTTAGGAAAAACTGCTTATAGCATGAAAAGTGCCCATTGCAGATAGAGCTCAAATTCAAAAAACAAACACATATTCATGTTCCCCTGGCTCACCGAAGCCGAAAAAAGCTTGTGTTTTGCAGATGTGATGTCTCCGTGCGGAGATAGCCCATGTTATATCTTGCATTTGTTAGGAAAAACTGCTAATAGCATGAAAAGTGCCCATTGCAGATAGAGCTCAAATTCGAAAAACAAAGACATATTCATGTTCCCCCGCCTCCCCAAACACCAAAAACCATGAGTTTTGCAGATCTCATGTCTCCATGCGGAGATAGCCCATGTTATATCTTGCATTTGTTAGGAAAAACTGTTTATAGCATGAGAAGTGCCCATTGCAGATAGAGCTCAAATTCGAAAAACAAACACATATTCATCTTCCCCCGCCTCCCCGAAGACCAAAAAACCTTGAGTTTTGAAGATCTGATGTCTCCTTGCGGAGATAGCCCATGTTATATCTTGCATTTGTTAGGAAAAACTGCTAATAGCATGAAAAGTGCCCATTGCAGATAGAGCTCAAATTCGAAAAACAAACACATATTCCTGTTCCCCCGGCTCACCGAAGACCAAAAAACCATGACTTTTGCAGATCTTATGTCTCTTTGCGGAGATAGCCCATGTTAAATCTTGCATTTGTTAGGAAAAACTGCTAATAGCATGAAAAGTGCCCATTGCAGATAGAGCTCAAATTCGAAAAACAAAGACATATTCATGTTCCCCCGCCTCCACAAACACCAAAAAACCATGAGTTTTGCAGATCTGATGTCTCCTTGCAGAGATAGCCCATGTTATGTCTTGCATTTGTTAGGAAAAACTGCTTAGAGTATGAAAAGTGCCCAATGCAGATAGAGCTCAAATTCAAAAAACAAACACATATTCATGTTCCCCCGCCTCACCGAAGCCGAAAAAAGCTTGTGTTTTGCAGATCTGATTTCTTCGTGTGTAGATAGCCCATGTTATATCTTGCATTTGTAAGGAAAAACTGCTTATAGCATGAAAAGTGCCCATTGCAGATAGAGCTCAAATTCGAAAAACAAAGACATATTCATGTTCCCCCGCCTCCCCAAACACCAAAAAACCATGAGTTTTGCAGATCTGATGTCTCCGTGCGGAGATAGCCCATGTTATATCTTGCATTTGTTAGGAAAAACTGCTAATAGCATGAAAAGTGCCCATTGCAGATAGAGCTCAAATTCGAAAAACAAAGACATATTCATGTTCCCCCGCCTCCCCGAACACCAAAAAACCATGAGTTTTGCAGATCTGATGTCTCCTTGCGGAGATAGCCCATGTTATATCTTGCATTTGTTAGGAAAAACTGCTAATAGCATGAAAAGTGCCCATTGCAGATAGAGCTCAAATTCGAAAAACAAACACATATTTCTGTTCCCCCGGCTCACTGAAGACCAAAAAACCATGACTTTTGCAGATCTTATGTCTCCTTGCGGAGATAGCCCATGTTAAATCTTGCATTTGTTAGGAAAAACTGCTTATAGCATGAAAAGTGCCCATTGCAGATAGAGCTCAAATTCGAAAAACAAAGACATATTCATGTTCCCCCGCCTCCCCAAAGACTAAAAAACCATGACCTTTTCAGATTTGATGTCTCCGTGCGGAGATAGCCCATGTTATATCTTGCATTTGTTAGGAAAAACTGTTAATAGCATGAAAAGTGCCCATTGCAGATAGAGCTCAAATTCAAAAAACAAACACATATTCATGTTCCCCCGCCTCCCCGAAGACTAAAAAACCATGAGCTTTTCAGATTTGATGTCTCCGTGCGGAGATAGCCCATGTTATATCTTGCATTTGTTAGGAAAAACTGTTAATAGCATGAAAAGTGCCCATTGCAGATAGAGCTCAAATTCAAAAAACAAACACATATTCATGTTGCCCCGCCTCCCCAAAGACTAAAAAACCATGAGCTTTTCAGATTTGATGTCTCCGTGCGGAGATAGCCCATGTTATATCTTGCATTTGTTAGGAAAAACTGTTAATAGCATGAAAAGTGCCCATTGCAGATAGAGCTCAAATTCAAAAAACAAACACATATTCATGTTCCCCCGCCTCCTCGAAGACAAAAAAACCATGAGTTTTGCAGATCTGATATCTCCTTGCAGAGATAGCCCATGTTATATCTTGCATTTGTTAGGAAAAACTGCTGAGAGTATGAAAAGTGCCCATTGCAGATAGAGCTCAAATTCAAAAAACAAACACATATTCATGTTCCCCCGCCTCACCGAAGCCGAAAAAAGCTTGTGTTTTGCAGATCTGATGTCTTCGTGTGTAGATAGCCCATGTTATATCTTGCATTTGTTAGGAAAAACTGCTTATAGCATGAAAAGTGCCCATTGCAGATAGAGCTCAAATTCGAAAAACAAAGACATATTCATGTTCCCCCGCCTCCCCAAACACCAAAAAACCATGAGTTTTGCAGGTCTGATGTCTCCGTGCGGAGATAGCCCATGTTATATCTTGCATTTGTTAGGAAAAACTGTTAATAGCATGAAAAGTGCCCATTGCAGATAGAGCTCAAATTCAAAAAACAAACACATATTCATGTTCCCCCGCCTCCCCGAAGACCAAAAAACCATGAGTTTTGCAGATCTGATATCTCCTTGCAGAGATAGCCCATGTTATATCTTGCATTTGTTAGGAAAAACTGCTAATAGCATGAAAAGTGCCCATTGCAGATAGAGCTCAAATTCAAAAAAAAAACACATATTCATGTTCCCCCGCCTCACCGAAGCCGAAAAAAGCTTGTGTTTTGCAGATCTGATGTCTTCGTGTGGAGATAGCCCATGTTATATCTTGCATTTGTCAGGAAAAACTGCTTATAGCATGAAAAGTGCCCATTGCAGATAGAGCTCAAATTTGAAAAACAAACATATTCATGTTCCCCCGCCTCCCCGAACAGCAAAAAACCATGAGTTTTGCAGATCTGATGTCTCCGTGCGGAGATAGCCCATGTTATATCTTGCATTTGTTAGGAAAAACTGCTTATAGCATGAAAAGTGCCCATTGCAGATAGAGCTCAAATTCAAAAAACAAACACATATTCATGTTCCCCCGCCTCACCGAAGCCGAAAAAAGCTTGTGTTTTGCAGATCTGATGTCTTCGTGTGTAGATAGCCCATGTTATATCTTGCATTTGTTAGGAAAAACTGCTTATAGCATGAAAAGTGCCCATTGCAGATAGAGCTCAAATTCGAAAAACAAAGACATATTCATGTTCCCCCGCCTCCCCGAACACCAAAATACCATGAGTTTTGCAGATCTGATGTCTCCTTGCGGAGATAGCCCATGTTATATCTTGCATTTGTTAGGAAAAACTGTTAATAGCATGAAAAGTGCCCATTGCAGATAGAGCTCAAATTCAAAAAACAAACACATATTCATGTTCCCCCGCCTCCCCGAAGACCAAAAAACCATGAGTTTTGCAGATCTGATGTCTCCTTGCAGAGATAGCCCATGTTATGTCTTGCATTTGTTAGGAAAAACTGCTTAGAGTATGAAAAGTGCCCATTGCAGATAGAGCTCAAATTCAAAAAACAAACACATATTCATGTTCCCCTGTCTCCCCGAAGACCAAAAAACCATGACATTTGCAGATCTGAAGTTTCCTTGCGGAGATAGCCCATGCTATATCTTGCATTTGTTAGGAAAAACTGCTTATAGCATGAAAAGTGCCCATTGCAGATAGAGCTCAAATTCAAAAAACAAAGACATATTCATGTTCCCCCGCCTCCCCGAAGACCAAAAAACCATGAGTTTTGCAGATCTGATGTCTCCTTGCAGAGATAGCCCATGTTATATCTTGCATTTGTTAGGAAAAACTGCTTATAGCATGAAAAGTGCCCATTGCAGATAGAGCTCAAATTCAAAAAACAAACACATATTCATGTTCCCCCGCCTCACCGAAGCCAAAAAAAGCTTGTGTTTTGCAGATCTGATGTCTTCGTGTGTAGATAGCCCATGTTATATCTTTCATTTGTTAGGAAAAACTGCTTATAGCATGAAAAGTGCCCATTGCAGATAGAGCTCAAATTCGAAAAACAAAGACATATTCATGTTCCCCCGCCTCCCCGAACACCAAAAAACCATGAGTTTTGCAGATTTGATGTCTCCTTGCGGAGATAGCCCATGTTATATCTTGCATTTGTTAGGAAAAACTGCTTATAGCATGAAAAGTGCCCATTGCAGATAGAGCTCAAATTTGAAAAACAAACATATTCATGTTCCCCCGCCTCCCCGAACAGCAAAAAACCATGAGTTTTGCAGATCTGACGTCTCCGTGCGGAGATAGCCCATGTTATATCTTGCATTTGTTAGGAAACACTGCTTATTGCATGAAAAGTGCCCATTGCAGATAGAGCTCAAATTCAAAAAACAAACACATATTCATGTTCCCCTGGCTCACCGAAGCCGAAAAAAGCTTGTGTTTTGCAGATCTGATGTCTTCGTGTGTTGATAGCCCATGTTATATCTTGCATTTGTTAGGAAAAACTGTTAATAGCATGAAAAGTGCCCATTGCAGATAGAGCTCAAATTCAAAAAACAAACACATATTCATGTTCCCCCGCCTCCCCGAAGACCAAAAAACCATGAGTTTTGCAGATCTGATGTCTCCTTGCAGAGATAGCCCATGTTATATCTTGCATTTGTTAGGAAAAACTGCTAATAGCATGAAAAGTGCCCATTGCAGATAGAGCTCAAATTCAAAAAACAAACACATATTCATGTTCCCCCGCCTCCCCGAAGACCAAAAAACCATGAGTTTTGCAGATCTGATGTCTCCGTGCGGAGATAGCCCATGTTATATCTTGCATTTGTTAGGAAAAACGGCTTACAGCATGAAAAGTGCCCATTGCAGATAGAGCTCAAATTCAAAAAACAAACACATATTCATGTTCCCCTGGCTCACCGAAGCCGAAAAAAGCTTGTGTTTTGCAGATCTGATGTCTTCGTGTGTTGATAGCCCATGTTATATCTTGCATTTGTTAGGAAAAACTGTTAATAGCATGAAAAGTGCCCATTGCAGATAGAGCTCAAACTCAAAAAACAAACACATATTCATGTTCCCCCGCCTCCCCGAAGACCAAAAAACCATGAGTTTTGCAGATCTGATGTCTCCTTGCAGAGATAGCCCATGTTATATCTTGCATTTGTTAGGAAAAACTGCTTAAAGCATGAAAAGTGCCCATTGCAGATAGAGCTCAAATTTGAAAAACAAACATATTCATGTTCCCCCGCCTCCCCGAACAGCAAAAAACCATGAGTTTTGCAGATCTGATGTCTCCGTGCGGAGATAGCCCATGTTATATCTTGCATTTGTTAGGAAAAACTGCTTATAGCATGAAAAGTGCCCATTGCAGATAGAGCTCAAATTTAAAAAACAAACACATATTCATGTTCCCCTGGCTCACCGAAGCCGAAAAAAGCTTGTGTTTTGCAGATCTGATGTCTTCGTGTGTTGATAGCCCATGTTATATCTTGCATTTGTTAGGAAAAACTGTTAATAGCATGAAAAGTGCCCATTGCAGATAGAGCTCAAATTCAAAAAACAAACACATATTCATGTTCCCCCGCCTCCCCGAAGACCAAAAAACCATGAGTTTTGCAGATCTGATGTCTCCTTGCAGAGATAGCCCATGTTATATCTTGCATTTGTTAGGAAAAACTGCTAATAGCATGAAAAGTGCCCATTGCAGATAGAGCTCAAATTCGAAAAACAAAGACATATTCATGTTCCCCCGCCTCTCCGAACAGCAAAAAACCATGAGTTTTGCAGATCTGATGTCTCCGTGCGGAGATAGCCCATGTTATATCTTGCATTTGTTAGGAAAAACGGCTTATAGCATGAAAAGTGCCCATTGCAGATAGAGCTCAAATTCAAAAAACAAACACATATTCATGTTCCCCTGGCTCACCGAAGCCGAAAAAAGCTTGTGTTTTGCAGATCTGATGTCTTCGTGTGTAGATAGCCCATGTTATATCTTTCATTTGTTAGGAAAAACTGCTTATAGCATGAAAAGTGCCCATTGCAGATAGAGCTCAAATTCGAAAAACAAAGACATATTCATGTTCCCCCGCCTCCCCGAACACCAAAAAACCATGAGTTTTGCAGATTTGATGTCTCCTTGCGGAGATAGCCCATGTTATATCTTGCATTTGTTAGGAAAAACTGCTTATAGCATGAAAAGTGCCCATTGCAGATAGAGCTCAAATTTGAAAAACAAACATATTCATGTTCCCCCGCCTCCCCGAACAGCAAAAAACCATGAGTTTTGCAGATCTGATGTCTCCGTGCGGAGATAGCCCATGTTATATCTTGCATTTGTTAGGAAAAACTGCTTATAGCATGAAAAGTGCCCATTGCAGATAGAGCTCAAATTCAAAAAACAAACACATATTCATGTTCCCCTGGCTCACCGAAGCCGAAAAAAGCTTGTGTTTTGCAGATCTGATGTCTTCGTGTGTTGATAGCCCATGTTATATCTTGCATTTGTTAGGAAAAACTGTTAATAGCATGAAAAGTGCCCATTGCAGATAGAGCTCAAATTCAAAAAACAAACACATATTCATGTTCCCCCGCCTCCCCGAAGACCAAAAAACCATGAGTTTTGCAGATCTGATGTCTCCTTGCAGAGATAGCCCATGTTATATCTTGCATTTGTTAGGAAAAACTGCTTATAGCATGAAAAGTGCCCATTGCAGATAGAGCTCAAATTTGAAAAACAAACATATTCATGTTCCCCCGCCTCCCCGAACAGCAAAAAACCATGAGATTTGCAGATCTGATGTCTCCGTGCGGAGATAGCCCATGTTATATCTTGCATTTGTTAGGAAAAACGGCTTATAGCATGAAAAGTGCCCATTGCAGATAGAGCTCAAATTCAAAAAACAAACACATATTCATGTTCCCCTGGCTCACCGAAGCCGAAAAAAGCTTGTGTTTTGCAGATCTGATGTCTTCGTGTGTAGATAGCCCATGTTATATCTTGCATTTGTTAGGAAAAACTGCTTATAGCATGAAAAGTGCCCATTGCAGATAGAGCTCAAATTCGAAAAACAAAGACATATTCATGTTCCCCCGCCTCCCCGAACACCAAAAAACCATGTGTTTTGCAGATCTGATGTCTCCTTGCGGAGATAGCCCATGTTATATCTTGCATTTGTTAGGAAAAACTGCTTATAGCATGAAAAGTGCCCATTGCAGATAGAGCTCAAATTTGAAAAACAAACATATTCATGTTCCCCCGCCTCCCCGAACAGCAAAAAACCATGAGTTTTGCAGATCTGATGTCTCCGTGCGGAGACAGCCCATGTTATATCTTGCATTTGTTAGGAAAAACTGCTTATAGCATGAAAAGTGCCCATTGCAGATAGAGCTCAAATTCAAAAAACAAACACATATTCATGTTCCCCTGGCTCACCGAAGCCGAAAAAAGCTTGTGTTTTGCAGATCTGATGTCTTCGTGTGTTGATAGCCCATGTTATATCTTGCATTTGTTAGGAAAAACTGTTAATAGCATGAAAAGTGCCCATTGCAGATAGAGCTCAAATTCAAAAAACAAAGACATATTCATGTTCCCCCGCCTCCCCGAAGACCAAAAAACCATGAGTTTTGCAGATCTGATGTCTCCTTGCAGAGATAGCCCATGTTATATCTTGCATTTGTTAGGAAAAACTGCTTATAGCATGAAAAGTGCCCATTGCAGATAGAGCTCAAATTCAAAAAACAAACACATATTCATGTTCCCCCGCCTCACCGAAGCCAAAAAAAGCTTGTGTTTTGCAGATGTGATGTCTTCGTGTGTAGATAGCCCATGTTATATCTTTCATTTGTTAGGAAAAACTGCTTATAGCATGAAAAGTGCCCATTGCAGATAGAGCTCAAATTCGAAAAACAAAGACATATTCATGTTCCCCCGCCTCCCCGAACACCAAAAAACCATGAGTTTTGCAGATTTGATGTCTCCTTGCGGAGATAGCCCATGTTATATCTTGCATTTTTTAGGAAAAACTGCTTATAGCATGAAAAGTGCCCATTGCAGATAGAGCTCAAATTTGAAAAACAAACATATTCATGTTCCCCCGCCTCCCCGAACAGCAAAAAACCATGAGTTTTGCAGATCTGACGTCTCCGTGCGGAGATAGCCCATGTTATATCTTGCATTTGTTAGGAAAAACTGCTTATAGCATGAAAAGTGCCCATTGCAGATAGAGCTCAAATTCAAAAAACAAACACATATTCATGTTCCCCTGGCTCACCGAAGCCGAAAAAAGCTTGTGTTTTGCAGATCTGATGTCTTCGTGTGTTGATAGCCCATGTTATATCTTGCATTTGTTAGGAAAAACTGTTAATAGCATGAAAAGTGCCCATTGCAGATAGAGCTCAAATTCAAAAAACAAAGACATATTCATGTTCCCCCGCCTCCCCGAAGACCAAAAAACCATGAGTTTTGCAGATCTGATGTCTCCTTGCAGAGATAGCCCATGTTATATCTTGCATTTGTTAGGAAAAACTGCTTATAGCATGAAAAGTGCCCATTGCAGATAGAGCTCAAATTCAAAAAACAAACACATATTCATGTTCCCCCGCCTCACCGAAGCCAAAAAAAGCTTGTGTTTTGCAGATCTGATGTCTTCGTGTGTAGATAGCCCATGTTATATCTTTCATTTGTTAGGAAAAACTGCTTATAGCATGAAAAGTGCCCATTGCAGATAGAGCTCAAATTCGAAAAACAAAGACATATTCATGTTCCCCCGCCTCCCCGAACACCAAAAAACCATGAGTTTTGCAGATTTGATGTCTCCTTGCGGAGATAGCCCATGTTATATCTTGCATTTGTTAGGAAAAACTGCTTATAGCATGAAAAGTGCCCATTGCAGATAGAGCTCAAATTTGAAAAACAAACATATTCATGTTCCCCCGCCTCCCCGAACAGCAAAAAACCATGAGTTTTGCAGATCTGACGTCTCCGTGCGGAGATAGCCCATGTTATATCTTGCATTTGTTAGGAAACACTGCTTATTGCATGAAAAGTGCCCATTGCAGATAGAGCTCAAATTCAAAAAACAAACACATATTCATGTTCCCCTGGCTCACCGAAGCCGAAAAAAGCTTGTGTTTTGCAGATCTGATGTCTTCGTGTGTTGATAGCCCATGTTATATCTTGCATTTGTTAGGAAAAACTGTTAATAGCATGAAAAGTGCCCATTGCAGATAGAGCTCAAATTCAAAAAACAAACACATATTCATGTTCCCCCGCCTCCCCGAAGACCAAAAAACCATGAGTTTTGCAGATCTGATGTCTCCTTGCAGAGATAGCCCATGTTATATCTTGCATTTGTTAGGAAAAACTGCTAATAGCATGAAAAGTGCCCATTGCAGATAGAGCTCAAATTCGAAAAACAAAGACATATTCATGTTCCCCCGCCTCCCCGAACAGCAAAAAACCATGAGTTTTGCAGATCTGATGTCTCCGTGCGGAGATAGCCCATGTTATATCTTGCAATTGTTAGGAAAAACGGCTTACAGCATGAAAAGTGCCCATTGCAGATAGAGCTCAAATTCAAAAAACAACCACATATTCATGTTCCCCTGGCTCACCGAAGCCGAAAAAAGCTTGTGTTTTGCAGATCTGATGTCTTCGTGTGTTGATAGCCCATGTTATATCTTGCATTTGTTAGGAAAAACTGTTAATAGCATGAAAAGTGCCCATTGCAGATAGAGCTCAAACTCAAAAAACAAACACATATTCATGTTCCCCCGCCTCCCCGAAGACCAAAAAACCATGAGTTTTGCAGATCTGATGTCTCCTTGCAGAGATAGCCCATGTTATATCTTGCATTTGTTAGGAAAAACTGCTAATAGCATGAAAAGTGCCCATTGCATAGAGCTCAAATTCGAAAAACAAAGACATATTCATGTTCCCCGCCTCCCCGAACAGCAAAAAACCATGAGTTTTGCAGATCTGATGTCTTCGTGCGGAGATAGCCCATGTTATATCTTGCATTTCTTAGGAAAAACGGCTTATAGCATGAAAAGTGCCCATTGCAGATAGAGCTCAAATTCAAAAAACAAACACATATTCATGTTCCCCTGGCTCACCGAAGCCGAAAAAAGCTTGTGTTTTGCAGATCTGATGTCTTCGTGTGTTGATAGCCCATGTTATATCTTGCATTTGTTAGGAAAAACTGTTAATAGCATGAAAAGTGCCTATTGCAGATAGAGCTCAAACTCAAAAAACAAACACATATTCATGTTCCCCCGCCTCCCCGAAGACCAAAAAACCATGAGTTTTGCAGATCTGATGTCTCCTTGCAGAGATAGCCCATGTTATATCTTGCATTTGTTAGGAAAAACTGCTAATAGCATGAAAAGTGCCCATTGCAGATAGAGCTCAAATTCAAAAAACAAACACATATTCATGTTCCCCTGGCTCACCGAAGCTGAAAAAAGCTTGTGTTTTGCAGATCTGATGTCTTCGTGTGTAGATAGCCCATGTTATATCTTGCATTTGTAAGGAAAATCTGCTTATAGCATGAAAAGTGCCCATTGCAGATAGAGCTCAAATTCGAAAAACAAACACATATTCATGTTCCCCCACCTCCCCGAAGACCAAAAAACCATGAGTTTTGCAGATCTGGTGTCTCCGTGCGGAGATAGCCCATGTTATATCTTGCATTTGTTAGGAAAAACTGCTTATAGCATGAAAAGTGCCCATTGCAGATAGAGCTCAAATTCAAAAAACAAACACATATTCATCTTCCCCTGGCTCACCGAAGACGAAAAAAGCTTGTGTTTTGCAGATCTGATGTCTCCGTGTGTAGATAGCCCATGTTATATCTTGCATTTGTTAGGAAATACTGCTTATAGCATGAAAAGTGCCCATTGCAGATAGAGCTCAAATTCGAAAAACAAACACATATTCATGTTCCCCTGGCTCACCGAAGCCGAAAAAAGCTTGTGTTTTGCAGATCTGATGTCTTCGTGTGTAGATAGCCCATGTTATATCTTGCATTTGTTAGGAAAAACTGTTAATAGCATGAAAAGTGCCCATTGCAGATAGAGCTCAAATTCAAAACGCAAACACATATTCATGTTCCCCCGCCTCCCCGAACAGCAAAAAACCATGAGTTTTGCAGATCTGATGTCTCCTTGCAGAGATAGCCCATGTTATATCTTGCATTTGTTAGGAAAAACTGCTTAGAGTATGAAAAGTGCCCATTGCAGATAGAGCTCAAATTCGAAAAACAAACACATATTCATGTTCCCCTGGCTCACCGAAGCCGAAAAAAGCTTGTGTTTTGCAGATCTGATGTCTTCGTGTGTAGATAGCCCATGTTATATCTTGCATTTGTTAGGAAAAACTGTTAATAGCATGAAAAGTGCCCATTGCAGATAGAGCTCAAATTCAAAACGCAAACACATATTCATGTTCCCCCGCCTCCCCGAACAGCAAAAAACCATGAGTTTTGCAGATCTGATGTCTCCTTGCAGAGATAGCCCATGTTATATCTTGCATTTGTTAGGAAAAACTGCTTAGAGTATGAAAAGTGCCCATTGCAGATAGAGCTCAAATTCAAAAAACAAAGATATATTCATGTTCCCCCGCCTCCCCGAAGACCAAAAAACCATGAGTTTTGCAGATCTGATGTCTCCGTGCGGAGATAGCCCATGTTATATCTTGCATTTGTTAGGAAAAACTGCTTATAGCATGAAAAGTGCCCATTGCAGATAGAGCTCAAATTCAAAAAACAAACACATATTCATGTTCCCCTGGCTCACCGAAGCCGAAAAAAGCTTGTGTTTTGCAGATCTGATGTCTTCGTGTGTAGATAGCCCATGTTATATCTTGCATTTGTTAGGAAAAACTGTTAATAGCATGAAAAGTGCCCATTGCAGATAGAGCTCAAATTCAAAACGCAAACACATATTCATGTTCCCCCGCCTCCCCGAACAGCAAAAAACCATGAGTTTTGCAGATCTGATGTCTCCTTGCAGAGATAGCCCATGTTATATCTTGCATTTGTTAGGAAAAACTGCTTAGAGTATGAAAAGTGCCCATTGCAGATAGAGCTCAAATTCAAAAAACAAAGACATATTCATGTTCCCCCGCCTCCCCGAAGACCAAAAAACCATGAGTTTTGCAGATCTGATGTCTCCTTGCAGAGATAGCCCATGTTATATCTTGCATTTGTTAGGAAAAACTGCTAATAGCATGAAAAGTGCCCATTGCAGATAGAGCTCAAATTCAAAAAACAAAGACATATTCATGTTCCCCCGCCTCCCCGAACAGCAAAAAACCATGAGTTTTGCAGATCTGATGTCTCCGTGCGGACATAGCCCATGTTATATCTTGCATTTGTTAGGAAAAAAGGCTTATAGCATGAAAAGTGCCCATTGCAGATAGAGCTCAAATTCAAAAAACAAACACATATTCATGTTCCCCTGGCTCACCGAAGCCGAAAAAAGCTTGTGTTTTGCAGATCTGATGTCTTCGTGTGTAGATAGCCCATGTTATATCTTGCATTTGTTAGGAAAAACTGTTAATAGCATGAAAAGTGCCCATTGCAGATAGAGCTCAAATTCAAAACGCAAACACATATTCATGTTCCCCCGCCTCCCCGAACAGCAAAAAACCATGAGTTTTGCAGATCTGATGTCTCCGTGCGGAGATAGCCCATGTTATATCTTGCATTTGTTAGGAAATACTGCTTATAGCATGAAAAGTGCCCATTGCAGATAGAGCTCAAATTCAAAAAACAAACACATATTCATGTTCCCCCGCCTCCCCGAAGACCAAAAAACCATGAGTTTTGCAGATCTGATGTCTCCTTGCAGAGATAGCCCATGTTATATCTTGCATTTGTTAGGAAAAACTGCTAATAGCATGAAAAGTGCCCATTGCATAGAGCTCAAATTCGAAAAACAAAGACATATTCATGTTCCCCGCCTCCCCGAACAGCAAAAAACCATGAGTTTTGCAGATCTGATGTCTCCGTGCGGAGATAGCCCATGTTATATCTTGCATTTCTTAGGAAAAACGGCTTATAGCATGAAAAGTGCCCATTGCAGATAGAGCTCAAATTCAAAAAACAAACACATATTCATGTTCCCCTGGCTCACCGAAGCCGAAAAAAGCTTGTGTTTTGCAGATCTGATGTCTTCGTGTGTTGATAGCCCATGTTATATCTTGCATTTGTTAGGAAAAACTGTTAATAGCATGAAAAGTGCCTATTGCAGATAGAGCTCAAACTCAAAAAACAAACACATATTCATGTTCCCCCGCCTCCCCGAAGACCAAAAAACCATGAGTTTTGCAGATCTGATGTCTCCTTGCAGAGATAGCCCATGTTATATCTTGCATTTGTTAGGAAAAACTGCTAATAGCATGAAAAGTGCCCATTGCAGATAGAGCTCAAATTCAAAAAACAAACACATATTCATGTTCCCCTGGCTCACCGAAGCTGAAAAAAGCTTGTGTTTTGCAGATCTGATGTCTTCGTGTGTAGATAGCCCATGTTATATCTTGCATTTGTAAGGAAAATCTGCTTATAGCATGAAAAGTGCCCATTGCAGATAGAGCTCAAATTCGAAAAACAAACACATATTCATGTTCCCCCACCTCCCCGAAGACCAAAAAACCATGAGTTTTGCAGATCTGGTGTCTCCGTGCGGAGATAGCCCATGTTATATCTTGCATTTGTTAGGAAAAACTGCTAATAGCATGAAAAGTGCCCATTGCATAGAGCTCAAATTCGAAAAACAAAGACATATTCATGTTCCCCGCCTCCCCGAACAGCAAAAAACCATGAGTTTTGCACATCTGATGTCTCCGTGCGGAGATAGCCCATGTTATATCTTGCATTTCTTAGGAAAAACGGCTTATAGCATGAAAAGTGCCCATTGCAGATAGAGCTCAAATTCAAAAAACAAACACATATTCATGTTCCCCTGGCTCACCGAAGCCGAAAAAAGCTTGTGTTTTGCAGATCTGATGTCTTCGTGTGTTGATAGCCCATGTTATATCTTGCATTTGTTAGGAAAAACTGTTAATAGCATGAAAAGTGCCTATTGCAGATAGAGCTCAAACTCAAAAAACAAACACATATTCATGTTCCCCCGCCTCCCCGAAGACCAAAAAACCATGAGTTTTGCAGATCTGATGTCTCCTTGCAGAGATAGCCCATGTTATATCTTGCATTTGTTAGGAAAAACTGCTAATAGCATGAAAAGTGCCCATTGCAGATAGAGCTCAAATTCAAAAAACAAACACATATTCATGTTCCCCTGGCTCACCGAAGCTGAAAAAAGCTTGTGTTTTGCAGATCTGATGTCTTCGTGTGTAGATAGCCCATGTTATATCTTGCATTTGTAAGGAAAATCTGCTTATAGCATGAAAAGTGCCCATTGCAGATAGAGCTCAAATTCGAAAAACAAACACATATTCATGTTCCCCCACCTCCCCGAAGACCAAAAAACCATGAGTTTTGCAGATCTGGTGTCTCCGTGCGGAGATAGCCCATGTTATATCTTGCATTTGTTAGGAAAAACTGCTTATAGCATGAAAAGTGCCCATTGCAGATAGAGCTCAAATTCAAAAAACAAACACATATTCATGTTCCCCTGGCTCACCGAAGACGAAAAAAGCTTGTGTTTTGCAGATCTGATGTCTCCGTGTGTAGATAGCCCATGTTATATCTTGCATTTGTTAGGAAATACTGCTTATAGCATGAAAAGTGCCCATTGCAGATAGAGCTCAAATTCGAAAAACAAAGACATATTCATGTTCCCCCGCCTCCCCGAACAGCAAAAAACCATGAGTTTTGCAGATCTGATGTCTCCGTGCGGAGATAGCCCATGTTATATCTTGCATTTGTTAGGAAAAACTGCTTATAGCATGAAAAGTGCCCATTGCAGATAGAGCTCAAATTCAAAAAACAAACACATATTCATGTTCCCCTGGCTCACCGAAGCCGAAAAAAGCTTGTGTTTTGCAGATCTGATGTCTTCGTGTGTAGATAGCCCATGTTATATCTTGCATTTGTTAGGAAAAACTGTTAATAGCATGAAAAGTGCCCATTGCAGATAGAGCTCAAATTCAAAACGCAAACACATATTCATGTTCCCCCGCCTCCCCGAACAGCAAAAAACCATGAGTTTTGCAGATCTGATGTCTCCTTGCAGAGATAGCCCATGTTATATCTTGCATTTGTTAGGAAAAACTGCTTAGAGTATGAAAAGTGCCCATTGCAGATAGAGCTCAAATTCGAAAAACAAACACATATTCATGTTCCCCTGGCTCACCGAAGCCGAAAAAAGCTTGTGTTTTGCAGATCTGATGTCTTCGTGTGTAGATAGCCCATGTTATATCTTGCATTTGTTAGGAAAAACTGTTAATAGCATGAAAAGTGCCCATTGCAGATAGAGCTGAAATTCAAAACGCAAACACATATTCATGTTCCCCCGCCTCCCCGAACAGCAAAAAACCATGAGTTTTGCAGATCTGATGTCTCCTTGCAGAGATAGCCCATGTTATATCTTGCATTTGTTAGGAAAAACTGCTTAGAGTATGAAAAGTGCCCATTGCAGATAGAGCTCAAATTCAAAAAACAAAGATATATTCATGTTCCCCCGCCTCCCCGAAGACCAAAAAACCATGAGTTTTGCAGATCTGATGTCTCCGTGCGGAGATAGCCCATGTTATATCTTGCATTTGTTAGGAAAAACTGCTTATAGCATGAAAAGTGCCCATTGCAGATAGAGCTCAAATTCAAAAAACAAACACATATTCATGTTCCCCTGGCTCACCGAAGCCGAAAAAAGCTTGTGTTTTGCAGATCTGATGTCTTCGTGTGTAGATAGCCCATGTTATATCTTGCATTTGTTAGGAAAAACTGTTAATAGCATGAAAAGTGCCCATTGCAGATAGAGCTCAAATTCAAAACGCAAACACATATTCATGTTCCCCCGCCTCCCCGAACAGCAAAAAACCATGAGTTTTGCAGATCTGATGTCTCCTTGCAGAGATAGCCCATGTTATATCTTGCATTTGTTAGGAAAAACTGCTTAGAGTATGAAAAGTGCCCATTGCAGATAGAGCTCAAATTCAAAAAACAAAGACATATTCATGTTCCCCCGCCTCCCCGAAGACCAAAAAACCATGAGTTTTGCAGATCTGATGTCTCCTTGCAGAGATAGCCCATGTTATATCTTGCATTTGTTAGGAAAAACTGCTAATAGCATGAAAAGTGCCCATTGCAGATAGAGCTCAAATTCAAAAAACAAAGACATATTCATGTTCCCCCGCCTCCCCGAACAGCAAAAAACCATGAGTTTTGCAGATCTGATGTCTCCGTGCGGACATAGCCCATGTTATATCTTGCATTTGTTAGGAAAAAAGGCTTATAGCATGAAAAGTGCCCATTGCAGATAGAGCTCAAATTCAAAAAACAAACACATATTCATGTTCCCCTGGCTCACCGAAGCCGAAAAAAGCTTGTGTTTTGCAGATCTGATGTCTTCGTGTGTAGATAGCCCATGTTATATCTTGCATTTGTTAGGAAAAACTGTTAATAGCATGAAAAGTGCCCATTGCAGATAGAGCTCAAATTCAAAACGCAAACACATATTCATGTTCCCCCGCCTCCCCGAACAGCAAAAAACCATGAGTTTTGCAGATCTGATGTCTCCGTGCGGAGATAGCCCATGTTATATCTTGCATTTGTTAGGAAAAACTGCTTAGAGTATGAAAAGTGCCCATTGCAGATAGAGCTCAAATTCGAAAAACAAACACATATTCATGTTCCCCTGGCTCACCGAAGCCGAAAAAAGCTTGTGTTTTGCAGATCTGATGTCTTCGTGTGTAGATAGCCCATGTTATATCTTGCATTTGTTAGGAAAAACTGTTAATAGCATGAAAAGTGCCCATTGCAGATAGAGCTCAAATTCAAAACGCAAACACATATTCATGTTCCCCCGCCTCCCCGAACAGCAAAAAACCATGAGTTTTGCAGATCTGATGTCTCCGTGCGGAGATAGCCCATGTTATATCTTGCATTTGTTAGGAAAAAAGGCTTATAGCATGAAAAGTGCCCATTGCAGATAGAGCTCAAATTCAAAAAACAAACACATATTCATGTTCCCCTGGCTCACCGAAGCCGAAAAAAGCTTTTTTTTTTTTGCAGATCTGATGTCTTCGTGTGTAGATAGCCCATGTTATATCTTGCATTTGTTAGGAAAAACTGCTTATAGCATGAAAAGTGCCCATTGCAGATAGAGCTCAAATTCGAAAAACAAACACATATTCATGTTCCTCCACCTCCCCGAAGACCAAAAAACCATGAGTTTTGCAGATCTGATGTCTCCGTGCGGAGATAGCCCATGTTATATCTTGCATTTGTTAGGAAAAACTGCTTATAGCATGAAAAGTGCCCATTGCAGATAGAGCTCAAATTCAAAAAACAAACACATATTCATCTTCCCCTGGCTCACCGAAGACGAAAAAAGCTTGTGTTTTGCAGATCTGATGTCTCCGTGTGTAGATAGCCCATGTTATATCTTGCATTTGTAAGGAAAATCTGCTTATAGCATGAAAAGTGCCCATTGCAGATAGAGCTCAAATTCGAAAAACAAACACATATTCATGTTCCCCCACCTCCCCGAAGACCAAAAAACCATGAGTTTTGCAGATCTGGTGTCTCCGTGCGGAGATAGCCCATGTTATATCTTGCATTTGTTAGGAAAAACTGCTAATAGCATGAAAAGTGCCCATTGCATAGAGCTCAAATTCGAAAAACAAAGACATATTCATGTTCCCCGCCTCCCCGAACAGCAAAAAACCATGAGTTTTGCACATCTGATGTCTCCGTGCGGAGATAGCCCATGTTATATCTTGCATTTCTTAGGAAAAACGGCTTATAGCATGAAAAGTGCCCATTGCAGATAGAGCTCAAATTCAAAAAACAAACACATATTCATGTTCCCCTGGCTCACCGAAGCCGAAAAAAGCTTGTGTTTTGCAGATCTGATGTCTTCGTGTGTTGATAGCCCATGTTATATCTTGCATTTGTTAGGAAAAACTGTTAATAGCATGAAAAGTGCCTATTGCAGATAGAGCTCAAACTCAAAAAACAAACACATATTCATGTTCCCCCGCCTCCCCGAAGACCAAAAAACCATGAGTTTTGCAGATCTGATGTCTCCTTGCAGAGATAGCCCATGTTATATCTTGCATTTGTTAGGAAAAACTGCTAATAGCATGAAAAGTGCCCATTGCAGATAGAGCTCAAATTCAAAAAACAAACACATATTCATGTTCCCCTGGCTCACCGAAGCTGAAAAAAGCTTGTGTTTTGCAGATCTGATGTCTTCGTGTGTAGATAGCCCATGTTATATCTTGCATTTGTAAGGAAAATCTGCTTATAGCATGAAAAGTGCCCATTGCAGATAGAGCTCAAATTCGAAAAACAAACACATATTCATGTTCCCCCACCTCCCCGAAGACCAAAAAACCATGAGTTTTGCAGATCTGGTGTCTCCGTGCGGAGATAGCCCATGTTATATCTTGCATTTGTTAGGAAAAACTGCTTATAGCATGAAAAGTGCCCATTGCAGATAGAGCTCAAATTCAAAAAACAAACACATATTCATGTTCCCCTGGCTCACCGAAGACGAAAAAAGCTTGTGTTTTGCAGATCTGATGTCTCCGTGTGTAGATAGCCCATGTTATATCTTGCATTTGTTAGGAAATACTGCTTATAGCATGAAAAGTGCCCATTGCAGATAGAGCTCAAATTCGAAAAACAAAGACATATTCATGTTCCCCCGCCTCCCCGAACAGCAAAAAACCATGAGTTTTGCAGATCTGATGTCTCCGTGCGGAGATAGCCCATGTTATATCTTGCATTTGTTAGGAAAAACTGCTTATAGCATGAAAAGTGCCCATTGCAGATAGAGCTCAAATTCAAAAAACAAACACATATTCATGTTCCCCTGGCTCACCGAAGCCGAAAAAAGCTTGTGTTTTGCAGATCTGATGTCTTCGTGTGTAGATAGCCCATGTTATATCTTGCATTTGTTAGGAAAAACTGTTAATAGCATGAAAAGTGCCCATTGCAGATAGAGCTCAAATTCAAAACGCAAACACATATTCATGTTCCCCCGCCTCCCCGAACAGCAAAAAACCATGAGTTTTGCAGATCTGATGTCTCCTTGCAGAGATAGCCCATGTTATATCTTGCATTTGTTAGGAAAAACTGCTTAGAGTATGAAAAGTGCCCATTGCAGATAGAGCTCAAATTCGAAAAACAAACACATATTCATGTTCCCCTGGCTCACCGAAGCCGAAAAAAGCTTGTGTTTTGCAGATCTGATGTCTTCGTGTGTAGATAGCCCATGTTATATCTTGCATTTGTTAGGAAAAACTGTTAATAGCATGAAAAGTGCCCATTGCAGATAGAGCTGAAATTCAAAACGCAAACACATATTCATGTTCCCCCGCCTCCCCGAACAGCAAAAAACCATGAGTTTTGCAGATCTGATGTCTCCTTGCAGAGATAGCCCATGTTATATCTTGCATTTGTTAGGAAAAACTGCTTAGAGTATGAAAAGTGCCCATTGCAGATAGAGCTCAAATTCAAAAAACAAAGATATATTCATGTTCCCCCGCCTCCCCGAAGACCAAAAAACCATGAGTTTTGCAGATCTGATGTCTCCGTGCGGAGATAGCCCATGTTATATCTTGCATTTGTTAGGAAAAACTGCTTATAGCATGAAAAGTGCCCATTGCAGATAGAGCTCAAATTCAAAAAACAAACACATATTCATGTTCCCCTGGCTCACCGAAGCCGAAAAAAGCTTGTGTTTTGCAGATCTGATGTCTTCGTGTGTAGATAGCCCATGTTATATCTTGCATTTGTTAGGAAAAACTGTTAATAGCATGAAAAGTGCCCATTGCAGATAGAGCTCAAATTCAAAACGCAAACACATATTCATGTTCCCCCGCCTCCCCGAACAGCAAAAAACCATGAGTTTTGCAGATCTGATGTCTCCTTGCAGAGATAGCCCATGTTATATCTTGCATTTGTTAGGAAAAACTGCTTAGAGTATGAAAAGTGCCCATTGCAGATAGAGCTCAAATTCAAAAAACAAAGACATATTCATGTTCCCCCGCCTCCCCGAAGACCAAAAAACCATGAGTTTTGCAGATCTGATGTCTCCTTGCAGAGATAGCCCATGTTATATCTTGCATTTGTTAGGAAAAACTGCTAATAGCATGAAAAGTGCCCATTGCAGATAGAGCTCAAATTCAAAAAACAAAGACATATTCATGTTCCCCCGCCTCCCCGAACAGCAAAAAACCATGAGTTTTGCAGATCTGATGTCTCCGTGCGGACATAGCCCATGTTATATCTTGCATTTGTTAGGAAAAAAGGCTTATAGCATGAAAAGTGCCCATTGCAGATAGAGCTCAAATTCAAAAAACAAACACATATTCATGTTCCCCTGGCTCACCGAAGCCGAAAAAAGCTTGTGTTTTGCAGATCTGATGTCTTCGTGTGTAGATAGCCCATGTTATATCTTGCATTTGTTAGGAAAAACTGTTAATAGCATGAAAAGTGCCCATTGCAGATAGAGCTCAAATTCAAAACGCAAACACATATTCATGTTCCCCCGCCTCCCCGAACAGCAAAAAACCATGAGTTTTGCAGATCTGATGTCTCCGTGCGGAGATAGCCCATGTTATATCTTGCATTTGTTAGGAAAAACTGCTTAGAGTATGAAAAGTGCCCATTGCAGATAGAGCTCAAATTCGAAAAACAAACACATATTCATGTTCCCCTGGCTCACCGAAGCCGAAAAAAGCTTGTGTTTTGCAGATCTGATGTCTTCGTGTGTAGATAGCCCATGTTATATCTTGCATTTGTTAGGAAAAACTGTTAATAGCATGAAAAGTGCCCATTGCAGATAGAGCTCAAATTCAAAACGCAAACACATATTCATGTTCCCCCGCCTCCCCGAACAGCAAAAAACCATGAGTTTTGCAGATCTGATGTCTCCGTGCGGAGATAGCCCATGTTATATCTTGCATTTGTTAGGAAAAAAGGCTTATAGCATGAAAAGTGCCCATTGCAGATAGAGCTCAAATTCAAAAAACAAACACATATTCATGTTCCCCTGGCTCACCGAAGCCGAAAAAAGCTTTTTTTTTTTTGCAGATCTGATGTCTTCGTGTGTAGATAGCCCATGTTATATCTTGCATTTGTTAGGAAAAACTGCTTATAGCATGAAAAGTGCCCATTGCAGATAGAGCTCAAATTCGAAAAACAAACACATATTCATGTTCCTCCACCTCCCCGAAGACCAAAAAACCATGAGTTTTGCAGATCTGATGTCTCCGTGCGGAGATAGCCCATGTTATATCTTGCATTTGTTAGGAAAAACTGCTTATAGCATGAAAAGTGCCCATTGCAGATAGAGCTCAAATTCAAAAAACAAACACATATTCATCTTCCCCTGGCTCACCGAAGACGAAAAAAGCTTGTGTTTTGCAGATCTGATGTCTCCGTGTGTAGATAGCCCATGTTATATCTTGCATTTGTTAGGAAATACTACTTATAGCATGAAAAGTGCCCATTGCAGATAGAGCTCAAATTCGAAAAACAAAGACATATTCATGTTCCCCCGCCTCCCCGAACAGCAAAAAACCATGAGTTTTGCAGATCTGATGTCTCCGTGCGGAGATAGCCCATGTTATATCTTGCATTTGTTAGGAAAAACTGCTTATAGCATGAAAAGTGCCCATTGCAGATAGAGCTCAAATTCAAAAAACAAACACATATTCATGTTCCCCTGGCTCACCGAAGCCGAAAAAAGCTTGTGTTTTGCAGATCTGATGTCTTCGTGTGTAGATAGCCCATGTTATATCTTGCATTTGTTAGGAAAAACTGTTAATAGCATGAAAAGTGCCCATTGCAGATAGAGCTCAAATTCAAAACGCAAACACATATTCATGTTCCCCCGCCTCCCCGAACAGCAAAAAACCATGAGTTTTGCAGATCTGATGTCTCCTTGCAGAGATAGCCCATGTTATATCTTGCATTTGTTAGGAAAAACTGCTTAGAGTATGAAAAGTGCCCATTGCAGATAGAGCTCAAATTCAAAAAACAAAGACATATTCATGTTCCCCCGCCTCCCCGAAGACCAAAAAACCATGAGTTTTGCAGATCTGATGTCTCCTTGCAGAGATAGCCCATGTTATATCTTGCATTTGTTAGGAAAAACTGCTAATAGCATGAAAAGTGCCCATTGCAGATAGAGCTCAAATTCGAAAAACAAACACATATTCATGTTCCCCCGCCTCCCCGAACAGCAAAAAACCATGAGTTTTGCAGATCTGATGTCTCCGTGCGGAGATAGCCCATGTTATATCTTGCATTTGTTAGGAAAAAAGGCTTATAGCATGAAAAGTGCCCATTGCAGATAGAGCTCAAATTCAAAAAACAAACACATATTCATGTTCCCCTGGCTCACCGAAGCCGAAAAAAGCTTTTTTTTTTTGCAGATCTGATGTCTTCGTGTGTAGATAGCCCATGTTATATCTTGCATTTGTTAGGAAAAACTGCTTATAGCATGAAAAGTGCCCATTGCAGATAGAGCTCAAATTCGAAAAACAAACACATATTCATGTTCCCCCACCTCCCCGAAGACCAAAAAACCATGAGTTTTGCAGATCTGATGTCTCCGTGCGGAGATAGCCCATGTTATATCTTGCATTTGTTAGGAAAAACTGCTTATAGCATGAAAAGTGCCCATTGCAGATAGAGCTCAAATTCAAAAAACAAACACATATTCATCTTCCCCTGGCTCACCGAAGACGAAAAAAGCTTGTGTTTTGCAGATCTGATGTCTCCGTGTGTAGATAGCCCATGTTATATCTTGCATTTGTTAGGAAATACTGCTTAAAGCATGAAAAGTGCCCATTGCAGATAGAGCTCAAATTCGAAAAACAAAGACATATTCATGTTCCCCCGCCTCCCCAAACACCAAAAAACCATGAGTTTTGCAGATCTCATGTCTCCGTGCGGAGATAGCCCATGTTATATCTTGCATTTGTTAGGAAAAACTGTTTATAGCATGAGAAGTGCCCATTGCAGATAGAGCTCAAATTCGAAAAACAAACACATATTCATGTTCCCCCGCCTCCCCGAAGACCAAAAAACCTTGAGTTTTGCAGATCTGATGTCTCCTTGCGGATATAGCCCATGTTATATCTTGCATTTGTTAGGAAAAACTGCTTAGAGCATGAAAAGTGCCCATTGCAGATAGAGCTCAAATTCGAAAAACAAACACATATTCCTCTTCCCCCGGCTCACCAAAGACCAAAAAACCATGACTTTTGCAGATCTTATGTCTCCTTGCGGAGATAGCCCACGTTATATCTTGCATTTGTTAGGAAAAACTGCTTATAGCATGAAAAGTGCCGATTGCAGATAGAGCTACAATTCGAAAAACAAATACATATTCATGTTCCCCCGCCTCCCTGAAGACTAAAAAACCATGGGTTTTGCAGATCTGATGTCTCCTTGCGGAGATAGCCCATGTTATATCTTGCATTTGTTAGGAAAAACTGCTTACAGCATGAAAAGTGCCCATTGCAGATAGAGCTCAAATTCGAAAAACAAACACATATTCATGTTCCCCCACCTCCCCGAAGACCAAAAAACCATGAGTTTTGCAGATCTGATGTCTCCTTGCGGAGATAGCCCATGTTATATCTTGCATTTGTTAGGAAAAACTGCTAATAGCATGAAAAGTGCCAATTGCAGATAGAGCTCAAATTCAAAAAACAAACACATATTCATGTTCCCCCGCCTCCCCAAAGACCAAAAAACCATGAGTTTTGCAGATCTGATGTCTCCTTGCGGAGATAGCCCATGTTATATCTTGCATTTGTTAGGAAAAACTGCTAATAGCATGAAAAGTGCCCATTGCAGATAGAGCTCAAATTCAAAAAACAAAGACATATTCATGTTCCCCCGCCTCCCCGAACACCAAAAAACCATGAGTTTTGCAGATCTGATGTCTCCTTGCGGAGATAGCCCATGTTATATCTTGCATTTGTTAGGAAAAACTGCTAATAGCATGAAAAGTACCCATTGCAGATAGAGCTCAAATTCGAAAAACAAAGACATATTCATGTTCCCCCGCCTCCCCGAACACCAAAAAACCATGAGTTTTGCAGATCTGATGTCTCCTTGCGGAGATAGCCCATGTTATATCTTGCATTTGTTAGGAAAAACTGTTAATAGCATGAAAAGTGCCCATTGCAGATAGAGCTCAAATTCAAAAAACAAAGACATATTCATGTTCCCCCGCCTCCCCGAAGACCAAAAAACCATGAGTTTTGCAGATCTGATGTCTCCTTGCAGAGATAGCCCATGTTATATCTTGCATTTGTTAGGAAAAACTGCTTAGAGTATGAAAAGTGCCCATTGCAGATAGAGCTCAAATTCAAAAAACAAACACATATTCATGTTCCCCTGGCTCACCGAAGCCGAAAAAAGCTTGTGTTTTGCAGATCTCATGTCTCCATGCGGAGATAGCCCATGTTATATCTTGCATTTTTTAGGAAAAACTGCTTAGAGTATGAGAAGTGCCCATTGCAGATAGAGCTCAAATTCGAAAAACAAACACATATTCATGTTCCCCCGCCTCCCCGAAGACCAAAAAACCATGTGTTTTGCAGATCTGATGTCTCCTTGCAGAGATAGCCCATGTTATATCTTGCATTTGTTAGGAAAAACTGCTAATAGCATGAAAAGTGCCCATTGCAGATAGAGCTCAAATTCGAAAAACAAAGACATATTCATGGTCCCCCGCCTCCCCGAACAGTAAAAAACCATGAGTTTTGCAGATCTCATGTCTCCATGCGGAGATAGCCCATGTTATATCTTGCATTTGTTAGGAAAAACTGCTTAGAGTATGAGAAGTGCCCATTGCAGATAGAGCTCAAATTCGAAAAACAAACACATATTCATGTTCCCCCGCCTCCCCGAAGACCAAAAAACCATGAGTTTTGCAGATCTGATGTCTCCTTGCAGAGATAGCCCATGTTATATCTTGCATTTGTTAGGAAAAAGTGCTAATAGCATGAAAAGTGCCCATTGCAGATAGAGCTCAAATTCGAAAAACAAAGACATATTCATGTTCCCCCGCCTCCCCGAACAGCAAAAAACCATGAGTTTTGCAGATCTGATGTCTCCGTGCGGAGATAGCTCATGTTATATCTTGCATTTGTTAGGAAAAAAGGCTTATAGCATGAAAAGTGCCCATTGCAGATAGAGCTCAAATTCAAAAAACAAACACATATTCATGTTCCCCTGGCTCACCGAAGCCGAAAAAAGCTTTTTTTTTTACAGATCTGATGTCTTCGTGTGTAGATAGCCCATGTTATATCTTGCATTTGTTAGGAAAAACTGCTTATAGCATGAAAAGTGCCCATTGCAGATAGAGCTCAAATTCGAAAAACAAACACATATTCATGTTCCCCCGCCTCACCAAAGACTAAAAAACATGAGTTTTTCAGATCTGATGTCTCCGTGCGGAGATAGCCCATGTTATATCTTGCATTTGTTAGGAAAAACTGCTAATAGCATGAAAAGTGCCCATTGCAGATAGAGCTCAAATTCGAAAAACAAACACATATTCATGTTCCCCCGCCTCCCCGAAGACCAAAAAACCTTGAGTTTTGCAGATCTGATGTCTCCTTGCGGAGATAGCCCATGTTATATCTTGCATTTGTTAGGAAAAACTGCTAATAGCATGAAAAGTGCCCATTGCAGATAGAGCTCAAATTCGAAAAACAAACACATATTCCTGTTCCCCCGGCTCACCGAAGACCAAAAAACCATGACTTTTGCAGATCTTATGTCTCCTTGCGGAGATAGCCCATGTTAAATCTTGCATTTGTTAGGAAAAACTGCTTATAGCATGAAAAGTGCCCATTGCAGATAGAGCTCAAATTCGAAAAACAAAGACATATTCATGTTCCCCCGCCTCCCCAAAGACTAAAAAACCATGAGCTTTTCAGATTTGATGTCTCCGTGCGGAGATAGCCCATGTTATATCTTGCATTTGTTAGGAAAAACTGTTAATAGCATGAAAAGTGCCCATTGCAGATAGAGCTCAAATTCAAAAAACAAACACATATTCATCTTCCCCCGCCTCCCCGAAGACCAAAAAACCATGAGTTTTGCAGATCTGATGTCTCCTTGCAGAGATAGCCCATGTTATATCTTGCATTTGTTAGGAAAAACTGCTAATAGCATGAAAAGTGCCCATTTCAGATAGAGCTCAAATTAAAAAAAACAAACACATATTCATGTTCCCCCGCCTCACCGAAGCCGAAAAAAGCTTGTGTTTTGCAGATCTGATGTCTTCGTGTGTAGATAGCCCATGTTATATCTTGCATTTGTTAGGAAAAACTGCTTATAGCATGAAAAGTGCCCATTGCAGATAGAGCTCAAATTTGAAAAACAAAGACATATTCATGTTCCCCCGCCTCCCCGAACACCAAAAAACCATGAGTTTTGCAGATCTGATGTCTCCTTGCGGAGATAGCCCATGTTATATCTTGCATTTGTTAGGAAAAACTGCTTAGAGTATGAAAAGTGCCCATTGCAGATAGAGCTCAAATTCAAAAAACAAAGACATATTCATGTTCCCCCGCCTCCCCGAAGACCAAAAAACCATGAGTTTTGCAGATCTGATGTCTCCTTGCAGAGATAGCCCATGTTATATCTTGCATTTGTTAGGAAAAACTGCTAATAGCATGAAAAGTGCCCATTGCAGATAGAGCTCAAATTCGAAAAACAAACACATATTCATGTTCCCCCGCCTCCCCGAACAGCAAAAAACCATGAGTTTTGCAGATCTGATGTCTCCGTGCGGAGATAGCCCATGTTATATCTTGCATTTGTTAGGAAAAAAGGCTTATAGCATGAAAAGTGCCCATTGCAGATAGAGCTCAAATTCAAAAAACAAACACATATTCATGTTCCCCTGGCTCACCGAAGCCGAAAAAAGCTTTTTTTTTTTGCAGATCTGATGTCTTCGTGTGTAGATAGCCCATGTTATATCTTGCATTTGTTAGGAAAAACTGCTTATAGCATGAAAAGTGCCCATTGCAGATAGAGCTCAAATTCGAAAAACAAACACATATTCATGTTCCCCCACCTCCCCGAAGACCAAAAAACCATGAGTTTTGCAGATCTGATGTCTCCGTGCGGAGATAGCCCATGTTATATCTTGCATTTGTTAGGAAAAACTGCTTATAGCATGAAAAGTGCCCATTGCAGATAGAGCTCAAATTCAAAAAACAAACACATATTCATCTTCCCCTGGCTCACCGAAGACGAAAAAAGCTTGTGTTTTGCAGATCTGATGTCTCCGTGTGTAGATAGCCCATGTTATATCTTGCATTTGTTAGGAAATACTGCTTAAAGCATGAAAAGTGCCCATTGCAGATAGAGCTCAAATTCGAAAAACAAAGACATATTCATGTTCCCCCGCCTCCCCAAACACCAAAAAACCATGAGTTTTGCAGATCTCATGTCTCCGTGCGGAGATAGCCCATGTTATATCTTGCATTTGTTAGGAAAAACTGTTTATAGCATGAGAAGTGCCCATTGCAGATAGAGCTCAAATTCGAAAAACAAACACATATTCATGTTCCCCCGCCTCCCCGAAGACCAAAAAACCTTGAGTTTTGCAGATCTGATGTCTCCTTGCGGATATAGCCCATGTTATATCTTGCATTTGTTAGGAAAAACTGCTTAGAGCATGAAAAGTGCCCATTGCAGATAGAGCTCAAATTCGAAAAACAAACACATATTCCTCTTCCCCCGGCTCACCAAAGACCAAAAAACCATGACTTTTGCAGATCTTATGTCTCCTTGCGGAGATAGCCCACGTTATATCTTGCATTTGTTAGGAAAAACTGCTTATAGCATGAAAAGTGCCGATTGCAGATAGAGCTACAATTCGAAAAACAAATACATATTCATGTTCCCCCGCCTCCCTGAAGACTAAAAAACCATGGGTTTTGCAGATCTGATGTCTCCTTGCGGAGATAGCCCATGTTATATCTTGCATTTGTTAGGAAAAACTGCTTACAGCATGAAAAGTGCCCATTGCAGATAGAGCTCAAATTCGAAAAACAAACACATATTCATGTTCCCCCACCTCCCCGAAGACCAAAAAACCATGAGTTTTGCAGATCTGATGTCTCCTTGCGGAGATAGCCCATGTTATATCTTGCATTTGTTAGGAAAAACTGCTAATAGCATGAAAAGTGCCAATTGCAGATAGAGCTCAAATTCAAAAAACAAACACATATTCATGTTCCCCCGCCTCCCCAAAGACCAAAAAACCATGAGTTTTGCAGATCTGATGTCTCCTTGCGGAGATAGCCCATGTTATATCTTGCATTTGTTAGGAAAAACTGCTAATAGCATGAAAAGTGCCCATTGCAGATAGAGCTCAAATTCAAAAAACAAAGACATATTCATGTTCCCCCGCCTCCCCGAACACCAAAAAACCATGAGTTTTGCAGATCTGATGTCTCCTTGCGGAGATAGCCCATGTTATATCTTGCATTTGTTAGGAAAAACTGCTAATAGCATGAAAAGTACCCATTGCAGATAGAGCTCAAATTCGAAAAACAAAGACATATTCATGTTCCCCCGCCTCCCCGAACACCAAAAAACCATGAGTTTTGCAGATCTGATGTCTCCTTGCGGAGATAGCCCATGTTATATCTTGCATTTGTTAGGAAAAACTGTTAATAGCATGAAAAGTGCCCATTGCAGATAGAGCTCAAATTCAAAAAACAAAGACATATTCATGTTCCCCCGCCTCCCCGAAGACCAAAAAACCATGAGTTTTGCAGATCTGATGTCTCCTTGCAGAGATAGCCCATGTTATATCTTGCATTTGTTAGGAAAAACTGCTTAGAGTATGAGAAGTGCCCATTGCAGATAGAGCTCAAATTCGAAAAACAAACACATATTCATGTTCCCCCGCCTCCCCGAAGACCAAAAAACCATGAGTTTTGCAGATCTGATGTCTCCTTGCAGAGATAGCCCATGTTATATCTTGCATTTGTTAGGAAAAAGTGCTAATAGCATGAAAAGTGCCCATTGCAGATAGAGCTCAAATTCGAAAAACAAAGACATATTCATGTTCCCCCGCCTCCCCGAACAGCAAAAAACCATGAGTTTTGCAGATCTGATGTCTCCGTGCGGAGATAGCTCATGTTATATCTTGCATTTGTTAGGAAAAAAGGCTTATAGCATGAAAAGTGCCCATTGCAGATAGAGCTCAAATTCAAAAAACAAACACATATTCATGTTCCCCTGGCTCACCGAAGCCGAAAAAAGCTTTTTTTTTTACAGATCTGATGTCTTCGTGTGTAGATAGCCCATGTTATATCTTGCATTTGTTAGGAAAAACTGCTTATAGCATGAAAAGTGCCCATTGCAGATAGAGCTCAAATTCGAAAAACAAACACATATTCATGTTCCCCCGCCTCACCAAAGACTAAAAAACATGAGTTTTTCAGATCTGATGTCTCCGTGCGGAGATAGCCCATGTTATATCTTGCATTTGTTAGGAAAAACTGCTAATAGCATGAAAAGTGCCCATTGCAGATAGAGCTCAAATTCGAAAAACAAACACATATTCATGTTCCCCCGCCTCCCCGAAGACCAAAAAACCTTGAGTTTTGCAGATCTGATGTCTCCTTGCGGAGATAGCCCATGTTATATCTTGCATTTGTTAGGAAAAACTGCTAATAGCATGAAAAGTGCCCATTGCAGATAGAGCTCAAATTCGAAAAACAAACACATATTCCTGTTCCCCCGGCTCACCGAAGACCAAAAAACCATGACTTTTGCAGATCTTATGTCTCCTTGCGGAGATAGCCCATGTTAAATCTTGCATTTGTTAGGAAAAACTGCTTATAGCATGAAAAGTGCCCATTGCAGATAGAGCTCAAATTCGAAAAACAAAGACATATTCATGTTCCCCCGCCTCCCCAAAGACTAAAAAACCATGAGCTTTTCAGATTTGATGTCTCCGTGCGGAGATAGCCCATGTTATATCTTGCATTTGTTAGGAAAAACTGTTAATAGCATGAAAAGTGCCCATTGCAGATAGAGCTCAAATTCAAAAAACAAACACATATTCATCTTCCCCCGCCTCCCCGAAGACCAAAAAACCATGAGTTTTGCAGATCTGATGTCTCCTTGCAGAGATAGCCCATGTTATATCTTGCATTTGTTAGGAAAAACTGCTAATAGCATGAAAAGTGCCCATTTCAGATAGAGCTCAAATTAAAAAAAACAAACACATATTCATGTTCCCCCGCCTCACCGAAGCCGAAAAAAGCTTGTGTTTTGCAGATCTGATGTCTTCGTGTGTAGATAGCCCATGTTATATCTTGCATTTGTTAGGAAAAACTGCTTATAGCATGAAAAGTGCCCATTGCAGATAGAGCTCAAATTTGAAAAACAAAGACATATTCATGTTCCCCCGCCTCCCCGAACACCAAAAAACCATGAGTTTTGCAGATCTGATGTCTCCTTGCGGAGATAGCCCATGTTATATCTTGCATTTGTTAGGAAAAACTGCTTATAGCATGAAAAGTGCCCATTGCAGATAGAGCTCAAATTTGAAAAACAAACATATTCATGTTCCCCCGCCTCCCCGAACAGCAAAAAACCATGAGTTTTGCAGATCTGATGTCTCCGTGCGGAGATAGCTCATGTAATATCTTGCATTTGTTAGGAAAAACTGCTTATAGCATGAAAAGTGCCCATTTCAGATAGAGCTCAAATTAAAAAAAACAAACACATATTCATGTTCCCCCGCCTCACCGAAGCCGAAAAAAGCTTGTGTTTTGCAGATCTGATGTCTTCGTGTGTAGATAGCCCATGTTATATCTTGCATTTGTTAGGAAAAACTGCTTATAGCATGAAAAGTGCCCATTGCAGATAGAGCTCAAATTCGAAAAACAAAGACATATTCATGTTCCCCCGCCTCCCCAAAGACTAAAAAACCATGAGCTTTTCAGATTTGATGTCTCCGTGCGGAGATAGCCCATGTTATATCTTGCATTTGTTAGGAAAAACTGTTAATAGCATGAAAAGTGCCCATTGCAGATAGAGCTCAAATTCAAAAAACAAACACATATTCATCTTCCCCCGCCTCCCCGAAGACCAAAAAACCATGAGTTTTGCAGATCTGATGTCTCCTTGCAGAGATAGCCCATGTTATATCTTGCATTTGTTAGGAAAAACTGCTAATAGCATGAAAAGTGCCCATTTCAGATAGAGCTCAAATTAAAAAAAACAAACACATATTCATGTTCCCCCGCCTCACCGAAGCCGAAAAAAGCTTGTGTTTTGCAGATCTGATGTCTTCGTGTGTAGATAGCCCATGTTATATCTTGCATTTGTTAGGAAAAACTGCTTATAGCATGAAAAGTGCCCATTGCAGATAGAGCTCAAATTTGAAAAACAAAGACATATTCATGTTCCCCCGCCTCCCCGAACACCAAAAAACCATGAGTTTTGCAGATCTGATGTCTCCTTGCGGAGATAGCCCATGTTATATCTTGCATTTGTTAGGAAAAACTGCTTATAGCATGAAAAGTGCCCATTGCAGATAGAGCTCAAATTTGAAAAACAAACATATTCATGTTCCCCCGCCTCCCCGAACAGCAAAAAACCATGAGTTTTGCAGATCTGATGTCTCCGTGCGGAGATAGCTCATGTAATATCTTGCATTTGTTAGGAAAAACTGCTTATAGCATGAAAAGTGCCCATTTCAGATAGAGCTCAAATTAAAAAAAACAAACACATATTCATGTTCCCCCGCCTCACCGAAGCCGAAAAAAGCTTGTGTTTTGCAGATCTGATGTCTTCGTGTGTAGATAGCCCATGTTATATCTTGCATTTGTTAGGAAAAACTGCTTATAGCATGAAAAGTGCCCATTGCAGATAGAGCTCAAATTTGAAAAACAAAGACATATTCATGTTCCCCCGCCTCCCCGAACACCAAAAAACCATGAGTTTTGCAGATCTGATGTCTCCTTGCGGAGATAGCCCATGTTATATCTTGCATTTGTTAGGAAAAACTGCTTATAGCATGAAAAGTGCCCATTGCAGATAGAGCTCAAATTTGAAAAACAAACATATTCATGTTCCCCCGCCTCCCCGAACAGCAAAAAACCATGAGTTTTGCAGATCTGATGTCTCCGTGCGGAGATAGCTCATGTAATATCTTGCATTTGTTAGGAAAAACTGCTTATAGCATGAAAAGTGCCCATTGCAGATAGAGCTCAAATTCAAAAAACAAACACATATTCATGTTCCCCTGGCTCACCGAAGCCGAAAAAAGCTTGTGTTTTGCAGATCTGATGTCTTCGTGTGTTGATAGCCCATGTTATATCTTGCATTTGTTAGGAAAAACTGTTAATAGCATGAAAAGTGCCCATTGCAGATAGAGCTCAAATTCAAAAAACAAACACATATTCATGTTCCCCCGCCTCCCCGAAGACCAAAAAACCATGAGTTTTGCAGATCTGATGTCTCTTTGCGGAGATAGCCCATGTTAAATCTTGCATTTGTTAGGAAAAACTGCTAATAGCATGAAAAGTGCCCATTGCAGATAGAGCTCAAATTCGAAAAACAAAGACATATTCATGTTCCCCCGCCTCCCCGAACACCAAAAAACCATGAGTTTTGCAGATCTCATGTCTCCATGCGGAGATAGCCCATGTTATATCTTGCATTTGTTAGGAAAAACTGCTTAGAGTATGAGAAGTGCCCATTGCAGATAGAGCTCAAATTCGAAAAACAAACACATATTCATGTTCCCCCGCCTCCCCGAAGACCAAAAAACCATGTGTTTTGCAGATCTGATGTCTCCTTGCAGAGATAGCCCATGTTATATCTTGCATTTGTTAGGAAAAACTGCTAATAGCATGAAAAGTGCCCATTGCAGATAGAGCTCAAATTCGAAAAACAAAGACATATTCATGGTCCCCCGCCTCCCCGAACAGCAAAAAACCATGAGTTTTGCAGATCTGATGTCTCCGTGCGGAGATAGCTCATGTTATATCTTGCATTTGTTAGGAAAAACTGCTTATAGCATGAAAAGTGCCCATTGCAGATAGAGCTCAAATTCAAAAAACAAACACATATTCATGTTCCCCTGGCTCACCGAAGCCGAAAAAAGCTTTTTTTTTGCAGATCTGATGTCTTCGTGTGTAGATAGCCCATGTTATATCTTGCATTTGTTAGGAAAAACTGCTTATAGCATGAAAAGTGCCCATTGCAGATAGAGCTCAAATTCGAAAAACAAACACATATTCATGTTCCCCCACCTCCCCGAAGACCAAAAAACCATGAGTTTTGCAGATCTGATGTCTCCGTGCGGAGATAGCCCATGTTATATCTTGCATTTGTTAGGAAATACTGCTTATAGCATGAAAAGTGCCCATTGCAGATAGAGCTCAAATTCAAAAAACAAACACATATTCATCTTCCCCTGGCTCACCGAAGACGAAAAAAGCTTGTGTTTTTCAGATCTGATGTCTCCGTGCGGAGATAGCCCATGTTATATCTTGCATTTGTTAGGAAAAACTGCTAATAGCATGAAAAGTGCCCATTGCAGATAGAGCTCAAATTCGAAAAACAAAGACATATTCATGTTCCCCCGCCTCCCCAAACACCAAAAAACCATGAGTTTTGCAGATCTCATGTCTCCGTGCGGAGATAGCCCATGTTATATCTTGCATTTGTTAGGAAAAACTGTTTATAGCATGAGAAGTGCCCATTGCAGATAGAGCTCAAATTCGAAATACAAACACATATTCATGTTCCCCCGCCTCCCCGAAGACCAAAAAACCTTGAGTTTTGCAGATCTGATGTCTCCTTGCGGAGATAGCCCATGTTATATCTTGCATTTGTTAAGAAAAACTGCTAATAGCATGAAAAGTGCCCATTGCAGATAGAGCTCAAATTCGAAAAACAAACACATATTCCTGTTCCCCCGGCTCACCGAAGACCAAAAAACCATGACTTTTGCAGATCTTATGTCTCCTTGCGGAGATAGCCCATGTTATATCTTGTATTTGTTAGGAAAAACTGTTAATAGCATGAAAAGTGCCCATTGCAGATAGAGCTCAAATTCAAAAAACAAACACATATTCATCTTCCCCCGCCTCCCCGAAGACCAAAAAACCATGAGTTTTGCAGATCTGATGTCTCCTTGCAGAGATAGCCCATGTTATATCTTGCATTTGTTAGGAAAAACTGCTTATAGCATGAAAAGTGCCCATTGCAGATAGAGCTCAAATTAAAAAAACAAACACATATTCATGTTCCCCCGCCTCACCGAAGCCGAAAAAAGCTTGTGTTTTGCAGATCTGATGTCTTCGTGTGTAGATAGCCCATGTTATATCTTGCATTTGTTAGGAAAAACTGCTTATAGCATGAAAAGTGCCCATTGCAGATAGAGCTCAAATTCGAAAAACAAAGACATATTCATGTTCCCCCGCCTCCCCGAAGACCAAAAAACCATGAGTTTTGCAGATCTGATGTCTCCTTGCAGAGATAGCCCATGTTATATCTTGCATTTGTTAGGAAAAACTGCTTAGAGTATGAGAAGTGCCCATTGCAGATAGAGCTCAAATTCGAAAAACAAACACATATTCCTGTTCCCCCGGCTCACCGAAGACCAAAAAACCATGACTTTTGCAGATCTGATGTCTCTTTGCGGAGATAGCCCATGTTAAATCTTGCATTTGTTAGGGAAAAACTGCTAATAGCATGAAAAGTGCCCATTGCAGATAGAGCTCAAATTCGAAAAACAAAGACATATTCATGTTCCCCCGCCTCCCCGAAGACGAAAAAACCATGAGTCTTGCAGATCTCATGTCTCCATGCGGAGATAGCCCATGTTATATCTTGCATTTGTTAGGAAAAACTGCTTAGAGTATGAGAAGTGCCCATTGCAGATAGAGCTCAAATTCGAAAAACAAACACATATTCATGTTCCCCCGCCTCCCCGAAGACCAAAAAACCATGTGTTTTGCAGATCTGATGTCTCCTTGCAGAGATAGCCCATGTTATATCTTGCATTTGTTAGGAAAAACTGCTAATAGCATGAAAAGTGCCCATTGCAGATAGAGCTCAAATTCGAAAAACAAAGACATATTCATGGTCCCCCGCCTCCCCGAACAGCAAAATACCATGAGTTTTGCAGATCTGATGTCTCCGTGCGGAGATAGCTCATGTTATATCTTGCATTTGTTAGGAAAAACTGCTTATAGCATGAAAAGTGCCCATTGCAGATAGAGCTCAAATTCAAAAAACAAACACATATTCATGTTCCCCTGGCTCACCGAAGCCGAAAAAAGCTTTTTTTTTGCAGATCTGATGTCTTCGTGTGTAGATAGCCCATGTTATATCTTGCATTTGTTAGGAAAAACTGCTTATAGCATGAAAAGTGCCCATTGCAGATAGAGCTCAAATTCGAAAAACAAAAACATATTCATGTTCCCCCACCTCCCCGAAGACCAAAAAACCATGAGTTTTGCAGATCTGATGTCTCCGTGCGGAGATAGCCCATGTTATATCTTGCATTTGTTAGGAAATACTGCTTATAGCATGAAAAGTGCCCATTGCAGATAGAGCTCAAATTCAAAAAACAAACACATATTCATCTTCCCCTGGCTCACCGAAGACGAAAAAAGCTTGTGTTTTTCAGATCTGATGTCTCCGTGCGGAGATAGCCCATGTTATATCTTGCATTTGTTAGGAAAAACTGCTAATAGCATGAAAAGTGCCCATTGCAGATAGAGCTCAAATTCGAAAAACAAAGACATATTCATGTTCCCCCGCCTCCCCAAACACCAAAAAACCATGAGTTTTGCAGATCTGATGTCTCCGTGCGGAGATAGCCCATGTTATATCTTGCATTTGTTAGGAAAAACTGCTTATAGCATGAAAAGTGCCCATTGCAGATAGAGCTCAAATTCAAAAAACAAACACATATTCATGTTCCCCTGGCTCACCGAAGCCGAAAAAAGCTTGTGTTTTGCAGATCTGATGTCTTCGTGTGTTGATAGCCCATGTTATATCTTGCATTTGTTAGGAAAAACTGTTAATAGCATGAAAAATGCCCATTGCAGATAGAGCTCAAATTCAAAAAACAAACACATATTCATGTTCCCCCACCTCCCCGAAGACCAAAAAACCATGAGTTTTGCAGATCTGATGTCTCCTTGCAGAGATAGCCCATGTTATATCTTGCATTTGTTAGGAAAAACTGCTAATAGCATGAAAAGTGCCCATTGCAGATAGAGCTCAAATTCGAAAAACAAAGACATATTCATGTTCCCCCGCCTCCCCGAACAGCAAAAAACCATGAGTTTTGCAGATCTGATGTCTCCGTGCGGAGATAGCCCATGTTATATCTTGCATTTGTTAGGAAAAACGGCTTATAGCATGAAAAGTGCCCATTGCAGATAGAGCTCAAATTCAAAAAACAAACACATATTCATGTTCCCCTGGCTCACCGAAGCCGAAAAAAGCTTGTGTTTTGCAGATCTGATGTCTTCGTGTGTTGATAGCCCATGTTATATCTTGCATTTGTTAGGAAAAACTGCTTATAGCATGAAAAGTGCCCATTGCAGATAGAGCTCAAATTCAAAAAACAAACACATATTCATGTTCCCCCGCCTCCCCGAAGACCAAAAAACCATGAGTTTTGCAGATCTGATGTCTCCTTGCAGAGATAGCCCATGTTATATCTTGCATTTGTTAGGAAAAACTGCTAATAGCATGAAAAGTGCCCATTGCAGATAGAGCTCAAATTCGAAAAACAAAGACATATTCATGTTCCCCCGCCTCCCCGAACAGCAAAAAACCATGAGTTTTACAGATCTCATGTCTCCGTGCGGAGATAGCCCATGTTATATCTTGCATTTGTTAGGAAAAACTGCTTATAGCATGAAAAGTGCCCATTGCAGATAGAGCTCAAATTCGAAAAACAAAGACATATTCATGTTCCCCCGCCTCCCCGAACACCAAAAAACCATGAGTTTTGCAGATCTGATGTCTCCTTGCGGAGATAGCCCATGTTAAATCTTGCATTTGTTAGGAAAAACTGCTTATAGCATGAAAAGTGCCCATTGCAGATAGAGCTCAAATTCGAAAAACAAAGACATATTCATGTTCCCCCGCCTCCCCAAAGACTAAAAAACCATGAGCTTTTCAGATTTGATGTCTCCGTGCGGAGATAGCCCATGTTATATCTTGCATTTGTTAGGAAAAACTGTTAATAGCATGAAAAGTGCCCATTGCAGATAGAGCTCAAATTCGAAAAACAAACACATATTCATGTTCCCCCGCCTCCCCGAAGACCCAAAAACCTTGAGTTTTGCAGATCTGATGTCTCCTTGCGGAGATAGCCCATGTTATATCTTGCATTTGTTAGGAAAAACTGCTAATAGCATGAAAAGTGCCCATTGCAGATAGAGCTCAAATTCGAAAAACAAACACATATTCCTGTTCCCCCGGCTCACCGAAGACCAAAAAACCATGACTTTTGCAGATCTGATGTCTCCTTGCGGAGATAGCCCACGTTATATCTTGCATTTGTTAGGAAAAACTGCTTATAGCATGAAAAGTGCCGATTGCAGATAGAGCTACAATTCGAAAAACAAATACATATTCATGTTCCCCCGCCTCCCTGAAGACTAAAAAACCATGGGTTTTGCAGATCTGATGTCTCCTTGCGGAGATAGCCCATGTTATATCTTGCATTTGTTAGGAAAAACTGCTAATAGCATGAAAAGTGCCCATTGCAGATAGAGCTCAAATTCGAAAAACAAACACATATTCATGTTCCCCCGCCTCCCCGAAGACCAAAAAACCTTGAGTTTTGCAGATCTGATGTCTCCTTGCGGAGATAGCCCATGTTATATCTTGCATTTGTTAGGAAAAACTGCTAATAGCATGAAAAGTGCCCATTGCAGATAGAGCTCAAATTTGAAAAACAAACACATATTCCTGTTCCCCCGGCTCACCGAAGACCAAAAAACCATGACTTTTGCAGATCTTATGTCTCCTTGCGGAGATAGCCCACGTTATATCTTGCATTTGTTAGGAAAAACTGCTTATAGCATGAAAAGTGCCGATTGCAGATAGAGCTACAATTCGAAAAACAAATACATATTCATGTTCCCCCGCCTCCCTGAAGACTAAAAAACCATGGGTTTTGCAGATCTGATGTCTCCTTGCGGAGATAGCTCATGTTATATCTTGCATTTGTTAGGAAAAAATGCTTACAGCATGAAAAGTGCCCATTGCAGATAGAGCTCAAATTCGAAAAACAAACACATATTCATGATCCCCCGCCTCCCCGAAGACCAAAAAACCATGAGTTTTGCAGATCTGATGTCTCCTTGCGGAGATAGCTCATGTTATATCTTGCATTTGTTAGGAAAAACTGCTAATAGCATGAAAAGTGCCCATTGCAGATAGAGCTCAAATTCGAAAAACAAAGACATATTCATGTTCCCCCGCCTCCCCGAAGACCAAAAAACCATGAGTTTTGCAGATCTGATGTCTCCGTGCGGAGATAGCCCATGTTATATCTTGCATTTGTTAGGAAAAACGGCTTATAGCATGAAAAGTGCCCATTGCAGATAGAGCTCAAATTCAAAAAACAAACACATATTCATGTTCCCCTGGCTCACCGAAGCCGAAAAAAGCTTGTGTTTTGCAGATCTGATGTCTTCGTGTGTTGATAGCCCATGTTATATCTTGCATTTGTTAGGAAAAACTGCTTATAGCATGAAAAGTGCCCATTGCAGATAGAGCTCAAATTCAAAAAACAAACACATATTCATGTTCCCCCGCCTCCCCGAAGACCAAAAAACCATGAGTTTTGCAGATCTGATGTCTCCTTGCAGAGATAGCCCATGTTATATCTTGCATTTGTTAGGAAAAACTGCTAATAGCATGAAAAGTGCCCATTGCAGATAGAGCTCAAATTCGAAAAACAAAGACATATTCATGTTCCCCCGCCTCCCCGAACAGCAAAAAACCATGAGTTTTACAGATCTCATGTCTCCGTGCGGAGATAGCCCATGTTATATCTTGCATTTGTTAGGAAAAACTGCTTATAGCATGAAAAGTGCCCATTGCAGATAGAGCTCAAATTCGAAAAACAAAGACATATTCATGTTCCCCCGCCTCCCCGAACACCAAAAAACCATGAGTTTTGCAGATCTGATGTCTCCTTGCGGAGATAGCCCATGTTAAATCTTGCATTTGTTAGGAAAAACTGCTTATAGCATGAAAAGTGCCCATTGCAGATAGAGCTCAAATTCGAAAAACAAAGACATATTCATGTTCCCCCGCCTCCCCAAAGACTAAAAAACCATGAGCTTTTCAGATTTGATGTCTCCGTGCGGAGATAGCCCATGTTATATCTTGCATTTGTTAGGAAAAACTGTTAATAGCATGAAAAGTGCCCATTGCAGATAGAGCTCAAATTCGAAAAACAAACACATATTCATGTTCCCCCGCCTCCCCGAAGACCAAAAAACCTTGAGTTTTGCAGATCTGATGTCTCCTTGCGGAGATAGCCCATGTTATATCTTGCATTTGTTAGGAAAAACTGCTAATAGCATGAAAAGTGCCCATTGCAGATAGAGCTCAAATTCGAAAAACAAACACATATTCCTGTTCCCCCGGCTCACCGAAGACCAAAAAACCATGACTTTTGCAGATCTTATGTCTCCTTGCGGAGATAGCCCACGTTATATCTTGCATTTGTTAGGAAAAACTGCTTATAGCATGAAAAGTGCCGATTGCAGATAGAGCTACAATTCGAAAAACAAATACATATTCATGTTCCCCCGCCTCCCTGAAGACTAAAAAACCATGGGTTTTGCAGATCTGATGTCTCCTTGCGGAGATAGCCCATGTTATATCTTGCATTTGTTAGGAAAAACTGCTAATAGCATGAAAAGTGCCCATTGCAGATAGAGCTCAAATTCGAAAAACAAACACATATTCATGTTCCCCCGCCTCCCCGAAGACCAAAAAACCTTGAGTTTTGCAGATCTGATGTCTCCTTGCGGAGATAGCCCATGTTATATCTTGCATTTGTTAGGAAAAACTGCTAATAGCATGAAAAGTGCCCATTGCAGATAGAGCTCAAATTTGAAAAACAAACACATATTCCTGTTCCCCCGGCTCACCGCAGACCAAAAAACCATGACTTTTGCAGATCTTATGTCTCCTTGCGGAGATAGCCCACGTTATATCTTGCATTTGTTAGGAAAAACTGCTTATAGCATGAAAAGTGCCGATTGCAGATAGAGCTACAATTCGAAAAACAAATACATATTCATGTTCCCCCGCCTCCCTGAAGACTAAAAAACCATGGGTTTTGCAGATCTGATGTCTCCTTGCGGAGATAGCTCATGTTATATCTTGCATTTGTTAGGAAAAAATGCTTACAGCATGAAAAGTGCCCATTGCAGATAGAGCTCAAATTCGAAAAACAAACACATATTCATGATCCCCCGCCTCCCCGAAGACCAAAAAACCATGAGTTTTGCAGATCTGATGTCTCCTTGCGGAGATAGCTCATGTTATATCTTGCATTTGTTAGGAAAAACTGCTTATAGCATGAAAAGTGCCCATTGCAGATAGAGCTCAAATTCGCAAAACAAACACATATTCATGTTCCCCTGGCTCACCGAAGCCGAAAAAAGCTTGTGTTTTGCAGATCTGATGTCTTCGTGTGTTGATAGCCCATGTTATATCTTGCATTTGTTAGGAAAAACTGTTAATAGCATGAAAAATGCCCATTGCAGATAGAGCTCAAATTCAAAAAACAAACACATATTCATGTTCCCCCACCTCCCCGAAGACCAAAAAACCATGAGTTTTGCAGATCTGATGTCTCCTTGCAGAGATAGCCCATGTTATATCTTGCATTTGTTAGGAAAAACTGCTTATAGCATGAAAAGTGCCCATTGCAGATAGAGCTCAAATTCGAAAAACAAACATATTCATGTTCCCCCGCCTCCCCGAACAGCAAAAAACCATGAGTTTTGCAGATCTGATGTCTCCGTGCGGAGATAGCCCATGTTATATCTTGCATTTGTTAGGAAAAACTGCTTATAGCATGAAAAGTGCCCATTGCAGATAGAGCTCAAATTCAAAAAACAAACACATATTCATGTTCCCCTGGCTCACCGAAGCCGAAAAAAGCTTGTGTTTTGCAGATCTGATGTCTTCGTGTGTTGATAGCCCATGTTATATCTTGCATTTGTAAGGAAAAACTGTTAATAGCATGAAAAGTGCCCATTGCAGATAGAGCTCAAATTCAAAAAACAAACACATATTCATGTTCCCCCACCTCCCCGAAGACCAAAAAACCATGAGTTTTGCAGATCTGATGTCTCCTTGCAGAGATAGCCCATGCTATATCTTGCATTTGTTAGGAAAAACTGCTAATAGCATGAAAAGTGCCCATTGCAGATAGAGCTCAAATTCGAAAAACAAAGACATATTCATGTTCCCCCGCCTCCCCGAACAGCAAAAAACCATGAGTTTTGCAGATCTGATGTCTCCGTGCGGAGATAGCCCATGTTATATCTTGCATTTGTTAGGAAAAACGGCTTATAGCATGAAAAGTGCCCATTGCAGATAGAGCTCAAATTCAAAAAACAAACACATATTCATGTTCCCCTGGCTCACCGAAGCCGAAAAAAGCTTGTGTTTTGCAGATCTGATGTTATTCGTGTGTTGATAGCCCATGTTATATCTTGCATTTGTTAGGAAAAACTGCTTATAGCATGAAAAGTGCCCATTGCAGATAGAGCTCAAATTCAAAAAACAAACACATATTCATGTTCCCCCGCCTCCCCGAAGACCAAAAAACCATGAGTTTTGCAGATCTGATGTCTCCTTGCAGAGATAGCCCATGTTATATCTTGCATTTGTTAGGAAAAACTGCTAATAGCATGAAAAGTGCCCATTGCAGATAGAGCTCAAATTCGAAAAACAAAGACATATTCATGTTCCCCCGCCTCCCCGAACAGCAAAAAACCATGAGTTTTGCAGATCTGATGTCTCCTTGCAGAGATAGCCCATGTTATATCTTGCATTTGTTAGGAAAAACTGCTAATAGCATGAAAAGTGCCCATTGCAGATAGAGCTCAAATTCGAAAAACAAAGACATATTCATGTTCCCCCGCCTCCCCGAACAGCAAAAAACCATGAGTTTTGCAGATCTCATGTCTCCGTGCGGAGATAGCCCATGTTATATCTTGCATTTGTTAGGAAAAACTGCTTATAGCATGAAAAGTGCCCATTGCAGATAGAGCTCAAATTCGAAAAACAAAGACATATTCATGTTCCCCCGCCTCCCCGAACACCAAAAAACCATGAGTTTTGCAGATCTGATGTCTCCTTGCGTCAATCTGTCCTTCAACTTGCACTTTCATGGAAACGCTCGCGATGAATCCACCTCCACAAGGCCTTCCCTTCATCCAGTTTCACCCACCTTCCTGAGTGGAGATGGTCCCCTTTGGACAAGGAACACAGTCATAGCAGCAAACTGGCTCTCCTTCTCGAGCCCTCTTGACAAATCCAGGATGACAACTTTCCACACATTTGGACTGAGGCAGGGACTAAGCAGAAAAATAAAGAATATGAAAGAAAATGTGTTAGGATTCACCAACCATGGAGAATGGAGGTAGAAATTGACATGGTCTCTGCTCCTCACTTAGGTAAATATGAAATCTCTGATCATTCCAAACCGATGTAGAAGATATAACTACTGGCAGATTCTTCATTTAGTTCTTCCCTTTCGCTTTTGGCATGTAACTTTTCAATAAAGGATTTTTCCAGAATAAAATCTGGAGAGATGGAACTGAGAAAAGATTTAAGAATTCAGTGACAACCATACCCTTATAAACACACTTTCCTCCACTCTTCATATAGCCTCCCAAGCAGTCTAAGAAAACAATCTGGTTTCTATTCCTCAGATTCAATGCTGAGTGAAGGTCAAACACCCTGGGGACTAGGCTGAGCCCACATGAAATGGGTCTGCGGCTTTGAAAAACAGAAAAGACACCAAAAATTCTCCCACCTTGTTGAGCAACTTTAGCTGTGAAAGAGTATTTTGTTTGATAATAAGTCTCTGTCTTTTAAAATATCCCAAAATCACTCTCCTGGGATCCTCCTTGGGGAGAACCAACAATAATTTGATGCCCAGATCTGCTGCTATCTCTCCAGTTGCATCCAAGTACAATTTATTGTCAGAAATATTGAAAAATTCATTCTTCTCCAGAAAGGGATGAAACTAGCATTGAAACATCCAAGAATTTTAAAAGCACAAAACTTACATCCCACGTTTGAATCTTTCTTCTACAATTTTCTAACTTGCATGCATGCTTAATTGGGGGAACAGATGCTACCAAGTGAACATTTTTTTTAAAAAATATTGTCAATCATATACTGACAAAACTTTGTACATATTCAGAAAATATAACAGACAAAATTGGTTTAGTATTGGTAACATGCTAGACCAGATGACAAATAAATTGAAGAACAGAAAAAGGAGATTATTTTTAAGTTTTTGCAACCAACAATTTGATTCCCAGAAAGCATGCATTTGTCAAGAACAAAGTTGCCAGGCTAATCTTCTCTGGGGTAATCCAGGTGGGAAACACAACCAGATATGCTAATTCTGCTTTATTGTAATGCTACATTAACAGAAGTTTTGCAAGCATGAAAGTACAAATCTCCCATCAACTCTTTTCTTACACTGAAAAGTTGGGGTGGGTCTTTTCTGAGTTTCAGTTTCTACCCTTTTATGCAGCTACAGGATTCCCCAACCCCCTTGTCTGACCCTCCCCTGGGCAGCCTCTCTTCTCCCAAAAGTTATCCTCACAAATCAGTAGACTTCCTAAATAGATTGTAGTAATACTGCTGATATAAACTATGTGTTATACAAGTCATTCTCACATATTATTACATTTCCTAAATATATTATGAAAATACTGCTGATATCACTTGATCTCAGGAAATAGTAACAAACAATTCTGTGATGTAATTAGAAACCTAGTTAAATGAGGAGTGGATGGTATGATAACTAAGTGGATAAAAATGGTACTCAAATAATTTTTAGTTTTTTTAATCTTTATCATTAAAGTAGGAAGTTATGAATAACAATTTATCCTAAGTTACCAATTTTTCTATGTTGTCATTAATACAGTAGAGATGATAAATCTCTATCATACAAGATTTCATAAAAGATTTATAGCAATTCTGAGGCAAATACAATTTGATCTGATTTAAACATTACCAAGTTTCCAGAAAAATATTTATGATTTCCTAATAGAAACAGCTGCATGGGTAAAAAGCAGTACAAAAATACCTGAGTTTGATAAACTATAGTATCTCATATATAAGAACTTTAATGATGCATTGGATGAAGGAAGATGCCAAGCTTGATCTAGTGGTTAAGGCACCAGGCTAGAAAGCAAGAGGCTGTGAGTTCAAGTCCTGCTTTGGTCATGATTTTGGGCCAGTCACTCTCTCAGACTAACTCACCTCACAAGGTTGTTGTGGGGGAAACGAACAGAACTACTTCTGGGTGCACAGATGCTCCTGTTTCACTCCTCTGGAAACAATACAAATTTCCAGGAGCCATAGTACAGGTAGTTCACTGCATCCCAAATGTAGTACTAGGGAGGGAGGCGGGACTAGCCAAAATCGAAACAGATTTACATTTTTGCACCTTGATTAGAAATACACATATTTATGAAAATAATCTCGAAATCATACTTGACTGCAAACTGAAAGTGAGTCTTGAGAGAACACAAGGAGAAGACTTTGAGAGCAGCTTCTCCAACTTACAAATCCCTCAGTTGGACAAGGGAGGATACAAAACTCTTCCAATAACTGAAAGAGGCTAGAGAGAAACTTAAGGTCTGCTCACAGTTATTTCGGAGTGTCAGACATGAGCAATTAGAGGGTCCAGATCTGTTGACCTTTTGCAGCATAAGTAGGTTGAGGTGCTTCCCCTCCTTCTCCTCTGGATTCCTTCTCCAAAAGAACTAAGATTAATGGATCTATATCTGAATCCCATACCTGCCATGGGTGCAGCCTCAGAGTCCCCAAGATCTTTTCTCCCTCCTTCCTTCTCCTCCTCAATCTGGAGGAATATGCAGCATTCAAGGCTTGGGCCAGAGTCTTCAGTATATTGTAAAAAAGGCGGGAATTATGAATCTGAATCCTGTTCCTTTTCTTTTGGGTCTCTAGTGGGGCTATTTGGGTGCATCTTCTCTGGCCCTTGACAGAAAAAATGTGCTTTGAAAGAGAACAGCGAAAATAATGATCTCGAAACTGATATTCCACAAAGAAATAGGGTTCAAAGGTTTCATCCCTTGGCCTTTCTTTTGTCAGAAGACCAAAGTTCCAAATACTATGGATGTATTTGAGAGGTGTGTGCTTTTTTATTGCATACAGTACAAAACTTGTGTGGATCCAGACTTTCCCCTCAATGGGTCCTGGCAAATCTTCAAGAATTAAATGTAGTGAATGGAGCCTGTTATTAAAGTAAACACCGTCTACGAAGTTAACAAAGACGTTGACCTGTCTCCACTTGGAGAAGGCAACCCTGAGGGCTGCCGTATGTCCAGTTGTTGAAAATTGTTCTGATATAACAACACAAATCCCATTCCTGACAAGCATAGGAGTGAAAGTCCTCATGAATTTCTCTCCCTTCTCTGTGTCTGAAGCAAAGAGGCCAATCAGGGTCCATCCGAAATGGATCAGCAGTTGGACCATTGCTGGGTAGTGGAATCCTTCTTTTGGGTCCATCTGGTAGAAAAAGGGGAATCGATTTTTGTCATTCAGAGCCTCTGAACCAGTATTATAACTGATCTAAAAAAGTAATGAAGAATCCTGTGTTATAACGTCAGTCAGATCAAGTCCAAAATATTTGTTATTGACAAATCCAACATTGTTCTGATGAACATTTTAGAATACTTTGTTCCTTAGTCATTGTTTTAAATATTGAAGACAGAATAATAACAAGACTGTATATAAAAATGGGAAAAAAAACAAATTAAGTAAAAAAAACAATAAAAAATGCAATGCAAATTTCTGTATCAGTCCTGACCTATAAAGCCCTAAATGGCATGGGCCCGGATTATCTAAGGGAGCACCTGCTGCCAGCGTCAATTTCCCATCATCCTGTATGCTCCCACAGGGAGGGCCTCCTCAGGGTACCGCCGGTCAAGGATTGCCGACGGGCGATCCCCAGGGGGAGGGCGTTCTCTGTGGAGGAGGGCGTTCTCTGCCCTATGGAATCAACTGCCAACGGAACTCCGGACTGCCCCCGACCTTCGTTCATTTCGCCGGGACCTAAAAACCTGGCTCTTTGAGCTATCTGGTCTGGACTGAGGGGTTTAATGTTTTTAAATTGTGATTTTAATTTTTTGCGGCTAGACTTAATTTAATTTAATTTTAATTTTATATTGTATTGTTTTTTAATTTTGCCTTGTAAACCGCCCTGAGTCCTTTGGGAGTAGGGCGGTATATAAACCAAATTAATAAATAAATAATAAATACAATTGACTGCAATTAGATTCAAATTTGCAGGTGTCAGATAAAGTTCTTTGATTTAATAAACATTTAATAATATATTATTTTTGAGGACTGCACCATCTTTCTCTCCTTCTATATCCCAGATTCTTTGCGGGACAATCTTTTTTAGTTCCTTCTCCAGTTGAACAAGAGACAAAGAGATCACAATTCCTAATACAAATTACGAGTTGTACAATTCAAGAAATCTTTAATTGAAATATTGTCTGTTTTAACAGACACAATTTTGGGGGTCTGGCAGTTTGAATAACTTTAATTTTAAAGCAATAATTATATACCCTGAATTTATATAAAGCAGAAGTTCTGTAAATTCATAATTCATCTCCAAGGGCAGCAAATGAAATCCTGTTATCCACCCCAAAGATACCTCTCAGATCCTGTGATTGGGTTTTTCCGGTAGTGGCATTTATTAAAGGCCAAATATCAGTTTGATATAAGAATACATGGGTTACCTTGGCCTTATATTTTTTAATAATTGGGGATAAGGAACCTGGAAAGCTATGATTTTTTTTATTTTTAGCACTAGATTCACTCCTGTCCATGCACTAATGAGCATCTGTGGCTATGATGTTGTTTTCCAAAGACCATGACTTTTGAATTTGATTTATTAATAAACAGACATACTATGACAGTAGGCTCCACATTTTCTTAACAATCCACAGAATCCAAATTATGAGTATGATAATAATATCATATTGAAAGCGTAAACCAGGGTGTTTTGATATGTATTTATTACCATAGACATGTGTACCTCAGAATCTTTCATTACTCCTGGTATGTCTAGATTGAATGACAAGGGTTCAGATATGCACCCTTCCCTTCCCCCTGGGAAAGTATTTTTCCGGTTCCACTGAGCCCAGACCTCCCTCTCAAACAAAGGGCTTGGATCAGGGCCAACAGGCTGAGCTCCATTTTCAGGGCAATCAATTTCTCCCAAAATATTTCTCCTTTCACTGCGCCAAATGCTGCATTAACATCTTACAAAACCAACAAACCATGATTTACCCAATTGACATATTTTGTGATTAGATATTTCAAGCCAAATCTTTTGTTAATTAGTTATTATTAATTAGTACAAATAATTATTAATTAATTTATGCATTATTTATTATAAAATTGCATAATTTTTAACTCTACCTAAAATCTTCTTGTTCCTCCACAAGGAATGCACTTTTCTTCTACCCTGTCTCAAAATTACCAAAGAGGAAGATGAGATATATTTTAGCCACAGGATCTATTAGACTAACTGGCCTGTAATTGGTAGAGACCTTTTTATTCCGTTTTTTTAATATAAATAGAGAGTACTATTGCCAACTTGAATCCAATTGGATAAGGCAGATATTACTGATATGTGTAAAGGAACATCCACAAAACTGGATATTTTTTCAATAGTTGAATGTACAGGGACCTTATGGCTCTTCAGGCCTTTAACGGTGAATTTGAACATGAACATAACAGACTAAAACATAGTTGACATGATCACTAATATTCTGAAAAACAGCTCTTGAATTCCATGGAGAAGATATTAGATCCATTGCTCACCATCCACCACCCCATTCCCTTTACCCACCAAAATCTGTGGGACTTTGTAGGTGTCTGCTAATGTTGACATCTGGATGGAGACCTCCCTTCTTGCTCCATCAAGAAGAGCCAGGATCTTCTCCTTCCTTCCACAGCCGTAGTTGGGGATGTTGGCTTCTCCCGTAGAGAGAATGTCCAACAAGGCATCTGAAGTGAGTAAAGGGCTCAAACAGTTGTCGTGGATGTTGTAGCCAAGTGTGAAGTTGTGCAGGAGCTGGGAATTCTTGTTGACCATTTGAATGGCGAAAAATAATTCTAAGATATTTCTGAAACCGTAATCACTTCTATTGTAAAAACAATATTCATGTTATTATAGTCAACAGCAACAACAACTACTTTTTTTACTATATAATCCTCAAAAGGGCTACTTACGCCCACATCGATCCAAATCTAATGATCAATTATACAAATATGGAAATGGGCTGAGGAGAGGCAACTACAACTGTTTCAATCAACAAAGTTCAGTATTCAAGTGATGAACTCAGGATTGAACTGAGAAAGGAAAATAATCTGGATTTCCTTCGGGGTGTGTGTTCAACCCCATCTCTGGATTTCAGTCTCTTCCACAAAATAAGGCAAAAGAGGGAAACCATAGAAATCAGAATCATTCAGGAAATTAGACAGGTCTTGCGGTATGAAAATAAGTGAAATGAGAAAAAAAGAAGGAGATTGTTAGAATTAGCAAATGGAGGGAATGCAACTCCATCCCTCTGAATGACTTACGAAGGAGACGGAATAGGAGGAGCCATGTTGAAAGGCAACTTTATATGCGATATTTCCTTTACTGTTGTGACTGCACTAATGAGATGGTCTCCTGGCCTGTAATAGCTCCATGGATTGTTTCCATCCTGGTGCTCCAAACTCAGCGGGCATTTCATTCCAGGCTTCCCAGAGACAGGCTGGGGCACCAGCAGCATCAGAAGCAGAAGGTCCATAATTCATGGGGTGAATCAATCCGCTTCCTGTTTCTGACACAAAGAAGAGGAACAGTCGGAAAAATTCAGAGACCCTCAGAAGTGCCAGTGGCTTTCCTGATATAAACAGAGAACCACTCAGCTTCATCTGGAAAGGAGAGAAAGGTACAACCAAGAGTAGAGTGCCTACCTGTCCCAAATCTTGTTCCCAGAAAGCTTGACCCAAAGAATTTATCCTTTCCTGATACCAGATCCTTTGCATGTGGCTTCAAACTGATGTCTACATGAAACTCAAAAATTGTAGAAAGAGCATCACAGGTCTCAAAGGCCCAAATAGTCATAATTACAAAGGAGAAGCAGCTTCTCCTCTTGGGATCCTAAACTTTTTCTTGGGTCCATGTGCAGAGGAGAGGCTGGAGAAAAGCATGTTAGTGAAAAATCACAGATATACCCCTGGGCCCTGTTCTGTTGTGCTTGTGGGTCCTTCCTGTTAGGACATGTCCAGAAAGTGATGCTGGAGAAGAGAGTTCAACACCCAGGGAATTGACTTCTGCTGTCCTTCAACAAGGCCTCTTGTCTCCAGAGACTGCTGGGAAGGTCACCCAGAGTGATGGAGTTTGGTGCCACTTTAACTTAATGCCATTTAACTCTACTGTTGCCTGTCTTCTAATGGCAAGGAAGCCATCAGGCAAGCCTTGAACTCTGCCCAATGTTAAGAGGAGGCCCTGTTTGGAATTTTGTTTTATGTCAGAATCCCACATATTAATCCTAATTGCAGCTGATTTTAAAATTCCTTGTGCCTGAAGAGAAATTTCATTTCCCATCTTTTCTAGCAATATTAATCTTTGGATAAGAGCTTATTAAGAAGCAGGAAAGTGACAATTTGTGGACTATATAGTTAGGTAAATAGGGAGAAAGTTGTAGAGTGGGTGGAAGTTTTTATTTTTTTTCTTCCTTGTCATTTCTGTATTGTCTTTCCATTTAAATATAGTACATTAACATTCTTTATATTTTGACTGTAAGGTCTTGCAGCTTAGATCTATCTATCATCCATCCATCCCTCCATCTTTCTGATCGTTAAATTTATCGGCCACCCACCTTATCACAGAGTAACTCTACAAAGATGGTGGTGATGCCCACAGTGTGCAACCTGATTTCTAACCCGATTTCTGGAGATCTGGTGGTCCTTCCTCTGGTTGTGTGGATGTATTTGGGTGGGGAGGGACCACTTTGACCTTCCCATCTGAGGCTGAGACTTTCTATACCAAAAAACCTCCAAGGGGTTTGAAGGTCCTGTTCGGACTCCTTTGTTCCTGGTTTATTTGGATCAATTGTTCGGGGATTATATGTCTTAACTGGAAGGAGGGAAGAATAATGTGGACTTCTTGGCCTAGAAGGGGGAACTGGGAGGCTAAGTGAGAGAAGGAAACTGAAGGGAGAGGCAGGTCTGTAGGGTCCTGGAACTGGAACTAGAAAAAGAAACAAATTGTGTAGCCTTGCCTAACTATTGCTATCTCGCTTTTGTAATCGGCGTTTGTGTCAGGGACACAAACATGTACACAAATGTGATGAACTGGAGGAGGGAATAAGGGAATGTACATGAATGATTGATGTCTTCCTTAGATTGTAATAACTCTGTTGTCTGATTTTCATTGGCTAACAAAGTTTATAAAGCAATGCTACTAACTTTCAACTGCTGCCAGCGTTCAGATTGTGTTCTCAGATTGTGTGATCGAAAATAAAGTGCTGTACTTTTAAGAAGCCTCTGCTTGGGTTTTCATGATTCAATTTTTATGATTTCTCAAGTTTTGCCAAGGGCCAGTGTCCTTACAGGTCCATCCAGGCAGTGAGGAACAGAGGGCGGCCCATATCCCAGGTCCACGACTGGAAAGTTCTCCCACTGATCCTGCTCTCAGGGCCTGGAGACCTGATCCTGGGCGGCTCTGGGTTCAAGCTCTTGCTTTTCCATGCCAGGTTGAGGTGCAGTTAGACTCTCTCTCTCCTCCAGGATGCTCACAGCCAAGTGTCCCCAAAGCCGGGTTATGCCCAGAGAGGAGGAGGAGGAAGCCCCTCCTCGGTCGGAAATGGGCCCTCCCCAATTTCTGAGTTTGTCCCAGAGGAGAGGAGGGGAGGCTGTTGTCATCCCTGGTTTGTTACAGGCTCTTAGCAGGCTCCACGTGGACCTCTGCGAGGACCCCAGCCTGGTCAAGTAGGTTGTGTGAAGGTGGTCCTTGCAAGAAGAAAAGTCTCCCCAATGCAGGTAGGCCTTGACTTATGACCACAATTCAGCCCAATTTTCTTTATCACATGTTTTATTTGTCACATGATTTGTCACATGATCGCCTTTTGAGAACTTCCGACAAATAAAGAGATTCACTTAACAACCGTGTCACTAACTTAACAACTGCAGTGATTCACTTAACAAATATGGTAAGAAAGTTCATAAAATGGGTAAAAACTCACTTAACAAATGTCTCACTTAGCATCATAAATTTTGGACTCAATTGTGGTCATAAGCCAAGGACTACCTGTATCGTTTATACTTTTCCCCCCCGGTGTGTTTTATTCCTTCCTTTTTGAGGTCACCTCAAGGACCTTTTTCAAGGTTGGGGACACACAAATTTGTTTCCAAACCCACCAAGAAAGTGTTTTGGGGGGACCTGGTGGCCCTTCCTCTGGTTGTGGGGATGTGGCCCCTTTGACCTTTCCGTCTCAGAGGCTTTGGAGGTCCAGTCGGGGGTCCTGAGTTCCAGGTCTATCTGGGTCAGTCATTGGGGGGGGGGTTTCATTTCAAATCTGGAGGGGGCCCCATTGACAGCCCCCCTGCCCCAGGAGGGGAAATTGGGCATTGGAGAATGGGGGGGTCAAAGTATAAGAAGGATAAGGAAGGAAGGGGTATTTATCTGAATCTGCAGGAATTAGATAAGATTCTGCTGGGTCCGGAGAAAGGGATGATATCTAAGTGCTATAAATTGTTGCTAACTAGTGTAGTAGGGGAGGAGGTGGTAAAAGACGCGATGATTGCCTGGGGGAAGAATTTTGATTATGCACTTCCACTTGAGAAATGGGAAGAGATTTGGTGGATTAATATGAGGCTGGTGGTTTCCACGTCATATAAGAGGAACATATACAAAATGCTTTATAGATGGCATCTCCCTCCGGCTAGACTTTCCAAAATGTTCCCCGGATTGTTGGCCGATTGTTGGAAGTGTGGTAAAGGAATTGGCACATATTATCACTTATGGTGGACATGTCCGGAAGTAGTTAGATATTGGACGAGGATCCAAAAATGGATAGAGGAAATTACAGGGTGTTTAGTTGATCTTAAACCAGAGACATATCTGCTTGGCGTCAGACCTAGAAATATTAAGAGGGGAATATGGTATTTAGTTTTACATATCTTAATGGCGGCGAGGATGGGGTATGCTCAATTTTGGAAGGCAAATCATACCCTGCCGGATGAAGCTATAATTAGGAGAATACTTGATTGTGCAGAAGCAGACACATTGACCAAGAAGTTGAAGGGTAAAGAAGAGACACCAGCATTTCTATCATGGAATACATGGTATATTTGGATGGATAAAAGATTAAAGAAATGAGGGTGGCTTGGAGGTTGGTCAAAAATGAAGTGATATAGTTTTTGTTAATGATAAGCTTTGGAGCTGGATAGTTATAAGAGATTTAATGAGTGGAATATACTTGTCAGTTTAGAAGTAGATATAATTTGAAATTTTTGAAATGGTTTTCAATCTTTTGATCTCTTTGTTTTCTGTATATTGTAAAAATTTTTTGTCTTTGTTGGTGTATGGTGTGTTTTTAACATGAAATGTAAATAAAGATTTATTTTTTTAAAAAAAAGAGAAGGGGGGGAGCTGAAGGACAGGTGGGACCATCCGGATGGAGATAGCCAGGAAGGCCACCGTGAAGCAGGTGGGGACAGGAAGCCCGAGCAGCCCAGGGCTCCATAGGCCAGAGCAGGAGAGCCTTCGCTGCGTGGAAGGAGGATCTCTCCAGGTTGGGAGTTCATGTCGGATTCGGGGAAGGGAGGAGAAACTCCCACCCGGGAGTGACCCAGATGGGAACCTGAACTCCAGAGCAAGAAAGGATGGCAGAATTGGCTGGGCTTTTTCCCAGCCTCCTCCTTGGATGGTCTCCCGGCTCGGTGGCTGGGAAGGCCGGCAACCCCATGGCTGTCCAGCCCCTTCCTAGACATCTGCAGCTGTGAAGAACCCACAACCTTCACGAGGAGACCACCTCCTGCTTGCTCAGCTCTTCAGATCCCGAAGGAAACGGATCGACTGATCTTTTCTCTCGGAGGAACCTAGAGAACTGGAACCATGCCAGGTTATCCGAGAAGGGCAGAGCTGAGTGCGAAATCAGCCACCCAAGACGGCTGCTAAGAAAGTGTCACCATAGATATTCCAATCAGGTTGCTTTCTTAGGATGGGTGGAGGCTCTAATAGGTAATAAAAGTTTAATGGAGGAAGCCCAATTTCTTTATTAACAAGTGAGGGAGGAAGGGCAATATGCACTAGTGGTTATCAAGCTGGCTGAGAAAATGGCCCAAGGAGGAATTCGATCAGGCTTCTCTAATTATAGGGGGGGACACCTGCCAGGGCTCCTCTGCAGAGCCAGACATGAGCCTGTAAACAAGAACTCGGCTCCAGCTTTGGGAATTAATTGCGGGGAGGGGGGCAAATATGCTTTTCTTGCTGAAAGGAAACATGCCTGAGATGTGGTGATGAAAGAACAAGCAACATTGGCTGGTTAATGCCCAGGTTTGCTGCTGTCCTGAAAAAAATCCCTGCAGATTGAGACCCTAAACGGGGTCAAAGGCTCTTCCCTGAGAGACAACCCATCCCATGGTCTCCTCTACGCTTTTCTGGCTCTAGGGCACATTTGGCCCTTGGGGGGAGGTGAAGGCCCCACCCTGACATGGGGGAGGCAACAGGGTGGCCGGTTCCAAAGCAGCAGCTAGATCAGACTGTGGGAGGACTGCACTCTCCCCTCCCCCGCCCGAGAAAGAAATATTTTGGGGGATATTAAAAGGCAGGTTATTATATTTCCCCAAAGGAATAATGGAAAATCTTAGGCAGAAAGAAACCCAAGCAGAAACCAGGTCTGTAGAAATGCAGATGTGATAATCCTTTCAGAAAGACTGGAGCCAGGAAGCTTAGAGCTGATGGGGTTAGAAAGACAAAGATCTGACTTCTGGGTGGCAAGGCTCCGTTGATGGTGGCTGTTCCAGCCGTCAGCCCCGCTGTTTTCCGTAGAGCTGCTAAAAACAGCGACGATCAGCTGTTTAGCAGCTCGAAAACCCGCTCCTCAGGAGAAGAGGAGGGGGTGAGCACTTAGGTAGGGGTGGAGTTCCCCTAGATCACCAGAATTTAAACTCTGGTGGTTGAAGGGTGTGAGCCCCCCCCGAAGCCTGAGTTTGCTCCGGACTCCGGGACGCCTCTACTCCAAGGCTTTGGAGCAGAGCAGGATGCTGCAACCATCCCTGCCATCAATATTTAACTGTGGATTACTTGGATGCAGGCGGAGCTGTGCAGGAGAATGCTGTAATAGCAAGCATCTGAACTTTTAACTCAGAGTATTTTGAGAGAAAAAGTTGCAAGCGGTGAGGAAAGTGAAAGTGCGCAATAGAAACAAACGGGTGTTAAAATGGCTTCTAAATCAACCAAAGTTCCTAGAAGTACTGGTGCCTCGCCAGTTCAGCATTCTTCATTACAGGCTGTGATGCCTCCTCCTGTGGCACCCGCACCAGCTTTAACAATAAAAGATTTGCAGGATGCTTTAAAAATACAATCCCAACAAATAGCTGAACTTATTGAGGAGAAGAATACTGAAATAAGAGCAGACATTTTGGCTGCATTTCAAGGGCTTGCAGTATGTACTGAGCGTCTGGATGATTGCGTGGAAGAGCTCAGTCAAAACAATATGAGATTAGATGCTAAAATGCTGGATGCTGAAAATGTGATGGAAAAGATTGATGATGATGTAGTGATGTTACAATACTGAGACATGGAATTTGCTGTGAGGATCAGAGGTTTAAAAGAAGATCCTAAGGAAGATTTGAAAGAATTACTGGCACAGGCCCTTGAACAAGTTTTGGAGCGTCCAGCAGAAGATATTATGGGGGATATAGATAAAATATTTCGTGTTAACTCTTGGATTGCAAGACAAAGAAAGTTACCTAGAGATGTGGTGGTTTACTTTACAAAGAGAGCAATCAGAAATGTGGTTATTCAAGCCTTCTACAACAATAGATTTACAGTTGCTGAGCAAGAAGTTTTAATTTTGAAAGAGATTCCTCCAAGAATTTTAAGGAAAAGAAAAGAATTTGCTTTTTTGGCAGAAGAATTAAGGAAACAGCAGATTCAGTTTAGATGGGAGATTCCAGTAGGTATGGCAGTGATGTACACTGGTGTGAGATATCATCTTAATACAGTTTTGCAGGCACGAGATTTTTATGCCAATATTTTGAAGGCAGGCTCTCCACCATCTTTGGAATTTAAAGGAAGGAATGGTGACGGAGAGCGTCAGTCACAAATGGAGAGTATACAAGGAGCTGAAGGAGTTACTCTGCAGAAAGATAGAGAATCCCAGCAAACTACAGGAGTGGATCAGACCCAGGCACCAATGGAAGAGGTTAGAGAACAAAGAATGACACGGGCTGCAATCAGACGAATGAGACAAGAACAAGAACAACAGAAAGTTACAATTACATCTCAAAAACTTACTTACAGTGAAGTAGTGGGAGGAGCGAAACCGAAGAGAGTGCAGGTGGTTTTGGAAGAGGCGCTCCGAAAGCTTCAGGTCGCAAAACATGGCAACAAACTTTCTAACTTGGAATGTTAATGGATTAAATTCCCTGCACAAGAGAAAGAAAGTATTTCAGTATTTATAACAATTTAGAAATGATGTTATTTGTTTACAAGAAACGCATATTCGAGCAGCTGATCAAAAGTATTTGATAAACTTTATTTATTTTATTTATTTATTTGTTTGTTTTTATATACCGCCCTTCTCCCGAAGGACTCGGGGCGGTGTACAGAGCAAGGTAAGTATACAGTAAAACAATAGTAAAACAAATGAAACCCCAAAGTCTATCAGGCCAGGCCGGCTTGCTGGAATAGGTAGGTTTTTAAGTCACGCCGGAAGGTGCGGAGGTCGGGGGCCATCCGAATTTCGGCAGGCAAGCAGTTCCAAAGGGTTGGCGCACCCACTGAGAATGCTCTTCCCCTGGGGGCCACCAGCCGGCATTCTCTGACTGGTGGCACCCTGAGGAGGCCCTCTCTGTGGGAGCGCAGAGGACGGAGGGGTGTAGATGCTGGCAGTAGGTGCTCCCGTAGGTAATCCGGACCCATGCCATGTAGGGCTTTGTATGTCATCACTAGCACCTTGAATTTCACTCGGAAGGCAACTGGAAGCCAGTGCAGGTCACGGAGGAGAGGTGTAATATGGGAGTATCGGGAAGCCCCCAAAAGTGTTCGTGCAGCTGCACTCTGTACCAGCTGAAGCTTCCGAGTGGATCTCAAGGGCAGCCCCATGTAAAGAGCGTTGCAGTAGTCAAGGCGAGAGGTCACAAGTGCATGGGTGACTGCACGCAAGGCATCCAGGTCCAGATAGGGTCGTAGTTGGCGCACCAGGCGAACCCGAGTGAAGGCCCCCCTGGTCACAGCTCCTATGTGATCTTCTAAGGAGAGCTGTGAATCTAGGAGGACACCCAGGTTGCGGGCCCTATCAACGGGGGGCAATAACTCACCCCCGATATTAAGGGATGGAATACTCTGAGTATCCTGGCATGCCGGTATATACAGCCATTCAGTCTTATCCAGGTTGAGTTGAAGCCTGTTCCTCCCCATCCATTCCCGGACCGCTTCCAGGCAACGGGACATCACGTCGAGGGCATCACTGATGTGGTTTGGAGTCGAGATGAAAAGCTGGGTGTCATCAGCATACTGATGGTATCCTACTCCAAAACCCCGAATGATCTCACCCAGCTGTTTCATGTAGATGTTGAACAGGAGAGGCGAGAGGACCGACCCCTGAGGATCTCCACAGACGAGAGGCCTCGGAGTCGACCTCTGTCCCCCTGCCAACACCGATTGCGAGCGTCCCAGGAGAAAGGAGGAGAACCACCGAAGAACCGTGCCTCCCACTCCCAGTCCCCTGAGGCGCCGCAGCAAGATACCATGGTCGATGGTATCGAAAGCCGCCGAGAGGTCTAATAAGACTAGGACAGAGGAATGTCCCCTGTCCCGGGCCCTCCAGAGATCATTCATCAGAGCGACCAATGCCGTCTCCGTGCTGTAGCCCAGCCTGAAACCCGATTGGCACGGGTCTAGATAATCCGCTTCATCCAGGACCTGAGGAAGCTGATGCGCCACCACACTCTCAACAACTTTCGCAAGAAAGCGAAGGTTGGAGACCGGACGAAAGTTATTCAATGTAGCTGGGTCCAAGGTGGGCTTCTTGAGGAGAGGTCTCACCACCGCCTCCTTCAAGGAGGCGGGGAAGTGACCCTCACTCAGAGAAGCAGATATGACCGCCTGGAACCAGCCTCGTGTCCCCTCCCGAGCTGCATAAGCCAGCCAGGAAGGGCACGGGTCCAATAAGCATGTGGAGGAGCTCAACCTCCTCATAATCCTGTCCACTTCCTTTGGAGTCACAGGATCAAACTCCTCCCAGATGACGTCGACAAGACTGCCTGTGTCCTGTTCCTCAGACTATGCCCAGTTGGAGTCCAGGCCGGTTCGAATCCAAGTGATTTTATCCAACAGATATTGACCAAATTCCTCAGCTCGACCCTGTAAGGGCTCCTCCCTCACCTCTTGATTCAGAAGGGAGCGGGTCACTCTAAACAGGGCAGCCGGGCGATTATCTGCGGACGCGATGAGGGCGGAGAAGTAATTGGCTCTCGCCGCCCTTATCGCTGCGAGATAAGACCTAGTGTGGATTCTTAGTCGCAACCGGTCGGATTCGGATCGACTGGACCTCCAACGGCTCTCTAGGCCCCGTCTCCGACGCTTCATCTCCCGGCGCTCCGCGGTGAACCATGGGGCTCTCTGGGATCTGCGCCGGGTCAAGGGCCACAAGGGTACAACTCGGTCAAGTGCCTCTGTGGCTGCCCTTTCCCAGGCTTCCACTAAGGCATCCGCCGAGTTGTGAGCAGGGAGTGCAGGTGGGTTCCCAAGCGCTGCCTGGAACCTTTCAGGGTCCATTAGGCACCTGGGGCGGTACCATCTGGTTGGCTCCGCACACCCACGGCGGGGGGTGGCAAAGCGGCAGTCCAGCCGTAGGAGGTGATGATCGGTCCATGACAGGGGCATAATAACGGTTGGGGAGCCCCCACCAAGATCATCATGCCACCGTCCAGATAAGAAAACCAAGTCAGGGGTGTGGCCTCCCTCAAGAGTCGGTCCTGAAATAACTTGCGTCAGGTCCATGGCCGTCATGGAAGCCATGAATTCCCGAGCTAGCTCAGATGATCCTCCTAGGGACGGTAGATTGAAGTCGCCCAAAACTATGAGTTTGGGGAATTCAACCACCAACCCCGAGAGGACATCGAGTAGCTTAGGCAGGGCTGCCGCTGCGCGATTAGGAGGAAGGTACGTCAGTAGCAGGCCCAACTGCGCCCCAGGACCGTATCTCAAAAAGAGAGACTCACACCCGACTATCTGAGGGACGGTGGTCTCCCTGATAATTACTGCCACTCCTCCGCCCCTACCATGCGGCCGGGGCTGGTGTAGCACCCGGAAACCAGGCAGGCAAAGGTCAACCAGAGGAACACCGCCCTCTGGGCCCAGCCAGGTCTCCGTGATGCAAGCCAGGTCCGCGTGCTCACCCTCAACTAGCTCTCGAACAAGGGGAGCCTTATTAGCAACGGACCTGGCATTCAGGTAGACCAGCCTGAGCTCACATCTTCGCTCCCGGGTCCTCGGGGAAGAGACAGAGGGTCGGAGCGTCTCACCGCTTGTAGAAAGCGGAGATGACCCTCCTGGTGTCGATACGGCCCTCTGCTTGCGCACCTTCTGCCATTCCCCACCATCTTGGGAATTAGTAGTCCGTCGGCTCGCCTCCGGGCTTCGTCGGTGATCGAACCCCGCTCCTCCCCTTCGCGAACGACCGTAGGCCTGGCCTGCGCAATGGTTGTTGGACGGCCCCCCTTCGTCGAACAACCACAGCCCACTCTCACCCCCCTCCCTAACCCCACAAATTTTTTTACTAAGAAGCTAACCAGGGGCCTCTTGTTGGATTTATGCTGGAGGCCCCTGACCCTGCCCGGCCATCTCTCAGAGGCCCAATGGTTGGGCCCTTCATCAAGATTGGAGGTGGTAGCGAAGGCACCCAGGAGAGGGGGGAACCCCTGAGGGCGTGCAGGTCCGTGCTGGAGTAGCAAAGGTGCATAGAGTCAAGAAAGGTTCCGGAAGGCAGTCCCATAGATGGTGATTAGCAGGAGGGTTGAGTCAGGGTAGGTGGGTATCTGGACCGTCACCCAGCCACTGCCACTTAGCCGGGTGAACCCCAGAAGCAGGCCACTCCCCATCCTCTCACAATGGGTTGTGGCTTTGTTTCCGGTGATAGTCCAGAACGCACTCTGGGTGAAGCATACCCCATAGAGCTCTCACCTCTATGGGGCTGCAGGTGTAAGGCCAAGCCACTCTGCCACCGTGGCTTGCACCCAGGCCCATCATGTCCTATGGGGAGAGGGTAGGCAAGGAAGGTTAAGTGCAGGCAGAAGGCAAGGTGGTGAGATTCTCATCTGGCGTCGGATTCGGTGGTTCAGTCGCCCCTACAGATCCCTCACCGTACTGATACTCTGGGTGTTGTTCCCTGCCGCAGCTCCATAGGCCCCTACTGGTTGGGGACCGTCCAGAGCGCAGCCTCCCAGAGGTACGGGAGTCCCAGGTCTTCAAAAAAGGGGGATGAGGGGTTGGGAAATGGCATTATTGTTCACTGAGGCTGGCTGAGCCAGGCCCCAGATGCCATCACCGACACCGCCGAAGCGGCCCGAAGAACAGCCCGAGCGTGGCCCAAGTACTACGCCGCCATGGCTGTCGTCGTCGTCTCCTCTGCCCAGATGAACCATGGGCGTCTCCTTTGATAAAAGCAGCTCAGAGACGCCGTCGCCGCCAGGAGTGGTCCGAGGAGGCTCAGAGCAGCGAGAAGGCGTCGGTATAGGATTGTGAACGGCCGCGAACGGCCCGGGAGCTGCCTGGAGATGCCACGCCGCCGCCGTCGCTGCCGCCGTTGAAAGTGCCTCGAAAATGTCTTCTCTGCCCAGCTGATCCGCGGGCGTCTCCTCCTCCTCCGCCTCAGAGAGGCCGTCGCTGACAAGAGTGGGCCCGCAAGGTTCAGAGAAGAGCAGCGAGAAGACGGAATGGGTTTTAAATGGCTGCGAATGGCCCGGGCGCTGGCTGGAGATGTCATGGTGCCGCTGTCACCGCCGCCGTTGAGGGCTCCTGGAAAATGGTCCGTTGGAGGCTCGGACATGTCATCGCCATTGTCGCCGTTATCGCCGCTGCTGTCTCCTCTGCTCAGCTGATCCGCGGCGTCTCTGATGAAAATCCGTTCAGAGACGCCGCCACTGCCCAAGAATAGACTGAGGCGGTTGAGGCAGAGAGGAGACGACGGCACTGATTAAAACGGCCGCAAACGGCTCAGGGGGCGGGCCGGAGATGCCATGGTGCCCGTACAGCCGGTCCGGGGAGGCAGTGGATGGCACATTGCCTGACTTAATTGCCTAAGCCTCTGACCCCACCACAGGGGTTCAGAGACATCCCTGAGGGGCTCCTGGGGGATGCCTTACCGCTGGGGCTCACGGAGCTCTCCCCAGCATGACCGCCATCTTTGGAGCCGGAAAAAAAAATTATGCCAATATTTTGAAGGAAGGCTCTCCACCATCTTCGGAATTTAAAGGAAGGAATGGTGACGGAGAGCGTCAGTCACAAATGGAGAGTATACAAGGAGCTGAAGGAGTTACTCTGCAGAAAGACAGAGAATCCCAGCAAACTACAGGAGTGGATCAGACCCAGGCACCAATGGAAGAGGTTAGAGAACAAAGAATGACACGGGCTGCAATCAGACGAATGAGACAAGAACAAGAACAACAGAAAGTTACAATTACATCTCAAAAACTTACTTACAGTGAAGTAGTGGGAGGAGCGAAACCGAAGAGAGTGCAGGTGGTTTTGGAAGAGGCGCTCCGAAAGCTTCAGGTCGCAAAACATGGCAACAAACTTTCTAACTTGGAATGTTAATGGATTAAATTCCCTGCACAAGAGAAAGAAAGTATTTCAGTATTTAAAACAATTTAGAAATGATGTTATTTGTTTACAAGAAACGCATATTCGAGCAGCTGATCAAAAGTATTTGATAAACTTTAGGCTGGGCACACAGTTTATTGCCTCTGTTCCTGACAAGAAAAATGGAGTTGTTATTTATGTTAAGAACAATTTAACAGCTAATTTAATTGAAACAGATAAACAAGGAAGATATGTTATAATTGAAATATTAATAGAAGGCAAGAAAATACTTTTGGTTGGATTATATGCTCCTAATCAACAGCAAGGAGAATTTTATAAACTATTACATAGCAAGATCATTCAATGGGATTACAAATCTTGTATTTTTATGGGAGACTGGAATGGGGTTTTGGATGTACAAATGGACAAAAAAGGCCTTTTTAGAAGTACACCAAGTCATGCTAGATTGCCTAAATCTTTTTTTGACATGAAAGATGACTTGGAATTGAGAGATGTTTGGAGAGAAAGAAATTTGCAAGAAAAAGACTTTACTTTTTTCTCCGATAGGCATCAATCTTTCTCCAGGATTGATTTTGTGTTAATTACCAATGATTTTTTTCCTAGGATTAAGAAGATTAAGATATGTCTAAGAACTATATCAGATCATAGTCCAGTATGGTTGGAAATAGAAAAAGACAATGGAGACAGACGGTGACTAAATGAAAATTTGTTTAGATATCAAAAAAATGTGGAAGAGTGTTAAAAACAGATGAAAGAATTTTTTAATATGAATATGCACAAGGGTACTTCTATTGAGATGGTTTGGGATGCAAGTAAAGCTTATATGAGAGGAGTGTTAATATATTTGAATAATAAATACAGACGTAAACTGGAACATAGGCAAAAAGAATTAGAGGAGGAAATTAAGAGGAAAGAGAAGGCCTTAATTTTGAATCCATCTGATGGGAAGATTAAAGAGGTAATCACTTTACTAAGAGGCCAGTTTGATATGTTGATGGCAGATCAAGTGGCAACCAATTTACGGTATGCTAAACATAATACCTTTTGCAATGCTAATAAGCCGGGTAGGTGGTTAGCTTACTTGTTAAGGAAGAAACAAAGGTCACGTAATATAGATAGAATAGAGTACAACAGTAAAGTGGTGTTTCAGAAGAATCTTATTAAAAAGGCCTTTGTTGATTTTTATTCTAAGTTGTATGTTAGAGACAAGATTCGAGATGTAGCTATAGATAGATATCTACGAGAAGTTAATATCCCTGTTCTTACACAAGAGCAAAGGGAAGGGATGAATCAATTGATAAATGATGAAGAAATTATTTTAGCAATTAAGCAATTAAAGGTGAGTAAAGCACCAGGAACAGATGGTTTGACTGCCATCTATTATAAAGATTTACAGTCAGAAATGGTGAAACCTTTAAGAGAATTGTTTAGGACAATTCAATTGGGAGGAGAAGTGCCTCCATCGTGGAAAACAGCCTTTATATCATTGATTCCGAAGGAAGATCAAGATGTTACTCAAGCCAAAAGCTATAGGCCAATATCGCTTTTAAATACTGATTACAAGATATTTACAAAAATTGTAGCAAATAGATTAATGAAGGTAATGCAGCAAATGATTCATAGTGACCAAACTGGATTTATAAGTGGTAGACAAATGAAGAATAATGTGAGACATATTGTAGACTGATTGGAATTTTTGGACAGAAATAACCAGGTCCCTGCAGCGCTGATCTTTTTGGATGCTGAAAAAGCCTTTGATCAATTGGATTGGCAATTTTTGTTTAAAGCATTGGAGAAAATGGAGTTTGGGGAAATTTTTTTACAATCTATTAGAGCAATATACCAGAAGCAAACAGCTCAAATAATAGTTAATGGTAGTTTGACAGAAACATGTAATATTGAAAAGTTTACAAGACAGGGGTGTCTGTTGTCACCTTTGCTGTTTGTTTTAACATTGGAAATATTATTGATTAAAATACGAGATTCAAATAAAATTAAGGGAATTAAAATAAGAGATCAAGATTATAGATTGAGAGCGTTTGCGGATGACCTGGTTATTACAGTAAGTCAACCGACTTATTCAGTTGTAGAGTTGATGGAGATAATAACCTCATATGGGAAAGTCTCTGGATTTAAGATAAATACGCACAAAACTAAAATATTGTCTACAAATATGACTATAGAACAAAAGGTTGTTTTAGAAGAGTTAACGGGATTTGGAATAGTTAAAAAGATTAAATATTTGGGGGTATATTTTTCAGCTTCAAATGTGAAATTATATAAAAATAATTATGAATTGTTATGGTCAAAAATACAAAAAGAGCTAGATGGTTTGAAAAAATTACAATTATCCTTATTGAGAAGAATTGCAGTAGTAAAAATGAATGTTTTGCCAAAATTTCCATTTTTGTTTCAAATGATACCTATACTTAAAAAGGATTTAAATTTGGAGGAATGGCAGAAAGGTATTAATACATTTGTTTGGGCAGGGAAAAAACCATGAGTTAAATTTAAGATAATGCAAGATATACGTGAAAGAGGTGGTCTTAAAATGCCTAATCTTAAATTATACTATGAGGCTGCTGCTCTATCTTCAATTAGTGATTGGTTTAATTTAACACAAGGGAGATTATTCCTTTATTTTCTTTCACTTTGCTGTTAATGTATGTTACGTTAGGATGTAGTCAGTTAGCTCTTATATATATATATATATATATATATATATATATATATATATATATATATATATATATATATATATATATATATATATATATATATATATAGTTTTTGTAATTAAAAGGTATTTAGTAAGATTATGCGTCGTGTTTTATTTTCCTCCTTCATGCACATCATGCATCCTCAAGCACGGTCCTTCGCCCTCTACTAAGGTGATTTATACCTTGACATTTGGTAGCAGAGGATGGTTTGATTTATGCTTTTAGAGATGGATGTTTCTGCGGCTGTTATCAGTTAGTTAGTTCTAGCGAGGCAGCGGTGATTAACTGCTGAAACTTGTCAGGAAAGAAGCCACAGATGAAAAAGGGGGCTAGGAGCCTGTCTGTGGGGCATCTCCCTTCGACTTTACAAACTCCGATTGCTTCAGCCACACGCCTTGGAGAAGATGCACCTGCTCCTGTCGACGATGCAAGGTCAGTCACTCCTTTTTCTACTTTTCCAAGCTCCCTGGCAGCTGCTCTTGAAAATGTTCACACTCCAGGGGCTCAAGATGAATTTCAAAGGCTTGGAGCGAAACCTAAAGTTAAGCCGAAGAAAATTCCTTCTGCTCCTTCAAGCCCCAAGCAAACTATGCAAGATAGGGCTATGCAAGGCTACTGTGAACAAATTGGGGTTTTTGAGAAGTGATTGCAGTGGGCAAAGGAATATGTATCAATGATTCAGCAATATGAGAGGAGTTATGAGCAAGAATCGGCCATATTGCCACACCCACAGGAAGAAGCCATATTGCCTCCTTCTTTCCCAAAGCCAAAGTCATGCCCATCATTGAGTGGCATGCCAGACGAATGGGAACTGGAGGCTCCTATGTCACATGATTATGGGCCATCCCAAAGGACATACAGAGCCACAGTGATGCCTGAAGCAAATGTTATAGCACCATCTACTGGTGAAGCTGCATTAAGACATGAATTGGAGCTCTCACTCTCGCAATTGTCCACGCAGGAATCTTTGCTCAGAGATGCAAGATTTCTGCCGTTATCTGAGGCTCCAGCCCCTGATGGTGCTAGGATTCCTGTTACTATTGCTTCTCCTGTTAATATTGCTTCTATGCAAGTCCCTCTACCTGGGAGAGCACAGCCATATTTAGCCCACGCGCAATTGCCACTGGGTTCTCATATGCGAAGGCCAGTGTCATCTGCAGGTTATGTTAATGCACCATCCCCAGCGCCAGCGCCTCCTGCTGGCCAGGGTGGAATAGCAGCTCAAAGACAGTCACAGCCAGCACCAATGCTACCTGCAGCTTCAATGCAACTGCCGCATGTCCAGGCACAGGCACAAATGCCACTGATGCCCCCTGCAGGTTATGGTCAGATTGCACAACCTGCACAGCCAATACCTCAATTGTATGTTCCTCATCAAACACCTTCTATTGTACCACTGGCTGGTGACTCAAAATTAAAGAAGTCAGGACAGAATTACAGGGCATGGGTCAGTGAGGTTGGACTCTTGCCACGCAGAGAAGGTACTCACATGATGGTGTTTAATCCTCCTGCCCAGCCATGGACTCCTGACATATGGGACTTGGATAATAGAGCATGCACAACATTATTGATGTCAATGGACACTGAATTGCAGCTCACGTTTTCACAAGATGCAACTGCCCAACAAATTTGGACTCAGTTAGAGACATGTTATCGGCCTACATCAATTGAGTCTACATGTTTACTTTTGTCTGAGTTCCATGGTTCCAGATTAAAACCTGGTGAACATATTGGAGCACATTTGACTAAAATGAAAGGTATTAGAAAAGACCTGGGTGAAAAAGGCTATCCTATTGATGATTTTCAAATGATCAGCATTATCATCAATTCTTTGAATCATGAGTGGAAAGATGCTATTTTCAAGATTAATCAAGTGCCTATTGCTCAACGCACAGTGGATCATGTATGCAGAGTTTTAACTGCACAAGAGGCACTTATGCAAGCCGCGCCACATTTAAGGGAACCACCAGCATCAAGAGCTCCAGCGAGGCGTATCTTCCGTGGAAGGGCCTACGTTCCAAGGATGCCAAGATGCTACATCTGCAATCGTGTGGGACATGCCACCCGGGATTGTCCCCAATGAGTTCCAGCGCCCGTCACGTACCAGCCCAGAGGAACAGATTCCAGAGGAGGCAGAGGTAGAGGCAGACGACAAGGTCGTGGTCGTGGTTCCAGGCGTGATCCACAAGCTCCACTTGTCACATTGGTTGTGACCAACGATCCACAGTCTCAACCAGAGTACAACAGATGACTTCTTTGGACTTTGGACAGTGGAGCAGCATTACATGTTACCTACAGAAAAGAGCTTTACACAGAGATGCATGAGCCTGAACCTGAACTTCGTGAACTTTACTCTTTTTCAAATCATCCTGTTCAGGTCATGGGAAAAGGAACTGTTTATATTGAAGAGCTTGGTGCTCTCATTCCAGATGTTTACTACGTTCCGTCTGCCAGTAGTAATTTGCTTAGTCAGAGTCATTTATCTAGGTTTTCTCATTTTCAGGTCTATCATCTTGAAAAAGCAAGTTATATAGTTAAAGATGGAGATATTGTTGCTGAAACCATGTTGATTGGTGGTGGTTATTACATAAAACCAAAGTCTAAGCAGCAAGAGCAGGCAAGTATACACGTTCCAAAAAGCACAGGCCCAGAGAGAGATGCCACAGAGAGAGATCCTGTTGCTACTCCAAAGTTCCTAAAGATAATAAAAATACAAAAAAAGACACAGGTTGCTCATGACAAGCCTGGGGTTCCTAATAAAAATGTTGAGAATTCACTAACAGGTAAACCTTTGCATTCCAGGTGTATCCATAAGTGGCATAGAATATTGGGTCATGCCAGTTTCCGTGTTCTGAAGAAGATGCCAGCGTTCGCAAGAGGTTTGGATCTAAAGGGGTGTAAGGTGTTCTTGGACTGTGCTGTCTGCAAGAAAGCCAAATTCAAAGCAGCAGCAATTCCAAAACACGCTACATGTCTGTCAACACGCATTTTTGATTTGGTACACACTGACATAGTGGGTCCTTTTGCACCAACACTTGGTGGTAAAAGATATTTCTTGACAATTGTTGATAATTATTCTAGATATGGATATGTATATCCTATGAAAGAAAAATCTGAGACCTTTCAGATCTTTAAAGACTTTGCTAGTCTTGTCTATACCCAATTCGAGGTCAACATTGCCAGAATCCAGAGTGATCATGGTGCTGAATTCATGTCTCAGTGTTTCCAGGACTGGATGCGTGAGAATAGGATAGTACATCAGACATCTGCTCCTTATACTCCAGCTGAAAATGGAGTGGCAGAACGCAGAAATGGGGTGTTGCAAACCATGATGCGTTGCCTTTTTGAAGATGCCAACCTTGGTCTTCCATACTGGGGTGAAGCTATCAAATATGCTAACCATATCATCAACCGTACTTGGAGTATTGTCTTAAATCAGACTCCTTATGTCATGTTGTATGGACACAAGCCTGACCTCTCACATCTCCATATTTTTGGTTCATATGCTATGGTGAATATTCCCTCAGCCCAAAGAAAGAAAGGGGGTCCAGCAGGAAAAAAAATTGAGATTTATGGGTATTCATGATAATTCGAAATGGAGCAAATACATTGACTCTCATCATGTTATTGTGGTTTCACAATCTGCTACTTTTGAGGAAGATGCTGACTGGTCCAGGATTCATTCTAACGATCCTGGAGTTTATTTTCCTAGAGATGATGTTGCTGATGCCACGCAACCTGATGATAAAGATTCACAGGATAATGTTCCTTCCACGACTTCTTCTCAACCTACTGTTCCGTCTTCGCAAGTCGCTGATGCTGCCACTGGCGACGATGATGAAGATGAGGACGACACGGAAGAAGAATGGACGGCTGTTCCGAGATGTTCCAAGAGGACCACAAAGGGAATTCCTCCAAAACGTTATTCGTGGCAAGTAACAAGAACACCTGTACCTTTGATTTGTAATGTTACACTTCCTCCTGAGAAGTTCACACATATCAAACATCTTCCTGAATCAGAGCAAGATAAATGGTTTGAGGCAATGCAGGCTGAAATGGACAGTCTAAAGAAACTTCAAGTGTTTACGCCTGCAAGCCCTCCAGCAAACAAGAAAGTTATTGGCACTCGATGGGTCTACAGGATCAAAAAGAAGCCAAATGGTGAGTCGTTGTACAAGGCTAGACTTGTAGCCCAGGGTTTCGCTCAACGTTATCCTGAGGATTATACAAACACATACTCACCTACAGTGCGGACTGAGAGTGTGAAAATTGCTTTAGCCACTGCAACCATCCTTGGTTTAGAGGTTTTCCAGTTCGATGTTGCGCGGACCGTTTTCGAGGCACTTTCAACGGCGGCAGCGACGGCGGCGGCGTGGCATCTCCAGGCAGCTCCCGGGCCGTTCGCGGCCGTTCACAATCCTATACCGACGCCTTCTCGCTGCTCTGAGCCTCCTCGGACCACTCCTGGCGGCGACGGCGTCTCTGAGCTGCTTTTATCAAAGGAGACGCCCATGGTTCATCTGGGCAGAGGAGACGACGACGACAGCCATGGCGGCGTAGTACTTGGGCCACGCTCGGGCTGTTCTTCGGGCCGCTTCGGCGGTGTCGGTGATGGCATCTGGGGCCTGGCTCAGCCAGCCTCGGTGAACAATAATGCCATTTCCTAACCCCTCATCCCCCTTTTTTGAAGACCTGGGACTCCCGTACCTCTGGGAGGCTGCGCTCTGGACGGTCCCCAACCAGTAGGGGCCTATGGAGCTGCGGCAGGGAACAACACCCAGAGTATCAGTACGGTGAGGGATCTGTAGGGGCGACTGAACCACCGAATCCGACGCCAGATGAGAATCTCACCACCTTGCCTTCTGCCTGCACGGTCCTTCGCCCTCTACTAAGGTGATTTATACCTTGACATTAACATCCTAGGGGACAGAATTTGGGGTGTCTGCCTATCTGTAGTAAATAACCCAAACAGTGGCTTATGGTCTGTGAAGACCGTGAATTCCCTGCCATGCAAGTAATCATGGTATTTCTTCACCCCGGCCACAATGGCCAAGGCCTCTTTGTCAATTTGCACGTAATTGTGCTCAGCAGAGGTGAATAGTTTTGGGAGGGATAGTAAGGGCTATAGGCCACATGATCAGGAAGATTTTAATGTGTTTGAGCAACATGGTGGAACTAAGGTAACATACGACATACGACAATCTTTGCTGGCCTGGCGAGTTTCTAGTTGTTTTGGAACTGTTGGTGAGACCGTTAAAAGTCGTTGGCGCTGTTTGAATTTGTTCTGCCAGCAGCAAGATCTGACTGCTGGCCCAGTGATGGATTCTATTGCAAATCAGGGCTGTTTCCAGAGGAGGCAGAGGAGGAGAGGACCTGGAGCTTATGGAGCGAAGGAACTGGATGAGGCTGTCGGCAGGCCCAGAGGAAGAGAGAGAGGCTTTTGGAGTAGTTGGTGGCGGCAGCAGCGTGCTCCAGGGGCGAAAAGAAGCAAGGCCTCTTTAAGGAAAGGGTGGAAGAGTCAGGATCAGAAAAAGGAAAGAAGGCGAGGTTGTCGGAATACAAGTGAATTTGAGGGCTAATCCACATGGAGCCCCATTTCCATCTGTCCTGTTTGCCATCGTTCACTCCCTAGAGACTAAAATGGACAATGTGAAATTTGAGCAGGCCACGAACAAGGAGTATATATTGGAGGTGGTCACCCTTTGAGAGCTGTATGCAACGAAATTTCATTTTGATGTATGCTGATTGGTGTACATTCAAAGTGACAATAAAGTTATCATCATCATGTCCTTGAGTAATAGGCAATTGGGACTTGAGTCCCATCACTTTCCAAATGACTTAAAACAGCCCCTACCCCGTAAGGGGATGTGTCACACGCAAGGCATACAGGCAATGACTCTTTAAAGTGAGTGAGCACTGAATTGGAAGACAGTAGTGACTTTACTGCCTTAAAACTGCTTTTGTGTACCCTGGTCCACTTCCATGGGGTCTTTTTGTCTAAGAGCCGGTGTAACGACTCTGCCACTGCGGCCTTGTTAGGAAGGAACGCATGGTAAAAATTAAGGAGGCTCAGGAATGCCTGAAGCTCTCCTTTTGACCTGGGGCTAGGTGCCAGCTTTCAGCTTGGACTCGGCAGGGTGGATGCCTTCAGCATCAATACGGAAAGCTGGGAACTCAGTAGAGGGGACCCCTATGCTACACTTATTCTTTTTAAGTTTAAGGCCCGCTTCACGGAACCATTGAAGGACGGCCTTGAGCCTCCTTGCAAGCACCTCAGTGGACTCACGGGCAAAGATCACATCATCGAAGTAGGGGCAGACCCCCAGAATGCCCTTGAGCATACTCTCTATAACTCCTTGAAAAATGCCAGGGACTACACTAACCCTGAATTGGAGGCTCTTTACTTTAAAAGCTCCCCTGTGTGTTACAATAGTTTGTGCAGCGGTTGTGGCCTCGTCCACAGCTAGCTGCTGATAAGCCTGTGCCAAATCTAACTTTGCGCAAACCGTACCACCTTGCAGTGATGCCAAGTTGGGGCTAACGACTGGCACCGGGTAGGCATGCTGCTTAAGTGCCCGATTAATGGTGCACTTGTAATCAGTGCAAATCCTGACATCCCCGTTGGCTTTAAGTGGTGTGACAATTTGGGTTGCCCATTCACCCCCATCTACGGGCTGTAGTACCCCCTGTTCAACTAGCTTGTACAACTCAGCATCTATTTTTTGTTTAAGTGCAAATGGCACTCTGCAGGGTTTGATCCTGATAGGTATTACGGCAGGATCAAGTTTAAAGGCTATTGGGGGGCCCTTGTACATTCCAAGGCTACTGTCAAAAACATCTGCGAACTCCTCGCATACTGACGCCAAGTTCACCATTTGTGTCCGGTGGATTCCAGTGACCTGGATGCCCTGAGCGTCAAACCAATCGAGCCCCATTAAGTTCGTTCACTGACCCTCCACTACAATAATGTCCAGAGGCCCTGAAAACCCCTTGAACTTGATGACCAATTTGGCCTCACCATTGACGGCGACTCTAGAGTTCTGGAAGTCAGTCAGGATAGTGTCAGATGGCCTAAGCTTGGCCCACTTCTTGCTTCGGTTGCTGACAAAACGGAAGGTTTCAATTGAAATGATGGACACGGCTGACCCAGTGTCCAGTTCCATCCTGCAGCTCGACCTGGAGTCAGAATTTGGGCTTAAGAGGGTGATTTTTTTTTTATTACATTTATATCCCGCCCTTCTCCGAAGACTCAGGGCGGCTTACAAGCTTAGCAGTAGCCTTCATTCTATGTATATGCCTGCTTGTTAGGGCTTTCACACACATACCAAGCGGCATTATTACAAAGTCAGCTTATTGCCCCCAACAATCTGGGTCCTCATTTTACCTACCTCGGAAGGATGGAAGGCTGAGTCAACCTTGAGCCTGGTGGGATGCGAACCTGCACTAATTTCAGGCAGCTGGTGTTACTTAAGGAGGCATCAGCCCACTGCTCCACCAAGGCTCTTGGTGATGAGCTCCCTTTTGGCAAACGCTCCGGCGGCTGGAGCAAAACCCTATGCTAAACTGCCCCAGGGCCCCGGTACCTCTCCTGATCGAATGTCCAATTGGCAGTCCTTCTGTTGACCTCTACAGACTAAAGTGATGTGGTCGGTCTTTCTGCAGGCCTGACATGTGTCTGTCCGGAACCTGCAGTCCATGTGTTGGTGGCGGCCGCCATAACCTGGACACCAAGGGAAGGGAACTGCCTTGTAAGTAGTCCTTTGTTCTTTGTCATTGTGCCGTTGAAGCTTGTCCACTTCGTGGCTGCAGTCGATGTCCTCTGGGAGTTCGGCGTCCTCGTGGTGGACGGCTTCCTTGTGTTTCGTGCTTTTGGCAGGCCACATGGCTTTCACAGCCCCGCCGGTAGCTTCATCCGCCATGATCTCTTTCAAGGCTTCCTGGAGTGAGAGAGTCTCTTTGGCAAAGAGTTTCTGCTACAGCGCTCTGCTCTGAAGTCCACAGACGAGTCGGTCTCAAAGCCTTTGTTCTAACTCAGTAAATTGGCACAGACATGAAGCTTGTCTCAATGATGCGATGAATTCTGTTGCTGTTTCACCCAGCTGCTAAACTCTCTGTTCGAATGCGTGCCTCCAAGCTATTACCAATAGCTTGGGCTGGAAATGGTTGCCGAGCAGTTTCTTCTGGTCCATGTACATTACGGACTTCAGCTGCACCAGTGCAACCAAGTTCTCTGCGATATCGAAAGTTGAAGGCCCACAGACGCACAGGCCGTCTTCAGCAACTTGGTTGGCGTGGAGGTAGTTTTTGACCCTCAAGATGTAGGATGCCCATCTCTCCAGGTGAGTGACATCAAATTCCTCAAGCTTTCCGACCTTCGCCATCTCGGGAAGTCTTCACGGCTTGGGCTTCTCTTCTTCCTTGTCCTGCTCCTTTGTAGGCCCAGGGACTGGTCCACAGGGCTGATGGTCTCTAGCGTGACTGCGCTAGGCCGATCGAGGGGGGGGGGAACGCATTCCCTGCCAGGTGCATTGGCTGGCCTCACCCCCTAGTGACTTTCAGCTCTTCTGAAAGAGCAGTATCCCACCTTCATTGCCAGTGTTGTGTACTGGGTTCTTTGCAGCAAGCAGGAGACGAGGCGAGAGAGTTCAGGCAGGAACATGCTTTATTGAATGCAGGAATTGAACTGTTAACCAAGGCTTCTACGCAGCTATTTATACTGCTGGCCACTAGGCGGCGGACAATAGGTTTGAAGGAGCCTATTGCCACCTTAGAGCCAACCAATGGTGGTCCTGGACACTGCTTGTCTGAGGAGCCAGCGACCATTACCCAACTTCCTGATTATGCAATCTCAAACAGCAATCAAGACACGTGGTACAGACCCAATACATTACAGTGCCCTTGAGAACTACTCGTTGAGTATGGTTTGCCAGCGAGCTACAGATCCATCTGGTGGTGATGTTGTCTATTCCACCATTTTTCTAGGTTACCAAGGAGTAGGTTGTGGTCTACATTATCAAATGCCTTACTGAAATCTAAGTATACTACATCCACAGCATTTCACTGGTCTACTAGTTTAGTCACTTTATCAAAGAATGAAATAAAATTGGTTTGGCATGATCTGTTTTTAACACACCCGTGCTGGCTACTAGTTATAACTTTGTTTGCTTCTAGTTGTTTGCAGATCGGTTTTTTGATGATCTTTTCTAGGATCTTCCCAGGTATTGAGGTTAGACTGATTGGTCTGTAGTTTTCTGGGTCCATTTTTTCCCTTTCTTGAAGATGGGAACCACATTAGCCCTTTTCCGATCCTCAGGCACTTCCCCGGTGCTCCAGGATTTTTGAAAGATGTGGTGCAATGGTTCTGAGATACACCTGCCATCTCCTTCAGAACTCTGGGATGTAATCTGTCAGGCCCCGGTGATTTATGTTCCTCAAGGTTGGATAGGTGTTCTCTTACCATTCTCTTGCTTATTTTTTGTTTCTACTTTGTCTTTTGCGGTGGTGTGGTTTTCTTTTTTTTGGTATGTTGGGCTATAGTTTCTTTGTAATGTAATCATGTATCATGTAACTATGTAATCATGTTATACATACCTCAGAAACATTTAAGGTATCCTCTCCGGAATGACTTCTGCAAAGTATTTTGTAATAATTTGCGGTATAAATTAACACCAGCAATGCAGTTTCAGAGACTTTGGCATTTCTTACAATGCAATCTGGTTGTCAAGTGTGAAAAAAATCTGTCGCAGTAGAGAATTCCTTCCAGGGCAGAAGGCCTCCAATTCCGCAGCAGAGATGAGAGGGTCAAAACACCGGAAGGCCTGGCAACAATTGTTCCTTTCCCACAACTGGAAACAAGGGGTGTTTGTGCAAGCTGCAGACGGGGCAAACTCCGAACCAGGTCAATGCTGGAATAATGAAGGGGAGGGGATGCAGTAGGGGGATGGGCCCCGCTTTGTGTGCTGAAGGCTATTTTGGTAAATTTGATATTTTCCTCTTAACAGTGGAAGGGAAGCAATGAAAATTAGGTTCTTCTCGTAAGGCTTGGGAAAAGAAGCTGGGAAGGGCAACAGTTCTATTTGTCTTTTAAGGAGAGTCTTCCATAATGGCCACCAGTTTCATTATTTGCATGTTTCGTCTCACCCCCCAGCCCCAAAGGAGGTCCGGCCTTAACCGCTGAGGAAGCCCCTGGTTGGGAGGTGTGGAGACCGTTTCCCATGTCCTGCGTTGGTCACTCTCCTTTCCTGCTGGAAACCCTTTTGAATGGGTGGGGGTGACTTTTTTGTGGAGTACAGAAGAAAAAGGCCCTTCCACCCAGAGACGCTTTGGCAGTAGAAATACAGGCAGTCCTCAGCTTACAACAGTTCATTTAGAGACCATGAAAAAAGTGACTTATGGCCCTTTCTGATCCAATGACCGTTGCAGCATCCCCAGGATCACAGGATTAACAGTCAGGGGCTTGGCAGCTGACTCAGATTTATGACGGTCGCAGCTTCCCAGGCTCACAGGATCCCCTTTTGCGACCTTCTGACAAGCAAAGTCAAGGGGGAAGCCGGACTCACTTCACATCCGGTGTGACTAACTTCACAACTGTAGTGATTCACTCAACAACTGAGGCAAAAAGCTCATATCATAGGGCAAAAAGCATTTAACAACTGTCTCACTTAGCAACAGAAAATTTTGGGCTCAATTGTGGACACACGTTGAGGATTACCCACACGGTGGATACACACCCCATTAAAATGCCAGGTTTCTGAGATGCAAAAATAAAATAAAATCAAAATGAGATAAATCAGTTGAGAATTTTTTCTACCTTTAATATAACATATAAGCTCCACCCCCTTCATGGATTACTGCCTTGTCGTGGCGAAGGGGCTTGCGTAATTCAATGAAGCTATGAGCTATGCCGTGCAGGGCCACCCAAGACGGACAGGTCATAGCCGAGAGTTCTGACAAAACGTGATCCACTGGAGAAGGAAATGGCAACCCACTCCAGTATCTTTGCCATGAAAACCCTATGGACAGTACCAAAAGGCAAAACGATATGATGCTGGAAGATGAGCCCCTCAGGTCGGAAGGCGTCCAATATGCTACTGGAGAAGAGCAGAGGGCTAGTACTAGTAGCGCCAGAAAGAATGAAGCGACTGGGCCAAAGCCGAAAGGACGTTCAGCTGTGGATGTGTCTGGTGGTGAAAGGAAAGTCCGATGCTGTAAAGATTTTTTCTCCATAGGAACCTGGAATGTAAGATCCATGAATCAAGGAAAGCTGGACGTGGTCAAACAAGAGATGACAAGACTGAACATCGACATCTTAGGTATCAGTGAACTAAAATGGACAGGAATGGGTGAATTTAATTCAGATGACCATCAGGTATACTACTGCGGACAAGAACCCCTCAGAAGAAATGGAGTAGCCTTCATAGTCAATAAAAGAGTAGGAAAAGCAATACTGGGATACAATCCCCAAAATGACAGAATGATCTCAGTTCGAATCCAAGGCAAACCATTCAATATCACAGTAGTTCAAGTCTATGCCCCAACCACTGGTGCTGAAGAGGATGAAATTGACCGGTTCTATGAAGCCCTACAGCACCTTATAGAACTAACACCAAAAAATGATGTCCTTATCATCATGGGGGATTGGAATGCTAAAGTAGGAAGCCAAAAGATAACTGGAATAACAGGCAAGTTTGGCCTTGGAGTACAAAATGAAGCAGGGCACAGGCTGATAGAATTTTGTCAAGAGAATATGATGGTCATAGCAAACACTCTTTTCCAACAACCCAAGAGACGGCTCTACACATGGACATCACCAGACGGTCAACACAGAAATCAGATTGACTATATGCTCTGCAGCCAAAGATGGAGAAGCTCTATACAGTCAGTAAAAACAAGACCAGGAGCTGACTGTGGCTCAGACCATGAGCTTCTCCTTGCAAAGTTTAGGATTAAACTGAAGAAAGTAGGGAAAAGCACTAAGCCACTCAGATATGAATTAAATCATATCCCTGTTGAATATACAGTAGAGGTGACAAATAGATTTAAGGAATTAGATCTGATAGACAGAGTGCCTGAAGAACTATGGACAGAGGTTCGCGACATTGTACAACAGGTAGCAACCAAAACCATCCCAAAGAAAAAGAAATGCAAGAAAGCAAAATGGCTGTCTGAGCAAGCTTTGCAAATAGCTGAGGAAAGGAGGGAAGCGAAAGGCAAGGGAGAAAAACATAGATATGCCCAATTGAATGCAGAATTCCAGAGAATAGCTAGAAGAGATAAGAATGCCTTCTTAAATGAACAGTGCAAAGAAATAGAAGAAAACAATAGAATAGGGAGGACCAGAGATCTTTTCAAGAAAATTGGAGAGATGAAGGGAACGTTTAATGCAAAAATGGGCATGATAAAGGACCAAAATGGCAGGGACCTAACAGAGGCAGAAGAGATTAAGAAGAGGTGGAAAAATTACACAGAAGAACTATACAAGAATGAGCTTAACGTCCCAGATAATCACAATGAGGTGGTCACTGACCTCGAGCCAGACATCCTAGAATGTGAAGTGAAGTGGGCCTTAGAAAAGCTGAGCAACAACAAAGCTAGTGGAGGTGACAGTATTCCAGCTGAGCTATTCAAAATCTTAAAAGACAGTGCAGTAAAAGTGCTACACTCAATTTGCCAGCAAATTTGGAAAACTCAACAGTGGCCACAGGATTGGAAAAGATCAGTTTACATTCCAATTCCAAAGAAAGGCAGTGCCAAAGAATGTTCAAACTATCGCACCATTGCACTCATTTCTCATGCTAGTAAAGTCATGCTTAAAATCCTACAAGCTAGACTTCAGCAGTATGTGGATCGAGAACTACCAGAAGTACAGGCAGGATTTCGAAGAGGCAGAGGAACTAGAGATCAAATTGCCAACATACGCTGGATCATGGAGAAAGCTAGGGAGTTCCAGAAAAACATCTACTTCTGCTTCATTGACTATGCTAAAGCCTTTGATTGTGTGGATCATAACAAACTGTGGCAAGTTCTTAAAGAGATGGGAGTACCACACCATCTTATTTGTCTCTTAAGAAACCTATATGCAGGTCAAGAAGCAACAGTGAGAACTGGACACGGAACCACTGATTGGTTCAAAATTGGGAAAGGAGTCTGGCAAGGCTGTATACTGTCGCCCTGCCTATTTAACTTATATGCAGAGCACATCATGAGAAAGACAGGGCTAGATGAATCAAAAGTTGAAATTAAGATTGCCGGAAGAAATATCAACAACCTAAGATATGCAGATGATACCACTCTAATGGCAGAAAGTGAAGAAGAACTAAAGAGCCTCTTGTTGCGGGTGAAGAAGGAGAGTGCAAAACTTGGGTTGAAACTTAACATTAAGAAAACCAAGATCATGGCATCTGGCCCTCTCAATTCCTGGCAAATAGATGGGGAAGAAATGGAGGTAGTGACAGATTTTATTTTCCTGGGCTCCAAGATCACTGCAGATGGGGACTGTAGCCAAGAAATTAAAAGACGCTTGCTCCTCGGGAGGAAAGCCATGACAAATCTAGACAGCACACTAAAAAGCAGAGACATCACCCTGTCAACAAAAGTGTGTATAGTCAAGGCTATGGTCTTCCCAGTTGCAATGTATGGCAGTGAAAGCTGGACCATAAGAAAGGCTGAGCGCCAAAGAATTGAAGCCTTTGAACTATGGTGCTGGAGAAGACTCCTGCGAGTTCCTTGGACTGCAAGGCGATCAAACCGGTCAGTCCTAGAGGAGATCAACCCTGACCGCTCTTTAGAAGGCCAGATCCTGAAGCTAAAACTCAAATACTTTGGCCACCTAATGAGAAGGAAGGACTCACTGGAGAAGAGCCTAATGCTGGGAAAGATTGAGGGCAATAGAAGAAAGGGACGACAGAGAATGAGGTGGCTGGATGGAGTCATTGAAGCAGTAGGAGTGAACTTAGATGGACTCCAGAAGATGGCAGAGGACAGGAAGGCCTGGAGGAACGTTGTCCATAGGGTCGCGATGGGTCGGACACGACTTCGCAACTAACAACAACAATAAGCTCCACAATTCAGTTGAAAAACTCTCAGAAACCTTTTAGGAGAAAAATAACAATAACAAACTAGAATAATGTGGCCGTATAAATGTTCAGCTGCACCTCAAGTCCGTGAAAGTTTCCTGATCTGTCAGTTTCACCGAGCATTTCTAATATAGCCAATAAATGGTTGAAGACTGTTTCCTGCAAGGAGAACCTGCTTATCGTTATGGGAGAAATAGCAAAAGTGGATTTTTACACCCCCCCCACACAAATACATGAAGTTACTTTTTTTCTCAAGAAAAAAAATCTATGGAATCTAATTTCTCTCTGTTCTGCATAAGTGACAGGGACAAAACAGAAATTTCAAGGCTGATGCTGGGAAAAGACCCACTCCAATTGAAGAACAAGGAGCTTTTGCAGAAAAATCTCCAACTAATTGCAGAAAAGATTTTGGTTAGACAGTTAGTTACAAAGTCAGTTACATAGGTAGTTGTGTAGATAGATAGAGAGACACACAGAAAGAAAGTTGGCTCCACTTTTCTTGTCGTGGGTATTTTTTCCAGTGATGGAGCCCCCATTAAGAGTAAGCCTTATTATTGTGGTTAAGAAAATAACCTACCAGTCCGTTATCTTTTATTCTTTTTTTCTTCTTCAACGCCCCCCCAAAAGGTGTTCCCAGGTGTCGCAAAGCAGCCAGAAGAGGTGGAGGTGGCCCCCATCCGGGTCTGAACCATTTATTCCAGAATCCATCCATCCCGACATCCATCGATCATGGATGAAAGAAGGAAGAGGTCGGAGGTCCTTCCTTGCTCAACAATGTGATGGCTGGTAAGTGTTTGAACTGATTTGTGTCGCGGAACAATTAACAGTCCGACCAGAGGTGGATGGACCGTGGTTCATTTGCATGGTCAATATCAAAGAAAAGAAAACCAAGGCATAGTCTATAGTAAAACTTTTAATGAGAAAACAAAAGACCTAGACTGGCCACATTCTCTCGTCAGGCAGAAGGAGAAAGTAAAACTGAAACTGAACTTTTTTTAAGGCCTGCGCACAAAACAGTTTAAAACCAAAACATTGGCTGGACATAGCTGAAGTCAATATGGTTACAAGATAAGATAAGGTGCAGAGCAGAAAGAGATGTACAACTAAAAATGAGCGAAGCTGGCAAAACTAAAAAAACACGCAGTGACAATTTGGCTGTCAGATTTTCTTCATTTATCCATTTTAAAGATATTCTATTATTATTATGGTTGTTGTTATTTAATTCTTAGATGGATTGCAGGGAGGGGGCAGAAATCCACAGGGGGCTGCACTCAGTGGACAACTTGGAGGCTGCAAGAGGTGAGTGGACCAAGGACTTGTTCAAAAGTAGGAAGAAAAATAAAAGAAGGTCCCAGATGAAGGGAGAGGATTTGGGTTCTCTTGAGGTGACCCAGTGTTGCTTTGCATTTCCCACTTTGGGTGGGGATGGAAGCGATAAAGAAAGAAAACTGGGAGGAAAAAATAATAACTTTTATTATTAATCTGGATGCTAAGTTTTATTTTTTCATTTTTTGCTTCTTGCTTATTTATTATTTCATTATTACTAAAATATTAAATTTGTGCTTGTTTTGCCCCAGGACTAACCGGCGCCTGGGGTGTCACCCCAGAACAACTGCAGCCCCATTTGGGCCCCATCGACGTTGACAAGGTCCCCATGGGTCAGTTGCCAAAGGCCCCTTTCCTCGGCACAGCCGACATCCCGTCCCCCCCCCTCTAGCTGACATTGTGAAGAACCACAATCCCCCAGGGAGGCAGGAGCTTGTCGTGGTTGTGGGGCTTGTGTGCTCCGAGGAAGATGAGGGCTACAAAGAGTGTCTCTCCCGTAAACAATATGGAGAAACATACATTACAGGAACCCCAAAATGGCCTCCAGACTCAGGAGAGATTTTTCCCCTGCTGAGAGACTCCTGGTTCCCTCACCAGAACTGTCTCTATTCTCTTTTCCTTTTATGCACTTTTTAAATGTAGCTTTGTTTAGCTTTGGGGTTTTATTCGGGGTTTTTTTGGGGGGGGAGTTTGTATTTTACGGTTTTGAATAATAATAATAATATTTTTTTTTTATCTCAGAAACCTGGCATTTTAATGGGGTGGGCCAGGTGAGTCTGGCCAGAGCCGGAGCTGGGAGCTGGGATGTGGCTGCTGCAGCCTTTGGACATTCCCTCATATCCTGAAGAGGGGTGACTTTCTCCTTCAGTGGGCTGGAGTGGCTCTTCTCCACAGGGAAACTGAGGTCCGCAGGCTGGAAAAGTTGCCGTTGCTAAAGAAGGACAGTGATGAGTCCAACCCCCAGGTCGATCGTGGCCAGCAGCAGAGGGACCCCCAGGAAGCCCTTTTCTCTGGCTCCCACCTGTCCACATCCCGTGACTCAGCCACTCAGTGAGATGCCTCTGCTTGTCAAGTCTTCCGCAACTCCAACAAAGGCCAGGAACAGGGTTCAGCTGCATCAGTAGAAGGAACCAAAGTGCCAAAGGCATATCCTTATCCTTCTTTTCCCAATATTAAATTATGGGACCTTCCAGGGATCGGAACACCTAAATTTCAGGTAGCAAAGGTTCTGGCCAAAGGTTCCTTGCCTCTTCGAGGTCCTTCTCAGAGTCAGCCTTCTCTCGTTTGAGATGGACACTTGGCTAGTGACCTCACACAGCTCTTTGTGGAGTTCTTCAATCTAATTCACCCAAGATTTGTTCTCCTCTAACTGATGGCAGGATCTTCCTCAGGTTTTCCGCAGGTCTTCCGTTGTGGTCTTAAGTTGATCCAGTGTCTGCTGGAGAGAGACAGCCGTGCTGCTCTTTCATCCATTGATCGTCTCATCCATTTATTTTCTCTCTGCAATTCCTGGGTCTGGAAGTCAAAGGTGTCTCTCAGCTCCTCAGCCTGGAGGTTGGGACCATCGGTGGTCTCTGAGAGATCACCCAAGGATATTGACGGTATGGCCATTTCCTTCCTGTTGCCGACCTGTTTGAGAAATGGAGAGACACCTCAATCACATCCTCTCTCAGGTCAGGGCTAGTTTTGCTAACCTGCCTTCTCCACTCCGGCTTTTCCCTACAGTTTTGGAGTCCGTCATCTTCTGCTAGCGTGAGACGCAGCGGGAGTTAAGAACCAACGGACAATCTGCGGGGGGGGGGTTTCTCTTGCCAAAGGGCCCTTTAGATATAATCTATCTGGATCAGTTCTCAGCCCACAATGCCAGCTTCAAAATAGCATATCTGAGGGCACATCAAGAGAAAACCAACTCTCTGGAGATCTTCCTAATGCTGGGAAGGGCGGAAGGAAAGAGAAGGAGAGGACAATTTGGGGTGAGGTTAGTGGATTTGATTACCGTGTAATCAAATTTGGGAGACCTGAAAATCCAGAAGGTCATCCATCAACCTCTGTGGTCACTCAGAGTCCACACTGACTTCAATGCTGTCAATCAATGCAGACCGAATTCCCTGGAGAAGTCGGCCATGCTGGGAAAAGTGAAGGAAAGGGAGGAAGAGAAGGATCCCCAGGAAGCAGCTCTAGTGGGGATGGGGGCAGGTTGGGAGACCCGAAGGACCTCATTGGGGACAGATCTCCATGGGGAAAAACTATCTATGTGGCTGCTGAGAGTCAACACCAACTTGGTGATATTAATCAATCCATCAATCCATCAGTCAGTCAGTCAGAGGACCTTCAAGGTCCCTTTCAGCTCCCGGCTTCTATTCTCTGTTTCCTTTTCATTGTAGCCTTAATCTCCAAAGAAGGAACAAATTAGGGTTAAAACTATCAAGTGATAATAGCCTCACACAGTCATTAAATTGTAACTGTGTAAAAATCACAAATTTGGCCCCTTCAAGGCATCTGTGGCCTTCATCCCCCAGAATCCAGCCGGCTTACTAGGGAATTCTGGGAGATGAAGTCCACCCAGGCCTTTAAAATGGCCAGGTTGAGAACTACCCACATAATCCATCAATACTGATCTCTTTTCAAACTACTCTGACTCCCATTTGATTCTGACTCCAGTTCGAGGCAGATCTTCTCTCGAAACCCTCCAAAGGAGCCAGAATCCCCCATCGGTCACTCTGGCCATCTCTGGCCTGGCTTTGCTGTTTCTGATGATGGAGAAGGGGGTGACCATTCGAATTAAGATGGAACCCCCCATTGCTTACAATTTCCATCTTCATCAGGAAAGCCAGGTGTGTGACTTTGAGACGGTCTCTCTCTCTCAGCCCTAGCCCACCTCACAAGGTTAGAAAACGAGTCCCAGATTGTTATTGCGAGACGAGAACTCAGTGGTTAGACCAGTGGGAAAAGTGAGCCGGAAGAGACCTCAGAGGTCATCTTAGTTGCCCACCATGGGCAGCTGGACTTCAACTCCCAGAATTCCCTAGGCTCCACTTTGCATGCTTTAGCTGTTCTTCTCACTGCCTGCAAGGAGGGTCTGCAGTCCGGCCTTTCAGTCCCAGCTGGCCCGCCAGGCAGCGAGGAGGGCAGCTAAAGCCGGCAAAGGCCTCACAGCGTCCTCCATTTTGCGGCCTCTTTCCTGAGAGGAATCTTCCTCCCTCCATTTCAGGGGGGGGGGAAAGCTGCAGGGAGATTTTCTCCCCCCTCCAGCCAGGAGTCAGGAAGGTTCCCCAGAGAGGGGAGTTTGGGGGGGTGGAGGGAGGAGGGAGGAGGCAGGCCGGCAGCCATCCTGATCCTTTCGGGGGAGTCTCAGAGGAAGCTGGGGCTGGAGGGGCATATAAGTTAAATAGGCAGGGTGACAGTATACAGCCTTGCCGGACTCCTTTCCCAATTTTGAACCAGTCAGTGGTTCCGTGTCCAGTTCTCACTGTTGCTTCTTGGCCCACCTATAGGTTTCTCAAGAGACAAATAAGATGGTCTGGTACGCCCATCTCTTTAAGAACTTGCCACAGTTCGTTGTGATCCACACAATCAAAGGCTTTAGCATAGTCAATGAAGCAGAAGTAGATGTTTTTCTGGAACTCTGGGTGTGTGTGGGTGAGTGGAAGGTTGGGTGTGGGGGTTTTCTGGGTATGTTTTGTTTGTGGGTGAAGGAGAGCAGAGGAGGAGGTGGCTTAAAGTCAAGTAAGGAAGGAAAATGAATGGGACAAGGTAGGGTGAGGAGTAGGCAAAGCGCCTGAGAAAGGCAGCAGAGGACCTGCAAGAGAAACAACTTAAAGAGGCCAAACAACCATGAATCCCTTGGAGCTGGTTCAAGGGCTTGGCTGGCAGTGTGCCTGGACTGTCTCGGGTGCTCAGCAGGCCCGCCAAGGGGATTACCCAGATGGGTGACCAGAGTGGTCACTGCGGAAAAGCCAGCCAGCCAGCCAGCAGGGAAGCATTTTCTTCCTGATCCCCCCCCAAAGAAAAGCGAAGCCCCCTCTTTTGCCCTTCCCAGAGGAACTGGGGCATCTGAGGATTTGCAGAATGCTTTGCCAGTGGCAGCTTGCCAGGGTCCTGGTCCGGTCCTCTTCCCAGCCTTCAGAGAGATGGGGAGCTGGTTCCTCTCCACCCTCTGTGCACCGGGTGCACCAATGGCATAATAGTAGTGTAGAAATGATAATGGTGGCCTGAGTTGGGTGCCTTGCTGCTCCTTTTTCATATCTCTGATATATGTATCTTAAAATAATGTTGGGTGTCCATAATCACTCTGTTAAATAAACCTGTGCACTACACAATAGTGGTGACGAAGGTGGGATTGCTGCCGACAAGGAGCTGAAGTCACTGGGGAAGCGCTGCGTGAGCTGAAGGGAAAGGCATTTTCCTTCCTTCTTCCCCCCCACGACCGCCAGCCGACTGGACCACGCCGGTATCCACATCCGCGACTCGAGACCTGAACCAACACCACGATGGCAAGAGCCGGACAACCCCGCGAATTCGACACCCACCACCCCGAGACATGGGCCCGGTACCTGGCTCACGCCGAACTGTACATGCGGTTCAATCAGATCTCGGAGGATGGCGCGAAGGCGGGCCGCCCTGCTCTGCATCCGGGGGACCAGCACTCCTGGAGATCGCCGCGAACCTGTTCGCCCCGGAGGCCATCAACACCATCGTGTATTGGGACCTCGTGGCCATCGCCCATTTCAGGCCCTGGCGTTCCAAAGTGGCCGCAAGGTCACAATTCGAAAAAAGGGACCAGCGCCCCGACAAATCCAGTGCCGAGTTCCTCGCCGCCCTAGGAGAAGCCGCCATCGCCTGCAAGTTTTCAAACTACGGGCTACGGGACCGGCTGATCTGCGGCCTATGAGACAGGCGGCTGCAAAAGCGCCTTTTCGAGAGAGAGGAGGTTTTGCTCCAGGAAGCCGAGGACGCATCCTGGCCCACGAAGCGGCCTGCGGGGCCATCCAAGCAGTCCAGGAGACCCGGACCGGCAGCCAAGCAGCCAGCATCCACTGGCAGGTCGCCACAGCCGAGGACGACCAGAGCATCCACCTCCTCCAGTGGAAGTCGACCCCCGACCAGCGAGTCAGACGCCCAGACATGGCCAGGCCTCCCAGCAACGCCGCCAACCTTCAGAAGTGCGCAGGGTGTGGTGGGAACCACGTGCGCAACCTCTGCAAGTTCCGGTCGGCCACGTGTTGGGCCTGCAAGAAAACAGGCCACATAGCCATGGTCTGTCGTAGCCGCCGCCCCTGAAAGGAGATCCACGAGCTGCAACCGGAGGAACCGTCATTCGAAGGTACTGGGGCCCCGACCAAAATGCGAATTGGCTTTGTTGAGAGCCCGCTGGCCATTAACCACACGGGTAGCCGCCGGCTGCTCAAACCCAAAATTAGACTAACTATCCGCTTGCAAGGCATCCCTTGCAGCATGGAGCTTGACTCCAGATCAGCGGTCTCGATCATTTCAGACGAGACCCTTAACTACATAAATGGCCGGAGCAAGCAGCGTATTAAATTACGGCCTACAAATTTAACCCTGACCGATTTTCAGAATTCGCCAGTCAAGGTAAAGGGGGAGGCTACCGTCTCAGTGGGGTTTAAGGGTCGCGAAGAGCACCTGGAGGTTGTAGTGGTAGAGGGCCGGAGAGCCAGCCTGGTCAGCCTAGACTGGTTCGAGGCCCTGGGAATCACGGTCTCCGGGATCCACCGGATCCAGGGGGACTCCGTCAAGGCTGTCTGCAAGGAGTTCGCAGATGTCTTCGACGGGACGCTGGGCAGGTACACAGCCCCCCCCATATCGTTCAAGCTCAACTCGAACGTTCCCCCTGTTAGGGTCTGGCCACGGCGAGTTCCCTTCGCACTCAAACACAAAATTGAGCGCGAACTGGATATGCTGGTGGCCCAGGGGATCCTAGAGCCCGTAGATGGGGGGAGTGGGAAACCCCAATTGTCACCCCCCTCAAATCCCATGGGGAAATAAGGATCTGCGCCGACTACAAGTGTTCGGTGAACCGTGCCCTGAACCCGCACGCTTACCCGGTCCCCACAGTCAGCCACGTTCTCGCTTCCCTCCAAGGTGGCGCCATCTTTGCAAGACTCGATCTTGTGCAGGCGTACCAGCAACTCACCGTTACTAGGGCAACAGCTGACATTCAAACCATAGTAACACACAGGGGAGCGTTCCGGGTGAACAGGCTGCAATTTGGGGTCAGCGTTGCTCCTGGCATTTTCCAGGAAGTTATGGAGAAGACACTCAGGGGCATCCCAGGAGTATGCCCCTATTTTGATGACATCCTGATTGCAGGAGCATCAGCAGAAGAGCTGGCAGGTAGGCTCAGGGAGGTACTGTCCAGGCTGCGTTCACCTGGCCTTAAACTCAAGAGGGAGAAATGCAGCATAGGTGTTCCCTCCACAGAATTCTTGGGATTCAGGGTAGATGCCAGGGGAATCCACCCCACAGAGTCCAAGGTGAGGGCCATCAAACTAGCACCCACACCCAAAAACAAGGCAGAGCTACAGGCATTCCTGGGCCTGCTGAACTTCTACCACGCGTTCCTCCCACACAAGGCAGCCATTGCAGAGCCACTCCACAGGCTACTGGACAAACAGGCAGCATGGGTCTGGACTTCCACTCACGACCAAAGCTTCAGGGCTTTAAAAGCACTACTGTCGGATAAGTCCACAGTAACCCATTTCATCGAGACAAAGCCCATATGCATCGCATGCGATGCATCCCTTTACGGTGTCACCTCGAGCCCAATGTGGCGCAAATTCCCATAGCATACTATTCTAGGACGCTGTCTGGAGCAGAAAGAAACTACGCCCAAATTGACAGAGAAGCCCTGGCAATCGTGGCAGGAATAAAAAAATTCCACGATTATCTGTATGTCAGGGAATTCACTGTCTACACGGACCACAAACCACTCCTAGGCCTGTTCACAACGGACAGGTAGACGCCCCAAATCCTGTCCCCCAGAATGCTCCGGTGGTCCATCTTCCTTGCAGCCTACAATTGCAAGTTGGTGCACAAGCCAGGGAAGGAGATGGGCCATGCAGACGGCTTATGTAGGTTACCCATTGATACCCCCGAACCAGACCCAGCACCAGCAACACAGATCCTAGCCCTGCAGGAGTTACCAGAATGCCCTCTCCATGCCAAGGACATTGCCAGTAACACAGCCACTGACAACATCATGAGCAGGGTACACTCATGGGTTTGCACAGGGTGGCAGGACAAGTCCCCGGGGCCTGAGTTCCAGGCCTACTTCACCAGGCGCAACGAGATCTCCACGCACAGGGGTTGCCTCCTCTGGGGAAGCAGGGTCATCATTCCCACCGCAGTAAGGGGCAGTGTCTTGGACTCCTTACATGAGGGACACCCGGGGGTGGTTAGGATGAAGGCTCTTGCCAGAAGCTACCCCTGGTGGCCAGGGTTGGACAAGGACATTGAGGATCAGGTCAAGGCCTGTTACACGTGCCAGAGATCCAGGCCAGAGATGCCACACGCACCCGTGCACCGGTGGGAGGCCACACACACACCCTGTCCCGCATCCACATTGACTATGCAGGGCCATTCCAGGGCGAACTGTTCTTAGTAGTAGTGGACAGCCACTCCAAGTGGTTGGAGGTAGTCCCGGTTCCCAACATGACCTCGGGGAGGACAATCCAGGTGCTCAGAGCTCTCTTTGCCACACATGGCCTCCCCAACGTAATTGTGTCTGATAACGGGCCTCAGTTTACTGCTAATGATTTCCAGGTGTTCTTGAAGGCGAACTGGATTAGGCACGCCACCTCCACGCCCTTCCATCCATTGACCAACGGGCAAGCTGAACGGATGGTAAGGATGACCAAAGACGCACTCCGGCGCATCATTAGTGAGGACTGGCATCACAGGCTGGTGAAATTCCTACTCACCCAACACACGACACCATGCGTTGCTACCGGGAAGAGCCCAGCAGAACTGCGGTGGGGACGGCGTCTCATCACCAAGCTGGACCATTTACACCCAGACCGAGTAGCAGCCGAGACGCATCAGCATCATTATCATCATCATCTTCATCGCAATCATCACCAGCACACAGAGTTCTCAATGTGGGGGACCTGGTCTGGGCGAGGAACTACAGGGACAGTGGGTTCCAGGGACAGTGGTTGAGAAAACTGGACCCCTCTCTTACATCGTGGGGGTGGAGGGGGACAGACACATAAGGCGACACATCGACCAGCTCAGAGGAAGGGTTCCTGAGCGCACCACACACGCCCAACAGGAGAGCCACACCCCAGGAGAGGTCAGCCCAACCAGAAACAACACAGAGCAGGAACCAGAGGAGGAGGGCCTCCTGAACCCAGCCCTGTTCAACCCAGCACAAAGTCCCCAAGAACCAGCTGTCCAAGCCCAGGGTCAAGCCACACCTAGACGGTCCACCCGGCCCCACAGGACACCTATCAACCTGGCGGACTATGTGTGCAAGTGACCTCCTCACAGTTGCATTGTTTTTTTGTTATTGACATACAGTGTACATAGTTGTAGCTACTTGCAAATTGTTATCGTTGTTATGTGGTTCTTCTCTAAGGGGGGAGGGGTGTTATGTATGCAGGCACCTGCATAGCAACAGCCACCAGGGGGCGTTGGCCTGAATGGTTTTGGCGGGAAACCCAGTTTCGGCGGGAAACCTAGCGCCAACCCCATTGGCTGTCCGCTTATCTGGCCAGGTATTTAAGGAGGCCAGGTAACCCTCATTCCCCAGTACGCTACCCCCTCCAATAAAGAGCTGAACACGTACTCTGGCTGGCGTCTCTTCCTTGCGTCGGACCCACTACACAATAGGAAGGGAAAAGGAAAGAGAGAGTATAATGGAAGGAGAGACAGGAAGGGAAAGGGGAAGCAGAAAAGGATTTGAAAAAAGGAAGATAAGGGAAATTGGAAAGGGAAACTTTCACATATTTAGAAAGTTGGGCTGAGGGGGGGGGGTCAGCCCAACACAGAGTTGACAAAGGCGGAGCCAGGGAGAGGTGGGGCTCAGTACCCTTCCACTGGCCTCTTGGCAAGCAGATGCCGGGCAGAAGGGGGGGCTGCTCTCAGAGGGCTGGGTCGGAAGAAGAGCGGGGGAGCAATTTATGGGGGGGAATAAGAAAAGCCAGGGTGCCCTTTGAGATCATCGGAAGGTGGAGTTCAAATCTGCAGATTAATTAAAAGAGCTGCAGATGGAGGCCAAAAAATGGGGGGCGGGATTTTGGCACCTTACCCCTCCTCCAAGGCCAAGAGGAGATTTGCTGACCCCTGCCCTGCTCCTCCTTCCAAGACTTGCATTCTGGCACCGTCGCTGCTCCTCGCATCCCCAAACTACCGGCAGCTAAGCGCAGAGCAGACATTGTTTTGCCCCAGTCCGATGCAGCCCAACCTGGAAGAGAAAGGAATCCGCGAGGCTCCCTGGAGCCCCCAGCTGGAGCTCGGCATGGGCCAATCTGCTCCTCACGGGAAAATCCTTACCGCTGTCCTTCAGCTCCACCACTGTTGCCCAGTCCACACACACACACCTGCCTGCCTGCCGGCTGAGTCCTGCAAAGGTGCTGAGTGTGACAGCTGCCTGGAGCTCTTGTGTGGGCTTCAGCCCCAGGGTGGCTCAGCCACTTTTCCCCTGCAGCTCCAGAAGCAGCCACTCACCCTGCCCGCCTCGCTCTTGTGCTCCCCAGCAGGTCTCCTTGGCACCCGCAGCCTTTGATAGACAGAGGCACGACTCAGCCCGGGAGGGAAACAGTGCAGAGCCGGCCCTGGTCTCTATCCCCGCAGCCTGGCTGGGAGGAAGGCCGTCCAGGCGCCCCCAGCTCTGCTCTTGCCTGTCCCACTCAGACCAGCCCCACGGAGGAGGTGGAGGAGGGCCTCCACCTGGCCGAGGTGGCGGGAAGGAAAAGGGAACTTGGGTAGCCTGCCTGTCAGGTGTGGTGCTGCCCGACCTGGGCGCCAGGGAACGGGGCAGGACAGGGGCTTGAGTTGTTTGGGTGAGGGGGGAGCCAAGAGGCACAGGTGCGGCCTTTTGTGTTGGGGGGGGCAAGGAGTGTCTGGTGAGGGTGTGGGAATCAAGGCCAGCTGAGGGACTTTGGGCCAATCAATTTTAATCCCACCTTCAAAATAAAAGCCATATGGGGGACTTTGAGATAACGAACAGGGGACTGTGAGTTCTAGTCCTGCCTTAGGCATGAAAGCCAGCTGGTGAATTTCACCCAGTCCAAAAGATTCTGAGTTCTAATCCTCCCTTATAAGCACCAAAAATTCCTGGATGACTTTGGGCCAATGACCAGGAGACTCTGCTTCCAGCTGTTGTGGTCAACACTTTCTGCAAAGGGGCTTTTACCAGAAAATGAAGAAAAAACTATATAATAGTGATGAAGATTTACCTCCACAGCTGAGATGAAGTCAAACATGGCATTCCAACTCATTCCAGCATTCCAATGGTTCGCATGAAGGTTATCGTGTAACATGGTTCAAGTTGGTTCCCACAGATTCCATCATATCTCTTTTAATAATAAATGTTAGGCATATGGTGTTAGCCTACAATGTTGGGTTGAAAATATATTAACCATAATGTTATGACTTTAAGAAGTCTGGACTGTTTATTTTTGACTGTGCATTTTTGTTTTTACACCACCTCAAAGTGAACTATTTTTTGCTTTTACAACTCAGTGTACTCTTGTGGTTTCTGTGTGACTCTTGCTGCTCTCAGTACCCTTCCTTGTCTGTGCAACTCTTTGGTAGCACAAGGAGACCTCTGCACACAAAATTCCTTAACAATAATAATAATAATAAAGTTGGAGGGGATCTTGGAGGTCATCTAGTCCAACCTCCTGCTGAACCCTATACCAGTGATGGTGAACCTTTTAGAGTCCGAGTGCCCAAACTGCAACCCAAAACCCACTTATGTATTGTCAGGTGCTGGGTGGGTGGGCGTGGCCCATTGAATCGGCTTGGCCCATTGGGTGGGCGTGGCTGTGGTGGTAACAGCAGACTGGGTGGTACTAAAAAGTTCAATCAATCAATTCCAACTTTGCAAGATCTTTTTTTTCCTGCGAGAAGTTGAAATTGATTGATTGATTGATTGATTGACTGAACCTTTTTTTTTGCACACGTGGCAGAGGCCTAAAGCGAGGTTTGCCACCACACCCCTATACCATTTCAGACAAATGGCTGCCGAGTCTCTTCTTAAAAACTTCCAGTGTTGAAGCATTCACTGCTTCTGGAGGCAGATTGTTCCACTGGTTAATTGTGCTAACAGTCAGGAAGTTTCTCCTTAGTTCCAGGTTGCTTCTCTCCTTGATGAGTTTCCATCCATGCTTCTTGTCCTGCCTTCAGGCGCTTTGAAGAATAGCCTGGCTCCCTCTTCTTTGTGGCCGCCCCTGAGATATTGGAACACTGCTATCCTGTCACCCCTCAACCTTCTCTTCATTAAACTACACATACCCAATTCCAGCAACCGTTCCCTATATGTTTTAGCCTCCAGTCCCCTAATCATCTTTGTTGCTCTTCTCTGTACTCTTTCTAGAGTCTCAACATCTTTTTTACATCATGGGGACCAAAACTGGATGCAGTATTCCAGGTGTGGCCTTACCAAGGCATTGTAAAATGGTATTAATACTTCACATGATCTTGATTCTATTCCTCTGTTAATGCAGCCTAGCGCTGTGTTGGCTTTTTTGGCAGCTGCAGTACACTGCTGGCCCATATTTAAGTGATTGTCCACTAGGACTTCAAGATCCCTCTCACAGTTACTACTGTTGAGCAAGGTGGTAACCTATACTATACCTTTGCATTTGGTTTTTCTTGCCTAAGTGTAGAACTTTACTTTTTTCACCATTGAATTTCATTTTGTTAGATAGTGCCCAGTGTTCAAGATCCTCCTGTATCTTAAGCCTATCTTCTGGAGTGTTGGCTATTCCTGCCAGTTTGGTGTCCTCTGCAAATTTGATGAGTTCCCCATCTATTTTCCTCGTCCAAATCATTGATGAAGATGTTAAAGAGCACTGGGCCTAGAACAGAGCCCTGGGGCACCCCACTACACACTTCCCTCCAGGTAGATGCAGTTCCATTGAGAACCACACGCGCTGAGTGTGACAGCTGCCTGGAGCTCTTGCGTGGGCTTCAGCCCCAGGGTGGCCCTTTCCCCCCACAGCTCCAGAAGCAGCCACTCACCCTGCCCGCCTCACTCCTGGGCAAATTCCTCTGAATGACCTTCACAGAGTTATCTTTAGTAAGATTTATAGAGTTGAATGGGAAGGAGGTTACAAGAAACATATGCATTTATTTTTCTTTAATTCCTGCATATCACCTAAGCAGAAATAATATCTTTTTGCAAATAAAAGAAATTTTAACAATCCTTCCAATATCACAATAGTGTTATGTTTCATATTTTTACATTTATTCTGGCTGTAAGATGCTCCTTTGTGTTCAGGTCTGGCCTCAGAAGGATAATGTAGCACTTGGGGATGAAGATGCAGCCCAGCAGCCCAGCACTGGAGGCCAGGATGGAGAAGACCTGCACAGCCACCATGTATTTCCCTTTGGTGCTCAGGTAGGTGGGCACAAAAGTCACCCAGACACTGCAGAAGACCAGCATACTGAAGGTGATCAGCTTGGCTTCGTTGAAGGCCCCAGGCAGATTCCTGGCCAGGAAAGCCACCGTGAAGCAGATTGCAGCCAGGAAGCCCATGTAGCCGAGGTTGAGGTAGAACATGACAAGAGCCCCTTCGTTGCATTGCAGGATGATCTCTCCAGGCTGGGAGTGGACGTCAGAGTCAGGGAATGGGGGGAAAAATCCCAACCAGATGAAGCAGATAATAATTTGAGCACCAGAACAGGAAAGGATGATGGAGTTGGCTAAGGTCTTTCCCAACCATCGGTTCACTCTATTTCCTGGTTTTGTGGCCAGGAAGGCCAGCACCACCGTGATGGTTTTGGCAAAGAGAGAAGAAATGGCAACTGAGAAGATGAGACTGAAAACCATTTGTTGGAGAAGGCAAGTAACTTTCGTTGGTTGACCAATGAAGAGAGAAGGAGACAAGAAGCAAAGCAGGAGGGAGACCAAGAGAATGTAGGAGAGGTCCCGGTTATTGGCTTTGACAATGGGAGTTTCTCTATATTTAATGAAGATGATTAAAACAAGGCCTGTGTTTAGGAACAAGAGCAGTGCAAAAAAGACCAGGATGATACCCAGACGTTCTTCATAAGACAGGAGCGTTATAACTTTGGGGATACACTGAACTCTGTCCTCATTTGGATATTTGTCATCTGGACACTTGGTGCATGTTTTCATGTCTGAATAAAGGAAAAAAAAACAATATTTCTTTATCATTCTGCCCTTTAAATATATAAAAATATATAGCTAAGTCTATGAAGTTGGAGAAAGTCCTAGGACAGGGGTGTCAACCTGCCGGCCCATGGCTGGATGCATCATAGCAACACCGTGCCCACCCCATTGCCGGCAAGCTTCAATCTGTCCTTCAACTTGCACTTTCATCGAAATGCTTGCGATGGATCCACCTCCACAAAGCCTTCCTTCCACCTTCCCTTCATCCATTGTCACCCACCTTCCTGAGTGGAGACGGTCCTCTCCAGACAAGGAACGCAGTCGTAGCAGCAAACTGGCTCTCCTTCTCGAGCCCTCTTGACAAATCCGGGATGACAACTTTCCACACATTTGGACTGAGGCAGGGACTAACCAGAAAAAATAAGGAATGCAAAAGAAAATGGGTTAGAATTCATCATCCATGGAAAATGGAGGTAGAAATTGACATGGTCTCTGGTCTTCACTTAGGTAAATATGAAATCTCTGATCATTCCAAACAGATGTAGAAGATAGAACAACTGGCAGATTCTTCATTTAATTTCTCCCTTTCACCTTTGGCATGTAACTTTTCAATAAAGGATTTTTCTACTTAATAAAATCTGGAGATATGGAACTGAGAAAAGATGTAAGAATTCAGTGACAACCAGGGGCTTCCTCCTCATGCCCTGATAAACACACATTCCTCCACTCTTCATGGAGCCTCCCAAACAGTCTAAGAAAACAATCCAGTTTCTATTCCCCAGATTCAATGCTCAGTGATGGTCAACCCCCTTGGGGACTGAGACCACTTGAAATGTGTTCACAGGCTTTGGAAAACAGAGAAAAGACATTAAAATTTCTCTCACCTTGTTGAGCAACTTTTGTCGTGAAAGAGCATCTTGTTTGATAATAAGTCTCTGTCTTTTAAAATATGCCAGAATGTCTTTCCTGTGATTCTCCTTCGGGAGAACCAACATGCTTTCAATGCCCAGATCTGCTGCTACCTCTCCATTTTGATCTAAGTACAGTTTTTGGTTAGAAATATTCCAAAATTCATCCTTCTCCAGAAAGGGATGAAACTAGTATTGAAACATCCATAATTTTAAAAGCAAAAAACTTCATTTCTTATCTCACATTTGAATCTTTCTTCTACCATTCTCTAACTTGCACATATGCTTAATTAGGAAAAAAGATGTTACCACTATCTCCATAAGTGAACAAAAGAGATTTAAAGAGTCAGTCATATACTGACAAAATATTGCTTATAATGGGAAAATATATTAGACACAATTGATCAATGATTGGTAACATTCTAGAGCAGGTGTCAAATAAATTGAGGAAGAGAAAAAAATATGAATAACAATTTGTCATAAGTTAACAATTTTTCTATGTTGTCATCAATACAGGAGAGTTGATAAAACTGTCATGCAAGATTTATAACAATTCCCAGGCAAATTTAATTTGATCTGATTTAAAATTACCTGGCTTCTCCAGGGAAGTGCTTTTAATAATGTTATAGGAGTGTGAACTTAGTGAACTCAAGCAGAATCAGAACCAGAGAGCTGGAAGGGACCTTGTAGGTCATCTAATCCAACCCCCCCCACTCCGAACAGGAGACCCTACACCATTTGCCAGGACGCATTGGTTGATTGTTCTCACTGTCAGAAAATTTTTCCCTGTTGAATCTCTCTTGATCAGTTTCAGATCAGATCAGTAAGGTATCAAAGATCTGGAAATCCAACAATATTGGGCTGCTCTTTCAAAGAATGTTTCATTGAGCAGTCAAACTCTCCCTTTTAAAGCAACTAGATATTTATATCGAATAACCATGTAAAAAATCCAAAGGACATTTTAACCTTAGTGCGCTGCAATGCAGTTGCCACAGCAGTTTTAGAAGGGCTGATATAAAGAAATATGGTATGAGCTGAGACTGGGTCTTTGTGGAGAAGGAGCCATTGAAACTGCAGCTACGTCCTGCTATGCTGCATCTTCTATCAGGACTTACGGATTCACTTTATAACATCTCTCCTAATAAAATATCCAGGAAATACTGAGCTCTTTTATGTGCAACTACTGTTATCAGATCAATATGAAGTAGATTCTCTGAATGGGGCCAAATTCTCTTATGCTGTATGCAAAATTAGACAGACTTTAACTGCCCATTAATTGTATTGTTGCTGTTGCTGTTGTTGTTGTTATTTTAACACTTCTATTTGCAATGCTGGTCTGTGACTGTAATAAAAATTGATTGGTTGAAGGAGGAAGTTGTGTTGGATACATTTGCTACCTTGTTTTATTTGTAAATAAATAAATACATATTTATGAAAATGATCCCCAAACCCTACTTGACTGCAAACTGAAAGTGAGTCTTGAGAGAAGACAAGGAGAAGACTTTGAGAGCAGCTTCTCCAACTTACAAAATCTCTCAGTCGGACAAGGGAGGATACAAAACTTTTCCAATGACTGAAAGAGGTTAGACAGAAACTTCAGATCTGCTCACTGTTATTCTGGAATGTCAGATATGAGCAATTAGATGGTCCAAATTTGTTGGCCTTTTGCAGGTTGAGACGTGTCAGGACCCACTTCAAGCCCACATCTTAAGAAAGCAGAACTCTTGGAAACAATTTCTTCCAAGCAGGAACTTTTATTAAGAATAGGAGATAGCAGGCATAATAGACAGGATCTGAGATTTCCCACGCAACACAGTAGGTTATAGTGTTCCCAAGCAGAACCCCACCCCATAGATTGACCCCACCCTGTGGGATAGTCAATCCCCAAGTGTTAAGTCCATTGTGGGAACTGAGGAGATAACATTGGTCCGTCTCCAGCTCACGTGAGAGTCGGTGGCTTGTTCACACCTTTCTCTGGGAGTGTAGACAAAATCCAGGCACCGAATGGAAGCATGGCAAAACCCAGGGGAGGTGGGATGAAACAGAAATGAAATGAAATAAAATAGGAATGGGTTTTGACAAGAAGGTTCCCCTCCTTCACCTCTAGATTCCTTCTCTGAAAGAACTAAGAATAATGGATCTATATCTGAATCCCATACCTGCCACGGCAGCAGCTTTGGAGCCCCCAAGATCTTTTTGCCCTCCTTCCTTCTCTTCCTCATTCTGGAGGAATATGCAGCATTCAAGGCCTGGGCCAGAGTCTTTATGATACTGTAATAATAGGGGTCATTTGTGATCCGGGTCCTGTTCCTTTTCTTTTTGGTCTCCAGTGGGGCTATTTGGGTGCATCTTCTCCGGCCTTTGGCAGAAAAGATGTGCTTTGAAAGAGAACAACAAAAATAATGATCTTGAAATTGATCTTCCACAAAGAAATGGGGTTCAAAGGCATCATCCATGGGCCTTTCTTTTGCCAGAAAACCAAAGTTACAAGTACTATGAATGTATTTGAGAAGACTGTGCTTGTTCATATTATACACTACAAAATTTGTGATGATCCAGACTTTTCCTTCAATGGGTCCTGGCAAACCTTCAAATGTTAAATGGAAAGGTAGAATTCTGTACCAAATGGAAATATATTCCATGAAGTGAACAAAGACATTGACTTGTCTCCACTTAGAAAGGGCATCCCTGAGGGGTGCTGCGTGTCCAGTTGTTGAGAATCGTTGTGATATAACCACACAAATCCCATTCCTGACAAGCATCGGAGTCAAAGTCCTCATGAAATTCTCTCCATTCTCTGTGTCTGAAGCAAAGAGGCCAATCAAGGTCCATTTGAAATGGAGGAGCAGTTGGATAATTGCTGGGTAGTGAAACCCTTGTTTGGGGGCCAACTGGTAAGAAAAGGTCAATTGTTTTTTATCACTCAGAGCCTCTGAAGCCATTTTAACACTGATCTAAAAAAATAATGAAGAATGCTGTGTTATAATATGGGTCAGATCATCTCTGAAATATTAGTTATTGAGAAATCCAACTTTGTCCTGATGAACAAATTAGAATAGTTTGTTCCTTAGTCATTAAAATATTAAAGACAGAGTATCAACAAGACTGTGTATAAAAATGAAAAGCAAATGCAAATTAAGTTAAAAAAAACAATAAAATTCAAATTTGCAGATGTCGGATAAAGTGTTTTGATCTTATAAGGGGCTGTTTTATGTTATTTTTCAGGGCTGCCACATTTTCTCTGCTTCTATATCCCATATTCTTTGTGCAGCAATCTTTTTTAGTTTCTTCTCCAGTTGTACAAGTGACTGGAAGACAACAACTCCTAATACAAATTATCAGTTGTACAATTCAACAAGTCTTTTAATTGAAATTTTGTCTGTTTTAACAGACATAATTTTGGGAGTCTGCCAGTTTCAATAGCTTTAATTTTGTTATTGTTAGCTGCGAAGTCATGTCTGACCCATCGTGACCCCATGGACAACATTCCACCAGGCCTTCCGTGTCCAGTTCTCATTGTTGCTTCTTAGCCCGCATATAGGTTTCTCAAAAGACAAATAAGATGGTGTGGTACTCCCATCTCTTTAAGAACTTGCCACAGTTCGTTGTGATCCACACAATCAAAGACTTTAGCATAGTCAATGAAGCAGAAGTAGATGTTTTTCTGGAACTCCCTAGCTTTCTCCATGATCCAGTGTATGTTGGCAATTTGATCTCTAGTTCTTCTGCCTCTTCAAAATCCTGCCTGTACTTCTGGTAGTTCTCAATCCACAATACTGCTGGAGTCTAGCTTGTAGGATTTTAAGTATAACTTTACTAGCATGAGAAATGAGTTCAATGGTGCGATAGAGTGAACATTCTTTGGCACTGCCTTTTTTTGGAATTGGAATGTAAACTGACCTTTTCCAATCCTGTGGCCACTGTTGAATTTTCCAAATTTGCTGGCAAATTGAGTGTAGCACTTTTACTGCATCGTCTTTTAAGATTTTGAATAGCTCAGCTGCAATACTGTCACCTTCACTAGCTTTGTTGTTGCTCAGCTTTTCTAAGGCCTACTTCACTTCACATTCTAGGATGTCTGGCTCGAGGTCAGTGACCACCTCGTCATGGTTATCAGGGACGTTAAGCTCATTCTTGTATAGTTCTTCTGTGTAATTTTGCCACCTCTTCTTAATCTCTTCTGCCTCTGTTAGGTCCCTGCCATTTTGGTCCTTTATCATGCCCATTTTTGCATGAAACATTCCCTTCATCTCTCCAATTTTCTTGAAGAGATCTCTGGTCCTCCCTATTCTATTGTTTTCTTCTATTTCTTTGCACTGTTCATTTAAGAAGGCATTCTTATCTCTTCTAGCTATTCTCTGGAATTCTGCATGCAATTGGGCGTATCTTTCTTTTTCTCCCTTGCCTTTCCCTTCCCTCATTTCCTCAGCTATTTGCAAAGATTCCTGAGACAGCCATTTTGCTTTCTTGCATTTCTTTTTCTTTGGGATGGTTTTAGTTGCTACCTCTTGTACAATGTTGCAGACCTCTGTCCATAGTCCTTCAGGCACTTTGTCTATCAGATCTAATTCCTTAAATCTATTTGTCACCTCTACTGCATATTCAACAGGGATATGATTTAATTCATATCTGAGTGGCCTAGTGCTTTTCCCTACTTTCTTCAGTTTAATCCTAAACTTTGCAAGGAGAAGCTCATGGTCTGAGCCACAGTCAGCTCCTGGTCTTGTTTTTACTGACTGTATAGAGCTTCTGAATTATGCAACGTCCTTCACCACGACAAGGCAGTAATCCATGAAGGGGGCTTTAATTCTAAATTCATAATTATATACTCTGATTTCATACAAAGCAGAAATTGTGTCAATTCACTATTCATCTCTGAGGGTAGCAGCTGAAATCCTTTTGTCAACCCCAAAGATTCTCCTCAGATGCTGTGATTGGGTTTTTCTAGTACTGGAATTTATTAAATGCCAAGCATCAGCTTTATATAAGAATACATGGGTTACCTTGGCCTTATACATTTTTAATACCTGGGGATAAGGAAGCTGGAAAACTATGACATCTTTTAATTTTTAGCATTAGAATTGAGGGTTCTGACAATGATTAGATTCACTGCTGTCTGTTGTCAGAACCCTCAATTCTTAATCATGCACATTCTCTGGGTTTAGGTGATTCAGGTTCCTTCCCTTCTCCTATGGGGGGAAAGGGTTAGCCGGGGGCTTGTAGTGCAGGTAGACCGCTTCCTCTGTCTGCTTTGATCTATCCTTCATGGGGTGTGAGTGGAATGCCTCAGGGCCGTCTGCCTTCTCTCAGCACGCAGAGAGGAACAGGAGAAGACTTAACAGCCTTGGGAGAGGCACATTCCTGGTTGCTTTCCCACAGTTCGATGTCACCTGTGGATTGGCCTGTTTGAACCGACTGGGTGGACAGTTGGGGCGGGGTTACCATTTTGCAGGCTTAACCTATTGGTCTGGAAGCCCTCAGATCCTGCCTAGCTTTCCTGCTTTCTGTACCTGCCAATAAAAGTTCCTTTTGAAATGATGCCAGTTTCAAGAGTTCTGCTTTCTGGGCAGAGAAACGGAGGTGGGTCCTTGCATCTGTGCTCTAAATGACGAGGGATCCAAGATTCAGTCTCAGAGAAAACTAACCCAGGTGAGGAAAGGTGTTTCTTGTTCTCCTCCCTCTCAAACAAGGGCTTGTGGAAAGGGCTTGGATCAGGGCCAACGGTCTGAGCTCCATTTTAAGCTCAATCATTTTCTCCCAAAACATTTCTCCTTTCACTGTGCCAAATGCTGCACAAACATCTATAAAGGTAACAAACCATGGTTTACCCAATTAACATATTTTGTGATTAGAGATTTCAAGGCAAATTCTTGTCAATATTAGAGTATTAATTTATGCATTCTTTATTACAAAAATGTATATAACTTTTAACTCTACCTAAAACCTTCTTGTTCCTCTCAAATAATACACTTTTCTTCTACCATATCTCAAATTTACCTAAGAGGAATAGAACATGTATTTTAGCCATAGTATCTATTACAGTAACTGGTCTGTAATTGCCAGAGACCTTTTTATCCCATTTTATGTACATTGGATAAGGCAGATATTATTCATATGTGAAAATGAACATGTTAATGGAGGACCTATTTTTTCAATAGTTGAATATTCGGTAGAATATCCTCTACAAGGACCTTATGCTCTTCAGCCTTTTAACGGTGAATTTGAACATGAACATAATAGATTAAAACATAGTTGATATATTTACTAATATTCTGAAAAACAGCTCTTGAATTCCATGGAGAAGATATTGGGTCCATTGCTCATCCACCACCACCTTGCTGACTTTATCAGATAGAGAATAACACACACAAACCTGGGGGACTTTGAAGGTGTCTGCGAATGTTGACATCTGGGCGGAGATGTCCCTGTAAGCTAAATCAAGAAGAGCCAAAATGTCCTCCTTCCTTCCACAGCTGTAGTTGGGCACATTAGCTTCTCCAGTGGAGAGCAGGTCCATCAAAGCATCTGAAGTGTGGAAAGTGCTCAAATAGTTGTCATGGATATCGTAGCCAAATGTAAGATTGTGTAGGAGCTGGGAATTCTTGCTGACCACTTGAATGTCAAAAATTAATCGTAAAGTAAATATAGAACTATAAGTATTCCTATTGGGAAAAAATGTTCATGCTATTATAATCAAAAGCAACATCAAATACTCTTTTCAAAAAATTAATCCTCTTTCTCTCCACAAGATTACTGAGTCTTAAGCTAACATTGATCCAAAACCAATGATCATTTACACGAATATTGAAATCCACTGGGCTGATGCAATGACAACTGTTTCAATCGCTACTTTAAACAAAGGTCAGTTTTTAAGTAATAAATTGTAGGGTTGAATTGGGAGAGGAAAATAATCTGGAGTTCTTGAAGGTATTTTTCAGCCATGGAAAACAAAATCATTCAGAAAATTAGACAGTCAGTGAAAGAAGAAGAAAAGAAGGAGAGTGTTAGAACTATAAATGGAGTGAATACAACCCCATGACTCTGAATGACTTACGAAGCAGATTGAACAGAAGGAACCATGTTGAAATGCGGTATTGAATGCAACATTGGTTTTGCAGTTATGAAAATACCAACAAGGTGGTCTCCTGGGCTGTAATAGCTCCATGGATCATCTCCATCCTGGTGCTCCAAACTCAACGGGCACTTCATTCTAAGCTTCCCAGAGACCGACTGGGACGCCAGTATCAGAAGCAGAAGTAGGTGATCCATAATTCGCAGGGTGAACCAACAAGAACAGGAAGAGTTGGAAGAACAGGAAGAGTTGGAAGAATTCAAAGCATTCTTACAACATGGGAATGCCAGTGGCTTTCCAGATATAAACAGAAATAACACTCAGCTTCATCTGGAAAGGAACACAGTTTCTGCCTGTCCCAAAACTTGTGCCACACAGAGTGTGACATAAGTAAGGTATCCTTTTCTGATGCAAAATCTTTTCTGTATGGCTTCAGACTGTTGTTTACATGAAAGGCAGTTTCTGGCGTAGTAGCGTAAGATCTCAAAGATGTCATAATTACAGTGAGAAGCAACTTTTTCTCCTGGGATCCTGACCTTTGGGGCTCGGTGTGTAGAGGAGAGGCTGGAGAAAAGTGTGTTAGTGATAATTCACAGATACACACCCTGAGGACTCTGTTCTGTGTGGTTTTTCCTGTCAGGATAGGTCTAGAAAATGATGTTGGAGTTTGATAGTTCAACAACAAAGCAGTTGACTTCTCTTGTCTTCAGAGAATGCTGGGGAAAGTCTCCCAGAGACATGGAGTTTGGTAACCCTCCAGGTTGCTGTCCCTTAACTTTAGTGCTGCCGGTCTTCTAACGCCAAGGAAACAATCAGCACCCTTGCATCCTGCTTAATATGAAGAGTAGGGCCTGTTCCAACACATCAGTACACTTGCACGTGGCACAATAATCAAGTGCCCAAAGAATCACAAAACACTTCTACTCTCAGGGAAGGGTCCATTCCTGTTGCCCTTTACAATGACGGAAGCCTGGCAAAGGTAGGACCTAAAAAAATCACAGGTAGAAAATGAAATCCAGTCACCTACTTGTGGCCATGAAAGATGAGGGCCTCGTCACCACAGCTTGTGAAGAGCTCTCTGTAAAGCTCTCCACGGGAGGTGAGATTGCTTAAGGATAAACTTCTGAGGCTTTCCTGAAAGATCAACTTCCCTTCCAGAGGAACAAAAGGTTGGACCCTGCCTGAGTCACCCTGACCCACTGTTAAATAGATCACACTAAGCCATGGCTTGCTTAACTGTGCTTTTTGGAAAAAAACACAGGTTCTGTTCATCAACAGGGTAAATTTTAATTCCTCCAATTGAATGCCTAAACGGACATCATAGTTCACTATTTGTGCCTTAGAGTCCCTGTGGGGCCAGTATATCATTATCAGGCCAATATTCCTTTCCAAAGTCAGAAGCAGAGTAAATCCAGAAATCTGTTTCTTATTTCCTTCCATTGGCATGTCTACACATCTAACATCATTCCCCCAATTTTGGATGGGGTGCAGAGAACCCTCTTCGTATATGGTGAAGGAGAGCAATTTTTATGGGCTAGGTAGGGTAGATACTATCTCCAAAGATTATCATGATACAAACTCAAATACCTGAGTTTCCACATGAGTGACAAGTTTGGATATATTTGCTTCGGTGCGTTTGTTGGTTGCCTTATTCAGCACCAAGCACAGAGAATGGACCTGCTTAAGCAGAGAGAACGAGACAGACAATCACACTTTTTCCTCAAAGGATTCCAAGGCCTGTATTCTCATTTTCCCCATTCACAAAGGCTCTTTGCCCCAAACCCTCCTGAGAACTACACACAAAAGGATTTCAGTGTTAAGTCCGGATTGACGAGCAGAGACAGCGAGGTTAGCAAGGAACATTTATTGAACTCACATATATGTCAACTGACTAACTAACGGTTAAACACTACCTAATATACTAACTGCTATTTCAAACGTAACCAATCCCTGGCTTGGAATCTGTCACCGAGGGTAACAGCCAATGGCTGCCCTGAGTCTTCCCTCTGAAGGAGAACCCTCCGTAACTAAGGACACAACACCCCTTCCCCCCTGGATGAAATTTACCATTGGATATAGTCCTTCAAGTACCCAGGAGGCTTATGCTTCCTGACTGGGTATCTGCTGACCATACTAGCTGCTGAATGGGTTTCAGTTCCACCATCGCCAATTGCCTCTGACCCTGGTGTGTGTATTGGTGTTTCAGATGGTGAATCCCTATCGGGCTGTTGTTGTTGATGCTGTTGTTGGGGTTCACTGGACTGACTGGACGACTCTGTTGGGCTGTCAGGGAACGCAATTTCTGTTTCAGCATTGCGAATCTGGGGGGTTGCTTCTATTGACCTGAATTGCATTTCCCTCCCATTACCCCCTGGTGCTGTGTTTACCCTGGCTGGGGAAGGAACAGTGTCTGCTGTGGTGTTCTCACCTACTTTGTTGGCTAGTACACATTCGGGGGCCCTTTTCCTTAACTGATCAATGTGTCTCCTAAGCAGTTGCCTCCCTTCCCCCTCAATTAAATATGACAGTGGTCCAGTTTTGTCAATTACTACCCCAGGAACCCATTTGTCCCCTTGTCCGTAATTCCTAGCCCACACCATATCCCCAATGTTCAGAGACCGGGTTGAAGCGTCCAGCTCTTGTTCAGCAGGTAGCCTGTCAGGGTGCAGCCTGTCCAGTTTTGTTGTTAAACGTCTGCCCCACCTCATTTTGGCTGGGCTCTTTCCTGTGGCTGTGCAGGGTGTGGTATGTTGGGCCAACAGGAACTGAGCCAGTCTCTGATGCCAGTTGCCGTGGATGAGTCTTCGAAGGGCGTCCTTGGCTGTCCTGACGTTTCGTTCTGCCAATCCGTTGGAGGAGGGGTGGAAGGGTGCCGATGTCGCGTGCCTAATCCAGTTGGCCTTGAGGAAGTCCTGAAATTCATTAGATGTGAATTGGGGCCCATTGTCAGAAACAATCACGTCAGGTAACCCATGAGTGGCAAAGAGTCCCCTTAAGACCTGTATGGTTTTGGCTGATGTCATGGACTTAACAGGCACGACCTCCAACCAGCGGGAGTAGCTGTCCACTACTACAAGGAATGTGAGGCCCTGGAATGGGCCAGCGAAGTCAATATGGATCCTAGACCACGGGTTTCTTGCCTCTTCCCATTTATGTACTGTTGTATGTGCTAGCTCTGGTCTGGATCTCTGGCACTGATAGCACCCCGCAACTTTGACCTCAATGGCGTTGTCCAACCCTGGCCACCATAAATGGCTTCTAGCAAGAGCTTTCATACCTGGGTGCCCTTCATGAAGTTCCCCAATCACTGTGTTCCTATGATACTCTGGAATCACAACCCTGTTTCCCCATAAGATACACCCTAAGTGAGATGACAATTCATCCTTCCTTCTAAAGTACGGTGTGAACTTGGGGTCAGGATTTTTGTTGGGCCATCCCCCTTGTACCCATGCTGCTATCCTGCTGAGTATGGGGTCTGTTCTGGTAGCTGCTGCAATGTCTCTAGCCGTCAGGGGGCACTCAGCAAGTTCTTGTAGGGACATGATCTGTCCCACAGGTGCAGGGTCTGTGTCACTATCCTCTAATGGTAGCCTGCTGAGGGCATCAGCGTGCCCCATCTCTTTGCCTGGCCTGTGTTTAATTGAGAATGTATAAGCCGATAGGAAGATTGACCATCTGAGCATTCTTGGAGACATAATTTGTGGTGTTTGTCTATCAGTAGTGAATAATCCTAGCAGGGGTTTATGGTCAGTGTAAATGGTGAAGTCCCTACCGTACAGGTAATCGTGGAACTTTTTTACGCCTGCCACGATGGCCAATGCTTCCCGGTCAATCTGTGCATAATTCTGTTCTGCCTTTGTTAAGGTTCGGGAATAGTAAGCTATAGGCCTCTGTTGACCCAGATCATCCATGTGACTGATGACAGCTCCCACGCCATAAGGGGAAGCATCACAGGCTAAGAATATGGGTTTATTTTCTATAAAGTGAGTGACAGTGGAGTTACTGGACAATATGTCTTTTAGTGTTTGAAAACTGGTCCTGTGTTTTTTCTGCCACTGCCACGGGGTCTTCCTATCTAAGAGTCTGTGTAGGGGCTCAGCTATAGCTGCTTTGTGAGGCAGGAATGTGTGATAAAAATTAATCAAGCCAAGGAAGGCTTGTAATTCCACCTTGTTCTTAGGTTCTGGAGCTAATTTAATTGCTCTAATTTTTCCTTCCGTTGGGTGGATGCCCTGGGCATCAATCCTGAACCCTAAGAATTCTGTTGATTTTACCCCTATGCAACACTTATCTTTTTTTAATTTCAACCCTGCCTCTCTAAATTTCCTCAGTACCTGTTCTAGCCTCTCCGCTAGGATGTCCTCAGTTTTTGCAGCGATGAGGACATCGTCAAAGTAAGGGCATACACCTGGAATGTCCTTCAAGGTCCTCTCCATCACCTCCTGGAAGATGCCTGGAGCTGCAGCTATCCCGAACTGAAGTCTGTGAACGCGGAACTCCCCCTTGTGGGTAACTATCGTTTGAGCCTCGGCGGCTTCCTTAGACACAGTAAGTTGCAAGTACGCCTGTGCCAAGTCAAGCTTGGCGAAAATGGCACCGTCCTGGATCGTCGCGAGGACCTGCTTCACCGTCGGGACCGGGTAAGCGTGTTTTTTCATTGCGAGGTTTAGGGTGGCTTTATAGTCGGCACAGATCCTCACATCCCCGTTTGGTTTCAGGGGTGTGACGATCGGTGTCTCCCAAAGGCCCCCTTCAACTGGTTCTAAAACGCCCTGGCCTACTAGCTTATCTAGTTCGGCCTCGATTTTCTGTTTAAGGGCGAAAGGCACCCTCCGGGCCTTAAGCCTAATGGGCCTGACTGCTGGGTCTAAATTAAAGTTAATGGGGGGTCCTTTGTACCTCCCTAATGACCCATCAAATACATCTGCGAAGTTATCGCAGACGGATTTGAGGGTCTTCCTTTGTATAGTGTTAATTCCCCCAACCCAGATGCCCAAGGCCGAGAACCAATTAAGGCCTATAAGACTAGTTCTCTGGCCTTCAGTGACTAGAACAGTTAATACTCCTCTAAACCCCTTGTATTTAACCATAATGCTAGCCTCTCCCACTAATTCAATAGGTGTTTTTTGGAAGTCAGCTAGTTGCAGTTCGGTGGGTTTAAGGGGAATTCTATGGCCACTTCTTCTTTCTATGTAACTCAGGGTGTCCCTTGAAATTATTGATACAGAGGTCCCTGAGTCCACTTCCATCTTGCAAGGAATGCCTTGCATTTGGACTTCTATCCTCAATTTAGGCCTCAATATGTGGTTGATTCTTGGGGTGTAATTAAATTTAGGTTTTCCCACGTGGTTGACCCTCGCCCCAGCCCCCGGGTTGGAAGTGCGCGCCACTAGTCCAGGGACTTCTCTACCACTCCGATCGGGGTTTACCTCACCAGTGGGCCAAACATCAAGCTCGTGGAGATGGTTGTTGCGCGGTCGGCTTCGGCAGATGGCCTGGATGTGGCCCGTTTTTCCGCAGCCTCGACATTTTGCATTTCTGAATCTGCATGTCGAGCGTTGGTGATTTCCCCCGCAGCTTCCACACTTCGTTTCTGGGTCGCGAGGTCTGTTTGGAATGTCCCTCTGGGATCGTTGGTACGCTGGCGGATGCTGTCTTCTGCTTTGGTTGGGTCCGTCGGTGCGTGATGGTCTCGGCGCCATCTTCCCGAACCTTCGGGTGATCTCCGCAATATCAGCTTCCCACTGGTAATCCACCTCCCCACCGTCCACATGGCTCTCAAGGTTTACTTCGGCTGAGGCAGCCATGCTGTTGTAGGGGGGGTCGCGTCTGCCGGTAGATTCGTATGTCAGAAGCTCATCTAGAACTTCTTGGAGGTTGCCAGTAGGTTTTGAGATGATACGGTTTTGCAATTGTTCGTCACGAAGTCCCAAAACCACTCTGTCCCTAATACGAATCTCCAGATTGTCGTATTTGCAGCGCAGGGCTGCTTCTCTGACCGCCGCCACAAACTGTTGAATAGATTCACCCGGCCGTTGGTTCCGCTTCTCGAATATCCGCCGCCAAAACAGCTCCGAACTTTTAGGGGTGAAATGGACCTTCAGCTTGGCCAACAGGTCAGCGTACGATACGCTGGAGACTGGCAGGGGTTGGCACAGGCCTACGGCTACCCGGTAAACCAGTGTGCCGCTGATTGTTAGGAGAGCCGCCGCCTTTTTCCTGTCCTCCGTGATCCCGTTGACCAGCATGAACCCCTCGACTTGACCAACATACTCCTCCCAGTCTTTGGGGTAATTAGGGTCGAACTCCTTCAGGGACCCCACTTGCGCCATCCTTAAGGCCTAATTGCTTGCTGCTCGGTTGACTGTGGTTCAAATTTCCCGCTTTTCACCCGGTCGGGTTTTTTTTATTTATTTATTCATTTATTTATTCATTTACCCCCGGCTCCTTTGCTGATCTGCCGTCAGATCCCACCTTCGTCGCCACTGTTAAGTCCGGATTGACGAGCAGAGACAGCGAGGTTAGCAAGGAACATTTATTGAACTCACATATATGTCAACTGACTAACTAACGTTTAAACACTACCTAATATACTAACTGCTATTTCAAACGTAACCAATCCCTGGCTTGGAATCTGTCACCGAGGGTAACAGCCAATGGCTGCCCTGAGTCTTCCCTCTGAAGGAGAACCCTCCGTAACTAAGGACACAACATTCAGCATCTATAGAAGAGACATGCTTGATGTCAGACCTGCCCCCCCAACACCTGGCGTATCTTAAATGGGCTTTTTTATCGCAGTTTGGGCCCTGGGTCCCTCAAAGGTTCCCCTGCTTGAGCGGGGACTGGCCCTGCCTGGGGCAGGAATGGCTGGCGGGGGCTGTTCCAGAAGGGCCTCCTCCTCCCCCTCGGCTGCAACCACTGAGCCCACCAACCCCTTGGGGGACAGAGGAACCTCCTCCAAAGCGCCGTCTTTGGCCTCGGCAGAATTACCCGGCCTCTGCGGGCTGCCTAGCGGTGGCTGGGGAGGATGGGAGCTGTGGTCTCCACCTCTGGAAGGGTGGATGGGGAGGCGCTTTGGGGCAGTTCAGACTCGGGGGGGGGATTGGGGAAAGCAGCGGCGTCCATCCTTCCTCCCGATCCCTGGCAGGAGGGGGAGAGGAGGCCGACCCGGGGAGCGCATTCCCCGCTTCTCCCTCTGACGGGACCCTCCAAGCGCACACAAGCAGCTCAGGGGCCCAGAGAGAAACCCTCGCGAGGGCAGAGGGGTCAGACTAGGTGACCTCCGGGGGACCCTCTGGGACTCCCCCAAAAGGACCGGGAAGGCTGCTGGCCTGCCTCCCCCCTCCACCTCCCAACCTCCCCCCTCTGGGGAACCTTCCTGACTCCCTGACTCCAAAATGGAGGGAGGGAGATTCCCCTCAGGAAAGAGGCCGCAAAATGGAGGATGCTGCGGGGCCTTTGTGGCTTTAGCTGCCCTCCTCGCTGCCTGGCGGGTCAGCTGGGACTGAAAGGCTGGACTACAGACCTGCCTTGCAGGCAGTGCGAGGAACAGCTAAAGCGTGCAAAGAGGGTTGAGGACCCTGAGTGGAGCCTAGGGAATTCTGGGAGTTGAAGTCCAGCTACCCAGGTTGGGCAACTTGCCCTAGCATACTCTATAACTCCTTGAAAAATGCCAGGGACTACGCTTTACTTTAAAAGCTCCCCTGTGTGTTACAATAGCTTGTGCAGCGGTTGTGGCCTCATCCGCAGGTAGCTGCTGATCAACCTGTGCCAAATCTAACTGCGCAAACCTCTGCCTTGGAAAGCAAACGATGGTTTGATGGTCTCAAATTTATAAAGGTAAAAATCCAGGAGGCCAATCACAAACCCCCACATGCAGGAATTTGTTTGATATCAAAATGCCGCAGTATCTGCTCTTTGCAACCATTCTTCCCCGAGTAATTAGATTGACCAAATCTGGGGAGATGGTTCCCCTCCTTCTCCTCTGGATCCCTTCCCCAAAGGAAGGAGGATTAAGGGATCCAGTTCGGGATCTCATTCCTGCCCCGGCTGCAGCCTTCCAGTCCCCAAACTCTCTCCAAACTCTTCCTCCTCCTCCTCCGTCTGGAGGAAGAAGTGGAGTTCAGGGCCAGAGTCTTCACGACGCTGGATGTCAGGGCATAAGTCGAGGACTTGGTCCTTTTCTCTTGCTTCTCCAGTGGGGCCCTTGCTTGGGCCGGGGTCAGACTAGGTGACTTCTGGGACCCCTAGACTCGTTGTCTCGCTGAAATAAAGATCACAAGCCAAAACCTCCAAGGGAAAACCAGAGCAATTTATTTGTGCTCCTTTGCAAGCACACAGTGGACACACCTGAAACCTTCCATGTTCCTTCTTTGTGTCCTCCGTGGCCGTTCCACGCTTCCCTCCCGCCTCTTCGTCCCTGGCTTAGTGATCCTGCTCTCCTCCTGTCCTCCCAGCCTCTCCAGAGCCCCTAAAGGGCACAACTGCATCTCCCACTCCTCTAACTGTATCGCCCCCGGCCCTCATGGAGGAGTTTCCCTTGGCGGCTCTTGGTTCCTGGGGGTTGTCTCCAGAGTTGCTCTCGTATCAGGAGAGTCTGGTTAGGACGGGTTTCCAGCCCAGAAGAGACCTTCCTGGAGGCAATTCTCACGCTTCAAGCCAGGCTCGGGAGAGTGAAAGGCATGCAATGTCTTTGCTCCACAGGCTAGCATGTCCTCTCACCGTTCTGTGAAAGCAAGCAGCTCTTTGCCCCACAAGGAGACCACGGGGAGGCTGCAATGGTCGTCAGCCTGAAAAACAGCCATTATTTGTGCCTTAGCATGCGGACCTGGCTTGCATTACGGAGACCTGGTTGTTCTGTACCAGCCTGCTACCGGCCTTGCAGAAAGGCAACCCCTGTACAAACGGCAGAGGCTGGAGAGCGTCTGAGGCAGGAAAACGTCTGCCAAGTTTAATTCACAAACAAACAACAGAACAAGAAACAAGATACCGGAACTTTGATCCTCAAACGGAGCGGTTGCTTTCAGCAACCAGCCCTTCCCCAAACACTCCCTTTATTAGAGTTCAGGGCGTGGCCTCCCTGTGCCTCCTTCCGAGGAGTCCCACAGCCTTTCTCTGCTTGCTCCTGCTTGACTGCCTCCTGCGTTGGGCGTCCTTGAACAGGGCCAGCTGTGGGTCATCATCATCCGCGCTGTCGGGCTCGCGCAGCTGAGAAGAGGGGCCTGGCTGGGGGCTCTGCGAAGCCTCCAAGCCATCATCAGGAAGTTCGTCTTCAACACCCTCCTCCTCCCCCTTGTCTGAGTCATCCGAGTCATCCGACCCGGCTGCCGAACCCACAGGCTGGCCCTGAATCACAACACTGGTTGGGCCCAGAGGGAGGTGTCCCTCTGGTTGATATCTGCCCACCAGGTTTCCGAGTGCTTCACCGGCCTCGGGCTCAGGGTAGGGGTGGAGGTGTGGCGGTAGTTGTGAGGGAGACTTTATGTCCGCGGGAGGCCACCGTTGTCCAAATAGCCGTGTGTGAGTCCCTCCTCCTGAGATGTGGCCCTAGAGCTCAGTTGGGCTTGCTGCTGGTGTACTTTTCACCTAGTCGCATAGCAGCAGCCCTGCCTGAGCTTCTCGACATCCTCTCGGGGTTGGTGATTGAGTTCCCCAGATTTATGATTTTGGGTGACTTCAATCTGCCATCCCTGGGGGGATCATCTGAGTTAGCTCGGGAGTTCATGGGTTCCATGACGGCCATGGACCTGATGCAAGTAATTCAGGGCCCGACTCATGGGGGGGGTCACACGCTCGATTTGATTTTTCTATCTGGCTGGTGGTTAGATGATCTGGGTGGGGGTTCCCCAATTGTTACGCCCCTGTCATGGACCGATCAACATCTCCTGTGGCTGGTCTTCCGTTTTGCCACTCCCCGTCGTGGGGTTGTTGAACCAACTAGATGGTTTCGCCCTAGGCGCTTAATGGACCCTGAGCGGTTCCAGGCGACGCTTGGGTCCCCACCTGACGCCTTTGCTCACAGCTCAGCCGATGCCTTAGTGGAAGCCTGGGAAAAGGCAGCCACGGAGGCACTCGACCAAGTTGTACCCATGCGGCCCCAGACCTGGTGCAGATCCCAGTGGGCTCCGTGGTTTTCTGCGGAGCTCCGGGAGATGAAGCGTCAGAGACGGGGCCTAGAGAGCTGTTGGAGGTCCAGCCGGTCTGAATCTGACCGATTGCAACTAAGGTCCTCTATGAGGTCTTATCTCGCGGCGATGAGGACGGCAAGGTCTAACTACTTTGCTACCGTCATCGCATCCGCAGATAATCGCCCGGCCGCCCTTTTTAGGGTAACTCGCTCCCTCCTTAATCAGGAGGTGAGGGAGGAGTCCTTGCAGGGTCATGCCGAGCCCTGGAGTTTTCCTGGTATTCTTTTCATGGTGGCACATACAGTACAACTCTTGACATAGTTTTCCACATCTTGTTTTAGCCCCGGCCAGCAAAGTTGACGGCGGATGAGGTGTAGAGTTTTTAAATATCCAAAGTGTCCAGCCTGTTTTACATCATGGCTGTGTTTGAGAGCATTGAGTTGGAGGGTTTCAAGTAGATACATTTTTTCCCCCCATGTATGTCAAACAATCCCTGCATGTTAGGGAGGTCTGATTATCTTTGAACCATTGATCAGTAAGGAGCTCTCGTTTGATCTTCGTCACTCCTGGGTCAGCAGGTTTAGGGGTCCTGCGAGGTGTGAGTTGTGCTGCAGGTTGTGAACTGGGGATAATTGCCTCGTAGACCTCTTCGCGTTCACTTTTGTACTGAGGCAGTCGGGATAGCGCATCAGCTAGGAGGTTTTTCCTTCCCGGTATGTACTTTAAAGTAAAGTTCAAACGGTTAAAGTACTGTGCCCATCGTGCTTGCTTTGGGGACAATTTGCAGGGAGTTTTTAGTGCCTCTAAATTTTTGTGATCTGTCCATACTTCAAAAGGCACAAATCTGGTTTGGTAAGGAAGGTCGTAAAATGGGGCAAAACTCACTGAACAACCATCTTACTTAGCAACAGAAATTTGGGGCTAAGTTGTGGTTGTAAGTCGAGGACTCCCTGTAGAAGGAAACCACGAAAAGATCTGGTGCAGGCCGGCCTCCTTCTGTGCGGATGGCAGTGGACGTCTCCTGCAGGAGGAGAAGCTGGACAAGTCTTCAGGATCCCGTCCGTGGCTCTTGGCAGATCTCTCAGTTTGAAGCTCTGGGAAATCTCAGGCAAGCGATGAAAATCAGCTCCTCCTTCTTTTGGATCTGAAAGGGAGAAAGTCCGATTTATTAGTGGCCCCGTCGCCTCCTCCGCTCTCACCAAGAAAGTCCAGGCCTCAGGCCACAGAGACGTTGACGCTGCGGTCATTAAGCGGGACCTTCAGGCCGAAGAAGATTCCTTCCATAAGAGCTTTGTCCTTTTTGGGGAAGGTCCTGCCGATAAACTGAGGGGAACAAGAGAGCAGGGTGACTTCCACTCTGAGGAAGCGGCCGTTGAACGTTAAGACCGACACAAAGAGAGGACTTATGACCCGGGTTTCAAATTCTGATGCTTGCCCCCCCCTCCAGGGTCACATGCCCGAACTCTGCACGCTTAGCCAGCCCTGACTGCATCATGCGACGCTTTTGCCCCAAACCAGCTCAGACGACCAACCCATTTTATGACCATTAGGCCATACCACCATAATGGGCGGGTTGCATTTCAGTTGTGGGTCAAGGACAACCTGAAGTTGTTGCAGCCCAATTGCGGTTGATGAAAACGTTCCCCTTTGATGCATTCCCTCCCTGTTTGGTGCCCTTGCAAGAAGCAAAGCTGGGATGAAAGTGGAGAGGGAAAGAAGGCAGCCATAAATCCAGGGATTTCTCCCTTGCAGCTTCTCCTCAGAGCTGCAGCCTCCTTTCCCAGCTGCTTCCTCGATTCTGAGGCAGCAGCTCCAGTTCGCCACAAAAGAAGGTGCGAATGTTCAAAAGCCTCTGTCTGCTAAGGCTGGCCTCTTCCTCATGCCCTGCTCTGTTTCCCAAGGAAGTAAGGCCATTGTAGGGTCAGAGCCCTCGTCTCTCAGCTCCCTCCCTATTTATCTAGTCGTCAAAAAAATACCTCTGCAAAAAATGCAGCGTGATCCTTCCTCGCAGCCTCTTTTTCCAAAAACAGGAATTCAAACAAAGGAGGAATCATTCTCCCCGGACATTTGTCCATTCTGCACATCCGCACTGCTCTAAGAAGGAGAATTTTTTTCCAGTTAGAGGGCAGAAGATCACCTTCCCAGGTGGAGAAAGTCGAGCATCGTCTTTTAAAGCCCAGGAGAGGATTCTGCCCTTTAGCCGTCTAGACAGGCAAATCCTTGGTGTTGCAGCCTCTCCCAGCCGTGGTCTTTGTTCGTGGCCTCCAAGATGCGGGAGCCGCTCTGCGCTCCCTTCCAGATCCTTCTGAGGGCTTCCACTGCCTCGCTGCGAGCAGATAGCCGAAATGGCAGAAGGGCTCCATAGGCTGATTCTGGCTCCATGCATCGGAGGAGAGAGGCTGCTGGACAAGGGGACGGGCGACCCAGAGGGCCCAGCTTCACCCACAGAGATCTCCCCATCCCTGGAACCCAGCACAATCTCCTGGGGGACAACAGCCAAACCCCCCCCCCCCCGAATTCTCGTAGGATACCCAATGCAAAACTCAGGTGGGTTTCCATTTCCTTCCCTTCCCTTCCCTTCCCTTCCCTTCCCTTCCCTTCCCTTCCCTTCCCTTCCCTTCCCTTCCCTTCCCTTTCCATTTGTTTCATTACCCTGGCACCAAATCAATATCTTAGATGGCGGGAATGAATCTGAATTTGATAATATTAAATAAAACATTAAAAATCTGCAATGAGGCTGCAATGCACTTTGGCAAGGCTTAAATATAAGGCTAGGGCTAGGGTTGGCCCTATTAACTGTTAACTAACAAAAGAAAATGCCCCATCACTAGTTAATACAGTCCTATTAAAGTGAGGGCATATTCCACGGAGACGTAATAATCAACGGCATCTGCAGTTTCTGGAATGTTAGGCTATTATTATTATTAAGCTATTAAACAGATTTTACTGCACAGAGGGAACAGAAGCCCATTCCTTCTTACTGCCAAAAGCAGAAAAGAATCAAACAGATCCAAATGTAAATTTTGGTAGAATTCGAAACGATGCTTTTAGACCCAACTATAAAATCGCAACACGCAAAATCTAAAAATAATATTTCCAAATATGTTTATCATCTGATTTATGTTTCCGAGGAATCCCCAGGGCCGCTGCGCAGAATGTAGCCACCTGCGCTGTAAGAGCAGAGAATTCAAAAGGCCAGCCCTGTTTTATTTTATTTATTTTTTTGTCCTTTTTTTCCCCTTTGCCAAAGGGAGCCCCGTTTTCTCCGCCCAGGGGACGGGGGAGCAGCGTCCCACCCCCTCGTTTGGGCACGGGACGTCAAGCTCCTGCTCCAGCATCCCCAAAAAGTCTGGATCAATGAAAGAGCCGGAAAGCAAGGCCGTGTCTCTCTCTTCCCCCTTCGCTTCTTGGGCAGTTTCCTCCCTGGCACGAACCTCGGCCCGCTCGGAAAGGGCCTTGGAGGTCTTCTAGTTCAGCCCCCTGATTGACAGGAGAGCTCTTTGATACCATTTCAGATAAATTAAGTTTAAGTTTAAGTTTATTAAATTTTTATACCGCCCTTCTCCCGAAGGACTCAGGGCGGTGAACAGGGCATATAATAAAAATACAAAAGTACAAAAGTTAAAAAAGAATTAAATTATTGCCCAAAATAAAACAGTAAGAATATACAAATATTAAAACCCTAAGTTAACTCCCCATCAGGCCAGGCCAGCTTGTTCAAATAAATGGGTCTTTAACCCGCGCCGGAAGGAGTGGAGATACGGTGCCATCCGGAGCTCAACCGGCAGTTGATTCCACAGAGCCGGGGCGCCCACAGAGAAGGCCCTCCCCCTGGGGGCCACCAGCCGGCATTCTCTGACCGGAGGCACCCTGAGGAGGCCCTCTCTGTGGGAACGCACAGGGCGGAGGGGAGTCGACGCCGGCAGCAGGTGGTCCCCGAGGTATTCCGGACCCATGCCATGTAAGGACTTAAAAACCATCACTAAGACCTTGAACCTCACCCGGAAGACAACTGGTAACCAATGCAGCTCGCGGAGCAAAGGTGTAACATGGGAGTACCGGGAAACTCCCAAGACAACTCTCGCGGCCGCATTCTGTACCAGTTGGAGCCTCCGAGTGGTCTTCAAGGGAAGCCCCATGTAGAGAGCATTGCAATAGTCAAGACGAGAGGTCACGAGCGCATGAGTGACCGTACACAGGGCATCCCGGTCTAGATAGGGCCGCAACTGACGCACCAGGCGAACCTGAGAGAAAGCCCCCCTGGTCACGGCTACTACATGATCTTCTAAGGTAAGCCGTGAATCTAGGAGGACTCCCAAGTTGCGAGCCCTATCCACGGGGGGTAAAGACTCACCCCCCATAGAAAGCGATGGAACATTTTGAATGTCCCGGGATGCCGGAATTTACAGCCACTCAGTCTTGTCAGGGTTGAGTTGAAGTCTGTTCCTCCCCATCCAGACCCGAACCGCCTCCAGGCAACGGGACATCACAGCGAGGGCATCACTGGGGTGGTTTGGGGTTGAAATAAAAAGTTGGGTATCATCGGCATATTGATGATACCCAACTCCAAAACCACGAATGATCTCACCCAGCGGTTTCATGTAGATGTTGAACAGGAGAGGCGAGAGAACCGACCCCTGAGGAACTCCACAATCGAGAGACCTAGGGGCCGATCTCTGCCCCCCTGCCAACACCGACTGTGAATGTCCCAGGAGATAGGAGGAGAACCACCGAAGAACCGTGCCTCCCACTCCCAATCCCCTGAGACACCACAGCAGGATACCATGGTCGATGGTATCGAAAGCCGCCGAGAGGTCTAATAGGACTAGGACAGAGGAATATCCCCTATCCCAGGCCCTCCAGAGATCATTCACCAGAGCGACCAATGCCGTCTCCGTGCTGTACCTGGGCCTGAAACCCGATTGGTACGGGTCCAGATAATCAGCTTCATCCAGGACCAGAGGGAGCTGATGCGCCACCACACTCTCAACAACCTTCGCAAGAAAGCGAAGGTTGGAGACTGGGCGAAAGTTGTTCAACACAGCTGGGTCCAAGGCAGGCTTCTTTAGGAGGGGTCTCACCACCGCCTCCTTCAAGACGGTGGGGAAATTACCCTCACTCAAAGAAGCAGATATAACCGCCTGGAACCAGCCTCGTGCCCTCTCCCGAGCTGCATAGACCAGCCAAGAAGGGCAGGGTCCAATAAACATGTGGTGGAGCTCAACCTCCCCATAATCCTGTCCACTTCATCAGGGGTCACAGAATCAAACTCCTCCCAGATAACATTGACAAGACCGCCCGTGTCCTGATCGTCGGACTCTGCCCAGTTAGAGTCCAGACCGGTCCGAATCCGAGCGATTTTATCCAGCAGATGTTGACCAAACTCCTCGGCGCGACCCTGCAAGGGTTCCTCCCTCACCTCCTGATTAAGGAGGGAGCGGGTCACCCTAAACAGGGCGGCCGGGCGATTATCTGCGGACGCGATGAGGGCAGAGAAGTAATTACACCTCGCCGCCCTCATCGCTGCGAGATAAGACCTAATATAGGTTCTTAACCCAACCGGTCGGATTCGGATCGGCTGGACCTCCAGCAGCTCTCTAGGCCCCGTTTCCGACGCTTCATCTCCCGGAGCTCCGCGGAAAACCATGGAGCTCATTGGGATCTGCACCGGGTCAGGGGCCGCAAGGGTACAACTCGGTCCAGTGCCTCAGTGGCTGCCCTTTCCCAGGCTTCCACTAAGGCATCCGCCGAGTTGTGAGCAACGGAGGCAGGTGGGGATCCCAGCGCTGCCTGGAACCCGTCAGGGTCCATTAAGCGTCTGGGGCGGTACCATCTAGTTGGTTCCGCATCCCCATGGCGGGGGGTGGCAAGACGGAAGACCAGCCGCAGGAGGTGATGATCGGTCCATGACAGGGGCATAATAAATGGAGAGCCCCCACCAAGATCATCCAACCACCGTCCAGATAAAAAAAACAGGTCAAGGGTGTGGCCTCCCTCATGAGTTGGTTCAGAAATTACCTGCGTCAGGTCCATGGCTGTCATGGAAGCCATGAACTCCCGGGCTAACTCAGATGACCCTCCCAGGGATGGTAGATTGAAGTCACCCAAAACTAGAAGTTTGGGGAACTCAATCACCAAACCGGAGAGGACATCGAGTAGCTCAGGCAGGGCTGCCGCTGTGTGACTAGGCGAAACGTACACCAGCAGCAAGCCCAACTGCGCCCCCGGACCAAACCTCAAAAAGAGAGACTCACACCCGACTATCTGAGGAACGGTGGTCTCCCGCAGACATAAGGTCTCCCTGCTAACTACCGCCACTCCCCCGCCCCTACCTTGAGCCCGAGGCCGGTGTAGCGCTCGGAAACCTGGTGGGCAAAGATCAACCAAAGGGACCCCACCCTCTGGACCCAACCAGGTCTCGGTGACACAAGCCAGGTCCGCATGCTCACCCTCCACCAAATCCCACACAAGGGGAGCCTTATTAACCACGGACCTGGCATTCAGGTACACCAGCCGGAGCTCAAGAGGCTGCACATCCTCGCTCCCGGCACCTCGGGGAAGAAACAGAGGGTCGGAGCGCCTCACCGCTTGTAGACAGCGGAGACGGCCCTCCCGGTAACGATACGGCCCTCTGTCCATACGCCTGCTGCCATACCCCAGTGTCGTGGGAATCGGTAATCCCACGACCCGCTCCCGAGCCCCAGATGTAAACACACCCCGCTCCCCCCGAACGCAGTCGGACCCATGCCTGGCCTGCACCACGGTTGTATGGCCACCCCCCATAGTCAGACAACCATTACCCCCCACCCCTCTCCCTAACCCCCTAAAAAATTTCACTAAAAAATTAACCAGGGGCCTCCTATTAAATTTATATCGAGAGCCCCTGGCCTTACCCGGCCATCTCTCAGGGTCCCAATAATTGGGCCCTTCATCGAGACTGGGAGTGGCAAAGAAGGCGGGACGCACCCAGGAGAGGGGGGCACCCCTGAGGGCGAACAAGTCCGTGCTGGAGTATCTATACATAAAGTCCGAACAAGTCCAGATAAGGCAGTCCCGTAATAGGAAAGTCCAGTAGGAGGTTCGAAAGGGAGGGAGTGAAACATTCGGGCCATCAACCAACCTACTGCCACCCGGTTGGGTGCTCCCGGGGGCAGACCCCAACCCGTCCTCTCACGACAGGTCGAAAATCTGCTCCAGGGGATGGTCCAGAATGTACACCCTGGGTGGGGCATAACCCATAGAGCTCCCACCTCTATGGGGGTGCCGATGTAAAACAAGCCGCTCTCCCACTGTGGCTTGTGCCCAGGTCCATCCCAATCCAAAGGGGAAAAAGGAGGCAGATGGAAAGTTAAATAGTTAGTAGTTGGTAGTCCACCCGAGAATAAAATGATTTTATTCTCTTTATTTTATTCTATCTTCTCTTCTCTTCCATTCCATTCCATATTTTCTATTCTATTCTATTCTATTCTATTCTATTCTATTCTATTCTATTCTATTCTATTCTATTCTATTCTATTCTATTCTATTCTATTCTATTCTATTCTATTCTATTCTATTCTATTCTATTCTATTCTATTCTATTCTATTCTATTCTATTCTATCCCATCCCATCCCATCCCATCCCATCCCATCCCATCCCATCCCATCCCATCCCATCCCATCCCATCCCATCCCATCCCATCCCATCCCATCCCATCCCATCCTCTTACTGGTGATGCTGGTCTTCTCCTTCTCCTTCCTCTATCCTTCCCAGCAGTGCAGACTTCCCAGAGAGGGAGGTCACCCCAACTACTACCTCCAGAGTCCCTCTCTTCCTCCCTCCCGTCTCTTACCTGGAAGGGGTGCTGGAGAAGGAAGCCCAGACCTTCATGGAGAACCTCCAGAGGTTCTCCACTCTCGGGCGTGATACATGAGCTGAGGAACAAGAGCAGAGATACCGAGCATCAGCAGAGCAAAGGAAAAGAACGTTCCTGGGAGCTTCTACTAAGAGAAATGCCCATGGAGGCTCTCCGCCATCCAGGCCATGGTTGTCCCAAAGTCAAGGCAACTGGACTTTCCTGTCTTCCTTTGAAGACATTTCTCCTCTCCTCCAGGAAGCTTCTTCTGCTCTGAGCGGAGGGTGGGGAAGGGGAGGATTTATACTCCTTGCCTTCCTTCAGAGAGTCCTGGAGGACACCCGGAGGCTTCTCCGTGTCCTCAAGGTCACCGGAGGGGTGCAAAGGGCCACCAAGGCACGCAGGGCAGAGAACATCCTGTAGCCAAGAATGCATGCCCATTTTTCAGACTTATGACCGTTAAAGCATCCCCACGGTCGTGCGGTCCAAATCTGGGTGTTTGGCAGTTCATATTTGCGGTGGTCGCAGTGTCCCAGGCTCAGGTGATCGTCTTTCGCAACCTTCTGGCGAGCAAAGTCAGAGAGGGAGCCAAATTCACTTAACAACTGTGGCAAGGAAGGTCGTAAAATGGGGCAAAACTCACTGAACAACCATCTTACTTAGCAACAGAAATTTGGGGCTAAGTTGTGGTTGTAAGTCGAGGACTCCCTGTAGAGGGAAACCACTAAAAGATCTGGTGCAGGCCGGCCTCCTTCTGTGCGGATGGCAGTGGACGTCTCCTGCAGGAGGAGGAGCTGGACAAGTCTTCAGGATCCCGTCCGTGGCTCTTGGCAGATCTCTCAGTTTGAAGGCCGAAGAAGATTCCTTCCATAAGAGCTTTGTCCTTTTTGGGGAAGGTCCTGCCGATAAACTGAGGGGAAGAAGAGAGCAGGGTGACTTCCACTCTGAGGAAGCGGCCGTCGAACGTTAAGACCGACACAAAGAGAGGACTTATGACCCGGGTTTCAAATTCTGATGCTTGCCCCCCCCCCCTCCAGGGTCACATGCCCGAACTCTGCACGCTTAGCCAGCCCTGACTGCATCATGCGACGCTTTTGCCCCAAACCAGCTCAGACGACCAACCCATTTTATGACCATTAGGCCATACCACCCTAATGGGCGGGTTGCATTTCAGTTGTGGGTCAAGGACGACCTGAAGTTGTTGCAGCCCAATTGCGGTTGATGAAAACCTTCCTCTCTTCCATTCCATTCCATATTTTCTGTTCTATTCTATTCTATTCTATTCTATTCTATTCTATTCTATTCTATTCTATTCTATTCTATTCTATTCTATTCTATTCTATTCTATTCTATTCTATTCTATTCTATTCTATTCTATTCTATTCTATCCCATCCCATGCCATCCTATCCCATCCCATCCTCTTACTGGTGATGCTGGTCTTCTCCTTCTCCTTCTCCTTACCTGGAAGGGGTGCTGGAGAAGGAAGCCCAGACCTTCCTGGAGAACCTCCAGAGGTTCTCCACTCTCGGGCGTGATACATGAGCTGAGGAATAAGAGCAGAGATGCCGAGCATCAGCAGAGAAAGGAAAAGAACTTTAATTTTTATTATTATCACTACAATTGTATGTGAGTTGATTAATAAGTCTTGACAACTGTCAAGACTAATCGCAGTTGTCATAGTTTGATCTAAGACGGGAGGGGTGTTATGTACTGGACTTGTGGTGTTACACCACGTGGGTTGCTGGAGCACCTAACGGCTCTCCAGCAACCCAGACTAACTGTCTCCTGTCCTGCAATTGGCAAGAGTGTCCAGGTGGCAAGAGTGGGTTCTAACCTATTGGCTGCCGCCTAGTGGCTAGACTATATATTGCGGCGGGTTGCAGCCTATGTTTCAGTACAGTTCCAGCAAGAATAAAGTATGAGTTATCCTGTATTCAGCGTCGGGTCTTCCTTCCTGCACCAAAGAGCCCACTACTTAACAACTGGGTTGATGATTTTCACAATGGGGAAAGGCCCCAAGAATTTGGGTCCCCATTTCTTGCTGGGTAATTTGAGATGTAAATATTTAGTTGACAGATAAACCTTTTCCCCCACTTGGAATGTTCTTTGGGAAGCCCTCTTTTTATCAGCCTGTTTTTTATAAGTCTCAGAAGTCTTTTTTAACACCGTTTTCGTGTTTCTCCAAACCTCTTCCCAGCCCCTCACCCATTGATCAAGTGTCTGAGAAGCGGAGGGCACCTGAGGATAGTCAGGCATCAGGCTGAACTCTTTTCCTGTGGCTACTCTGAAAGGCGGGTAGCCAGTGTTGCTCTGAACAGAATTATCGTAGGCCACCTCGGCGAAGGGTCAGTCCAGTTTGTCTGTTGGTAGGAAACAGCATCTTAGGTATTGCTCCACCATTTCGTTAGCGGATTCTTCAGCCCCATTGGTAGCTGGATGAAAAGCAGAGGATAAGCCTTGAGATGATCCAATTAATTTAAGGAAATTCTTCCAAAATTTCGCTGTGAACTGCACCTCTATCTGAAATTATTCGCTTAGGGGCGCCATGCAACTGGTAGATATGTTTCAGGAACAATTTAGTCAGCCGTTGTGCAGATGGGAGTTCTTTACAGGTGATAAAGTCAGCCTGCTTCGAAAACAGATCTATCGCAGTCCAGATGACAGTATTTCCTCTATTGTTGGGTAGGTCTACAATAAAGTCCATAGCTACTTCTTCCCATGGTTGAGAAGGGTCGGCTACCGACTGCAGTAGCCCTGGAGTTTTCCTGGTATTCTTTTCATGGTGGCACATACAGTACAACTCTTGACATAGTTTTCCACATCTTGTTTTAGCCCCGGCCAGCAAAGTTGATGGTGGATGAGGTGTAGAGTTTTTAAATATCCAAAGTGTCCAGCCTGTTTTACATCACGGCTGTGTTTGAGAGCATTGAGTTGGAGGGTTTCAGGTAGATACATTTCCCCCCCCCATGTATGTCAAACAATCCCTGCATGTTAGGGAAGTCTGATTATCTTTGAACCATTGATCAGTAAGGAGCTCTCGTTTTATCTTCGTCACTCCTGGGTCATCAGGTTTAGGGGTTCTGCGAGGTGTGAGTTGTGCTGCAGGTTGTGAACTGGGGATAATTGCCTCGTAGACCTCTTCGCGTTCACTTTTGTACTGAGGCAGTCGGGATAGCGCATCAGCTAGGAGGTTTTTCCTTCCCGGTATGTACTTTAAAGTAAAGTTCAAACGGTTAAAGTACTGTGCCCATCGTGCTTGCTTTGGGGATACGTGTTATGATTCAGGGTCAGCCTGTGGGTCCGGCAGCCGGGTCGGATGACTCGGATGACTCAGACGAGGGGGAGGAGGAGCGTGTTGAAGACGAACTTGCTGATGATGGCTTGGAGGCTTCGCAGAGCCCCCAGCCAGGCCCCTCTTCTCATCTGCGCGAGCCCGACAGTGCGGATGATGATGACCCACAGCTGGCCCTGTTCAAGGACGCCCGACGCAGGAGGCAGTCAAGCAGGAGCAAGCAGAGAAAGGCTGTGGGACTCCTCGGAAGGAGGCACAGGGAGGCCACGCCCTGAACTCTAATAAAGGGAGTGTTTGGGGAAGGGCTGGTTGCTGAAAGCAACCGCTCCGTTTGAGGATCAAAGTTCCGATATCTTGTTTCATGTTCTGTTGTTTGTTTGTGAATTAAACTTGGCAGACGTTTTCCAGCCTCAGACGTTTTCCAGCCTCTGCCGTTTGTACAGGGGTTGCCTTTCTGCAAGGCCGGTAGCAGGCTGGTACAGAACAACACTTTGCAGGGAGTTTTTAGTGCCTCTAAATTTTTGTGATCTGTCCATACTTCAAAAGGCACAAATCTGGTTTGGTAAGGAAGGTCGTAAAATGGGGCAAAACTCACTGAAGAACCATCTTACTTAGCAACAGAAATTTGGGGCTAAGTTGTGGTTGTAAGTCAAGGACTCCCTGTAGAAGGAAACCACGAAAAGATCTGGTGCAGGCCGGCCTCCTTCTGTGCGGATGGCAGTGGACGTCTCCTGCAGGAGGAGGAGCTGGACAAGTCTTCAGGATCCCGTCCGTGGCTCTTGGCAGATCTCTCAGTTTGAAGCTCTGGGAAATCTCAGGCAAGCGATGAAAATCAGCTCCTCCTTCTTTTGGATCTGAAAGGGAGAAAGTCCGATTTATTAGTGGCCCCGTCGCCTCCTCCGCTCTCACCAAGAAAGTCCAGGCCTCAGGCCACAGAGACGTTGACGCCAGGAACCCTGAAGCCAAATTCCTCAGGAAGGGCAAAGTCGCCATCCGTCCCGCCTTACGTCCAGCTTTACCTTCCGGGGAGATTCGGGGCTGCCTTGCAGCTTCCTCCGATGCCATAGAGTGGGATGAGGCTGCTGCGGTCATTAAGCGGGACCTTCAGGCCGAAGAAGATTCCTTCCATAAGAGCTTTGTCCTTTTTGGGGAAGGTCCTGCCGATAAACTTAGGGGAACAAGAGAGCAGGGTGACTTCCACTCTGAGGAAGCGGCCGTCGAACGTTAAGACCGACACAAAGAGAGGACTTAAGACCCGGGTTTCAAATTCTGATGCTTGCCCCCCCCTCCAGGGTCACATGCCCGAACTCTGCACGCTTAGCCAGCCCTGACTGCATCATGCGACGCTTTTGCCCCAAACCAGCTCAGAAGACCAACCCATTTTATGACCATTAGGCCATACCACCATAATGGGCGGGTTGCATTTCAGTTGTGGGTCAAGGACGACCTGAAGTTGTTGCAGCCCAATTGCGGTTGATGAAAACATTCCTCTCTTCCATTCCATTCCATATTTTCTGTTCTATTCTATTCTATTCTATTCTATTCTATTCTATTCTATTCTATTCTATTCTATTCTATTCTATTCTATTCTATTCTATTCTATTCTATTCTATTCTATTCTATTCTATTCTATTCTATTCTATTCTATTCTATCCCATCCCATCCCATCCCATCCCATCCCATCCTCTTACTGGTGATGCTGGTCTTCTCCTTCTCCTTCCTCTATCCTTCCCAGCACTGCAGACTTCCCAGAGAGGGAGGTCACCCCAACTATTACCTCCAGAGTCCCTCTCTTCCTCCCTCCCGTCTCTTACCTGGAAGGGGTGGTTGAGAATGAAGCCCAGACCTTCATGGAGAACCTCCAGAGGTTCTCCACTCTCGGGCGTGATACATGAGCTGAGGAACAAGAGCAGAGATGCCGAGCATCAGCAGAGAAAGGAAAAGAACGTTAATTTTTATTATTATCACTACTACAATTGTATGTGAGTTGATTAATAAGTCTTGACAACTGTCAAGACTAATCGCAGTTGTCATAGTTTGATCTAAGACGGGAGGGGTGTTATGTACTGGACTTGTGGTGTTACACCACGTGGGTTGCTGGAGCACCTAACGGCTCTCCAGCAACCCGGACTAACTGTCTCCTATCCTGCAATTGGCTAGCCCCAGGTGGCAAGAGTGGATTCTAACCTATTGGCTGCCGCCTAGTGGCTAGACTATATATATAGGTTGCAGCCTATGTTTCAGTACAGTTCCAGCAAGAATAAAGTATGAGTTATCCTGTATTCAGCGTCGGGTCTTCCTTCCTGCACCAAAGAGCCCACTACTTAACAACTGGGTTGATGATTTTCACAATGGGGAAAGGCCCCAAGAATTTGGGTCCCAATTTCTTGCTGGGTAATTTGAGATGTAAATATTTAGTTGACTGATAAACCTTTTCCCCCACTTGGAATGTTCTTTGGGAAGCCCTCTTTTTATCAGCCTGTTTTTTATAAGTCTCAGAAGTCTTTTTTAACACCGTTTTCGTGTTTCTCCAAACCTCTTCCCAGCCCCTCACCCATTGATCAAGTGTCTGAGAAGCGGAGGGCACCTGAGGATAGTCAGGCATCAGGCTGAACTCTTTTCCTGTGGCTACTCTGAAAGGCGGGTAGCCAGTGTTGCTCTGAACAGAATTAGCGTAGGCCACCTCGGCGAAGGGTCAGTCCAGTTTGTCTGTTGGTAGGAAACAGCATCTTAGGTATTGCTCCACCATTTCGTTAGCGGATTCTTCAGCCCCATTGGTAGCTGGATGAAAAGCAGAGGATAAGCCTTGAGATGATCCAATTAATTTAAGGAAATTCTTCCAAAATTTCGCTGTGAACTGCACCTCTATCTGAAATTATTCGCTTAGGGGCGCCATGCAATTGGTAGATATGTTTCAGGAACAATTTAGTCAGCCGTTGTGCAGATGGGAGTTCTTTACAGGTGATAAAGTCAGCCTGCTTCGAAAACAGATCTATCGCAGTCCAGATGACAGTATTTCCTCTATTGTTGGGTAGGTCTACAATAAAGTCCATAGCTACTTCTTCCCATGGTTGAGAAGGGTCGGCTACCGACTGCAGTAGCCCTGGAGTTTTCCTGGTATTCTTTTCATGGTGGCACATACAGTACAACTCTTGACATAGTTTTCCACATCTTGTTTTAGCCCTGGCCAGCAAAGTTGACGGTGGATGAGGTGTATAGTTTTTAAATATCCAAAGTGTCCAGCCTGTTTTACATCACAGCTGTGTTTGAGAGCATTGAGTTGGAGGGTTTCAGGTAGATACATTTCCCCCCCATGTATGTCAAACCCCTTCATGGATTACTGCCTTGTCGTGGCGAAGGGGCTTGCGTAATTCAATGAAGCTATGAGCTATGCCGTGCAGGGCCACCCAAGACAGACAGGTCATAGCAGAGAGTTCTGACAAAACGTGATCCACTGGAGAAGGAAATGGCAACCCACTCCAGTATCCTTGCCATGAAAACCCTATGGACAGTACCAAAAGGCAAAACGATATGACGCTGGAAGATGAGCCCCTCAGGTCGGAAGGCGTCCAATATGCTACTGGGGAAGAGCAGAGGGCTAGTACTAGTAGCGCCAGAAAGAATGAAGCGACTGGGCCAAAGCCGAAAGGACGCTCAGCTGTGGATATGTCTGGTGGTGAAAGGAAAGTCCGATGCTGTAAAGATTTTTTCTCCATAGGAACCTGGAATGTAAGATCCATGAATCAAGGAAAGCTGGACGTGGTCAAACAAGAGATGACAAGACTAAACATTGACATCTTAGGTATCAGCGAACTAAAATGGACAGGAATGGGTGAATTTAATTCAGATGACCATCAGGTATACTACTGCGGGCAAGAATCCCTCAGAAGAAATGGAGTAGCCTTCATAGCCAATAAAAAAATAGGAAAAGCAATACTGGGATACAATCCTCAAAATGACAGAATGATCTCAGTTCGAATCCAAGGCAAACCATTCAATATCACAGTAGTCCAAGTCTATGCCCCAACCACCGGTGCTGAAGAGGATGAAATTGACCGGTTCTATGAAGCCCTACAGCACCTTATAGAACTAACACCCAGAAATGATGTCCTTATCATCATGGGGGATTGGAATGCTAAAGTAGGAAGCCAAAAGATAACTGGAATAACAGGCAAGTTTGGCCTTGGAGTACAAAATGAAGCAGGGCACAGGCTGATAGAATTTTGTCAAGAGAATACGATGGTCATAGCAAACACTCTTTTCCAACAACCCAAGAGACGGCTTTACACATGGACATCACCAGACGGTCAACACAGAAATCAGATTGACTATATGCTCTGCAGCCAAAGATGGAGAAGCTCTATGCTGTCAGTAAAAACAAGACCAGGAGCTGACTGTGGCTCAGACCATGAGCTTCTTGTTGCAAAGTTTAGGCTTAAATTAAAGAAAGTAGGGAAAAGCGCTAGGCCAGTCAGGTATGAATTAAATCATATCCCTGTTGAATATACAGTAGAGGTGACAAATAGATTTAAGGAATTAGATCTGATAGACAGAGTGCCTGAAGAACTATGGACAGGGGTTCGCAACATTGTACAACAGGTAGCAACCAAAACCATCCCAAAGAAAAAGAAATGCAAGAAAGCAAAATGGCTGTCTGAGGAAGCTTTGCAAATAGCTGAGGAAAGGAGGGAAGCGAAAGGCAAGGGAGAAAAAGAAAGATATGCCCAATTAAATGCAGAATTCCAAAGAATAGCTAGAAGAGATAAGAATGCCTTCTTAAATGAACAATGCAAAGAAATAGAAGAAAACAATAGAATAGGGAGGACCAGAGATCTTTTCAAGAAAATTGGAGAGATGAAAGGAACGTTTCATGCAAAAATGGGCATGATAAAGGACCAAAACGGCAGGGACCTAACAGAGGCAGAAGAGATTAAGAAGAGGTGGCAAAATTACACAGAAGAACTATACAAGAATGAGCCTAACGTTCCTGATAATCACAATGAGGTGGTCACTGACCTGGAGCCAGACATCCTAGAATGTGAAGTGAAGTGGGCCTTAGAAAAGCTGAGCAACACGAGAGCAAGAGCAAGACCAGCAGAAAGTTATGGAACCTCCAAAGCGTACTTACAGTGAAGCTGTGGGAGGGGCGCGGTCCAAAGAAGTTACAGGGGTCATGTCAGACGTGCTCCAAAAGCTTTGGAGCGTCAAGATTGGTGACTAAATTTCTAATTTAGAATGTCAATGGATTAAATTCATCATAGAGGAGAAAGAAAGTTTTTCAATATTTAAAACAATTTAAAACTGATGTTATTTGTTTGCAAGAAACGTATATTAGGGTTATGGAATAAAAGTATTTGTTGAATTTAAGAATGGGTACGCAAGCTCCTAATCAACAACAAGTTGATTTTTTTTAACTTACTACATATAAAGGTTACCTAATTGGATTATAAATTTTTGAATTTTTTTTATTTTATTTTTATTGGAGACTGGAATGGTGTCCTAGAGATTGCCTAAACCTTTTTTTTAATTTTTTTAATTTGAACTCAAGGATGATCTGGAACTGCGAGACATTTGGTGTGATACATGCAAGAACTATTTTTGATCATAGTTCAGTTTGGTTGGAGATTAATAAGGTTAATAGAGATAGGCGCTTTTGGCGCGTAACTGAGAATTTGTTTAGAACTTAGAGAAATGTGGGAGTTTTTTTTGAAATTAATATGAATAAGGATTGGGATTACGAAATTTTATTTAGCATTTGAGTAAAGCTCCTTTTCTGTTTTCTTTTTTTTTATCTGTAATATTAATATTGTTTGTAATCATTTTACATGAGCTAGAGGGTGATAGAATTAATAGTTTATTGTTGATAGCATATGGGTGCTTATGTTTGTTTTTCGTTTTTATACCCTGTATTTAGCTCTGGGAAGTCGGGGGGGGGGAGGAGGGAATGGGGGAGAGGGATAGGGAGGGTTAGATAGGGGTGGGGGAGGGGGGGATTAAAGTTAAAATGTATTGTAAAACTTTTTAAATAAAAAAAAGAAAAGCTGAGCAACAACAAAGCTAGTGGAGGTGACAGTATTCCAGCTGAGCTATTCAAAATCTTAAAAGACGATGCAGTAAAAGTGCTACACTCAATTTGCCAGCAAATTTGGAAAACTCAACAGTGGCCACAGGATTGGAAAAGATCAGTTTACATTCCAATTCCAAAGAAAGGCAGTGCCAAAGAATGTTCAAACTATCACACCATTGCACTCATTTCTCATGCTAGTAAAGTCATGCTTAAAATTCTACAAGCTAGACTCCAGCAGTATGTGGATCGAGAACTACCAGAAGTACAGGCAGGATTTCGAAGAGGCAGAGGAACTAGAGATCAAATTGCTAACATACGCTGGATCATGGAGAAAGCTAGAGAGTTCCAGAAAAACATCTACTTCTGCTTCATTGACTATGCTAAAGCCTTTGATTGTGTGGATCATAACAAACTCTGGCAAGTCCTTAAAGAGATGGGCATACCAGACCATCTTATTTGTCTCTTGAGAAATCTATATGCGGGCCAAGAAGCAACAGTGAGAACTGGACACGGAACCACTGATTGGTTCCAAATTGGGAAAGGTGTCCGGCAAGGCTGTATACTGTCGCCTTGCCTATTTAACTTATATGCAGAGCACATCATGAGGAAGGCAGGGCTAGATGAATCAAAAGTTGGAATTAAGATTGCCGGAAGAAACATCAACAACCTAAGATATGCAGATGATACCACTCTAATGGCAGAAAGTGAAGAAGAACTAAAGAGCCTCTTGTTGCGGGTGAAGAAGGAGAGTGCAAAAGTTGGGTTGAAACTAAACATTAAGAAAACCAAGATCATGGCATCCGGCCCTCTCAATTGCTGGCAAATAGATGGGGAAGAAATGGAGGTAGTGACAGATTTTATTTTCCTGGGCTCCAAGATCACTGCAGATGGGGACTGTAGCCAAGAAATTAAAAGAGGCTTGCTCCTGGGGAGGAAAGCCATGGCAAATCTAGACAGCACACTAAAAAGCAGAGACATCACCCTGTCAACAAAAGTGCGTATAGTCAAGGCTATGGTCTTCCCAGTTGCAATGTATGGCAGTGAAAGCTGGACCATAAGAAAGGCTGAGCACCAAAGAATTGAAGCCTTTGAACTCGGGTGCTGGAGAAGACTCCTGCGAGTCCCTTGGACTGCAAGGCGATCAAACCGGTCAGTCCTAGAGGAGATCCACCCTGACTGCTCTTTAGAAGGCCAGATCCTGAAGGGGACGACAGAGGTGGCTGGATGGAGTCCCTGAAGCAGGAGGTGTGAGCTTAGATGGACTCCAGAAGATGGTAGAGGACAGGAAGGCCTGGAGGAACATTGTCCATAGGGTCACGATGGGTCGGACACGACTTTGCAACAACAACAACAACAACATGTCAAACAATCCCTGCATGTTAGGGAGGTCTGATTATCTTTGAACCATTGATCAGTAAGGAGCTCTCGTTTTATCTTCTTCACTTAGGGGTTCTGCGAGGTGTGAGTTGTGCTGCAGGTTGTGAACTGGGGATAATTGCCTCGTAGACCTCTTCGCGTTCACTTTTGTACTGAGGCAGTCGGGATAGCGCATCAGCTAGGAGGTTTTCCCTTCCCGGTATGTACTTTAAAGTAAAGTTCAAACGGTTAAAGTACTGTGCCCATCGTGCTTCCTTTGGGGACAATTTGCATGGAGTTTTTAGTGCCTCTAAATTTTGGTGATCTGTCCATACTTCAAAAGGCACAAATCTGGTTTGGTAAAATTCACATTTCGGCAATTTGACATAAAGTTTGGCATTCAATAGTTTCTTTTTACACTTCTCTGACCAGTCTTATGGGATCATTCATATTCGTATTGTATATCAGAATGTCATCAAGATACGGCTGAGGTCCCCTGCAGTCCAAATGTCATGACTTTGAATTGGTAGCTTCCCAAGGGGCAGTTGAAGGCCGTTTTCCACTCAACCCCCTCCTTTATTCTCACCTGGTAACATGTAACATGCGTCTCTCAGGTCTAACTTGGTGAAGATACTCCCCTTCACCAGGTGGGTTAGTAACTCTTTCAGGAGTTATTTTCCACACTCACAGCGTTTAGGCCCTTATAGTCCACACAGAGACGAAGAGAGCCATCTTTTTTTCTTTGAACAACACAGGGGCTCCCACGGTAGACTTGGCCCGTTCAAGGAATCCCCTCGCTAGGTTTGTATCACATATCGCTGCATCTCCTCCATTTCAAGGGGGGACACAGCGTAAATTCTTGGTCGTGGAAGTTTGGCCCCCAGCAACAGTTCAATGGAACAATCATTGGGATGGTGAGGAGGCAAGGTATCTCGTTCTTTCTCACTAAATGCCTCCGCTAGGTCTCGGTATTCACTGGGGATGAGCCTGGTGGCCTTGAGGTGGCCATGTGCACTCGCTCATTGGGTGGGCTAAAATCCCCTGTAACATCTGTTGAATCAATGGGGGGATCGGGCCCTATGGGTAGTCTTACAGTTCTCAATCCTTTTTCCCCACAGGTAAATGGTTTCCATTTGTCCAACCAGGCTAATCCTAGAATCACAGTCTCAGTCATTTTGGGAGCCACCAGGAAGCGAATAAATTCCCAGTGCTCACCTATTTCTAGGCACAGAGGCTCCGTTAATTGCATGACTAAAGTCCCTCCCATCAGGGAGCCATCAGCTTGCTCGAACCTCACAGGTTTGGGGAGCGGTTTTGCTCGTATGGTCAGTTTCATGGCAAATGGCAAACCAATGATGCATCGGGAGCATCCGGAATCATTTAGCACCTTTAAATCTACCTGCGTGCCCGACTTAGGGATTACGAGCTTGGCAGGTAGCGAGAAAGGTGGGACATGTCAGATCACCATTGGGTCATTCTCTCCTTGGTCGTCGCTGTTGAAAGAAGGTAGAACAGGGGTGGGTTCATCCTGAGTTCCGGCGTCCTCCTGCACGGGGGATGTGACCTGGGCAACAGGTCCCTGCGTCATCCAGTTGGATTTCTCTCCCCTTAGCCGCTGGGCATGTTTCTTTCTCACTACTGGTCCTGGTCTGTTCTGCTGTCGGGGGAAGGGGATTGGGCATTTCGCTGCTCGATGACCCTGCTGTCTGCATCAGAAACACTTAAATGCCGGGCCTGGGTCTTTCAGCCATCACAGTGGCTGGAGATTTTCGTGGGGGCGATTGCCATTCGGGTTGTTCCGACCTCGGCTCAGCTTCAGGGAGGAGAGGTTTCTTCTAGCGGGCGAGCTGAAGATCCAATTTCACC